>NC_052081.1:21782500-22382500 GCF_015852505.1 Tachyglossus aculeatus | reverse complement strand
TGCTTAGTCCTTCCTCCATTGGCCTGTTTGTGTCCACTTCATGACCCGATCGGCCATCTTGGAGCCACGTGGCCTGGGGTGGGGGAGCAGGGGGCACTTCCAAAATGCTAAGGTGTTGTGCCGAGAATCAGCAAGTGAGACCCAGGTAGTAATTTAGAAGTGTATTTTATTAGTGCGCGGCTGCACGGGGCCAGGAACCCAGATCGAGCAGCCCCCATCAGGGGTAGGGCCGGAGTTTATAAAGGCACAAAACGGAAGGCTAACGGTCAGGAGTTGCGAATCAGTGGAAAGTTTACAGAAACAGAGGCTTGCAATTGGTTAATTTTCGCTTGGGGTTATATACGGCCCCAAACAGGGTGGGGGAGGGCTTTTGTCAGGCAGGTCAGGGTGGGGGAGGGCTTTTGTTAGGCAGGTTTTGTGGCGGGAAATTTTGGCGGACATTCTTCTTCCGTGAAGAAGGGTGTACAAAATGGGGGGAGGAAGGGATGGGAAAACAAAATGGAGACCAGACAAACCCGATCACAACAAAGGCACTGGGGAAACATGGGGCACTAGAGTCAATCCCACATTGTGGTGGAAAGGGAATTTGGAGGTGTACTGCAGTGGCAGCAACTTCAGGATGCCTCACGACAGCAAAGGTTCTATGCATGGGACTTTATGCTAGAGGCTGTGTGGGCTCATCTCTCTGCCCCAGAGCCCAAGCCTAAGGAAAGTAAGGATAAGACTTTCTTTAGGAACAGCTCACTTTTTAGTACTGGCCCCAAACCCTAAATTGTGCATATCCTTACAGCCATTTCATCTGACTCCATATTGTGTTGTATCAAGTCCAATGTGCATTGTCCCCATTTTGATCTATTCTAGTGTAAGCACAGTTTCTGGCAGAACTGAGTATGTTTAGATTTCCAGTGTCATTAACTCCAGTGAGTCCTTTCTGTTTTATGAAATCCCTACTCCCCTGGTGTTACATCCCAGTAGAGTCGGTTTAGTGACAGGGGCAGGGTTCGTGACTCAGCTTTACCGAAGGAATAAACCATGAGACTCAGTATCACAGTGAGAAAACATTTATTAGCCCACAGATAAACATTAATATAAAGGATCCTTCTTCTGATAAGCCCTCATCCCAGGGGCATTGAGAATATCCTAACGGGATGATCAGTCCCATTCGGTGTTCAGGACTGGCACGGACATCCCCCGGGCAAGAGGTCTTCTGCCCAGGTTGTCTCCACCTGCCCTTTGGAGGACAGCGAGCAGCCAAGTACAGGCCGAGATGTGGATGGACATTCCCATTGGAAGGTGTCTTGTGCCCGGGCAGTCTAGGTTTTCCATTTTGGATAACAATGAGAAGCAGCAACAAGCGTTCCCCCCCCACCCCCCCCAGCCTTTTATACTATGCTTGTTGACTGATACATTGAGCTTCTTCCATATAAGGGCCATAATCTACTAATTACAGTCCCATTGTCTTCGAAGACACCTTACCCAGACTTCTACTGGTATGTCAACATTTAGATCTTTGCTTGGAGTCAGTTAATCTGTCTCACCTGGAAGCAATATGCCTAAAGACATTAAATTCAGCAGGGTGCTTAGTGAAGTGCAAATTGCACATTTCACCTTGGCATTTAAACCTCTATATTGATCACTTTGTTGGATTTTGTTGGTATTAGCAAAATGCCCAAATTTTGTTAGGACATATGTTGTAATAGTGGCAGCAAATTGCTTTCACTTTGGAGGAAATATGTGGGTCTTCAGTCAGCCCTTTCGAACTGGGGATATTCAGAAAGCCATACAGGAAGGACTATCTAATTGTAAATCGAACACCAAGTGGGGCTACTGAAGAGGTTGTGGGGTATGGGGAGTAGGTTCTTCTGGAGGAGGTATACCCAGCATCTGTCTCTGTGAGTTTAGGTCAGTCAATTGTACTCAATTGCTTACTGTGTTAAGAGTACTATACTAACCTCTTGGGCGAATACGGTATAACAATATAAGCGATACATTCCTTGCCCACAAGAAGCTTACATGGGGAGACAGACATTAATAAAATTAAATACATTTCAGATATGCACTAAGTGCTGTGGGGCTGGGATGGGGGATGAATAGAGGGAGCAAGTCAGTCAACCCAAAAAGTAGTTAAAAGGAAAAGAGGGCTTAGTCAGGGAAGACCTATTGAAGATGTGCTTTCAAAAATGCTTTGAAGCTGGGGTAATTGTCTATCATATATGAGGAAGGAGGGCATTCCAGCCAGAGGCAGGACAAAGGTGAGAGGTGGTGAGATAGACGAGATGGAGGTAAAGCAAGGTTAGTATTAGAGGAGTGAAGTATATGGGCTGGGTTGTAGTAAGAGAGTAGTGAGGTGAGGTAAGAGGGGGCAAGGTAATTGAGTCCTTCAAAGCCAAGGGTGTGGAGCTTCTATTTGATGCAGAATTGGATGGGCAACCGCTGGAGGTTCTTGGGTAAGGGGAAGCATGGCCTGAACATTTTTGTAGAAAAATGATCTGGGCAGCAGAGTGAAGTATGGCCTGAAGTGGGGAGAGACAGGAGGCTGGGAGTTCAGCACAGAAGCTCTCCATCTGCTGATCCAGTAATCAAGGCAGGATAGGATAAGTGATTGGATTAATCTGGTAATAGCTTGGATGGAGAGAGGATGGCAGATTTCCTTCATCAGGCCTCCCTGTTACCAGCAGCAGCAGATGTTGCAAGCAGACAGATCAGGGTTAGGGGTGCAGTCTGTGGAACTGAATATACCTGGGTGCCCCATACAGCATTAGACCCTTTCAGGACCTCATCTGCTTTTCATGTTATCACTGAATGCAACACTCACACCTGCACTTGAAATCCGTTGAGTTATTTTTCTACTTTCCAAAGGGATGTTAGTTGATAAATTATTAGTTGGGCTTGTAGATCCTTGAAACTAATTATCCATGTTCATAATGGAGGTGTCTTAGACGTGAAGAAAGTTTAGAAGGATAGTAGGTGATGGAAGAGGAAGGGCGACTAAACCTGATATATGCCTGAAAATCATAAAGTGCATAATTTAACTCCACCATAGACCCTTAATTAATATGAAAATTTCTGAAAGGAGAGATATCCAAGGATTCAGATCAGTTCCCATCTACACGGATGACAGTATGGAGGGGTACCTGCCATATTTTCCCAGGACCAGGCTAATCTGCCTCCTCAAGGTGCTAGAGCCACCAATGAGGTTAAGCTGTTTTGGCAAGTGAGGTTGGCTACAATGGGTGATTTCAGTAAGGACTGAGAAGATGTAGTGGGCTAACATGTTTTGTGAAATTGATTTATTGAAGCAGCGTGGCCTAATGGATTGAGCACTAGCCTGGGAATCAGAAGGACCTGGATTCTAGTCCTGCCTACCGCATGTGTCTGCTGTGTGATTTTGGGCAACTTAACTTTTCTGTGCTTCAGTTATCTCATCTAAAAAATGGGGATTATGATTGTGAACGCCACATGGGACATAGACTGTGTCCAACCCGATTAGCTTGTGTCTGCCTCAGGGCTTAGTATGGTGCCTGGCACACACTTAACAGATACCACTTAAAAAAAAAATCTGGCTTCCACACCCTTCAATCCACAGAAACTGCCCTCAAAGGCCATTATTGATCTCCTTCATACCAAATCCAAAGACCTATTCTTCATCCTAATCCTCCTTGACCTCTCAGATGTCTCTGACACTGTTGACCACATCCTTCTCTTCGAAACTTTGTCCTTCCATGGCTTCACTAACACTGTCCTCTCCTGATTCTCCTCCTATCTCTCTGGCCGCTCATTCTCTACATCGGCCTCCTCTCTGATCTCCTATCCTCCTGTCTCTCCCCGCTTCAGTCTATACTTCACTCTGCTGTCCGGATTTTGTTTGTTCAGAAACACTCTGGACATGTCATTCCCCTCCTCAAAAATCTCCAGTGGTTGCCTCTAACCCTATAAATCAAGCAACAACTCCTCACTCTCAGCTTCAAGGTTTTCCATCACCTCACCCTGTCCTACCTCACCTCTCTTCTGTCCTTCTACAGCCCAGCCCGCACACTCCGCTCCCCTCTTCATTGTGCCTCGTTCTCGCCTGTCCCACCATCGACCCCCGGCCAACATCCTTCCCCTGGCTTGGAATGCCCTCCCTCCACACATCCGCCAAGCTAGCTCTCTTCCTCCCTTCAAAGCCCTACTGAGAGCTCACCTCCTCCAGGAGGCCTTCCCAGATGGAGCCCCCTTTTTCCTCTCCTCCTCCCCATCCCCACTCTGCCCTACCTCCCGTCCCCACAGTACTTGTATATATTTGTACAGATTTATTACTCTATTTTACTTGTACATATTTACTACTCTATTTTGTTAATGATGTGCATATAGCTATAATTCTATTTATTCTGACGGTTTTGACACCTGTCTACATGTTTTGTTTTGTTGTCTGTCTTCCCCTTCTAGACTGTGAGCCCGTTGTTGGGTAGGGACCGTCTCTATATGTTGCCGACTTGTACTTCCCAAGTGCTTTAGTACAGTGCTCTGCACACAGTAAGCGCTCAATAAATACGATTGTATGAATGAATGAATGAATGAGTTCTCATTTCGCTCCTCTTCTGTCTTCCACCCCCTAACTGTAGCAGTCCCTCAAGGCTTAGTTCTGGGTCCCTTTGTATTCTCCATCCACACCCACTCCCTTGTAGAACTCATTTGCTCCCTTGGCTTCAGCTGTTATCTCTGTGCAGATTATATCTAAATCTACATCTCCAGCCCTGATTGCTCTCATTCTCTGCACTCTTCAGGACATCTCTACTTGGATGTCTTGTCGACACCTCAAACTTAACATGTCCAAACCAAAACTCCTTATAATCTCACTTTAACCCTGTCCTCCCACTGACTTTCACATTATTGTAGATGGCACAACCATTCTTCCTTTCTCACAAGCCCATAATCTTTTTGGCAATATCCTCTACTCCTATCTCTCATTGAGCCCACATAGTCAATCTGTCACCAAATCCTGCCACTCCTGCTTTCACAACATTGCTAAAACCCAATCTTTTCTCTACATCCAAAACTGCTACCATGTTAATCCAAGGATTAGCCTATTTTATTTTGTTTACTGCATCAGCCTCCTTGCTGACCTCCTATCTTTCCCCACTTCAGTGCATACTTCACTCTGCTGCCCAGGTCATAGTTCTACAAAACCATTCAGTCCATGTTTCCCCACTCCTCAAGAACCTCCAGTGGTTGCCCATCCACCTCCACATCAAACAAACTCCTCACCATTTACTTTAAAGCACTCAATCACCTTGACCCTTCCTACTTCACCTCACTACTCTTGTCTTACAATGCAGCCAACACGTTTCACTCCCGTAACCCCAGGCTACTCACTATACATTGATCTTGTCTATCTTGCTGCCAACACCTGGCCCATATCCTGTCTCTGGCCTGGAATGTCCTCCCTCTTCATATCCAACAGACAATTACTATCTCCACCTTCTAAACCTTATTAAAGGCACATCTTCTCCAACAGGCCTCCCCTGACTAAGCCCTCATTTCCTCTTTTCTCACTCCCTTCTGCGTCACCCTGATTTACTCCCCTCATTCAGCCCTATTTTAGCCCCATAGCACTTCTTTCCATGTCTGTAATTTATTTGTATCAATGTCTGTCTCCCCCTCTAGACTGCAAGCCTGTGGAATGTGTCTACCAACTCTGTTGTACTCTCCCAAGTGCTTAGTACAGTGCTCTGCACACAGTAACTCTCTATAAATATGGTTAATTAAGCTTGTTGTGGACAGGGAATGTGTTTACCAACTCTATTATTTTGTACTTTCCCAAGCACTTAATACAGTGCATTGAACACAGTAAGCACTAGATAAATACAATTACTTACTGGTTGGGTGGAGAGAGGCTATTTTAAAACCCTGTCCCAGGATGTCCCCTTTTTCCCAGTGTCTTGGTTTTCAAGAAATGTTATATGTTGCTACATATCACAACTTCTGAGAACATAAAGTCAAAAGAACACCTGAGCACTTTTCCACTCACAGTCTGTTGTTAAATGTTGCTCCATATTGATTTACATCTTGTTTTATGCTTTTGAGTCATCTCTGACCCATTAGCGACTCCAGGGACACATGTCTCCGAGAATGCCCCACCTCCATCTGCAATTGTTTGGATAGTGTATCCATAGAGTTTTCTTGGTAAAAATAAGGAAGTGGTTTACCATTGCCTCCTATTGTGCAGTAAACTTGAGTCTCCACCTTTGACTTTCTCCCATGCTGCTGCTGCCCAGCACAGGTGAGGTTTGACTTGTAGCAGATTGCTTTCCACTTGCTAGCCACTGCCCAAGCTAGGAATGAAATGGGTATGTCTTTGCCTGACTTTCCCTCCCATAGCCGAGACTGGTAGAGTTCTAGAAACTCTCTAGGTGCAATCCAGAGAGGGGTGTTGATTTATGTACTCTGCTATTTAAGCATTCCTTCCTCCGATATTTGTTTCTGTTACTCTGTGCCCAATACTGTAATAAATACTAAAGATTATCAGGTTGGACACAGTCTTTGTCACACATAGGGCTCAGTCTAAGGGAGGGGGTGGGAGAACAGGTATTGAATCCCGTAATAATAATAATAATAATTGTGGTATTTGTCAAGTATTTACTCTTTGGCAGGCAGTGTACTAAGTGCTGGGGTGTACAGGCAAAGTGGGTTGGACACAGTCCTTGTCCCACATGGGGCTTTTGACATCATTTTACAGGTGAAAGAACTGAGGCACAGAGAAGTTAAGTGACTTCTCCAAGGTCACACAGCAGGCAGGTGGTGGAGCCGGGATTAGAATCCCAGTCCTCTGACTCCCAGGCCCATGCTCTTTTCATTAGGTGACTGTGGGGAGATGCCCCCAAGTCAGCTGGGGTCACCGACCAGAGTGCGGCTCTGGTTTCTTTAGATTGGGCAACAATGAGCCAAAGACCAGACACCGAGCCAGAGTGATCAGTTCTGCCTCTTTATTGGGTGTACTTAGCTGTAGCGCAGCAAGCAAGCGAAGGAGGAGGTCCGAGTTCTAATCAGCAGGGAAGGCTCTGCAGGACTCGATCTGAATGCCTCCAACTAAAAATAGCAGCAATGCCTCTTATATACAAAGCCCCCTCATACCGGTTAGCCCTCCCCATATTCTCAGGATGTCTGTCTGATTGGGACAGTTCCCGTTCTGCAACCTTATAGTGCAGCAAGTCTTTGTCCTTGCTGTGGGTTGCTCAGACAGAGGAAGGGGGTGAATTCACAGCTAGGGCACCCTTGCCACACTCCACCCCTTCGCCCCCTCCATGTGCCCCCCACTCCATGCGCCTAGACAGCCTGGAGCTGGGGACCACAATAGTTTTGGTGGAGGGCGTGCATGAGTAGCAGCATCCTAGCACCAAAGCTATGCAGAGCACGATGCACCCTAGCATGATCCACTGGGTCCAGTGTTCCATTCCCACACTCCCACACCCCCACAGCCATGAGAACCACCCACAGTCTGTCACCATCTTTTGGTTCAGTGTTTGTATCTTGTATCGGCAGTTTGGCTTTGATTAGGCAGAGCGCGGTGCGGTTCCAGTCTTGCTGTGCGTCCACCACGTCTTGTCATATCACTTTCGTGGCCTCCTCCACCTGCTCTGACCAAGCTACTGAGTCCTAGATCTGTTGGAACGTCCCAGAGGAGGGTGTAATGTTCATGCCGCTCCCATCCGGAGAGGTCAATACGATTAGAAATGCGCAACCCTACTAAAGACATATTACTACAAGCAAGTGTTGAATTAGCACAGGCAGCACTTACATTATAATTAGATGTGATCATGGTTATGTTTATATGTTCTCTGCACATCCAATAGCATTTCCCATTACCCAAATACCAATAGTCTCCCTCTTCCACCCCAGTGATGGAAATCGCCCAACTGTCCTGTATGCTTTCACACCTCCTGGGGTTCTGTGAGCAGAACCAATCCCTCTTTACTTGAGTACATCCAGAAGAGGAGAAGGGCTCCCATTGATTCCTGGACCCATTCCACCATCCCCACCTCTCTCCCAGGGAGACCACCTACTTGCCATCCTGCACTATCCCTAATCCCACTAGGGCCGTGGCTCTCAGTGGCAGGTTGCCCACCGGCTGGCGTACCCTCAGTTTATAGTAATGGGTGATACACCCGATGTATAGTACTTGAATGGCCGGCCATGCGACAGAGGCTGGATACAGATGAGCCAAGCTGGGGGGCCACTTTGCTCGGCTTACTTCTTCCTGGTGAGATATGGAGGCAGTCCTAACTGAGTCTGGATGCAGGTATCCGAACAGGCAACATTTCGGGCCCAATGGGCCAGCTCCCCTGTGAGGATGCCCGCCCATGTTTTCAGAGCTCCAGCTGACAGTGCCATTCTTCTCCAGCCCCTGACATCCTGCAACATTCCAGTGTTAGTTAGCTGCTGGATCTGGCTTTCATATTGGAGGTCTTGGACTCAGGCATCCCATAAGCCTTGTATGTCCACTTGGTTCCATACTCTCCCAGCGCGTTGCTGACCCACCCAGTAATGTCTCTCTTCAGTCGTCTGGGTGCCCTTGCGGTGATGGGTTCCCTACCCACCAGGTCCATTGTCGCTGGAGCTGGGCCAGGGCAGTGGAGCAGTTTGGGTGGTGGGTATCTACCCACCACGGTTCCAATGACCAGAAGATTGCCTCGGTAGTTCATTGAGTGTGGGTGAACAGGCGAGCCCCTTCCCGGGTGGCCTCCCAGATATGCGGCCCTGGTCCCTGGGTATCCATTGTCCATATTGTCCGGTATTACTTCGACAATCAACAGGGGCATGCTGAGTTCCAGGAACCATCTGGAAGCAGCGTGGCTCAGTGGAAAGAGCCCGGGCTTTGGAGTCTGAGGTCATGGGTTCTAATCCTGGCTCCGCCAACTCTCAGCTGTGTGACTTTGGGCAAGTCACTTCACTTCTCTGGGCCTCAGTTACCTCATCTGGAAAATGGGGATTAAGACTGTGAGCCCCCGTGGAACAACCTGATCACCTTGTCACCTCCCCAGTGTTTAGAACAGTGCTTTGCACATAGTAAGCGCTTAACAAATACCATCATTATTATTATTATTTTCCGAGCCCGGGGCGGGGACGTTCAGCCAATAACCATACTTGGGCCATGGAGGGGTGATCCGGAAGGGGCATCTCCCAAGCAGCGTGATGGGTGCCACTAATGCTCCCTGATCCTCATATCCAGCTGGTTTCTCAGTAATTGGGTTGAGGCATAGCCAGGCCATTTTTGTGCCCGTCATTGGTGATCTGCCACGACATGGTGCCCTCTACAGTGACCTTGGTGACATTTGTCTTTGACATCGTGATGCTCACACTCCAATCATGAGAAGTATCCAGCATGTGGCAGGGCATCTGCACAGTGGTGTTAAATACCGTCACAGTCTCCCACGTCACACTGTATTCCCCAGCTATGATTAAAATGGCAGGCAACTGTCGTCCTTTAGAGGCTACGTCCCACCACACGTCAGTTCTGCCGGTCAACGGTGCTGGAGTGGTGGTGTCACCTTCCAACTGGGTAAGGGCCACAGAATATCATGTTGCACAGTCCACTCCTTGACCTCTTGTCCCGTAAAGTTGGTCCCCTGATCAGAATCTATGTAGACTAGCAAGCTGTATCCAGCCCCCATCACCTGAAGCCCTTGTATAGTAGCAACCTGCATGGCTGCTGCCACCGGGTAGGCAAATGCCACTCCTGTAGAAGTATCCACCTCCGTGAGCGCATATCTCTTTCCCTGGCTTAGGGGCAAGGGCCCTATGTTGGCCATAGGGCCACGAATTATTTTGCATACAGTGTTTGCAATCTTGCAATAATTCATGTACCTGCCTGCGGGTTCCTTCCCACTCCAGTCCCTGGAGGGCTTAATACATGGCATCCATCCCGCTATGAGCTAGTGCCTCCCTCACTTGAAAGAGCACATCTCCCTCCTTGTTCCTGCGGATCCCCCGGTGAGCTGGGACATGGTTCACGGTAGGGGAGCCTCCCAGGGTCTTAATATTTAGATGATGTCTCACCACATCTCTTTTCCCATACCCTGCCCCGTGTTACCATCCACTCCTTGGCTTCCCACACCCCCTACCATGGGGCTAGGCTGCTGTATATGGCCCACGAGTTGGTTACCAAGGCATCTACATCAGGGTGCATGGATAGGAGTATCCATACCACCCTGAGTTCAGCCCCTTGGCTGGACTGACGGACCCCTTCTTCCCAGAGGATGGTATCTATGGTGGGGGTTGGGGGGGGGGACTGCAACCGCAGCCCACCTATTTGGTTTCCTTTGGCTGACCCATCAGTGTACCATGTGCCAGTTGGTGGTGCCCCATCCCCCTCCTACACAGGCCAGTTCTCACAAATTGTTACTGAGGGGATCAAGGGAGGGGGTCCCGGGTCCTCAAATGTCACCACCCCCAGTATACACTCAGGTATCGCCATGATGAATACCTGATAGGTGGTGCGGGCCATCCAGCCCACACCCAATCGGAGGGTTGGTTCTCATGGCAGAGGGGCTGTGCCCCCCAAACCCTTTTATCTACAACTGGGGAGCCGTGAATTTGCTAGGGTCCCCATGTATAAGGGTGACTTTCACACCGGTGTCCACCAAGGCAAGGGTGAACTGAATATTCCGGGGACCCCAGTAAGTGGTCAGGGTAACGTATAGCCTCTGATCCCCTTTGATTGACCTGACCAGAAGGGAGGGGACTTGTCTACTTCCCTATGGCTGGTCTCCCCATTTGCTCAGGTCAGGGTACAGCATTGCAGAAGGCCCCACCCGGGGCTGAGTGAACGGGCCTTCTTTTTTGTGCCCATTGACACTTCTGGGTGCTGCAGCTGTTGGTTTGCCTTCCCCTGTAGTATACCTGTGATCCTTAGGTAATTTTTTTCCACAGGGCGAACAACATGGTGCTTGGCTGCTTATGTCTGTTTTCTCATTTAGTCCCATCCTCTATTAAATCCCTCCACATTTGGGATCGGGATATCTTCTGTATTGCTCCTTCTGGAATGTTGGGTTTTGTCAGGTCCACCCCTCAAATCCTGCTAGGCTTTGCAGTCAGCCGCTGCACTTTCCCCAAGGCCAGTATAAGATGTATGGCAGGCTTGCCCATCTTTTTCTTAACCAGAGGCAGCAACACTCACTGCATGTATGGGGGTGCTAACCAGAGGAACTTACTGCACATCCCGGAATTCAAGGGTGCTGCATCAGAGCTATAATCTGCCGTGGTTTATATTTGCTGTTTCATTCCCAACCTTCTCAATAGCACTCATGCCCCTTCTATATCCACCCAATCTTCTGGTTCAGCAGGTAACTCATCTGGGGTGGCCCAGGTGTCTTTTACGGTGCCCACTACCCAGTCCATCAGGGAGTGGCTACCCCTGTTGGCCTGACCCGCCTTCAACCGCTGCCTGACTTGGGGGGTAGCTGCTACTCCAGCTAGTTTAGGTAACTCCTGTGCATTTAACACAATCCCTTCACCACCCCCTTCCCACCCCCCACCAGTCCTAGCATAGGACCATCCAGGAGAGCAGCATTTCTCGAGGCTGCTGCCGGTATTATTTGTGGACCTCCATCAATTCCACCAGGGTATAATCCCGTATGGGGATGTGGTCCCTGGATTCGGGGCCCTCTATCCCTTCAGGGTTTAGAATTGTTTTAGTTTCTTGAGTGATGAGGGGTCGTACCCTCCCCTCGATGTCTTCTATGATGTTTATTTCCTCATCACCCTATTCTTCGTCTGGGTTCCAGTTCACCTTGCCTCGTTCTCGCCTGTCCCGCCATCGACCACCGGCCCAGGTCATCCCCCTGGCCTGGAATGCTCTCCCTCTGCCCATCCACCAACTAGCTCTCTTCCCCCCTTCAAGGCCCTACTGAGAGCTCAGCTCCTCCAGGAGGCCTTCCCAGACTGAGCCCCTTCCTTCCTCTCCCCCTTGTCCCTCTCTCCATCCCCCCGTCTTACCTCCTTCCCTTCCCCACAGCACCTGTATATATGTATATCTGTTTGTACATATTTATTACTCTATTTATTTATTTGTTTATTTATTTATTTATTTTGCTTGTACATATCTATTGATTTTATTTTGTTAATATGTTTGGTTTTGTTCTCTGTCTCCCTTCTAGACTGTGAGCCCACTGTTGGGTAGGAACTGTCTCTTTATGTTGCCAACTTGTACTTCCCAAGCGCTTAGTACAGTGCTCTGCACATGGTAAGCACTCAATAAATATGATTGATTAATTCCAGTTGGTGCCCATTATAAGTGCCTGTTCCCTGGGGTGGCCCATCGGTCGCCCCTTCAGTTTTGCTAGTCTGAACCCCAATATGACCCCCTTCTTGACTGCTTCTTTGGCGGTCTTATTTCCTGTTTATAGGAGTCCCACATAAAGCACTTTCGACTCCTAATTGTCTCAAGCTGCCTTTTCACCTTCATGGGCCTTACTTTCACTTTCCTGCCACATTTTCATTTCATGTTGGCATGCTGCCAGCAGCAGCCACGCTACATTTGCTACAGCTTTCCCCTCTGATTTCGACATCTTATCGATGTCGAGATCTCATAGAGCATCCCCTGTGCCCTTCGGGGTCTCCACTAGAGCAGCCCATTCCCAGGAGGGGGGTAGCCATATCAAACACTTCAGCTACACCCGTCCACACCCCCGAGTTCCACCCCGGGATCTGAGATCCCAGGCATCCTGCCTCCTTTTTACCTATGTCTGGGGTTTGGGGCGTTGCCACCCAATCCTGCCGACTACACCGATTGTGGGGAGATGTCCCCCAAGTCAGCTGGGATCACTGACCAGAGGGCAGCCCCGGATTCTTCAGATTGGGCGATGACGAGCCAAAGACCAGACACCGAGCCAGAGTGATCAGTTCTGCCTCTTTATTGGGTGTACTCACATAGCTGTAGTGCAGCAACCAAGTGATGGAGGGGGTCCGAGTCCTAATCAGCAAGGCAAGCTCTGCAGGACTAGGCCTAAACTCCTACAACTAAAAATAGCAGCAATGCCTCATATACGAAGCTCCCTCGTACCAGTTAGCCCTCCCCATATTCCCAGGATGTCCACCTGAATGGGACAGTTCCCGTTCCACAATCTTGTAGTGTAGTCGTTCTGTGTCCTTGCTGTGGGTTGCTCAGGCAGAGGGAGGGGGTGAATTCACAAATAGGGCACCCTTCCCAAAGTGACATTGCTCCTCATTTGACAGATGAGGAAACTGAGGCAGAAAAGTTAAGTGACTTGAGTAAGGTCACACAGCAGGCAAGTGGCAGAAACAGGATTGGAATCAAGTCCTCAATCAGTTAGTCTCACTGAGTGCCAGATGTCCTAACTCTACTAAGCACTTGGTTGAGTACAATATACCAGAACTGGTAGGCATATACCTGCCCACAAGAAGCAGGGAGTTTATAGGGAGAGACAGACATTTAAATAAATTATGGATATACACATAAATGCTGTGGGATGAATTGAGGGTACATATCCGAGTGCATCTCCAAAGGAACATTTCGTCCTTGGATTGGCTTTGTCAAAAGCAAAGATGGACTGACGATAAAATGATGCCAGCGAATCAGACAGAGATGGAAGGAATATACACAGGGACTATACCAGAAAGATAGCAATGTACAAGAAATATTTGAAGAAGTTCTTTTTGAATTAGAGCCACTCATCATGGAAAAGGAAGGTAGACCTTGCCATAAATAAGGCACCTGACTTTGATAGACTTCCTATTGAGATGTTTTAGGAAGGTGGAGAGGAAATAGTTGAAGTCTGTACCACATTATATCAACAGGTGTGGATGGCTCAATGGCCATCTGATTGGAAGAGATCAGTTTATGTTCCAATACTGAAGAAAGGATATAAAACTAAATGTGACAATTATCGTACAATTTTCTTCATCTCATATGCCAGCAAGGTATTGCTAAAAGTTATACAGCATCGAATGGAGACCTACATGGAACATGAATTGCCCAATGTTCAAGTGGGATTCCGGAGAGGACGATGGATGCTAGATATTATGGCTGATGTCCATTGGATAATTGAAAGGACAAGAGAATATCAAAAGGAAGTCAGCCTGTGATTTAGTAATTATAGTATGGTCTTTGTCTGCATGGATCACGAGAAACTCTGGAGCACATTAAGGAAAATGAGCATGCCATATCATTTAGTTGCATTAATTCAGAACGTATATGCCGAACAGGAGGTTACAATAAGAAAAGAATATGGAGAAACAGTTTGGTTTCCCATTAGTAAAGGTGTAAGTCAAGGATGCACCTTAGCACCTTATCTGTTCCTCCTTTGTACAGAATACATAATGAGAGAGCCACATTGGATGAAGTCGAACGTGGAGTAAAGATTGGACGAAGGAATATAAAACAACCTTCATTATGCTGTTGATATTACCTTACTAGCAAGAAGTGAAGAAGATTTGAAGGGCTTATTATTAAAAGTTAAGGAACAGAGCAAAGACATGGACCTACATTTGAATGTCAAGAAAACAAAGAACATGACAACTGGATGTTTTAACACATTTGTAGTGGATGGAGAGAGGATTGAAGTAATTGAAAGTTTTTTCTCTTCTGGGATCGATAATAATAAAGGAACTAGTAGTCAGTAAGTAAGCACTCAATAAATATGATTGAATGAATGAATGAAATATGCCAAAGATTAAATTTAGGAAGACTTGCTATGAAGAACCTTGAAAAAGTCATGACGTGCAGATGTAACAATTGCCACAAAAATATAAATTGTCAATTCTGTGCTGTTTCCAGTGACAATGTATGGATCTGAAAGCTGGATAGTGAAAACACAGGATAGAAAGAGCATCTATTCTTTTGAAAGGTGGTGTTGGAGAAGGCTTCTGTGAACCATGGACTGCCCAAAACACAAAACAAATCGATTTTGGAGCAAATTAAGGCAAAGTAGTCTTTCGAAGGCCAAATGACTTAGATTAACTTATTTTGGACACATAATCAGGAGGACTAATTCTCTGGAGAAGACAGTAATGCTAGGAAAAGTCCAGGGAAAATGTGGATGAGGCAGACCAGCAGCTGGATGGATAGAGACCATAACAACAATAACAGAAGAACCATTCCCAGCAAGGTTACAGATTATGGCAGAAGACAGGACGTGCTGGAGAAAATATAGCCTTAGAGTTGCTATGAGTCAGAAATGACTCAACGGCACTTGATAGTAATAATAAATCCTAGTGCAAGGGTATTGGAGAAGGGACAGGGAAAAGCCAGTAGGGTAAACCCAGCCTCCTTTGCAGATATGTCAAGTCCCATATTTACGTATCTGTTTCAAATTAGCTTTAAAAATTGAAAAAGTATCTTAGAGTTTGATAACTTAATCCACTGCTCATCATATCTGTTTCAAATTAGTTTTAAAAATTAAACCAATATCTTAGACTTTGAGAACTTTCCTCTGCTCCTCTAGCACCAGGTTGCTCACTGTCTCATCTATCTTGCCACCGACCCCTTTCCCACATCTTCCCTCTAGAATGGAATTTCTTCCCCCTCCATGTCTCTCACACCACCACCCTTTCCACTGTCAAAGCATTATTAAGGTCACATCTTCTTCAAGAGGCCTTCCCCAATTAAGCCCTCTTTTCCTTAGCTCGCTCTCCTTTCTCTGTCGCTTATGCACCGGGATTTGTGACCTAATATCTGTCTCCCCTTCTAGACAGTCAGCTCGGTATGGGCATGGAATGTGTCTAATTGTGTTGCATTGTACTCTCCCAAGTGCTTAGTACAGTGCTGTACACATAGTAAGCTCTCAATTAATATGATTGATTATCTTGAGTTCAGTTTTCAGAAGTTATTTTAAATCCATTTTCCATGAATCATATTATTAGGTGAGATTTTACTGTATCATTGTTTTCTACTATTTACTTCTTCATTTTTATGAACTTGTTGTTTTACAGGTTGTCCTCCTCTTGGTTTGGAAACATTAAAAGTTAGAGATTTCCAGATTCATGCTTCAACAGTAAAACGCTATGGCTTGGGAGCTCACAGAGGCAGGCTAAATATTCAGGTAATTTCTCCAAATCTTCCAAATAATTAAAAAAAGCTTCAAAAGAACTTCAGCTAGTCTCACCAAGGTGATGTGGCTAATCACTGTCTGTTTTCACACATTACTTAAATTATGTTTATGAAAGGAAATTAAGTTTAAGGAAGAGTTGATCAGATCTTTTTCAATAATTCTGGCAGTCAACTTGCTACTAGTGAACACCATTTTAATAGGGCACTTCCCTATTTTTCAGCAGCGTGTTTAAGTGTTTGTTAATAGACAAAGGACAGATTTATAGATATTGAATAGAGTTAGCTATTATGTCCTAGTTTGAGAGAAATGGAATTTGGCCTACAAGAAGAAGATTGTGCTGACCATATTCATGCTGCTAATTAAGTCAGTGTGGTGAGGGATCAGGTTATGATGAGAGAGTCTATCGCAGAGGAGGGGTGGCAGTACAGTGCAGTCAGTATTTTTACTAAGTGTTTTCGATGTGCAAGGCATTATACCAGTATTGATCGAGTTGGCAGACATGAACTCTGCCCTCAAGGAGCTTACAGTGTAGTGGAAAGAGTACAATACATGCATATTTACATACACACACTTGAGGTTGTTACCTGGAATGTTGCTTGAATATGACCATCTTCATATAACACCAGAAGTACAGGCCTGGACATCAGAAAGCATTTCAATTCTACATGAATGTATATCTCCAGAAAATGGTGATGGAATAAAGATACTGCTTTTTTCCCCCACACTATGCCTTTGTTTAATGGAGGATCATTGGTAAAACACAAAAATATGATTAGAAACATGATAAATTTTATATCAGGAACAAATGGCAAAGCTCTCTAATAATAATAATAACAAATAATTCTGGTATTTCAGTGCTTATTATATGCTGTGCACTGTAATAATAATAATTATTGTGGTATTTGTTAAGCACTTACTATGTGCCTGGCGCCATACTAAGTGCTGGGGTGGATACAAACAAATTGGGTTGGATGCAGTCTGTGTCCCATGTCAATCCCCACTTTACAGATGAGGTAACTGAGGCACAGAGAAGTTAACTGACTTGCCCAAGGTCACAAACAGCCAAGTGGTGGAGTTGGGATTAGAACCCATGTCCTTCTGACCCCCAGACCTGTGCTCTGTCCACTATGCCATGCAGCTTCTCAAACACTGTACTAAGTGCTGCAGTAGATACAAGATATTCAGGTCTGTCCCACATGGGGCCCACAGTCTATATAGGTGATAGAATAGGTATTGAATCCCCATTTTTCAGATGAGGTAACTGAGGTAGAGCAGCTTAGTGACTTGCCCAATGTCATACAGCAGCTACGTGGAGGAGCTAGGAATAGACCCCTGGCCCTCTGACTCTCATTCCCGAACTCTTTCCACTAAGCAACACTGCTTCACTCTAACTTGGTGATGACTTTGATGATCTTTCCTTCACTACTTTTTCATAATTCTTTCAAGAAAACACCCTTAACTGCTCTTCTAGCATAATATTTAAGAAAGAAAGTTTTCTTCCTTCCAACCCCTCTAAAACACTGCCTGCTTTCCTGTTCTCTGATGGCATGTAATATTAACTTCTCTGGACAGAACTGAAATCGGCTGAACAGACCAAGCAATTTCAGAGGAATAAGTATCCCATAGTGTATTAATGATTACTTCTGGCTCTCCCCTCTTCTTGATATCCTACTCATTCATTCATTCAATCATATTTATTGATCACGTACTGTGTGCAGAGCACTGTACTAAACTCTTGGAAAGAGCAATTCAACCATAGAGACAATCCCTGCCTACAACGGGCTTAAAGTCTGGGGTGGGTGGGTGGGGGAGACAGACATCAAAACATGTAAACAGGTATTAATATAAATAAGTAGAATTATAGATATGTACAAATATACATAAGTGCTGTGGAGTGGGAAGAGGCGGGCAAGATCAAAGGGAGCGAGTGGAGATGATGCGGAAAAAAAGGGGAGCTGAGGAAAAGTGGGGCTTAGTCTGGGAAGGCCTCCTGGAGGAGGTGCTCTTTCAGTAGGGCTTTAAAGTGGGGAAGAGTGATTGGTAGATTTGAGGAGGGAGGACATTCCAGGCCACAGGTAGGACGTGGGCCAGGGGTCAGCGGCAAGACAGGC
Source organism: Tachyglossus aculeatus (assembly GCF_015852505.1). Taxonomy (NCBI): domain Eukaryota; kingdom Metazoa; phylum Chordata; class Mammalia; order Monotremata; family Tachyglossidae; genus Tachyglossus; species Tachyglossus aculeatus. Next base: position 22,364,343 of record NC_052081.1, on the reverse strand, counting down.
AAGATCAAGGCACAGTGAGATGGTTAGCATCAGAGGAGTGGAGTGTGCGGACTGGGATGTAGAAGGAGAGAAGGGAGATGAGGTAGGGAGGGGCAAGGTGATGGAGACCTTTGAAGCCGATAGTGAGGAGTTTTTGTTTGATATGGAGGTTGATAGGCAATCATTGGAGATTTTTGAGGATGGGGATGACATGCCCTGAATGTTTCTGTAGAAAGATAATGCGGGCAGCTGAGCGAAGTATGGACTGAAGTTGGGAGAGGTAGGAGGTTGGGCGGTCAGAAAGGAAGCTGATGCAGTAATCTAGTTGGGACAGGATGAGTGATTGTACTAACGTGGTAGCAGTTTGGATGGAAAGGAAAGGGCAGATCTTGGCGATGTTGTGAAGGTGAGACTGGTAGGATTTGGTGACGGATTGGATATGTGGGATGAATGAGAGAGTGTAGTCAAGGATGACACCAGAGTTGTGGGTTTATGAGATGGGAAGTGACAGGAAAGTTTGGAAGATGACAGGGCTTGGGAGGGAAGATAAGGTGCTCTGTCCTGGACATGTTGAGCTTAAAATGTCAGGAGGACATCTAGGTGGAGATGTCCTGAAGGCAGGAGGAGGTGTGAGCCTGGAGCGAGGGAGAGAGAACGGGAAGAGATATAGATTTGGGTGTCGTACGCATTGATGTGGTAGTTAAAGCAGTGGGAGCGAATACGTTCTCCGAGGGAGTGAGTATAGATGGAGACTAGAAGGGGATCAAGAACTGAACCTTGAGGGCCACCTACAGTTAGGGGATGGAAGGGAGAGGCAGTGTCAAAGGCAGCTGAGAGGTCGAAGAAAATTAAGGTGGAGTAGGAGCTGTTAGATATGGCAAGAAGAAAGGCTTGGTGACCTTTGAGAGGGCAGTTTCAGTGGAGAGTAGGGGGTGGAAGCAAGATGGGAGGGGGTCCAGGAGAGAATTAGAGGAGAGGACTTCAAGGCAGCAAGTTTAGTTGACTTGCTCAAGGAGTTTGGAGAAGAAGGGTAGGAGGGAGATAGGGCGATAACTGGAGGAGTCTGTTGGGTCAAGGGAGGGTTTTTTTTAGGATGGGGGAGCTGTGAACATGTTTTAAGGCAGTGGGAAGAAGCCATTGGAGAGTGAGCGGTTGAAGATGGTAGTTAAGCAGGGAAGGGGAAAGAGTTTTTATAAGGTGAGAAGGCATGGGGTCTGATGCACATGTGGAGGGCGTGGCACTTAAGAGGAGGCAGGAGATCCCCTCTGAAGATGCTGCTGGAAAGGATGGGAAAGTTGAAAGGGGGGCTGAAAGGAGGGGGTTGGGGGAGGGGGGAGGGATGATTTGGGGGAGCTCAGACCTGATGGTATTCATTTTTTATAATGCAGAAGATGGCCAGATTGTTGGGGGTGAGGGTTGGGGTAGGTGGGGGGGACAGGAATCTTGAGAAAGGCATTAAATGTCTGGAACAACAGGTGGGCATGGATCATCATCATCATCAATCGTATTTATTGAGCGCTTACTGTGTGCAGAGCACTGTACTAAGCGCTTGGGAAGTACAAATTGGCAACATATAGAGACAGTCCCTACCCAACAGTGGGCTCACAGTCTAAAATGGGGAGACAGAGAACAAAACCAAACATACTAACAAAATAAAATAAGTAAAATAGATATGTACAAGTAAAATAAATAAATAGAGTAATAAATATGTGCAAACATATATATATATACAGGTGCTGTGGGGAAGGGAAGGAGGTAAGATGGGGATGGAAAGGGGGACGAGGGGGAGAGGAAGGAAGGGGCTCAGTCTGGGAAGGCCTCCCGGAGGAGGTGAGCTCTCAGTAGGACCTTGAAGGGAGGAAGAGAGCTAGCTTGGCGGATGGGCAGAGGGAGGGCATTCCAGGCCCGGGGGATGACGTGGGCCGGGGGTCGATGGCGGGACAGGCGAGAACGAGGTATGGTGAGGGTGTCAATAAGGGAAGAGAAATAGTTTTGCCGGGCAGAGGAGAGAGGGCAAAGTTAAAACAAGAAAGGACAAACTTGAAGTGGACAAGGTCGGCTTATGCATTCCCTAAACTTTTTTCTGTGACTCTTTATTCATGTTCATAATCAGTGACGTTGAAGCTGAGATCTTGGTGAATATTGAAGGTGATTTATTTTGTCTAAAAATATCTCTTCCTGGTCCACATAATTGTTGAACTTTAAGAAAATCTTGAGCGCATGTGTGCGTTTGTGTGTACACTTGATAGAATTATACATAGCATGTGATTTAGAATGTAAAGAGCCTCAGTATATTAGATCATCACTGCTGGATGAAAACATTTTTAGAGTTTATTTAAATGGAACAAAATTAGTTTTCGTGTTTTACAATTCTTCGGAGTATATAATCAAAACCTACCATCAAAAACTTCAAGTGTAATAATTTTTGCACTGTTCAATTAATGGAAGTTGATGAACAACTCTCAGTCTTCATTTCATTATGGATTTCAGTATGTTTTCATAAAAGCCATTTTCCAATAATTGAAGCAGGAGATCAATTTCAGCTTCCCAGCAGAGGGCTTGACTCTCAATCAATCAGTTAATAGCATTTATTTGGGTACCTATTGTATTAAGGGCACTATACGAAGTGCTTGAAAGACTACAATTTAGGTAAGACACAATTCCTGCTCTCAAAGGAGCTTACTATATGAGAAATGATATAAAAAGAAAATTGAAAGATGGATAGTTGAATACATTCTTAGAGTGCAAAAATAATCAGGCAATCGTATTTGAGTGCCTACTGTGTGCAGAGCTCTGTACTAAGTGCTTGGGAGCCTATAGTCTAGAGGGGGAGACAGACATCAGCATAGAGATAGTAGTGGAAGCCAAGGGAGTACATAAGTTCTTCAAGGGAGTGGATGTAAATCCAAAATAGAAGGGGACCCAGAACTGAGCCTTGAAGAATTCCCTCAGTTAGTAGGTGGGAGACAGAGGAAGAGCCTGTGGAAGAGACTGAGAGAGAGAGAGCTGCTAAAGAGATAGGAGGAGAACCAGGAGAGGACAGTTATAGTGAAGCCAAGTTTAGGTAGTGTTTCCAGGAGAAGGGAGTGGCCAACAGTATTGAAGATAGCTCTGAGGTCGAGGAAGATTAGGATGGGAAGATTAAGATGTTGAATTTTGCAAGAAGATCATTGGTGACCTTTGAGAGGGCACTTGGGTGGAGTGAAAGGATCAGAAGCCAGATTGGGAATTTTGCATGGTTGTTTATACACAAGTGCCTAATGAATCAGTTGTATTATTGAGCGCTTATTGTGTGCAGAACACTATACTGTTTGGGAGAGTACAGTGTAACAGAGTTTGTAGTCATGTTTACTGCCAGCAATGAGTATACAGGCTAGATGGGGAGGCAAGACATGATACAAATAATGAATTACAGATATATACATAAGTGGCAGAGGGAGGGGTGAATATAGTGCAAATGCAAGTTCAAGAGTGACACAGAGGGAGTGGAAGAAGAGTAAGTGAGGGTGTAGTTGGGGAAGGCCTGGGAGGAGATGTGCTTTTAAAAAGCCTTTGAAGGTGGGGAGAATGATTGTCGAATATGAAGGGGGAGGGAGTTCCAGGCCAGAGGCAGAAGGTCGGCAGTGAGATAGACAAGACTGAGGTACAGTGAGTAGGTTGGCATTAGAAGAGTGAAGTGTGCAGGCTGGTTTGTAGTAATAATAATAATAACAATAATAATAATAATAATGGCATTTGTTAAGTACTTACTTTGTGTAAAGCACTGTTCTAAGAGCTGTGGGGGGATACAAGATGATCAGTTTGTTCCACGTGGGGCTCACAGTCTTAATCCCCATTTTATAGATGAGATAACTGAGGCTCAGAGAAGTTAAGTGACTTGCCCTAGGTCACAAAGCAGACATGTGGCAGAGTCGGAATTAGAACCCATGACCTCTGATTCCCCAGCCTGTGCTCTTTCCACTGAGCCATGAAATCAGGGAGGTAAGGTAGGAGGGGGCAAGGTGCTTGAGCGCTTTAAAATCTTTGGTAAGGAATTTCTGCTTGATGTGGAGGCAGATGGGCATCCACTGGAGGATCTTGAGGAGTGGGGATACATGGACTGACGGTTTTGTAGAAAAATGATCTGGTCAGCAGAGTGAAGTATGGAAACTGCTACCCTGCTGGTTCAATCTCTCATCCTATCCCGACTGGATTACTGCATCATCCTCCTCTCTGATCTCCCATCCTCCTGTCTCACCCCACTTCAATCTATACTTCACGCTGCTGCCCAGGTCATCTCTGTGCAGAAACGCTATGGGCATGTTACTCCCCTCCTCAGAAATCTCCAGTAGCTACCAATCAACCTTCCCATCAGGCAAAAACTCCTCACTCTCAGCTTCAAAGCTCTCCATCACCTCGTCCCCTCCTACCTCACCTCCCTTCTTTCCTTCTACAGCCCAGCCCTCACCCACCGCTCCTCTGCAGCTAACCTCCTCACTGTGCCTCGTTCTCACCTGTCCCGCCGTCGACCCCCGGCCCACTTCCTTCCCCTGGCCTGGAATGCCCTCCCTCCGCACATCTGCCAAGCTAGCTCTCTTCCTCCCTTCAAAGCCCTACTGAGAGCTCACCTCCTCCAGGAAGCCTTCCCAGACTGAGCCCCCTCCTTCCTCTCCCCTTCCTCCCCATCCCCCCGGTCTTGTCTCCTTCCCCTCCCCGCAGCACCTGTATATATGTTTGTACATATTTATTACTCTATTTTACTTGTACATATTTACTATTCTATTTATTTTATTTTGTTAATATGTTTTGTTTTGTTGTCTGTCTCCTCCTTATAGACTGTGAGCCTGCTGTTGGGTAGGGACCTTCTCTATATGTTGCCAACTTGTACTTCCCAAGCACTTAGTACAGTGCTCTGCACACGGTAAGCGCTCAATAAATACAATTGAATGAATGAATGAATGAATGACAAGTGGGGAGAGGCAGGAGGGAGGGAGGTCAGCAAGGAGGCCAATACAATAATTAAGGCACGATAGGATAAGTGATTGGATTAGCATGATAGCAGTTTGGAGAGACAGGAAAGGGCAATTTTTAGCAATGTTGTGACAGCTGACCCTCCAGGATTTGGTGACAGATTGAATATATGAGTTGACTGAGAGAGATGAGTTGAGGCTAATGCTAAGGTTACAGGCTTGAGAGATAGGGATGTGGTGCTATCTACAGTGATGGGAAAGTCAGGGGAAGGACAGGGTTTGGGTGGGAAAATAAGTTCTTTTTGCATGTGTTAAATTTGAGATGTTGGTGGGACATAATGATTGTGGTACTTAAGCACTTATTATGTACCAGGCACTCTATTAAGCACTGGGGTGAGTACAGACAAATTGGGTTGGACACAGTCCCCATCCCACATGGTGCTCACAGGCTTAATCCCCATTTTACAGATAAATTGAGGCACAGAGAAGTTAATGACTTGCCCAAGGTCATACAGCAGACAATTGGCAGAGCCAGGTGAATTGTACTTTCCAAGTGCTTAGTACAGTGCTCTGAACACAGTAAGGGCTCAGAAAATACGATTGAATGAATGAATGATCACTCTTCATTCTTTTTTTTATTCCTTTATGCATCTGTTTGAAAGTTTTGCTTTTCGGTTTAGTTTTTGTAAATACAGATTTATGAAACCTTAAACTGTTCTTTTAGGCAGGTATAAATGAAAATGATTTTTACGATGGAGCCTGGTGTGCGGGAAGAAATGATCCTCATCAGTGGATTGAAGTAGATGCTCGACGGCTGACCAAGTTCACTGGCGTGATCACTCAGGGAAGAAACTCTTTGTGGTTGTAAGTACCAACAGTAGTTTGATTTTTCTAAAGACCGTACACTGTATGCCATTTCTAACATGGTTCAAATTAGAAGAAATAAGATATGCCATAGAGAGTATAGGTATAGAGATAAAATAATCAACCTAGCCTAATGGAAAGAGCACAGGCCTGGAAGTCAGAGGAATTGGGTTCTAATCCCAATGGCCACTTGTCTGCCGTGTGATCTTGATCTTGGGTAAGTCACTTAACTCTCTGTGCCTCAATGACCTCATCTGTACAGTGGGGATTGACTGAACCCTGTATGGGACAGGGACTGTGTCCAACCCAGTGACCCTGTATCTCCTTCAGCACTTAGTAGTGTGCCTGGCACATAGCTTACTGGAAATTACATATATGGTCTTCACCTACATTAGCCAGCTAAAACGGGACCAGAATAGAACCCAGGTCTGCTGATTTCCAGAGCAGTGCTGTTTTCACTGTACCAACAGCAGTGCTATATACTGTGGAACAGAAACAATGGAAATAGTTTCTCACTCTCCAGTTAGAAATGCCAAGGACTCAAGACGTTATTGCCTTTTCTTTAACATTTCATAGCAGATAAACTTCATTTACTAAGTTATCCAAACAGACATATGATTTTGCCCACTTAGTTTTCCTGACCAATGTCCATTTCACAAATAACCTTTTGAGAATCATAATATAATATCATTATAATTCACACTGAGATTCAGTTTTTATCTTTCAAGACCAACATCTAAAGATAAGATGGGGTCAAATAAGTATAATTTTGTCTAGGCCTACCAGGCATTGTCCTGCCAATACTTCAAACTTAATATAGACAAAGCACTGTACTAAGAGCTTGGGAGAGTTCAGTATAGCAGTATAACAGACAAAGTCCCTGCTCACTATAAGCTTACAGTCTAGAAGTGAAGACAGACATGAATATAAATAAATAAATTACAGATATATGCAGAAGTGCTGTGGGGCTGGGAGGGGTGTTGAATGAAGGGAGCAAGTCAGGGCAACACAGAAGGGAGTTGAAGAAAAGGAAAAGAGGGCTTAGGAAAGGCCTCTTGCAGGAGATGTCCCTTCAGTAAAGCTTTGAAGAGGGGGAGAGTGTGTCACATATGAGGAAGGAGGGCATTCCAGGCCAGAGGCAGAACATGGATGAGAGGTGAGTGGCAATATAGAAGATTAGCATTAGAGGAGTGAATTGTGTGGGATGAGTTGTAGTAGTAATAATAATAATAATAATAATAATAATAATGGCATTTATTAAGCATTTACTATGTGCAAAGCACTGTTCTAAGTAGTGGGGAGGTTACAAGGTGATCAGGTTGTCCCACGGGGGGCTCACAGTCTTAATCCCCATTTTACAGATGAGGTAACTAAGGCACAGAGAAGTTAAGTGACTTGTCCAGTCACACAGCTGACAAATGTCAGCTCTGCCAATTGTCAGCTGTGTGACTTTGGGCAAGTCACTTCACTTCTCTGGGCCTCAGTTACCTCATCTGTAAAATGGGGATTAAGACTGTGAGCTCCCCGTGGGACCTCCTGATCACCTTGTAACCTCCCCAGCGCTTAGAACAGTGCTTTGCATATAGTAAGCACTTAATAAATGCCATCATTATTATTATTATTATAAATGGCAGTGTCGGGATTTGAACCCATGACCTCTGACTCCAAAGCCCGGGCTCGTTCCACTGAGCAACGCTAGGAGAGTAGTGAGGTGAGGTAGGAGGGGCAAGGTGAATGAGTGCCTTAAAGCTAATGGTGAGGAGTTTCTGTTTGATGTGGAGGTGGATGGCCAACCACTGGACGTTCTTGGGGAAATGGGAAACATGGACTGAGTATTACTGTAGAAAAATGATCTAGGCATCAGAGTTAAGTGTGGACTGAAGTGGGGAGAGACAGGAGGCTGGAGGTTCAGCACAGAGGCTGATATAGTAATCAGAATAGGATAGGGTAAGGGAATTAACTGGATAGCAGTTTAGATTGAGAAGCAGCATGGCTCAGTGGAAAGAGCCCGGGCTTTGGAGTCAGAGGTCATGGGTTCAAATCCTGGCTCTGCCAATTGTGAGCTGTGTGACTTTGGGCAAGTCACTTAACTTCTCTGTGCCTCAGTTACCTCATCTGGAAAATGGGGATTAAGATTGTGAGCCCCCCGTGGGATAACCTGATCACCTTGTAACCTCCCCAGCACTTAAAACAGTGCTTTGCCATAGTATACACTTAATAAATGCCATCATCTTTATTATTATTATTGAGAGGAAAGGGTGGATTTTAGCGACGTTGCGAAGGTTGAACCAATGGGATTTTAGGGATGGATTCAATATGTGGGTTGAATGAGAGAGAAGAGGCAAGGATAACATCAAGGTTATGGGCATGTGAGACAGAAAGCATGGTGGTGCCATCTACAGTGATAGGAAAGTCAGGGGGAGAGCAGGGTTTGAGTGGGAAGACAAGATCTCTAGATCTGATCTCTTGCCCTCTCTGCAATCTTGCATTTTCTCCTGCCTGCAAGACATCTCCACTTGAATGTCCACCCGTCACCTCAAACGTAATATGTCCAAAACTGAACTTTGTATCTTCCCACTCAAACCCTGTCCTTCCTCTTAAAACCCTATCACTGTAGATGACACCACCATCCTTCCTGTTTCACAAGCTCATACCCTTGGCGTTATCCATGACTCCTCTCTCTCATTCAACCCACGTATTCAATCCATCACTAAATCCTGTCAACTCCACCCTCACAACATCACTAGAATCTGCCCTTTTCTCTCCGTCCAAACTGCTACCACATTAATCCAGTCACTTATCATACCCCACCTCGATTACTGAATAAGCCTTCTTGTTGACCTTCGTGCCTCCTGTTTCTCCCCACTCCAAACTTTACTCTGCTGCCTGGATCATTTCTCTACAGAAATATTCAGGCCCCTTTCCCCTGGCCTCATGAAGTTCTAATCAATCAATCAATCGTATTTATTGAGCACTTACTGTGTGCAGAGCACTGTACTAAGTGCTTGGGAAGTACAAGTTGGCAACATATAGAGACAGTCCCTACCCAACAGTGGGCTCACAGTCTAAAAGGGGGAGACAGAGAATAAAACCAAACATACTAACAAAATAAAATAAAATAGATATGTACAAGTAAAATAAATAAATAAATACATAGAGTAATAAATATGTACATACATATATACAGGTGCTATGGGGAAGGGAAGGAGGTAAGATGGGGGGGATGCAGAGGGGGACGAGGGGGAGAGGAAGGAAGGGGCTCAGTCTGGGAAGGCCTCCTGGAGGAGGTGAGCTCTCAGTAGGGCCTTGAAGGGAGGAAGAGAGCTAGCTTGACGGATGGGCAGAGGGAGGGCATTTCAGGCCCGGGGGATGACGTGGGCCGGGGGTCGATGGCGGGACAGGCGAGAACGAGGTACGGTGAGGAGATTAGCCGCAGAGGAGCGGAGGGTGCGGGGTGGGCTGTAGAAGGAGAGAAGGGAGGTGAGGTAGGAGAGGGTGAGGTGATGGAGAGCCTTGAAGCCCAGGGTGAGGAGTTTCTGCCTGATGCGCAGATTGATTGGTAGCCACTGGAGATTTTTGAGGAGGGGAGTAACATGCCCAGAGCGTTTCCGGACAAAGACAATCCGGGCAGCAGCATGAAGTATGGATTGAAGTGGGGAGAGACATGAGGATGGGAGATCAGAGAGAAGGCTGATGCAGTAGTCCAGATGGGATAGGATGAGAGCTTGAATGAGCAGGGTAGCGGTTTGGATGGAGAGGAAAGGGCAGATCTTGGCAATGTTGCAGAGCTAAGACCGGCAGGTTTTGGTGACGGCTTGGATGTGAGGGGTGAATGAGAGAGCGGAGTCGAGGATGACACCAAGGTTGCGGGCTTGTGAGACGGGAAGGATGGTAGTGCCTTCAACAGAGATGGGAAGTCAGGGAGAGGGCAGGGTTTGGGAGGGAAGACAAGGAGTTCAGTCTTGGACATGTTGAGTTTTAGGTGGCGGGCAGACATCCAGATGGAGATGTCCTGAAGGCAGGAGGAGATGCGAGCCTGGAGAGAAGGGGAGAGAGCAGGGGCAGAGATGTAGATCTGGGTGTCATCAGCGTAGAGATGATAGTTGAAGCCATGGGAGCGAATAAGATCACCAAGGGAGTGAGTGTAGATCGAGAACAGAAGGGGACCAAGCACTGAACCTTGTGGAACCCCCACAATAAGGGGATGGGAGGGGGAGGAGGAGCGTGCAAAAGAGATTGAGAATGAACGACCGGAGAGATAAGAGGAGAACCAGGAGAGGACGGAGTCTGTGAAGCCAAGCTCAGATAGCGTGTTGAGGAGAAGGGGGTGGTCCACAGTGTCGAAGGCAGCTGAGAGGTCTAGGAGGATTAGGATAGAGTAGGAGCCGTTGGATTTGGCAAGCAGGAGGTCATTGGTGACCTTTGAGAGGGCAGTTTCCATAGAATGTAGGGGACGGAAGCCAGACTGGAGGGGGTCAAGGAGAGAGTTGGTGTTGAGGAATTCGAGGCAGCACGTGTAGACAACTCGTTCAAGGAGTTTGGAAAGGAATGGTAGGAGGGATATGGGGCGATAACTAGAAGGTGAGGTAGGGTCAAGTGAGGGTTTTTTTAGGATGGGAGAGACATGGGCATATTTGAAGGCAGAGGGGTAGGAACCAGTGGAGAGTGAGCAGTTGAAGATGGAAGTTAAGTAGGGGAGAAGGGGTGGAGCGAGAGATTTCATGAGATGAGAGGGAATGGGGTCTGAAGCACAGGTGGCCGGAGTAGCACTTGAGAGGAGGGAGGAGAGCTCCTCCGAGGATAATGCTGGGAAGGATGGGAGAATAGCAGAGAGTGTTGAGAGCCGGGGGGTTGGAGAAAGGCGGGGAGTGACTTTGGGGAGGTCGGAACTGATGGATTTAATTTTGTTAATGAAGTAGGAGGCCAGATCGTTGGGGGTGAGGGACGGAAGAGTGGGAGGAACCGGGGGCCTGAGAAGGGAGTTGAATGTACAGAAGAGCTGGTGGGGATGTTGGGCATGGGTGTCAATAAGGGAGGAGAAATAGTTTTGTCTGGCAGAGGAGAGTGCTGAGTTAAGGCAGGAAAGGATAAACTTGAAGTGAACGAGGTTGACATGGTGTTTAGACTTTTGCCAGCAGCGTTCGGCAGCTCGAGCATAAGAGTGAAGGAGGCAGACAGTGGCAGTGATCCAGGGCTGTGGGTTAGTGGTACGAGAGCGGCGAAGGGAAAGGGGAGCGAGTGAGTCTAGCTGAGTAGAAAGGGTAGAGTTGAGAGCAGTAATCTGATCATCAAGACTGAGTAGAGAGGAGAGGGAGGCGAGGTGGGGTGTGAGGCGCTCAGAAAGTTGGTGCCCTAGTGGTTGCCCTTCCATCTCTGCCTCAAACAGAACCTCCTCACCATTGGCGTTAAAGCACCTTACCACCTTCTACCTCACCTCGCTACAGCCCAGCCCACTCACTCATGCTAACCTTCATGTTAACCTCTCATGCTAACCTTCTCACTGTAGCTCAGTTTCATCAGTCTCGCTGCTAAACTCTTGCCCACAATTTACCTCTGGCCTGGAACACCCTCCTTCCTCTTATCCATTAGACAATTTCTCTCTCCCCCTTCAAAGCCTTATTGAAAGCACATCTACAAGAGGTTTTCCCTGTCTAAACCCTCCTTTTCTCTTCTTCCTCTCCCTTCTGAGGCGCCCTGACTTACTCCTTTTATTCTTTCCCCCTCTAATCCCCCCAGCCCCACAACACTGCCTCCCCCTCTAGATTGTAAGCTCGTTGTGGACAGGGAATTTGTCTGCTTTTTATTTTGTATTCTCCCAGGCAATTAGTACAGTGCTCTGCACTCAGCAAGTGCTCAATAAATGCGATTGAATGAATGCATAAGGATATATGTCCAAGACTGAGCTCCATATGTCCAAGACTGAGCTCCTTATCTTCCCTCTCAAACCCTGCCCTCTTCCTGAATTTCCCGTCACTGTAGATGGTACTACCATCCTTCCTGTCTCACAAGCCCACAACCTTGGTGTCATCATTGACTCCGCTCTCTCATTCACCCCACACATCCAATCCGTCACCAAAACCTGCCGGTCTCACCTCCACAACATCATCAAGATCTGCCCTTTCCTCTCCATCCAAACCACTACCTTGTTGGTTCAATCTCTCATTTTATCCCGACTGGATTACTGCATCAGCCTTCTCTCTGATCTCCCATCTTCCTGTTTCTCCCTGCTTCAGTCTATACTTCACTCTGCTGCCCAGATTATCTTTGTACAGAAATGCTCTGGACTTGTCACTCCCCTCCTCAAAAATCTCCAGTGGTTGCCTGTCAACCTACGAATCAAACAAAAACTCCTCACTCTCGGCTTCAGGCTCTCCATCACCTCGCGCCCTCCTACCTCACCTCCCTTCTCTCCTACAGCCCAGCCTGCACCCTCCACTCCTCTGCCACTAACCTCCTCATTGTGCCTCGTTCTTGCTTGTCCTGCCATTGACCCCTGGCCCACATCCTTCCCCTGGCCTGGAATGCCCTCTCGCCACGCATCCGCCAAGCTAGCTGTCTTCCTCCCTTCAAAGCGCCACTGAGAGCTGACCTCCTCCAGGAGGCCTTCCCAGACTGAGCCCCCTGTTTCCTCTCCTCCTCTTCATTGCCTGCCCCGGCCCCACCTCCTTCCCCTCCCCACAGCACTTGTATATATAGCACTTGTATATATTTGTACATATTTATTACTCTATTTTACTTGTACATATTTACCTCTCTATTTATTTTATTAATGATGTGCATATGTCTATAATTCTATTTACTATGACGGTTTTGACACCTGTCTACATGTTTTGTTTTCTTGTCTGGCTCCCCCTTCTAGACTGTGAGCCCGTTGTTGGGTAGGGACTGTCTCTATATGTTGCTGACTTTTACTTTCCAAGCACTGAATACAGTGCTCTGCACACAGTAGGTGCTCAATAAATATAATTGAATGAATGTATGAATATATTTTAAATATATTTAGATATATTTATATTTATTTAAGATAAACATATATATATTTTAGATATATTTCATTCAATCATATTTATTGAGCCCTTACTGTGTGCAGAGCACTGTACTAAGCACTTGGAAAGTACAGTCAACAGAGACAATCCCTACCCAACAACGGGCTCACAGTCTAAAAGCAGGGGGACAGACAACAAAACAAAACAAGTAGGCATCAGTAGCATAAATATAAACAAATAGAATTATAGATATATGCACATCATTAATAAAATAAATAGAATAACAAATATATACACAAGTGCTGTGGGGTGGGGAGGGAGGTAGAGCAGAGGGAGGGAGTAGGGGTGATGGGAGGGGAGGAGGAGCAGGGGAAAAGGGGGGCTCAGTGATGGAAGACCTCCTGTAGGAGGTAAGCTTTCAGTAGGGCTTTGAAGGGAGGAAGTGTGCTAGTTTGGCAGATGTGAGGAGGGAGGGCATTCCAGGCCAGAGTTATAACGTGGGCCAGTGATCAACGGTGGGACAGCCAAGAACGAGGTATAGTGAGGAGGATAGCACCAGAGGAGCAGAGTGTGTGGGCTGGGCTGTAGAAGGAGAGAACGGAGGTTACGTTGGAGGGGGCAAAGTGGTGGAGAGCTTTGAAGCTAATAGTGAGGAGTTTTTGCTTGATATAAAGATAGATAGACAACCACTGGAGATTTTTGTGGAGGGGGGTGACATGCCCAGAGCGCTTCTTTAGAAAGATAATCCGGGCAGCAGAGTGAAGTATAGACTGAAATGGGGAGGGAAGCAGGTTGGGAGATCAGAAAGGATGCTGATGCAGTAATCCAGTCGGCATATGATGAGTGATTGTATGTGATGGAAGGGCATTCATTCATCCATTCATTCAATCATATTTATTGAGCGCTTACTGTGTACAGAGCACGGTACTAACCACTTGGGAAGTACAAGTCAGCAACATGTAGAGATGGTCCCTACCCAACAACGGGCTCACAGTCTAGAAGGAGGAGACTGACGACAAAACGAAACATGTAGACCGGTGTCAAAATTGTCAGAACAAGTAGAATTAAGGCTATATGCACACATCATTAACAAAATAAATAGAACAGTAAATGTGTTCAATAAAAAAGAGTAATAAATCTGTACAAATATATACAAATGCTGTGGGGAGGGGAAGGAGGTAGGGCTGGGGGGTGGGAAGGAGGAGAGGAAAAAGGGGGCTCAATCTGGGAAGGCTTCCTGGAGGAGGTGAGCTCTCAGTAGGGATTTGAAGGGAGGAAGAGAGCTAGCTTGGCAGATAAGTGGAGAGAAGGCATTCCAGGCCAGGGGAAGGATGTGGGCCAGGGGTTGATGGCGGGACAGACGAGAACAAGGCACAATCAATCAATCAATTGTATTTATTGAGCGCTTACTGTGTGCAGAGCACTGTACTAAGCGCTTGGGAAGTACAAGTTGGCAACATATAGAGACAGTCCCTACCCTACAGTGGGCTCACAGTCTAAAAGGGGGAGACAGAGAACAAAACCAAACATACTGACAAAATAAAATAAATAGAATAGATATGTTCAGGTAAAATAAATAAATAAATAGAGTAATAAATATGTACAAACATATATACATATATACAGGTGCTGTGGGGAAGGGAAGGAGGTAGGATGGGGAGATGGAGAGCGGGACGAGGGGGAGAGGAAGGAAGGGGCTCAGTCTGGGAAGGCCACCTGGAGGAGGTGAGCTCTCAGTAGGGCCTTGAAGGGAGGAAGAGAGCTAGCTTGGCGGATGGGCAGAGGGAGGGCATTTCAGGCCCGGGGGATGACGTGGGCCGGGGGTCGATGGCGGGACAGGCGAGAACGAGGTACGGTGAGGAGATTAGCGGCAGAGGAGCGGAGGGTGCGGGGTGGGCTGTAGAAGGAGAGAAAGGAGGTGAGGTAGGAGGGGGCGAGGTGATGGAGAGTCTTGAAGCCCAGGGTGAGGAGTTTCTGCCTGATGCACAGATTGATTGGTAGCCACCGGAGATTTTTGAGGAGGGGAGTAACATGCCCAGAGCGTTTCTGGACAAAGACAATCCGGACAGCAGCATGAAGTATGGATTGAAGTGGGGAGAGACACGAGGATGGGAGATCAGAGAGAAGGCTGATGCAGTAGTCCAGACGGGATAGGATGAGAGCTTGAACGAGCAGGGTAGCAGTTTGGATGGAGAGGAAAGGGCAGATCTTGGCAATGTTGCGGAGCTGAGACTGGCAGGTTTTGGTGACAGCTTGGAAGTGTGAGGTGAATGAGAGAGCAGAGTCGAGGATGACACCAAGGTTGTGGGCTTGTGAGACGGGAAGGATGGTAGTGCCGTCAACAGAGATGGGAAAGTCAGGGAGAGGGCAGGGTTTGGGAGGGAAGACAAGGAGTTCAGTCTTGGACATGTTGAGCTTTAGGTGGCGGGCAGACATCCAGACAGAGATGTCCTGAAGACAGGAGGAGATGCGAGCCTGGAGAGAGGGGGAGAGAGCAGGGGCAGAGATGTAGATCTGGGTGTCATCAGCGTAGAGGTGTTAGTTGAAGCCGTGGGAGCGAATGAGGTCACCAAGGGAGTGCCTGTAGATCGAGAACAGAAGGGGACCAAGCCCTGAACCTTGGGGAACCCCCACAGTGAGGGGATGGGAGGGGGAGGAGGAGCGTGCAAAAGAGACTGAGAATGAACGACCGGAGAGATAAGAGGAGAACCAGGAGAGGATGGAGTCTGTGAAGCCAAGCTCAGATAGCGTGTTGAGGAGAAGGGGGTGGTCCACAGTGTCGAAGGCAGCTGAGAGGTCGAGGAGGATTAGGACAGAGTAGGAGCCGTTGGATTTGGCAAGCAGGAGGTCATTGGTGACCTTTGAGAGGGCAGTTTCCATAGAATGTAGGGGACAGAAGCCAAACTGGAGGGGGTCGAGGAGAGAGTTGGTGTTGAGGAATTCGAGGCAGCGCGTGTAGACAGCTTGTTCAAGGAGTTTGGAAAGGAATGGTAGGAGGGATATGGGGCGATAACTAGAAGGTGAGGTAGGGTCAAGAGAGGGTTTTTTTAGGATGGGAGAGACATGGGCATGTTTGAAGGCAGAGGGGAAGGAACCAGTGGTGAGTGAGCGGTTGAAGATGGAAGTTAAGGAGGGGAGAAGGGATGGAGCGAGAGATTTCATGAGATGAGAGGGAATGGGGTCTGAAGCACAGGTGGCCAGAGTAGCACTTGAGGGAGGAGAGCTCCTCTGAGGATACTGCTTGGAAGGATGGGAGAGTAGCAGAGAGTGTTGAGAGCTGGGGGGTTGGAGAACGGGGGGAAGTGACACTGGGGAGATTGGACCTGATGGATTTAATTTTGTTAATGAAGTAGTAGGCCAGATTGTTGGGGGTGAGGGAAGGAGGAGGGGGAGGAACCGTGGGCCTGAGAAGGGAGTTGAATATACGGAAGAGCTGGTGGGGGTGGTGGGCATGGGTGTCAATTAGGGAGGAGAAATAGTTTTTTCTGGCAGAGGAGAGGGCTGAGTTAAGGCAGGAAAGGATGAATTTGAAGTAAACGGGGTTGGCATGGTGTTTAGACGTTCGCCAGCAGCGTTCGGCAGCTCGAGCATAAGAGCAAAGGAGGCGGACAGTGGCAGTGATCCAGGGCTGTGGGTTAGTGTTACGAAAGCGGCGAAGGGAAAGGGGAGCGAGTGAGTCTAGCTGAGTAGAAAGAGTAGAGTTGAGAGCAGTAATCTGATCATCAAGACTGGGTAGGGAGGAGAGGGCGGCGAGGTGGGGTGTGAGGCGCTCAGAAAGATGGATGGGGTCAAGAGAGCGGAGATCTCTGTGAGGGAGTAATATGGATTTACAGGGGAAAGGAGTATGAGTGAGGAGGCAGGTGAGAAGATTATGATCAGAGAGAGGGATTTCAGAGTTGGTGAGGGTGGACAGAGTGCAGCGATAGGAGATGATAGGTCGAGGGTATGACCATGTTGGTGAGTTGGTGAGGTGGGGTGGAGCAAGAGGTTGGCAGCGTTGAGGAGAGATATAAGGCAGGCGGCAGAGGAGTCATCAGGGATATCCATGTGGATGTTGAAGTCTCCGAGGATCAGAGTGGGCATGAAGAAGGAGAGAAGGAAGGTGAGGAAGGGGTCAAAGTCGTTAAAGAAGTTGGAGGTGGGGCTGGGAGGGTGGTAGATGACGGCTACAAGAATCTGGATTGGGTGGTAGAGGCTAATAATGTGGGCGTCAAAAGAAGGGAAGGAAAGGGAAGGGGGAGGAGGGATAGTGCGAAAGCGACATTGGGGGGCGAGAAGGAAACCGACACCTCCTCCTTTTCCGTTGAGTCTGGGGGAGTGGGTGAAGAAGAGGCCTCCACTGGAGAGAGCAGCAGAATAGACCGTGTCGTCTGGAGACAGCCATGTTTCAGTTAGGGCGAGGAGGAGTAGAGAGCTGGAAAGGAATAGGTCCAGGATGAAAGGGATCTTACTTAAAATGAAGTGGGGGTTCCAGAGGCCACACTTGGCAGCAGCTTCGAGGGAGGGGAGGGAGGGGGAAGGGTGCGAGGGGTGGGGAGGGTTTGGTTTGGGATGAGGCACAGTGAGGAGGTTAGCGGCAGAGGAGCGGAGGGTGCAGGCTGGGCTGTAGAAGGAGAGAAGGGAGGTGAGGTAGGAGGGGGTGAGGTGATGGAGAGCCTTGAAGCCGAGAGTGAGGAGTTTAAGTGCTTAGTACAGTGCTCTGCACACAGTAAGCACTCAATAAATACAATTGAATGAATGAATGAATGAATGAGATATCTTGAAGGCAGGAGGAAAGTCGAGTCTGCTGAGAGGAGAAAGAATATCTCTCGAGCTGTAGATTTGGTTATGATCCGTATAGAGGTGGTAATTGAACCCATGGCAGTGAATAAGTTCTCCAAGGCATTAGGTGTAGATAGAGAATAAAAAGGGCCCCAGAACTGAACCTTGAGGGACATCTACAGTTAGGGGCTGAGAGGTAGAGGAGGAATCTGAGAAAAAGACTGAGAATGAGTGGCCAGAGAGATAGGAGGAGAACCAAGAGAGGGCAGTGTCAGTGAAGCTGAGTTTGGGTAATGTTTCTAGGAGAAGGAGGTTGTTGACCATGTCGAAGTAAGCTGAGAGGTCAAGGAGGATTAAGATAGAGTAGAGGCCATTGGATTTGGCAAGAAGGAGATAAGATTGTACGGGGTCAAAGAGAGAACTGGAGGAGAGGAATTTGAGATATTCAATATGGACAATTTGCTCAAGGGGTTTTGAAAGGAAAGGTTTAGTAAGGGGGAGATGGGGCTATAATTGGGGGGAGCCATGGGGTCAAAGGAGGGTTTTTTAGGATAGGGGAAACATAGACATGTTGAAAAGCAGTGGAGAAGAAGCCATTGGAGAGGGAACAGGTGAAGATGGCAGTTAGGGAGGGAAGAAGGGAGGGGGCAAGTGTTTTGATAAGATATGAAGGAATTGAGTCAGATATGCAGGTGGAATGTGTGGATTTTGAGATCTCCTCTAGAGTTACTGCTGGAAAAAATGGGATATTTGAAGAATGGGCGGGGGGAAGAACTGTGGAGGGTCAGGGGAGATTGTTGCCGACTTGTACTTCCCAAACAGTACAGTTCTCTGCACACAGTAAACACTCAATAAATACAATTGAATGAATTAATTTTAGGGAGCTCACACCTGATAATGCCAATTTTCTCATTGAAGTCTGTGGCCTGGTTAACAGGGGTAAGAGATGGGGGAGGCTGGGGGAGTCCAAAACAAAACTCCTCATTTTCCTACCCTTACTTTGTGTCCCCTGTACACTCTGGGCTTTCCCATTACTGTAGGCAACACCATCATCCTCTCTGTCTCACAAGTCCATAACCATGGCATTATCCTTGACTTATCTTGTGTTCGACCCACACAGTCAATCTGTCACCAAATCCCATTAGTTCTACCTTCATATCTCTAGCATCTGACCATTTCTCTCCATCCAGACTGCTATTACACTCATTCAAATACGTCACACCCTGCCTCAACTACGCATCAGCCTCCTCACTGACCTCCCTGCATGTCATCTCTCCCTTCTCCAGTCCATAATTTTTCTAAAAAACAGTTCAATTCACATATCCCACTGAGGAATGTGCAGTGGTTGCCCATCCACCTTTGCATCCAACAAAATCTCCTTTCCATGAGTTTTAAGGCACTCAATCAGCTCTCCCCCTCTAATCCTACCTTGTTGATTTCCCAACCCTCAGCTCCACTCCCCAATACCCACCTACTCTCTGTACCTCCACTCCATCTATCTTACTGCTGACCCCTCTCCCGTGTCCTGTCTCTGGCCTGGAACTCCCTCTTCCTTCAAATCTGACAGACTTCCACACTCCCCCATAAAATTACATCTCCTCCAAGAGATGTTTCCTGACTGAGCCCTCATTTTTCCTGCCTGCCTTTCCCTCTGCATTGCCTGTGCATTCTGATCTGTACCCTTTAAGTCCTTGATAGTCACCCCACTCTCCACACTCTGCCATTTCCCCTATCTGCAATTCATTTCCGTGTCTGTCTCTCTTTGTAGACTTCAAGCTTTTTATGGGAAGGGAGCGTGTCTACCAACTCTTATATTGCATTTTCTCAAATGCTTAATAAAATGTTTTGCCCACAGTTAATCAATTCAGTTGACTGATTGATTTGAATAGAAAATAACATGCTCAAATGTAATGAATTTTGAAGTATTTCATGATAGTTAAATCTATGTTTAGTAAAGAACATAATGACTTTCACTCCTTTGGTTAGCATTTCTGTAACAACCATAAATACATGCATCTTGCTGTTGGGTATGAATGTATAATTGTCTTTGCTGTTAGGTTTGAATGCCAGCTTTTATAACACTTGCATATTATTGCTAATACTGTTAAGATTTTGATTCTGAGGCCAGAGGTACTGTTTAGAAGAGCTGGGAATTTAGAAAAAAGAGGAATAATCAGGAAAGATAGACCAATCTAGAGTGGCTCCTCAATTGATTGCTTGTAACCATCTTATTCTTCGGAAATTTAGGTGAACCTGTCAGGTGCTTAGTGGAAAGAGCATGGACCTGGGAATCAAAGGACCTGCATTCTAATACCTGGTCCACCACTTGCCTGCTGTGCTAAGTAAAAGTAGAGACAAGGGATCAGAGACAGGAAGTATTTCTACCTCTAGGGCAGTTTTATTCATTCACTCTTTCTTTTCCGTGTGTGTGTGTGTGTGTGTGTGTGTGTGTGTGTGTGTGTGTGTGTGTGTGCTTGAGGGATTAATAAAGAATGGGCTCTTTTCCTGGATGCATTCTCCCTAAGGAAAGGAGAAGGAAGGTTTTGGGAAAATAGGGTTGATTCATTCAAGTACTAATTGCCAAACTTGTAAAGCAGACTTTATCTTGAAGTAAACTCCTTAAAAACATTATCTTAGATCCATAGTGTCACCACTGCATGTTCAGTGAATGAAGAGACTTTGCTTTTCTGTGATCTTGGTTATTCTAAGAGTTAGGGGCTCAGCTGGAGGGGTGGTGGGGAGGAGGGTAGTGTGGAGAGCTGAGTCCCCAGACCCTCAAGGGAATGGTGGAAGGAGGCACCTAGAAGGACCTCCTCTAGACTATAAACACTTCAGTCCTATTTATTGAGTGCTTACTGGTTTTCAAAGCACTGTACTAAGCACTTAGGAGAGTATGGTATAACAGAGTTGGTAGACATGTTCCCTGCCCATAACAAGCTTACAGTCTAGATGGGGAGACAGATATTAATATAAGTAAATTAAATTGTGGATATGTACATGAATGCTGTGGGACCAAGGGAGCAGTTAATAGTGCAAATCCAAGTGCAAGGGTAACATTGGAGTGGAGAAGAGGAAGTGAGGACTTAGTTGGGGAGGGCCTATTGGAGGAGATTTGCTTTTACTAAGTCTTTGAAGATGGGGAGAGTGATCATCTGTCAGATTTGAAGACGGAGGGTATGCCAGGCCAGAGGCAGGACCTAGGTGAGGGGTTGATGGCGAGATAGATGAGATCAAGGTAGAGTGAGTAGATTGGCAATGCAAGTGTGTGGGCTGGATTGTAGTAGGAAACCAGAGGAGAAATTTAGGAGTGGTAAAGGTGATTCAGTGCTTTAAAGCCATTGGTAAGGAGTTTCCATTTGATGTGGAGGTAGATAGACAACCACTGGAGTTTCTTGAGGAGTGGGGCAACATGGACTCAACAGTTTTGTAAAAAAAAAAAATGATCCAGGCGGTAGAGGAAAGTATGGACTGGAGTGGGGAGAGACAGGAGGCAGGGAGGCCAGCAAGGAGGCTGATGCACTAATCAAAGTGGGATAAGATAAGTGCTTGAATTAATGTGGTAGCAGTTTGGGTGTAGAGGAAAGGGTGGATTTTAGGGATGGGAAGGTTGAAATGACAGATTTAGTAGCAGAATGAATATGTGCATTGAATGAGAGAGTTGAGTTGAAGGAAACACCAAAGTAATGTGCTTTAAGTCGGATGTGGTGGTACTGTCTACAGTGATGGGGCAATGAGAATTTGACTGGTGTTCCCTGTAGCTAAATTTAAGAGATAATGGTTAAATATGAACCGTTGTTATTCAAATTTAGGGTGAGCAGTTGTTTCACTTCGATAATCTGAAATGTATTATTGGGATAGAATCTGAATTGGGAGGCCTGGGGAATATCCCATAGTAAAGGGTGATATTTCTTACTTTCAGCCCCACAAATTGGCATTTATGGTTATAATTGTTAATTTGACTTTTGCAACAATTTAGGGCCAAGGAAATTTTAACCAAGATGTTAGATTTTGTTTTGCTACAAAAGATGTTACAGAATTTCCAGTGTAAAAGAATTCCAGTGTAAACACTGATTGTAGCATAATACATTGTGTCTCTCATCTCTTCTAATATTAGGGCATATATTTTTACAATTTTTACATCTAAGCTTTTTGGCTATCAGCTTCTACCAGTTAAATTCATCTCTTTAAATCAGAGTCCACTTGAGTCTATTTTTATTTTCCTGAACAAAATGTATTAATGCTTCTGTGCATAGCAAATATCTTATAATTCCTCCTTCAAAAATATCACAATAAATGCCTATTATAGAAAGGCATAAATTTTGTCAGAATGCTCCACTTTCACACTGTACTGGGAGAGGCCAGAGTTAAGACAGGAGAGAATAGGCAGCAGTGAGAGAGGACGGAATTGGGTATCATTCTGAGGGAAAAGTGATTTCTGCCTGTTGATAGGGAAATCATCATCGTTTACTAGCAGAGAGATTGAAACTGAAAATCACATTTGATATATTGCTACCAACTACAATTTCACTATTGTTAAGTTTGATTTGTGTTTGGAAGTTTGATTTAATTGTTTTTATTTCCTATTGTAATAAACACCCCCAGTCATTTGAAAAAGAGTGAACCCAGTTTTCTCGATGAGTAAGTAATTTTCTCAAATCATGCTACTTTTAGCTTTCTCAAAGCTAAAATGAAATTAATCTCAAGCTTCACATGGCGAATTCTGGTATAATACTGACTCCATTGAGACAGGCTTGTTTTTCTCTTCTAGAATATTTACATAAAATAAGAGACTTCTACTAGCCAGCCTCCTCAAGAAGCACATGTGCCAGAGGTCTTGAACATTTCATCATTTAGAATAACTAGAAGGAAAGAAACTCCAATTTAGTCAGGTGTTTTCATGATGATTCTAACCCTGAAATGAAAGATTGAGGGGAAAAAAAAACCTCAGGGAAAGTATTTACAGATTCCAATGGCCACCCAGTGTGTTCATTTTAGATATGAAGGCACTTGACAAAATAATGTTTCAGATAAGATGCTTTGCAATGGATTTTCAGTTATTTCCAAAGTGATTTGAAATTACTTTCTGAATGTCTTTCTCTTTTGCTGAATGCTAATTTGTAATTTCCTAAAGTACCTGAAATAAATTTCCAGGAAAGCTTTTTTACAACTTGAATTGAGGCATTTACTTGAACTTTTAATTAAAAATGGGGCCCTTCCAAAAAAAGGTTTATAAGGTATGACCATTTATATTATCAATTAATCAATGATATTTATTGAGCTCCTTCTGTGTGATGAGCACTATACGAAGCACTTCAGAGAGTACAATACAGTAAGAGTTGGTAGACCCAATCCCTGCCCACAAGGAGCTTATAGTCTAGGTTTTTCACACACTTACACATACAATCTGTGCATGTGTGTGTGTATATGTGCATGTCTTATGCACACATACTTGCCAAAATCCATATTCACCATGTTCAACAAGGAGGTTTACTACATGATGAGGACAATTAACTGCTAGAATTATGGCATTGCAAAGGCCAACCACTTTACATTTTAAATTTCTTAACACAAGTTAAGAACCTCCCCTTTCCCTCCGCACCTTCTCTCACCAAGGAGAAGTCCTGTCTATTTCAACCAGGGCAGAAAAAATCTAACTTGTTCAACCTTTGGTAGCATTTGAGAAGGTTGTGACAGCTTAGATCTAAGAAGGCCTTGGAGCAGGAAAGTGCCTGAACAATACCCAGTTGTGATGTAACTATTGCTTTATTCTTGAGATTGTTGTGCTGAAATGGTGTTTTGATTGAATTGACTTTCATTCTGTCCTTTCCACTCTTGTTAATAGTTGTGTTTTTGTTAAGCACTTGCTACATGTCAGGCATGTTCTAAGTGCTGAGGAAGGTACAAGATAATAATAATAATAATTTTGGTATTTGTTAAGCATGTGCTCTGTGCCAGGCAGCCTTCCAGCCCCATAACAATTAAATATATATCTGTAATCAATTTATTTATATTAATGTCTATCTCCCCTTCTAGACTGTAAAGCTTGTTGTGGGCAGGAAGTGTGTCTATTATATCATACTCCCCCAAACACTTAGTTCAGTACTCTGCCCAATGAATACGATTGACTGACTGACAGTTTTGCAGTCTTTTGCATGTCGATCAGGTTCACTGCATCACTGCTTGTGAATGGCTATGACAGAGAACTCTGGAAACCAGAAGACAAACCCCCCTTTTCCCTTTACAGCATTTTGATAATTTCAAAACCAATCAGTATTACTTATTAAGTGTACGCTTGTTACGGGCAAGGAATAGGTCATATTGTTATATTGTACTCTCCCAAGCTCTTAATACAGGGCTCAGCACAAAATAAGTGCTCAATAAATAAGATGTATTTATTGAATACTGAGCATATGGACGAGTACAATGTAGTTAGTAAACAAGATCCCTATGCTTTAACAGCATACAATCTAGCAGGAGACACAGATATTAAAATAAATTACAAGTAGACAGAGGAAGAGAGGATGTGCACATGAGTAGGACTTAAGGAATTAGGGGATCAAAGCTATGTATATTGCTATGGAAGGTCTTGAGTACTTAGTTGGCCCCAAATGCTTGTCAATTATGCCATGATTTGGGGGCACGTTCACAAGTCCTCTCCCTTCATTCATTCATTCATTCAGTCATATTTATTGAGTGCTTATTGGGTGCAGAGCACTGTACTAAGCACTTGGGAAGTACAAGTTGGCAACATAGAGAGACGGTCCCTACCCAACAGTGGGCTCACAATCTAGAAGGGGGAGACAGACAAAATAAAACATATTAACAAAATAAAATAAATAGAATAGTAAATATGTACAAGTAAAATAGAGTAATAAATCTGTACAAACATATAGGTGCTGTGGGGAGGGGAAGGAGGTAGAGTGGGGTAGATACAAGGTCGTCAGGTTGTCATTTCATTCATTCATTCAATCGTATTTATTGAGTGCTCACTTTGTGCAGAGCACTGTACTTTTCATTCATTCAGTCGTATTTATTGAGCCCTTACTGTGTGCAGAGCACTGTACTAAGCACTTGGGAAGTACAAGTTGGCAACATATAGAGACAGGCCCTACCCAACAACGGGCTCACAGTCTAGGAGGGGGAGACAGACAACAAAATAAAACATTTTAACGAAATAATATAAATAGAATAGTAAATATGTACTAATAAAATAGAGTAATAAATCTGTACAAATATCTATACAGGTGCTGTGGGGAGAGGAAGGAGGTAGGGCGGAGGCAATGGGGAGGAGGACCTGTGGGGCTCACGGCCTCAATCCCCACTTGACAGGTGAGGTCACCGGGGCCCAGAGAGGTGAAGTGGGTAGCCCAAGGTCACCCAGCAGAGGCAGGATTAGAACCCATGTCCTCCAACTCCTAAGCCCGGGCTGTTGTCCCGAAGCCACGCAGCTTCCCTCATAAGCCAACCCCCCAGCTCTGAGGGGGGCGGTGATTAATTCGGGGTCCGGGTTTCCATCCCGGGGCTGCCGGTCCCCTCCTGGAAGGGCGTCGCTGAGCGAGGTGGCGGGGGGAAGCTCCCGGGGCTACTTATGCAGTGGGTGGCCCTCAGGGCCATGCAGAGAAGCAGCATGGCCTTGAGGAAAGAGTTTAGGACTGGGAGACAAGAGACTTGTTTTAACTCCATCTCTACCCTGATTTGCTCTCTGACCTCAATGCCTCAGGTTCCTCCTCTTTAAAATGGGGATTAAATACCTGTTCTTTCTCCCCTCTTACTCGGTTAGCCCCGTGTGGGACAGGGACTGAATTTATTCTGATTATCTTGTCTCTGCACCGGTGTTTAGGACAGTGCTGGGCACTTAGTAAGTGCTTAACAAATACTGCAATTATTATTACTTTCAAGCCCCCCATTCTGAGGCTCAATCAGTTGTTTACTGCTGTCCTCAGGTTTTCTACCTCTGAGTAGATGGTTTTGATTCTGTCATTATTTCCCAGTTTCACTTACCAACTTGGTCATAGATACTCTGAGCTCATTGTGGTCAGGGATCATGTCTATCAACTCTGTTGCATTATACTCTCCAGTCACGTAGTACAGTACTCTGCACACAGTAAACACTCAGTAAATACTGTTGATTAATATAGGTAGGGCTTCTTGGGAGTGTGTTGCACAGTGCCTGGCACATAGTAAGCACTTAACAAATATCATTAAAAAACATCCTTTAAAATTTCTCTATGCAATTCCACCATAAGAAAAATAACAAATGACATAAAACATACAACCTTCACATGTAATATGTAATATTAATGACTAGTTATTGTGTAAGTGCATAAAATCATCTGTTCCCTTTACATAAAATAACTGGTCAGTAGTCACTGTAGGAAGCATGAATATGATTCTTGGGGTTGAGGACTTGGCTCTCACATTCTCAAAATGTTTCTTAACTGGTCCCATTCTTCACTTTTATAGTCAGACTGAACGTCAAGTATATCAGAAAATCTGCACACCCAGTAGGCACTCAATCAGTACTAACAATTGATTTGTCTCATATCTGTTTTCTTTAAACTCTATCAAAACATGTATTGATTTTTTTTGTGAATTTCATATGACTAATAAGGAGTAAATTTTATGTCTGTTACTGATGTTTTCATTTAGGAGTAAATGGGCATTTGGGACAGGAGCCTGGGAAGTAGAGAGTAGAACCCCTTCCCAGTCTGTGATCACATCCTTGTTGGGCTCTGAAATAGGAGGGAAGGAGTGGCTCCAGAAAGGGATCCAGCCTTTCCACTGCCCCTTCACTCCCATCACCTTTTCCTCACACCAGGCTTCTGCTCATTCTGTTATTTCCCTGCATTGCTCCCCGGAGTCTTCACCAATGCACTTGATGGAGTTTGGTGGGACATTAAGGAACGAGGATAGCTTTTTCAAAATCCAAGGATTATTCATCTTTCCTCATTGAATGTAGCTCCTTATTCCACTTTTTTCACACCAGTTAATGTAATTATAGATTGTGCCACTCGGAGAAACTTTTCTGAATTGGAAAGTATCTGCCAAGCCAATGCTTCTGTTTCAAGTTGGCTTTACCGGGTGGAAGAAATTACAGATACTTGTGAATTTGAGGTGGAACGTTCTGCTGATTCTAAAGACCTTCCAGATGATAATAATAATAATGATGATAATAATAATGCTATGTGTTAAGCACCTGCTATAATAATAATAATAATAATAATAGTTATTATTATGATGATATTTGTTAAGTACTTAGTGTGTGCCAGGCACAGTACCAAGTGCTGGGATGGATACAAGCAAATTGGGTTGGGCACGGTCCCTACCCCATGTGAGGCTCACAATCTCAATCCCCATTTTACAGATGAGGTAACTGAGGCATAGAGGAGATAAGTGATTTGCCCGCGGTCGCACAGCAGATAAGATAAGAACACATGACCTCTGACTTCTAGGCCTGTGCTCTACCACTATGCCATGTTGCTCTTCAAGAAAAATTACCATGGGTTTATATACCTTCAGTATGATTTTGAGTGGGTAGAAAGAGCAGTCATAAATTTATATTACAAAACACATCACACCCAAATAGGGACTTGAAGCACTGTACTATGGGCTGGGGTAGATACAAGATGTCCAGAATGGACACAGTCTGGGTCCCACATGCAATTCACAGTCTAAGTAGAGGGAGTAGGATTTTGTCCCCATTTTACTGATGAGGAAACTGAGACACAGAGGAGTTAAGTGATGTTCCAAGGACACACAGCAAACAAGTGGCAGAGACAGGATTAGAACCCATGTCCTGTGACTCTCAGGCCCATGCTCTTTTCACTAGGCCACCATGCTTCCTGATAGTTTTAGTCCTTTTGATTCCATTATGTATTTCAAGGGCTGAATTGATTTTGCCATCTTGCTCCCCAAGAAATAGCCATTAAATCATTTATATGCACTGGCTTTTAAACTATAGATAACATTCCTTTTCTTCTTAGGAGCGACTGGGTGACATCCTACAAAGTCATGGTGAGCAATGATAGTCACACATGGATCACTGTCAAGAGTGGATCTGGAGATGTGGTGAGTATCACACCTATGCTCTTGTGCCACTTAAAGGGTGTTGGGTTCCCAGATTTATTGAGTATCAAATTAAGGGATTCCTCTGTTTATTCATGACCTCTAAGACCAAATTAGTATACAAAACAATATCAGATTTCAGTCTTTACTGTTTAATTTGTTACTGTGATTGTCTGAGCACTAGCCATTTATATTTCTGATATACATATGCAGTCTAAATGTTCTACAGCTTTCAAGTAACATGATTCTACTTTAATTCATACTAAATTAAACTCATGGCCATGCCAGAGTGTGGGCCTAGCAACAGTATGAAATATTAGTTAAGCAGCATGGCCTAGTGAAAAGAGCAGGGACCTGGAGTCAGAGGACCTGTGTCCTATTCTCAGTTCTTCCAGTTGCTTGCTGTGTGACCTTAGGCAAGTCACTTAACTTCACTCTGCCTCAGTTACCTCAATTGCAAACTGGGGATTATATTCCTGTTCCCCTTCCTACTTAGACTTTGAGCCCAAGTGAACAGGGACTGTGTCTAACCTGATTAACTTGTATCTACCCCAGTGCTTGGCCTCTCAGGATTGCACCTGGAGAGTTTCCAGTACTCTTCCGGCCTCTGCTATGGGTGGGAGAGTCAAGCAGAGGCCTACCCATTCCATTCCTAGCTTGGGCAGTGGCTAGCAAGTGGAAGGCAATCTGCTACAAGTCAAAACTCTCCCATGCTGGGCAGTAGCAGCATGGGAGAGAGTCGAGGGCAGAGACTTGAGCTTCCTGCGTGGAAGTCAGCAATGGTAAACCACTCCCATATTTTTACCAAGAAAAGTCTATGGATACACCACCAGAACGATTACAAATGGAGAGTGGGGTGTTCTGGTAGAGATGTGTCCGTGGTGTTGCTGTGGGTTGAAAATGACTCGATGGCATGACAAGACCCCAGTGCTTAGAACAGTGCTTGATACATATTCATTCATTCAGTCATTCCTTCAGTCATATTGAGTGCTTACTGTGTGCAAAACACTGTACTAAGCACTTAGAAAAGGACAATAAAATAATACACAGGCACATTCCCTACCCACAGAGAGCTTACAGTCTAGTGAGCATTTAACAAATATAATAATAATGATAATTAAGGTGACTTCACCAGGCCATCTTCTGGGCACTATAAATTCACTTCATCCTGCTCTCCATTCTGCTAAAGCGTCTCTGTTCTTCCATTCCTTCCTCCCGAACTCCTATGCCCACAGCCCTTCCCTTCTGCCTTTAAACACCCCAAGGTACGATCTTTGCTACGTGTCAGATATAGAAGTACAG
The DNA here is from genome assembly GCF_015852505.1 of Tachyglossus aculeatus. Taxonomy (NCBI): domain Eukaryota; kingdom Metazoa; phylum Chordata; class Mammalia; order Monotremata; family Tachyglossidae; genus Tachyglossus; species Tachyglossus aculeatus. Next base: position 22,335,437 of record NC_052081.1, on the reverse strand, counting down.
GGAACAGCACCAAGACCCCCTACACAGTTTTGATAGAACTTAATCTTACCAAAGCATTTGATGCAATAACCACAGCAGAGCTCTGGAAATTACTAAGCAAATTTAGCTGCCCTGAAGGGTTCATCAAGGTTCTGAAACTGCTTCATTACAGCATGGCAGGCCGAGTCAGGTGCCCCTCTCCAACCCATTCCCCATTGCCAATGGAGTATAACAGGGATTTGTGGTGGGCCTGGTCCTGCTTAGCTTGTTCATTACAGCCATGCTGGAGGAGGCAACAAAAGATCTAGATGCATGTTTTAGAATATGCATCTCTGGTAAATCCTTCCATCTCAACAGACTTCGAGTATCATCCAAGATCCTAGAAGCTGATATTTAAGAATTCTGCATGCGGGCAACTGTGCCCTGGACACCCAGACCCCAGTAGAAAGGCAAATTCATTCATTCATTCAGTCGTATTTATTGAGCGCATACTGTGTGCAGAGCACTGTACTAAGTACTTGGTAAGTACAAGTTGGCAACATATAGAGACAGTCCTTACCCAACAACGGGCTCACAGTCTAGAAGGGGGAGATAGACAACAAAACAAAGCATGTGGACAGGTGTCAAGTCATCAGAATAAATAGAAGTAAAGCTAGATGCACATCATTAACAAAAAAAATAGAATAGTAAATATGTACAAGTAAAATAAATAGAGTAATCTGTGCAAACATATACAGGTTCTGTGGGGAGGGGAAGGAGGTAGGGTGGGGGGATGGGGAGGGGGAGAGGAAAGAGGGGGCTCAGTCTGGGATTATTATTATTATTACTATTTATTATTATTACTACTGCTTCTACTTCTACAGTGTGGCTCAGTGGAAAGAGCCTGGGCTTAGGAGTCAGAGGTCAGGGGTTCTAATCCCAGCTCCACCACATTCATTCATTCATTCAATCATATTTATTGAGCACCTACTGTGTACAGAGCACTGTACTAAGCGCTTGGGAAGTACAAGTTGACAACATATAGAGATGGTCCCTACCCAACAACAGGCTCACAGTCTAGAAGGGGGAGACAGACAAGTGATTAAACCACTACAGAAAATCAGCCAGGTGCTATGGACTGACAATAAGTCTAAAGACAACTGAGGATGTATCATCCTGCACCATGGAAGCAACACACACAGCTTCTCAGCTTCCTTGGGATCAGGAAGGGGGTGGAAACTACACTGGAGATCCTAAGCTCTTGGATCTGCACTTGTATCAGTGACCTTTGGTGATTGATCCTGAGCTCTTGGATCTGCACTTGGATCGGTGACCTTTGGTGATTTGGTATCTGCCCTGTCCTTAGTCCCACAGCACTTAATGAGAACCTCCAATGGCTGCCCATGCACCTTCACATAAAACAGAAACTCCTTACCATTGGCTCTAAAGTACTCAGTCAGCTTGCCCCATCCTACCTCACCTCACTGATGTTGAACTACAGTCCAGTTGGCACACTCTGCTCCTCTTAGCTCCAGTTTATGCAATTTGCCCTGATCTCGTCTATCTCACTCCTTTTCCACATCTTCACCTTAGCTGGGAACTTCTTTCCCCTCCATATACATCAGACCACCACTCTCTCCACCTTCAAAGCATTATTAAGGTCACATCTTCTCCAAGAGGCCTTCCCCGATTAAACCCTCTTTAACTCACCCTCCCTCCTGCATCTTCTATACACTTCAATCTGTGACTTTTGCACATTTGATAATCTCCCCACCCCCAATCCCACAGCACCTATGTACATATCTCTTAATCATGTATTATAAATTATTTATTCATGTTAACATCTGTCTTCCTCTTTGGACTGTAAACTTGTTATGGGCAGGGAACATATCTGCTAATTTTGTTGTATTATACTCTCCCAAGAGCTTAGTACGATGCTCTGCCCATAGTAAGCGTTCAGTAAATACAATTGGTTGATTGATTAAGAAGCAGGATGACGTAGTGGAAAGAGCATGGACCCTTGTCAGAGAATGTGGGTTCTAATCCTGGCTACTGTGGGATCTTGGCCAAATCACTTAACCTTCCTGTGTCTCAGTTTCCTCATCTATAGAAGGGGAATTATTAATAATAATAATGGCATTTATTAAGCGCTTACTATGTGCAAAGCACTGTTCTAAGCACTGGGGAAGTTACAACGTGATCAGGTTGTCCCACGGGGGGCTCGCAGTCTTAATCCCCATTTTACAGATGAGGTAACTGAGGCACAGAGAAGTTAAGTGACTTGCTTAAAGTCACACAGCTGACAATTGGTGGAGCTGGGGTTTGAACCCATGACCTCTGACTCCAAAGCCCGTGGTCCTTCCACTGAACCACGCTGCTTCTTAATTCAGTGCCTGCCCTTCTCCTAATTAGACTGTGAACTCCATGTGGGACCTGATTGTCATGTATTACTGGGCATTTAGTACAGTGCTTGGCACATAGTAAATGCTTAATAAATACCACAAGTATTATTATAATTATTATTATTATTTGCATATCTGTAATTTTATTTGTATTGATTTTTTTTTGTTTTGATGGCCGTCTCTCCCTTTCTAAACTGTGAGCTCATTGTGGGCAGGGATTGTCACTCTTTTTGTTATATTGTATTTTCCCAAGTGCCTAGTGCAGTGCTCTGCAGACAGTAAATGCTTAATAAATACGATTGAATGAATTAATATCTGTTAATTGTATAGTATACATCATTTATTTATATTAATGTCTTTCTCCTCCTCTAAACTGTAAGCTCCTAAAGGCAGGGAATGTGTTGTGTTGCAGTCTCCCAAGTGCTTAGTACAGTGCTCTGCACACATGAGAGAAGCAGCATAGCTCAGTGGAAAGAGTATGGGCTTGGGAGTCAGGTCATGGGTTCTAATCCTGCCTCTGCCACTTAGCTGTGACTTTGGGCAAGTCACTTCCCTTCTCTGGGCTTCAGTTACCTCATCTGTAAAATGGAGATTTAGACTATGAGCCCTATGTGGGACAACCTGATTACCTTGTATCCCCCCAGTGTTTAGAACAGTGCTTTGCACATAGTAAGCGCTTAACAAATGCCATTTTTATTATTATTAGTAGTAGTAGTATTACATGTTCAGAAAATATAATTGATTGTTAAAAATTTATATTGGCAACCCAGACCTAAAAGTTGTGACAGACTTCTGTTAGGTAGCCCAGTGACAAAGCAGAAAACCTTGACCCCATCCAATTTTCTCAAGTCATCATGCCCCATTTAGCCTCCATACCCAAACTACCTTCCCTTGATGACCAAATTGACAATCTCAACACCTCCCTTTCTACTGACTCACTCTCTTATCCCTTCGTTGATCTCGTGCCACTAACCCACAGTCCTGGATTACCTCCACAGTTCGCCTTCATTGCTCTTGTGCATGAGCCACAGAGTGCTGGTGGCGGATATCTAGACATCAGGCTGACCATGTGCATCTCAAATTCATCCTTGTGTGCTTTTAGCTCTCCTCTACCTGGCATAATTATTTCTCATTCAATCAATCCATCAATCAATCATATTTATTGAGCGCTTACTGTGTGCAGAGCACTGTACTAAGCGCTTGGGAAGTACAAGTTGGCAACATATAGAGACGGTCCCTACCCAACAGTGGGCTCACAGTCTAGAAGGGGAAGACAGAGAACGAAAGAAAACATATTAACAAAATAAAATAAATAAATAGAGTAATAAATATGTACAAACATATATACAGGTGCCCTGGGGAAGGGAAGGAGATAAGGCGGGGGGGATGGAGAGGGGGAGGAAGGGCAGAGGAAGGAGGGGGCTCAGTCTGGGAAGGCCTCCTGGAATAGGTGAGCTCTCAGTAGGGCCTTGAAGGGAGGAAGAGAGCTAGCTTGGCGGATGTGGGGAGGGAGGGCATTCCAGGCCCGGGGGATGACGTGGGCCGGGGGTCGACTGCGGAACAGGCGAGAACGAGGCACGGTGAGGAGATTAGCGGCAGAGGAGCGGAGTGTACGGGCTGGGCTGTAGAAGGAGAGAAGGGAGGTGAGGTAGGAGAGGAGGGGGCGAGGAGGGTGTCATTCCTTATTGACACCCATCCCTACTGCCCTTACCAGTTGTTCCAGACAGTTAACTCTTTCCTCAAGCCCCCTGCCCTCCAGCCTCCTCCATCCCTTGCCCCTAATGACCTGGCCACCTACTTTAATTAAGAAAGTTGACACAATCAGGTATGATCTCCTTAAAATCTCCCCTCCCCTTTTCCAGGCCCTCCCTGCTCCTGCCCCTTCAACTCTTCCGTCTTTCCCAGCAGTATCTCAAGAGAAGATCACCTGCTTTCTCTCAAAGTCCACCCCTACACCAGAGCATCTGATCCCATTCCTTCACCCCTTATCAAAACACTTGCCCCCTACCTTCTTCCCCCCTACCTGCCATCTTCAGTCTTTCACTCTCCAATGACTTCTTCTCCACTGCTTTCAAATATGCTCATTTCTCCCCTATCCTAAACAAACCTTCCCTTGACCTCATGGCTCTCTCCAGTTATCACCCCATCTCCCTCACACTATTCCTCTCCATACTCCTTGAGCAAGTTGTCTACACCCACTGTCTCAAGTTCCTTTACTCCAGCTCTCTCTTTGACCCTCTCCAATCTGGCTTCAGTCCCCTTCATTCCACAGAAACCTCCCTCTCAAAGGTCACCAGTGATCTCCTTCTTGCCAAATCCATCAGCCTCTACACCATCCTAATTTTCCTTAACTCTCAGCTGCCTTTGACCATCGCCCATCCCCTTCTCCTGGAGACATTATCCACCTTTGGCTTCATTGACACTGTCCTCTTCTGGTTCTCCTCTCTAGCCATTCATTCTCAGTCTCCTAAGTGGGGTCTGCCTCCCACCCCCTAACTATAAAATGGGGGTCTCTCAAGGTTTACTTCTGAATTCCCTTTATTCTCTATCTGCACTCCTTCTTTTGGAGAACTCATTTGCTCACATGGCTTCAGCTACCACTTCTGTGTGGATGATTCCCAAATCTCCATTTCCAATCCTGATACCTCTTCCCCTCTGCAGTCTCACATATCCTCCTGCCTTCAAGACATCTCTACAAGCTGCAGAATGGAAACAGAATGGTTTCAGGTGTTTCTATATTCTGGGATAGCATATCAAGTTTCTATAGTCTGGGATAGCATATACTTCCTTATCTCAACCAGCTTCAAGCACTAACCTTAATTCAGTTTCTGAATATTTTTCTTAAAATATAAAACAACATCAAACTAATTTTCTCTTCAAAATCAATCTTGGCTCCATTTTCAATTTCCAGAGCTGTCATAATCCTTTAGGAGTAATAACATTTGAGCACTTTTGTTTACAGATGTTCTTCCTTCTGTTAGGGTTATCCATATAAGTAGATATTTCATTTCCATGGTTGTGGGCTTATCAGGAGTTATGGTCATCAGAACCAAGGGCACTGTGAAACAGTCTTGTTGCATTTTTTTTTTTTATTTAATGGTATTGGTATTACTGCTACTCTCCCATCCTTTCCAGCAGTATCCTCAGAGGAGCTCTCCTCCCTCCTCTCAAGTGCTACTCCGGCCACCTGTGCTTCAGACCCCATTCCCTCTCATCTCATGAAATCTCTCGCTCCATCCCTTCTCCCCTACTTAACTTCCATCTTCAACTGCTCACTCTCCACTGGTTCCTTCCCCTCTGCCTTCAAACATGCCCATGTCTCTCCCATCCTAAAAAAACCCTCTCTTGACCCCACGTCACCTTCTGGTTATCGCCTCATATCCCTCCTACCATTCCTTTCCAAACTCCTTGAACAAGTTGTCTACACGCGCTGCCTCGAATTCCTCAACACCAACTCTCTCCTTGACCCCCTCCAGTCTGGCTTCCGTCCCCTACATTCTATGGAAACTGCCCTCTCAAAGGTCACCAATGACCTCCTGCTTGCCAAATCGAACGGCTCCTACTCTATCCTAATCCTCCTCGACCTCTCAGCTGCCTTCGACACTGTGGACCACCCCCTTCTCCTCAACACGCTATCTGACCTTGGCTTCACAGACTCCGTCCTCTCCTGGTTCTCCTCTTATCTCTCTGGTCGTTCATTCTCAGTCTCTTTTGCAGGCTCCTCCTCGCCCCACCCATCCCCTTACTGTGGGGGTTCCCCAAGGTTCAGGGCTTGGTCCCCTTCTGTTCTCGATCTACAGGCACTCCCTTGGTGACCTCATTCGCTCCCACGGCTTCAACTACCATCTCTATGCTGATGACACCCAGATCTTCATCTCTGCCCCTGCTCTCTCCCCCTCTCTCCAGGCTCGCATCTCCTCCTGCCTTCAGGACATCTCCATCTGGATGTCTGCCCGCCACCTAAAACTCAACATGTCCAAGACTGAACTGCTTGTCTTCCCTCCCAAACCCTGCCCTCTTCCTGACTTTCCCATCTCTGTTGACGGCACTACCATCCTTCCCATCTCACAAGCCCGCAAGCTTGGTGTCATCCTCGACTCCGCTCTCTCATTCACCCCTCACATCCAAGCCGTCACCAAAACCTGCCGGTCTCAGCTCCGCAACATTGCCAAGATCCGCCCTTTCCTCTCCATCCATACCACTACCGTGCTCGTTCAAGCTGTCATCCTATCCCATCTGGACTACTGCATCAGCCTTCTCTCTGATCTCCCATCCTCGTGTCTCTCCCCACTTCAATCCATACTTCATGCTGCTGCCCGGATTGTCTTTGTCCAGAAACGCTCTGGGCATGTTACTCCCCTCCTCAAAAATCTCCAGTGGCTACCAATCAATCTGCACATCAGGCAGAAACTCCTCACCCTCGGCTTCAAGGCTCTCCATCACCTCGCCCCCTCCTACCTCACCTCCCTTCTCGCCTTCTAGAGTCCATCCCACACCCTCCGCTCCTCTGCCGCTAATCTCCTCACCGTGCCTCGTTCTAGCCTGTCCCACCATCGACCCCCGGCCCACGTCATCCCCCGGGCCTGGAATGCCCTCCCTCTGCCCATCCGCCAAGCTAGCTCTCTTCCTCCCTTCAAGGCCCTACTGAGAGCTCACCTCCTCCAGGAGGCCTTCCCAGACTAAGCCCCTTCCTTCCTCTGCCCCTCGTCCTGCTCTCCATCCCCCCATCTTACCTCCTTCCCTTCCCCACAGCACCTGTACATATGTATACATATTTATTACTCTATTTATTTATTTTACCTGTACATATCTATTCTATTTATTTTATTTTGTTAGGATGTTTGGTTTTGTTCTCTGTCTCCCCCTTTTAGGCTTTGAGCCCACTGTTGGGTAGGGACTGTCTCTATATGTTGCCAGCTTGTACTTCCCAAGCGCTTAGTACAGTGCTCTGCACACAGTAAGCGCTCAATAAATACGACTGATTGGTTAAGTGTTTACTATGTGCCACACCCTGTTCTAAGCAGTGGGGTAGTGTCACCTGTTGCACAGGGACAGGTTTGAGGATCGACATGGTGAGAGTTAAAGACTGGAGTCAGAGATGCTGAGCCATACAAAATTTACTCCACATGGTGAATTGAACTTCGTTTTGGGGAGGAATATTCTTATTTTTAGTTATTCACATGCAGCAAATTGAGCTTCCCTCTCAGGAGGAATACACTTATGCATTACTCGCACATGGTGAAGCACTGAACTCCTGCCCCCGGTTGCTTCCCTCTCAGGATGAATTCACTTATGCATTATTCAAACCTGGCAAAGTACCTAGCTTCCCCCCATGAATGCTTCCTACTTAGGAGGAATACACTTATGCTCTACTCGCAAGTGGTGAAGCACCTGGTTCCTGCCCATGAACACTTCCCACGAACACTTCCCACTCAGAAGGAATTCATCTGTGTGTTACACACACATGGTGAAGCCGGTAGCTGACAACCCCCATAAGCATTCAGCGGGACACTCACTTTCCCAAGGTCCCTAACTTGATGTGGACAGAGTAGGCATTCCTCGCCCTGGGTGGAGGCAACATGCAGTCAACTGCTGCAAGTCTTGATCCACTGCCCAGAACATTGGAGGCAGCAGGTATTTAGTACCTGTCCTTCTGAGCTACTCGGGCTTCCTGATTCTGATTGTCCAAATCTCCACCTGTTCTCATACTCCATTGTTCCTCCATACCTTATTTTATTGGCCCAAGGGTGAGGGACCCTTACTTCTGCATTCCTGGCCTGGGGTGCCCAAAGGCTTTAGTCGTGGGGGGGTGCCCTACCCATGCTTCCTAGTTTCCGAGTTCTGAATTGTACTTCCCAAGCAGTTAGTACAGTGCTCTGCACACAGTAAGCGCTCAATAAATATGATTGAATGAATTTTTTTGTGCTAGCTCGAGTAGTCACAAGATAGCATTTGATCTTGAGATGATGGATGCCCTGGTTTATCTTGAAACAGGTAGATAAAAGCTAATCAGGTTGGACACAGTCCATGCCCTACAAGGGCTCATGGTCTTAATTCCCATTTTACAGGTGAAGTAGCTAAAGCAGAGAGACATTAAGTGACTTGCCTAAGGTCACATAGGTACAAGTAGGTTGTCATTAAAGGAGTGAAGTGCATGGGCTGAGTTGTAGTAGGAGAGCAGTGAAGTAAGGTGGAAGGGCAAGATGATTAAGTACTTTAAAGCTGATGGTAAGGAGTTTCTGTTTGACACAGAGCTGAATGGGCAACCATCATGCTTGGATTAATGTGGTAGCAATTTGGAGGAGCGGAAAGGGCAGACATTAGCAATGTTGTGAAGGTTTAACCAACAGGACTTAGTGATAGATTGAATATGTTGGTTGAATGAGAGAGAGGAGCCATGGATAATGCCAAGGTCTTGTGAAGTAGGGAAGATGGTGGTGCTGTCTGCAGTGAAAGCAATATCAGGGGAGGACAGGGTTTGGGTGGGAAAATAAGGAGTTCTGTTTTGGGCATGTTAAGCTTGAGGTGTCCTCGGGACATATAGGTAGAGATGTCCTGAAGGCAGGAGGAAATGTGTGACTGCAGAGCGGGAGAGAGGTCAGCACTGGAATTGTATATTTGGGAATCATCTGCATAGAGTTGATATTTGAAGCCATGGGAGCAAGTGAATTCTCAAGTACTGCACTAAGGCATTCAGTAAACATGATTGATTGCTACTACTATTATTAGTACTTCTCTGGTTCTGCTACTACTATTCTACTACCACTGTTACTATTAGATCGTAAGTGACTCAGAGGAGTAATGAATGGAAGCTCAGGGGCTTTAAGAGGTTAGTCAATCAATTAATCAGTGGTATTTACTGAATATCTGTGTGTGCAGAGCTCTGTTCAAAGTGCTTGGAGGACTATAGTAGAGTAAGTAGACATGATCCCTACCCTCAAGGAGCTTACAGTTAGTGTGAGAGAGAAATTTAAATGAATTACAGGTAAGGGAAGCATCCAAGTATAAAGATATTTACATAAGTGCTGTAGTGGTGGGGATTGGGTGTTTAAGGGGTATGGACTCAAGTGCTATGTGATGCAGTATAGAGGGAAAACAGAATGGAAAGATGAGAAATCTGGTGAGCCTATGGGAGCCATTTTGTTGGCTAGGAATCCATTTTGTGAGCAACTCTTTTGAACCCATAAACAACAACATGGGAAGGAATTTGAGAAGGATCTAGACTGTTCTGCAAGTCGGGTCTTTGAAAAAAACGAGTCTGTGATGTGGGGTACTGAGGGAGGGATAGCCTCCCCTCTACAATTTGCCCAGTAATAGGCTTGGAGCGATTCAACAACTGCCACAAAACCTGAGGCAGCGAATCAGGAACCACTGTGACTTCAGAAGTAGAGGCAGATAAAAGGCAGTCACCTTGAGTCGGGGTCCCCCAGGCCTCCCCTGCTACTACCCCTGGAGTTGAGTCACAATCACAGACCAGCACGACCACCATGAACCAGCTAAAGCTTGCACAAGGAGTCACACTGCCTCTCAAAGCCATCACGAACCAGCGCAGCTCCCACTAACCATGAACCGCGAACCTCTAAGAATCACATCAGTTGTTTGCGCCACTGCCACAGCCACCACAAGGCAGGGTGGCCACCCGTGAACCGCAAACTGTGAAGACTCACTGATGTTCGGGTCACCACCCACAGCCATGATGAGGCAGCGTGGTTGCCATGCATCCAGACTCCTCGGATTCCTCTGACGTGGGATCACCTCATTGAATTTTGGGTAAACCATCAGACAGGTAGCGGTGTTCGTGGGGTGTGTGTGTGTGTGTGTGTGTGTGTGTGTGTGTGTGTGTGTGTGTGTGTGTGAATTTGCATGTGTTTCCTCATTTAGTTAGGCCAATAATTGAATAAAGCTCTCTCCTGCATATAGTGGTGTAAGATTTATTTTTTTAACTTATCACAGAGCACCTGATCTAGGAATCTCCTGGTCATTACATCTGATTAGAATCTGACTCAGACATACTGGCCCAGTTAGTATATTCCCAACTGTTGGGGTCAGTTAAGATAGTGGGCTTTCCCAGCTCAGGAGGAGGGGCTGATTCGGAACCTATATCGCAGGGCCTGGGGCTTGTGACACGTAAATTGGCGACAAGGAAAGTTTTCATTTAGAACTTTTCTTGAGTACCTGCAAGGATTTTAGTAGGGGCTCGTGACATAATTTGGCGACAAGGATGGGATTCTGATACCATGACGGGATATTGAAACCGAAAAAAGCACTAGGGAGGTACTCGTGAGTGGTTGCACAGACTGGCGTCTAATTCTTTGTTATCAGTACCCTCTTTCTTGTCTTTGTTTTGCAGACTTTGTTGTCTGCATGCTTTGTGCTCCAAACAATACTGTTGGGGCTAGGTGTATTCCTCCCAAAAGGGAAGTTCCACTCACGAAGTGTATATTCATATCGGCACTTATTAAGTTTAAGTTGCAGACACCAAACCAGCATCTCATGAAGAATCAGGGTTTGTCTGAGACAGACAGGCCATGCTGTAGCCCGATACACATGTCCCTGGAAGGAGAGTGTTAAAGGCTCCTTAGGTGCAGCTAAATGAAGAAGTGTTCTTGAAAATGACTGGAGAGCATCCCCGTTCTGTGAAACTGCTGAAAAGATTGTGTGAATGTGTTGGCTTGGGTGTACCGTTATGTTTGTGTAAGTGTGAATGTGTAAGAGAAGCGTCATGGCTTAGTTGAAAGGGCACGGGCTTGGGAGTTAAAGGACATGGGTTCTAATCCCTGCCCTGTCACTTGTCTTCTTCATTCATTCACTCATTCAATCATAATTTTTGAGCACTTACTGTGTGCAGTGCACCGTACTAAGTGCTTGGGAAGTACAAGTTGGCAACATATAAAGACAGTCCCTACCCAACAGTGGGCTCGCAGTCTAGAAGGGGGAGACAGACAACAAAAGAAAACATGTGGACAGGTATCAAGTCATCAGAATAAATAGAAGTAAAGCTAGATGCACATCATTGACAAAATAAATAGAATAGTAAATATGTACAAGTAAAATAGAGTAATAAATCTGTACAAACATATATACAGGTGCTGTGGGGAGGGGAAAAAGGTAGGGCAGGGGTGATGGGGAGGGGGAGAGGAAAGAGGGGCTCAGTCTGGGAATGCCTCCTGGAGGAGGTAAGCTCTCAGTAGGGCTTTGAAGGGAGGAAGAGAGCTAGCTTGGCAGATGTTCAGAGGGAGAGCATTCCAGGCCAGGGGGAGAGTGTGGGCTGGGGGTCGACAGCAGGACAGGTGAGAATGAGGCACAGTGAGGAGGTTAGCGGCAGAGGAGTGGAGGGTGCAGGCTGGGCTGTAGAAGGAAAGAAGGGAGGTGAGGTAGGAGGGGGCGAGGTGATGGAGAGCCTTGAAGCCAAGGGTGAGGAGTTTTTGCCTGATACGTAGGTTGACTGGTAGCCACTGGAGATTTTTGAGGAGGGGAGTAACATGCCCAGAGTGTTTCTGCACAAAGATGATCCGGGCAGCAGTGTGAAGTATAGACCGAAGTGGAGAGAGACAGGAGGATGGGAGATCAGAGAGGAGGCTGATGCAGTAATCCAGTCAGGATAAAATGAGAGATTGAATCAGCAGGGTAGCAGTTTGGATGAAGAGGAAAGGGTGGATCTTGCCGATGTTTCAGAGGTGAGATCGGCAGGTTTTGGTGACGGATTGGATGTGAGAGGTGAACGAGAGAGCCGAGTCGAGTATGACACCAGCTCGCGGGCTTGTGAGATGGGAAGGATGGTAGTGCCATCTACAGTGATGGGAAAGTCAGGGAGAGGCCAGGGTTTGGGAGGGAAGATAAGGAGTTCAGTCTTGGACATACTGAGTTTTAGATGGCGGGCAGACATCCAGATGGAGATGTCCTGAAGGCAGGAGGAGACACGAGCCTGAAGGGAGGGAGAGAAAGCAGGGGCAGAGATATAGATTTGGGTGTCATCAGCGTAGAGATGATAGTTGAAGCCGTGGGAGCGAATGAGTTCACCAAAGGAGTGAGTGTAGATAGAGAACAGAAGGGGACCAAGAACTAACCCTTGAGGAACCCCTACAGTAAGGGGGTGGGACAGGGAGGAGGAACCTGTAAAAGAGACTGAGAATGAATGGCCGGAGAGGTAAGAGGAGAACTAGGAGAGGACGGAGTCTGTGAAGCCAAGTTTGAATAGCGTGTTGAGGAGAAGGGGGTGGTCCATAGTGTCGAAGGCAGCTGAGAGTTCGAGGAGGATTGGGACAGAGTAGGAGCCGTTGGATTTGGCAAGCAGGAGGTCAAGAGGGCAGTTTCGGTGGAATGTAGGGGATGGAAGCCAGATTGGAGGGGGTCGAGGAGAAAGTTGACGTTGAGGAATTCGAGGCAGTGGGTGACGACTAGTTCAAGGAGTCTGGAAAGGAATGATAGGAGGGAGATAGGGCGATAACTAGAAGGGGAGGTGGGGTCAAGAGAGGGTTTTTTTAGGATGGGGGAGACATGGGCATGTTTGAAGGCAGAGGGGAAGGAACCAGTGGAGAGTGAGTGGTTGAAGATGGAAGTTAAGGAGGGGAGGAGCGAAGGGGCGAGAGATTTCATAAAATGAGAGGGAATGAGGTCAGAAGCACACGTGGCCGGAGTAGCACTTGAGAGGAGGGAGGAGATCTCATCTGAGAATACTGCTGGGAAGGATGGGAGAGTAGCGGAGAGGATTGAGAGCAGGGGGGTTGGAGAAGGGGGAGGAGTGACTTTGGGTAGCTCAGACCTGATGGAGTTAATTTTATTAATGAAGTAGGAGGCCAGAGGTGAGGGAAGGAGGAGGGGGAGGAACAGGGAGCCTGAGAAGGGAGTTAAATGTACAGAAGAGCTGATGGGGATGACAGGCACTTCTTCAGTTCTCACTTCTTCTTCACTTCTCACTTCTTCACTTCTCTGTGCCTCAGTTCCCTCATCTGTAAAATGGGGATTTAAACTGTGAGCCCCACATGGGAAAACCTTATTACCCTGTATCTACTCCATCACTTAAAACAGTGCTTGGCACATAGTAAGCATCATCATCATCATTAAAGTGTTCTGCTTTAAAACGTGAAAAGATTGCATGAATGTGTCCACCTCTTGTTTATGTGTAGAATGGAGGATGTTCTGAGAATGCAAAAGAGTTGAGATTTGAGATGATAGATGTATATTGATATGAGTGGGGCAGAAATGAGGAAAAGGTGTATAGATGGAAAAGAGTGAATGGCTTGAAGGAAACAAGTGAGAGGCCTAAAGGGCTATCACTAAAGAGATAATGGGGGAGTGAATATAGATGAGAGGAAAGTCCCTCCCTCAAGCAAATAATTTGTTTCCCTTATTGTGAAGTATGGAGAGCAGGACCTGGTAGGGCTTTCCCAGCTCATGAGGAGGGGTTTGTTTGGAACCCATAGAGCAGGGCCTGGGGCTCGTGACACAGACATTGGTGACAAGGAAAGTTTTCATTTAGGACTTGTCTTGGGTGCCAGAAAGATTTCAGTTGGAGCTTATAACAAGAAATTAGTTAGGAAATGTTTTATTGAGGAGCTATGATTTTAATAGGGCTTTGAAGATGGAGATAGTGGTAGTCAGATATAAAAGGGGAAGGAGTTCCATTCAGGTTGGAGAACATGAGCAAGAGGACAATGGCAAGAGAAATGAGAATGAGACACAGTTGGTATTGAGGACTCTAGTGTGCTGGCTTGGTTGTGATGGGGGAAGGAGAAAGGAATGGTGATAGGGAAAGAGCTGTTTAAGTGCCTTAAAGCCAGGAATGAAGCGTTTCTGATGGATATGGCAATAGATGGTTAACCATTGGAGGTTTTATGCAGAGCAGTGCTTTAGAAAATTGGTACAGGGAACAGAATGAGGTATGGATTGGACAAGGGAGCAGCTGGAAACACAGACGTGAGTGAGGAGACTAATTAATGCTTGGACCAGTGTGTTAGTAATTTGGTTGGAGAGGAAGGAGCAAATTCTGGAGATCTTGCCACTGGCTTTGGTGACTGATCGAATATGCAAGTCTGAGTGGAATTGTGAGTCTGTCCTTTCTCTGAACCTTTGTCTGTAAAAATTGTGGTGTTAAGACTAAAATAACCATTACAGTTGTTGGTGTCGCTGATTCATACATTTAGTATCATAAGGTGCAATATGAATGTTGAATGTTCTACTTCAAACAGTTGGGGTATGTTTATTGACCTCATCTATGATGTCTAAATCATCCCTGATTTACCAAAGCACACATGGATGTCTATGTATGCATGTGCGTGAAATCCAGTTTACATAGTGTTGTCTAGTTTCCTTGGGATTTTCGTTTGTGAATAAGATGGGAAATGGCTGGAAACCAAGGGAATAAATTAATCTAACCATCCCCAAATCCCAAATGTATATATTTTAATGCTAAATTCTTTGCTGTAGTAAAAACTGATTTCTATTTATTAAACTACTTCTCCCTCCAATAGATTTTTAAAGCAAACAGTGAGAAAGAGATCCCTGTTCTCAACGAGTTGCCAATCCCACTTGTGGCTCGTTACATCCGTGTTAATCCTCAGTCGTGGTTTGATAATGGGAGCATCTGTCTGAGATTGGAAATTCTGGGGTGCCTATTACCGGGTAAGTGGCATCCTTTCTTGCAAAAAGCAGAAAAGTGTCCTGGCTAGCCAGTAAGCAAAAGGTTTTCATTGATCTGAAATATTTCCCATCTGTTTTGAAATCTCTTAAATCTAAGCATAAAAAGTCCAGAATTATCCATCAGGCAGTGGAATTCCTATGCTAACTAAGCAGGTCAGTTTGTATGAATTATGTATCTAAATCCAGACTTGGCAGGAATCATACACAACTGAGACTTAAGAAGTTTAGTCCCTGTATTTTTTTAAGGAAGAAGTGTGACATTTGGTTCCACACATCTCAGCTTCCTTGCTTTAAAGAACATCTCTTCTTACAGCAGTAGATGTTTCAAAAAGGGTGAAGAATTTGGAGCACAATTTATGTGCATATCAATAATTTTTGAATTATATATTAATGTCTTTCCCGCTAGACTGTAAGCTTGTTGTGGTCAGGGAATGTGTTATATTGTTATATCGAGCTCTCCCAAGCACTTAGGACAGTGCTCTGTACACAGTAAGCGCTCAATAAATATGTTTGATTGAGTAGAGACTAAGCAAATATTTTATTGTGTAGCTGTTTTGTACATTTAGTTTTCAAGGTCCAATTATGGACATATTTGAAGTACTTTCAAGAAATAATAATTGTTATATAGAAATATCTGTATGTGTCAAACGTTTTCCCCACAAAATATATATATTTTCAGGAAACTGAAATAGTGAGATATTCCCTTGGAAAAACGTTCAGACTTTCAAACAAGTTTTCTGGAATTTCCATGACATAATAATTGTGGGCACACTGTTGGTCACAATTACCTCTCAAATCCAGAAAATAGTGATGGAAAACCAGGTAGGATTACTGAATCTAACTGAATGTGAGAGTTGAAGGATAGTGAGAATTAGACGATGGAGTCAACTGTGATGGGCAATTTAAATGCGAAGGGTTGGGACGAAAGAAGAAGGCAGAAGATCTGAACCTTTACTAAGCAAGCAGCTGTCCCCCCTTAAACCAAGTTTTCCCTGCCCATCTGGGGCATCTGGTTCCTGTGGAAGGTGTGGAGCACAAGGGGACAAGAGGAATTGGTGGGATGCCACATTGTTAGTTTCTTGGATAAGGGGACATCATCATCATCAATTGTATTTATTGAGTGCTTACTATGTGCAGAGCACTGTACTAAGCGCTTGGGAAGTACAAATTGGCAACATATAGAGACAGTCCCTACCCAACAGTGGGCTCACAGTCTAAAAGGGGGAGACAGAGAACAAAACCAAACATACTAACAAAATAAAATAAATAGAAGTATTATATTATAAGTATTATAAATAGAATAGAAGATGTACAAGTAAAATAAATAAATAAATAAATAGAGTAATAAAGATGTACAAACATATATACATATATACAGGTGCTGTGGGGAAGGGAAGGAGGTAAGATGCGGGGGATGGAGAGGGGGACGAGGGGAAGAGGAAGGAAGGGGCTCAGTCTGGGAAGGCCTCCTGGAGGAGGTGAGCTCTCAGTAGGGCCTTGAAGGGAGGAAGAGGGCTAGCTTGGCAGATTTTGGGAGGGAGGGCATTCCAGGCCCGGGGGATGACGTGGGCCGGGGGTCGATGGTGGGACAGGCGAGAACGAGGTACGGTGAGGAGATTAGCGGCGGAGGAGCAGAGGGTGCGGGCTGGGCTGTAGAAGGAGAGAAGAGAGGTGAAGTAGGAGGGGGCGAGGTGATGGAGAGCCTTGAAGCCCAGGGTGAGGAGTTTCTGCCTGATGCGCAGATTGATTAGTAACTCTACTGTACTTTCCTAAGTACTTAGAACAGTGTCCTGCAAACAGTGCTCAGTAAGTACCATTGGTTGATTGAGTTCAGTTTTAAACATACTGAGCTTGAGGTGCTGGTAGGACATCCTTGTGGGAATGTCCTGGAGACAAAAGGAAATTAGAGCTCTGCATGCCAAGTGAAAGATCACACCCAGCATGAATTTGGGATTCATTTGCATAGTGGAGGTAACTGAGTGCAAAGGAGTAGATGGCTTTCCAAGTGAGAAAATGTAAAGTGAAAAGTGTAGGGCCTCAGAGGAGGAAGTCCCAGTCAGTTAAGCTGATAAGGATTGGCCAGAGAGGTAGAAGAAGAGCCAGAAGAAAATTATCTCAGAAAAACATAACATGTTTAAAACAGAACCCCATATCTTCCCACCCCTGAATTTACCATCACTGTAGACAGCACCACCATCCTTCTTGTCTCACAAGCCCATAACTTAGGCGTAATCATTGATTCCTTTCTCTCTCATTCAAGCCACACATTCAGTTCATCACTAAATCCTATTGGTTCGATCTGCACAACATCGCTAAAACCTGCCCCTTCCTCTCCATCCAAACTGTTACCATGTTAATACAAGCACTTATCCTGTCCCATCTAGATTACTTGATCAGCCACCTTGCTGTCCACCCAGCCCTTCTGTCCATATTTCACTCTGCTGTCAAGATCATTTTTCTACAAAAACCCTTGAGGCTGTTTCCCCACTCCTCAAAAACCTACAGTGGTTGCCCATCCACCTCTGTCTGCATCAAACAGAAACTCCTCAATATTGACTTTAAAGCACTCAATCACCTTGCCCCCTCTTTCCTTACCTCGCTACTCTTCTACTATAACCCACTTTGCTCCTCTAATGCTACCCTTCTCACTGTACCTCGATCTCATCTATCTTGCCACTGACATCTTGCTCTGGCCTGGACCGGTCTACCTCCATATCCAACAGAGCTCTCCCCACCTTCAAATCCTTAATTGAAGGTACATCTCCTCCAAGAGGTCTTCCCGGACTCAGCACTCTTTTCCTTTTCTTAACGCACTTCTGTGTCACCCTGACTTGCTCCCGTTATTTATCTCCTCTCACAGCCCCACAGCACTTATGTACATATCTGCAGTTTATCTATTTATATTAATGTCTGTGTCCCTCTCTAGACTATAAGCTCCTTGTGGACAGGGAATATGTCTGTTCATTATTATATTGTACTCTCCCAAGAGCTCAGTACAGCGTTTCCTCAAGCTCCCCACTGTCTTAAGCACTTGGGGAGAAGGTAGGCATTTGCTAACCTCACTGTACCTTGATCTCGTCTATCTCACCACCCCTCGTCCACGTCCTCCCTCTGGCCTGGAAAGCCTACCCTCCTCAAATCTGACAATTACTCTCCAGCCTTCAAAGCCTTATTGAAGGCACATCTCCTTCAAAAGGCCTTACCCGACTAAGCCCTCTTTTCCTTTTATTCAACTCCCTTGTGTGTCACCCTGACTTGCTCCTTTATTCGTCTGAAGAAGCAGTATGGCTCAGTGGAAAGAGCACGGGCTTTGGAGTCAGAGGTCATGGGTTCAAATCCCAGCTCCGCCAATTGTCAGCTGTGTGACTTTGGGCAAGTTACTTAACTTCTCTGTGCCTCAGTTACCTCATCTGGAAAATGGGGATTGAGACTGTGAGCCCCCCATGGGACAACCTGATCACCTTGTAACCTCCCCAGCACTTAGAACAGTGCTTTGCACATAGTAAGCACTTAATAAATGCCATCATTATTATTATTATCTCCCCTCACAGCCCCACAACACTTATATACATATAGCAGTGTATTCATTTATATTAATGTCTGTCTTCCCCTCTAGACTGTAAGTTTGTTGTGGGCAGGGAATATGTCTGTTTATTGTTATATTGTACCTCCCAAGCACTTAGAACAGTGCTCTGCACACAGTAAGGTCTCAGTAAATGTGATTGAATGAACTTGGGGGAGTTCAGTACACTAGAGTTGATAGAGCCCCCTGTGGGACAGGGGTTGTGTCTGATCTGATTATCTTGTGCCTGCCCACTGCTAAATATAGTGCTTGAAAATGGTTAACGGATGCCATGAAAATTATTCTCCCTACGTTTGATGTTGTTAGAAACGCTGCAAATGCCAAGTGGAAAAGGAGCACAGGCTTAGGAGTCAGAGGACCTGGATCCTAATCCCAGTCTGGCACTTGTCTGCTGTGTGACTTTGGGCAAGTCATTGAGCTTCTCTGTACCTCAGCTCCCTCATCTGCAAAATGGGGATTCAGTACCTGTTCTTGCTCCCTCCTTAGACTATGAGAGCCATGTGAGACCAGATCATCTTGTATCTACGCCAGCACTTAGTACAGTTCTTGACACATAATAAGTAAATACCACAGTTATTATTCATTCAGATCTCTCCCTCCTGCTGTCTTGGGCAGCAGCTCCCTCCTCACTGTTAGTATTCAACCTCTTCTTGAAATCCTGCCTATTATCATCTCCAGCAGTACCTACTTAATAATGTTAAATGCCTTCTCAAATTGCTTATAGCTTCCTTGTTTTCTCAGAACTTCCCAAAAAGAAGGATTAGGAGACAGGGTGAGAACTGGTCTTTCTTGACATCTCAAGTCCTGGGGCAGGCTCTGAAGTGCCCTGGTAGTACACTTAACTTTGTTTGTCATCAGAGTAACTTAGCTCTTTGTTTCTGACCAGAATATGATGTAACCCTTTCTCCAGTTATCATAGGCTTGCAGACTGCCCCCTGTCTGGGAAAGAGCTCTCAAAAGATACACTTGTCCCCTGCCAAGCTAAGAGTTCATGTAATTCTGTGTTTCGTAAATCAATGTTTTTTTAGTGGGTTTGTTTAATATTGCCCCTGAAATGTCTATTAAGCACTTCAGGGATGTTTTTTAATTGAAAGCTTTAACTGCTTAGGGAAGATGGGAAAGCAAATTCAGTCTGATTGAAAATTTAATCAGTTCCTTTCAACCAGGGATTACCTGTAATGAAATCCAAATGATAAAAACTTGAAATTCTAAAATAGATTTTTAGTGGGAACTCAGGGGAAGGTGGCACTGGTGGCAAGGGGGTGCAGACAAAATGGGCAGTGGAAAACCCCAGGCCAGTGGGTAGGAAGAACACTTGCCATGACCCTTCTGGGGCCTGGTTGGGCAACTTTCTAAAAAAAAAAAAATTCACAAGCTGTCTTTCCTTGAAAACAGTTCATTCATCAGGCTGCTTATACTCTTAATCCTTTTAATACTTTTAATTCAGAGGAACCTCCCCTGAGGAGAGAGTGCTGATGTTAAATTCCTACCACTGGCTAGTAAACTCCTTGAGAGCAGGGATTGTGTCTACCAACTCGACTTTATTGTACCACTCAAGTGCTTAGTACAGTGCTTTGCACACGGTAAAGTGTTCAATAAATACTGTTGATTGAGACTACCTTTGCCCCGGAGGCATAAAGGACATTCCAGAGAGGGGACATTAACTTTTACAGGAAAAGAGGGAGGGAGAGAAAAGAAAAATCATTGCAGAAGGCAAAAAAAACCAAACCCAAAACAGTGGCACCACAGTCTAGGCACCAGGCCAGAGGCTTGTGGGCCAGCGGGTGGTCCAGATCCCTGCTTCTCTCACACCAGGGTATACAGTGGTATGGGGGTAACTTATAATAGATATTGGGCCTTAAGTATTTTCTCTAAAAAACAAGGAAATATTTACTCTAAAGATCTGAGGGGCCGAGGGCAGCATGTGCTGCCTACTTGTATGTTTGTGCAAATTCACAATCTGTGGGCTGGTGGCAGCTAATTACTTAGGAAATTCTGATCCTCTGATCCTCGGAGACTTCAATATCCACATGGATATCCCTAACGACTCCTCTGCCGCCCGCCTTCTATCTCTCCTTGACGCTGCCAACCTCCTCCTCCACCCCACCTCACCCACTCACCAACTTGGTCATACCCTCGACCTCATCATCTCCTACCGCTGCACTGTGTCCACCCTCACCAACTCTGTGATCCCTCTCTCTGATCATAATCTTCTCACCTGCCTCCTCACTCACACTCCTTTCCCCTGTAAATCCGTATTACTCCCTCACAGAGATCTCCGCTCTCTGGACCCCACCCATCTTTCGGAGCGCCTCACACCCCACCTCGCCGCCCTCTCCTCTCTACCCAGTCTTGATGATCAGATTACTGCTCTCAACTCTACCCTTTCTACTCAGCTAGACTCGCTCGCTCCCCTTTCCCTTCGCCGCTCTCGCACCACTAACCCACAGCCCTGGATCACTGCCACTGTCCGCCTCCTTCGCTCTTATGCTCGAGCTGCTGAACGCTGCTGGCGAAAGTCTAAACACCATGCCAACCTCGTTCACTTCAAGTTTATCCTTTCCTGCCTTAACTCAGCCCTCTCTTCTGCCAGACAAAACTATTTCTCCTCCCTTATTGACACCCATGCCCATCACCCCCGCCAGCTCTTCCGTACATTCAACTCCCTTCTCAGGCCCCCGGTTCCTCCCCCTCCTCCTTCCCTCACCCCCAACGATCTGGCCTCCTACTTCATTAACAAAATTAAATCCATCAGGTCCGACCTCCCCAAAGTCTCTTCCCCCCTTTCTCCAACCCCCCGGCTCTCAACACTCTCTGCTACTCTCCCATCCTTCCCAGCGGTATCCTCAGAGGAACTCTCCTCCCTCCTCTCAAGTGCTACTCCGGCCACCTGTGCTTCTGACCCCATTCCCTCTCATCTTATGAAATCTCTCGCTCCATCCCTTCTCCCCTCCTTAACTTCCATCTTCAACCGCTCACTCTCCACTGGTTCCTTCCCCTCTGCCTTCAAACATGCCCATGTCTCTCCCATCCTAAAAAAACCCTCTCTTGACCCCACCTCACCTTCTAGTTATCATCCCATATCACTCCTACCATTCCTTTCCAAACTCCTTGAACGAGTTGTCTACACGCGCTGCCTAGAATTCCTCAACAACAACTCTCTCGTCGACCCCCTCCAGTCTGGCTTCCGTCCCCTTCATTCCACGGAAACTGCGCTCTGAAAGGTCACCAATGACCTCCTGCTTGCCAAATCCAACGGCTCATACTCTGTCCTAATCCTCCTCGACCTCTCAGCTGCCTTTGACACTGTGGACCACCCCCTTCTCCTCAACACGTTATCTGACCTTGGCTTCACAGACTCCGTCCTCTCCTGGTTCTCCTCTTATCTCTCCGGTCATTCTTTCTCAGTCTCTTTTGCAGGCTCCTCCTCCCCCTCCCATCCTCTTACTGTGGGGGTTCCCCAAGGTTCAGTGCTTGGTCCCCTTCTGTTCTCAATATACACTCACTCCCTTGGTGACCTCATTCGCTCCCACGGCTTCAACTATCATCTCTACGCTGATGACACCCAGATCTACATCTCTGCCCCTGCTCTCTCCCCCTCCCTCCAGGCTCGCATCTCCTCCTGCCTTCAGGACATCTCCATCTGGATGTCCGCCCGCCACCTAAAGCTCAACATGTCGAAGACTGAGCTCCTTGTCTTCCCTCCCAAACCTTGTCCTCTCCCTGACTTTCCCATCTCTGTTGACGGCACTACCATCCTTCCCGTCTCACAAGCCCGCAACCTTGGTGTCATCCTCGACTCCGCTCTCTCATTCACCCCTCACATCCAAGCCGTCACCAAAACCTGCCGGTCTCAGCTCCGCAACATTGCCAAGATCCGCCCTTTCCTCTCCATCCAAACCGCTACCCTGCTAATTCAAGCTCTCATCCTATCCCGTCTGGACTACTGCACTAGCCTTCTCTCTGATCTCCCATCCTCGTGTCTCTCTCCACTTCAATCCATACTTCATGCTGCTGCCCGGATTATCTTTGTCCAGAAACGCTCTGGACATATTACTCCCCTCCTCAAAAACCTCCAATAGCTACCGATCAATCTGCGCATCAAGCAGAAACTCCTCACCCTGGGCTTCAAGGCTGTCCATCACCTCGCCCCCTCCTACCTCACCTCCCTTCTCTCCTTCTCCAGCCCAGCCCGCACCCTCCGCTCCTCCACCACTAATCTCCTCGCTGTACCTCGCTCTCGCCTGTCCCGCCATCGACCCCCGGCCCACGTCATCCCCCGGGCCTGGAATGCCCTCCCTCTGCCCATCCGCCAAGCTAGCTCTCTTCCTCCCTTCAAGGCCCTGCTGAGAGCTCACCTCCTCCAGGAGGCCTTCCCAGACTGAGCCCCTTCTTTCCTCTCCCCCTCGTCCCCCTCTCCATCCCCCCGTCTTACCTCCTTCCCTTCCCCACAGCACCTGTATATATGTATATATGGTTGTACATATTTATTACTCTATTTATTTATTTATTTATTTTACTTGTACATTTCTATCCTACTTATTTTATTTTGTTGGTATGTTTGGTTCTGTTCTCTGTCTCCCCCTTTTAGACTGTGAGCCCACTGTTGGGTAGGGACTGTCTCTATGTGATGCCAATTTGTACTTCCCAAGCGCTTAGTACAGTGCTCTGCACATAGTAAGCGCTCAATAAATACGATTGATTGATTGATTGATTGATTGAAATTTGAGGGTGCATTAACTGGAACTACTTGGAAATGGATAGTAAAGGAGGAGCAACATGAGGCTCCCCATTTCTTCCGGAGGAATGTGATTGGATGAGGGTACCTTGGCAGATAAATCAATCAATAGTATTTGAGTGCTAATGGTGTGCAAAGCACTGTACTAAAGCCTTGGGAGAACACAATACAGCAACCACTTTATTAGACACTTTCCTTGTTCTCAGTTTACAGTCTAGAGAGAAAGATTACAGTCTAGCAATGTTTTATAGTAATAATAATAATTACTATTATAGTATTTGTTAATCACTTCTATGTGCCAAGCTCTGTTCTAAGTGCTGGGGTAGATGCTGGCTAATTAGATGCAGGGTAATTAGGTTGTCCCACGTGGGGCTCACACTTTTAAGCCCCATTTTATAGTTGAGGTAACTGAGGCACAGAGAAGTTAAGTGATTTGCCCAAAGTCACACAGCACATATGTGGTAGAGCTGGGATTAGAACCCATGTCCTCTGATTCCCAAGCCTGTGCTCTTTCCACTAAGACATGTTGTAGTCTGCCTCAGGGCAAGGAATACAGTCCAGGCACCAGGGATTCAAACCCTTGGGTGAGTCCTCATTGAGTCCTGGGTGGCCACAAGGCTATGGGAATGGTACTCGGCCCTACAGTCCCCTGCGGGGAGGGGGATGGAAAGAGCAAGTGTAAGGTAACAAGTTTTGGCTGCAGGAGCCCTGGAGATAAATCCAGAGCAAACTTTCCCATTTCAGAAGATGGCATTTGGCCCCAGGAAAGTGAGAGGGTCAAAATGGTGGTTAGGGTGCAAAGACGTGTTGGCATACAGGACTTCAGTAATTGAAAGGGAACTGGGTCTGAGGCACAGGTAGATGGGATAGAGTCTGAGAACAAGTGGGAGACTTGCTCTTTAGAAATAGGAAGGATGATAGTGGTTATAGGGGTAGGAGATGTTGGAGAGGTGAGGAGTTACTTTAGGAACTCACAGCTGATATTTTCAGTTGTTTCACCAAAATAGGTGAAGTCATTTAGGGGCAAGAATGGGAGGTTGGAGGATACCAGGGGCTTGTTCTGGAGTTAACACTTTGAGATAGTAGTGGCAATGGGTATTGCTGGCAGTTGAAATGGTAGAGGAAAGGATGACTTTGACTTGGCAGGTCAGCTTGGTAACTGCCTCTAAAGAATCTCTATGTTGAAAAGCAGAGTGGCCTAGTGGATAGAGCATGAACCTGGGAACCTGAGTTCTAATTCCAGCTCTGTCACTTGTCTGCTGTGTGACCCTGGGCAAGTCGCTTAACTTCTCTGTGCCTCAGTTACCTCATCTGTAAAGTGGGGATTAAAATTGTGAGCCCTATGTGGGACACAGACTGTGTTCAAGCTGATTAGTATGAATCGACCCCAGTGCTTTGTACAGTGCCTGTCATTTTTCATGGAAGTATAATATTTTGAATTTTAATAACACTGAAAAATTTTGGTGTGGTATCTTTTCAGCTAGAAATCCTGTGTGATTTTTGGTTTGTCATGCTATATTTAGTTTAAGGCAAGTTTAACAGGGTCCTATAATACATCATATATATTGTGCCCCAGTGTCATTGATTATATAAGATGTTAATTAGTTCTGCCTCATCTGACTGAAAATGCTTTCTTGAGTCATTATTATATGGCCTTTAAAATTTAACAGTTACTAGTCTATCACAAAACTACAGCAAAATATGTTAAATAAAATATTATAAAAATACTGTCCATTTGAAGGCTAAAAATAGCAAATCATTCCTTAAGTTTATCTAGGCTGTATTTCTACAAAATAACACATGTTAAAAGTGAGAGAAAATGTTAGTAAATAAAAAGAATAATTACTAATTCTTTGTATGTAGTTTTTATATTTTGATAGAAGAATGTCTCTTGGGGCAAGATTTCCACCACCTTTCCATCCTTTTTGCTGACATTTGCTTTGATTAGTTTTGGTCACAGCTTTCCCCCCATAAAGCCCCAGGATGTGTTTTTTGTCCTAATGTTGCAACTATTAGCAGTTTGAGAATGCAGTTTACTTTATTTTACCATTTGAAAACTTCGTCTTCATTAAGCATGTGTGTTGTGGTAGCGAAGTTCTTTTTGTAATTTGTGAAATCCTATTCCATGTTTGGAATATTACTAATATCTAACTGACCACTTTTATTTCTTTCCTTAGATCCCAATAATTATTATCACAGAAGGAATGAAATGACAACTACAGATGATCTGGATTTTAAACATCATGATTACAAAGAAATGAGACAGGTATTCTATAAGCACTGGAACTTATTTGAAGAGCGAGTGGAAATACATAATGACTGTAAGCTTGTTATGGGCAGGGAATGTGTCTGCTACTTCTGTTGTATTTTTCTC
This sequence comes from Tachyglossus aculeatus, assembly GCF_015852505.1. Lineage (NCBI taxonomy): Eukaryota > Metazoa > Chordata > Mammalia > Monotremata > Tachyglossidae > Tachyglossus > Tachyglossus aculeatus. The sequence continues at coordinate 22,309,743 of NC_052081.1, read as the reverse complement.
TCCCAAGCACTTGCTGTGCTATAGTAAGTGCTCAGTAAATACCATTGATTGACTGATTGATCAAGGGATAGCTAATAATTTTTGTCTGACATGATGATTACAGTCATTACAATTGAATGATGTTAGTGTTGATAATGCAATATTGAGCGTAGTTAAAATGTTGGATTGAATAGTTTAGAATATGCTCATATTGAACAATTTTCACTCTCTTCCTGGTCTTGAAAACCCTGCCAAGCTTTCCAAGTGCATTTTTTTCCTCTTGGGAAAGTTCTAATTTGAAAACTATTAAATCTAGTTTTCACGAAGATAGCATCAGGATATTCTTATGCTCTTCAAATGTGCAAGATCAAGAACCAGTACAAGAAAAACAATTTGTTGGGAATTTGCAAGCCTCGGCTAAGTATGTCCTGATTATGGTTGTTACATTATTCCCATGTTTCTTCTAAGTCAAGATGAATTGTTTCTCTACTTCACCAACTCAGCACCGTATTTGTCTCTAGAAGACAAAGAGTTGCTCTAAAATCAGTCAATAGTATTTTTTGAGCAATTAGTCTCGCATTTCCTTGTGCCTCTAGGACATCTCCATCTGGATGTTCCACTTACACCTCAAATTTGACATGTCTAAAACAGAACTCCTCATCTTTCCACCCAAACCTTGACCTCCCTATTACTTTCCCATCACCATCATCCTCCTTATCTAAGTCCATAAACTTGGTATTATCCTTGACTAATCCCTCTCATTCAACCTAAATATTCAATCTGTCACAAAATCCTGTTGTTTCCAACTTCCCAACATTGCTAAAATCTGCCCTTTCCTCTACATCAAAACGGCTACCATGCTGATTCAAGCATTTGCCACCTTTACTACTGTATCAGCCTCTTTAGTCCATACTTCAGTCTGCTACCCAGATCATTTTTCTGAAAAATGTTCAGTCCATATCTTCCAATTCCTCAAAAACCTCCAGTGGTTACTGGTCCACCCCTGAATTGAAGAGAAATTTGTCACCTTCTGTTTTAAGGCACTGAATCAACTCTCTCCTCCTAGTAACCTCACTGATTTCCTACCACAACCCAACCTGCACACTCCACTCTTCTAACATCAGCCTAACTTTGATCTCATCCATCCCACCATTGACTCCTCTCCCACGTTCGCACTTTCATTCATTCATTCATTCACTGTCGTATTCATTGAGCGTTTACTGTGTGTAGAGCACTGTACTAAGCGCTTGAGAAGTACAAGTCGGCAACATATAGGGACAGTCCCTACCCAATAATGGGCTTACAGTCTAGAAGGGGGAGATAGACAACAAAACAACACAAGTAGACAAGTGTCAAAATCAGCAGAACAAATCTACTTAAAGCTATATGCACATCATTAACAAAATAAATAGAATAGTAAATATGTACAAGTAAAATAAGTAGAGTAATAAATATGTACAAGTGCTGTGGGGAGGGGAAGTAGGTAGGGTGGGGGAGATGGGGAGGAGGAGAGGAAAAAGGGGCTCAGTCTGGGAAGGCCTCTTGGAGGAGGTGAGTTCTCAGTAGGGCTTTGAAGGGAGGAAGAGAGCTAGCTTGGCAGATGCATGGAAGGAGGGCATTCCAGGCCAGGAGAAGGACGTGGGCCAGGGGACGATGGCGGGACAGGTGAGAACGAGGTACAGGGAGGAGGTTAGTGGCAGTGGAGTGGAGGGTGTGGGCTGGGCTGTAGAAGGAGAGAAGGGAGGTGAGGTAGGAGGGGGCGAGGTGATGGAGAGTCTTGAAGCCGAGGGTGAGGAGTTTTTGCTTGGTTGACAGGCAGCCAGTGGAGATTTTTGAGGAGGAGAGTAACATGCCCAGAATGTTTATGCACAAAGATGATCTGGGCAGCAGAGTGACGTATAGACTGAAGTGGGGAGAGACAGGAGGATGGGAGATCAGAGAGGAGGCTGATGCAGTAATCCAGTGGGGATAGAATGAGAGATTGCTGACAGTTCATCCCTCTTCCCTCCATCCAGGCCTGTTCTCTTTACACTAGGCCATGCTGGGCAGGAATCATGTCAGCCAACTCTATTGAATTATACCTTCTGAAGTAGTTAGTACAGTACTCCGCAGTTAGTACACTACTCCGCACACGATTGATGGATCGATTAATTGCAAAGCACTGTACTAAGTATTTGTGACTACACAACAGAGTTAGTAGACATGATCCCTGCCATCATGATCCCTGCCCTCAAAACTAAAAGACACTAAAAGTCAGTTACAGTTATGAGGAATCAATTATGGGGAAATACTTGTACTTGTGCCAAGGTGGGTGGTGTGAGTCCCCAAGTGCTTAGGTGACTCTGAGTCAGTCAGTAGTACTATTAGTGTTTACTGTGTGCAGAGTATTGTACTAAGTGTGTGGGAAAGTACAGTACAGTAGAATTGTAGACAAGTTCCCTGCCCATTCGGAACTTAACAGTCTAGAGGGGCATACGGACATTTAAATGAATTACGAAAATGCTCATAAGTGCTGGGAGACAGAAGGTTTTGTGAATAGCAAATGCTTAATGGGTACAAACCCAAGTTCAAGGATAATGCAGAAAGGAGAGGAAATAGGGGAAATGGGGGCTTGGTTGGGGAAGACCTCTTGGAGGAGATGTGATTTTAATAAGACTTTTCAGGTGGAGAGAGTGGTAGGCCGTCATATATGAAGGGGGAAAGAGTTCCAGAGGGAGGATCTGGGCTTTGGGTTGGCTGTGAGATATACAAGATTGAGGTACAGTGAGTATGTTGGCTTTAGAGGAGTGAAGCATGCAGGATGGATTATATTAGGGAATCGGCAAAAGATCTGATTGAGAGGTTTAAGGCCAATGGTAGTGGAATTAGGGTATGGAGGTAATCTGTGAAGGCCTTCTGGAGGAGATGTCATTTCAAAAGGCCTTAATGATAGGGAGAATAATGATCTGTTGTATGTAAAGCATGGGAGAGAGCTCCAGGCAGGAAGAGGGGTATGAGCTATAGGTCAGCACTGAGAGAGGTGAGAATGTGGCATAGTGAGTAGGTTTGCTTGATTGAAAGAACTACTCCATCAGCCTCCTTACTGACCTACCAGTCTCCAACTTCTTCCCTCTCCAGTCCATATGTCACTCTGCTGCCAAGCTCATTTTTCTAAGAATTCATTTCCCCTCTCCTCAAAAACTTCCAAACAGAAACTCCTCACCATTGGCTTTGACATTGTCAGCTCACACCCTCTTTAACCTGTTTTCACGCTTCTCCCACTACCATGCAGTCTGCACACTTTGCTCCTAGCAGCAGTGGGTGTTAGACATCTGAGAATTACTGCCCCATTGTCAGAGTCCTGAAAAGCCTTTGATGAAATATGTGTATATCCTGACTGTAGAATAAAATGGTGGGGACAGAGGCTGAAGAATGGGACAATTATTATGCAGTAATTAATAATAATAATAGTTATGGTATGTGTTAAGCACTTACTATGTGCCAAGTACTATTCTGAGTGCTGGGTTAGTTACAAGGTAATCAGGTTGTCCCACTTGGGGCTCACAGTCCTAATCCCCATTTTACAGATGAGGTAACTGAGATACAGAGATGTTAAGTGGATTGCTTAAGCCACAGAGAAGTGGCAGAGCCGGGATTAGAACCCACGTCCTCTGACGTGGGTGTGTCACACCTCTTTAAGAACTTCTCTTTAATGCAGTGTCACATCTCTTTAATAACAGGTTCAATGCTCTACTACTCTAATAAATGTCAGTGACTGTTATGAGTCAGCTTTTAGAAACAGAAAAATAAATTAAATATGCTTACTTTTGCACTTAGTGTGCCAGTACTGAGTGAAAGAGCTTGAGGATCATTTTCTTTGCAAGTTGCACTTACTTGTCTGGGTTGTTACGTATTGATGCCAGTGAATGTGCTTTCTGCTGAGAAACAGCGTGGCCTGATGGAAAGAACATGGTCCTGGGAGTGAGAGGACCAGGTTCTAATCCTGACTCTGCCACTTACCTGCTGTGTGACCTTGGTCAAGTCACTTAACTTCTCTAGGCCTCAGTTACCTCATTTGCAAAATGAGGTTCTCCCTCCTACTGTAAGCCCCAGGTAGGACTAGATTGTCTTGCATCTACCCCAGCACTTGGCACAGTGCTTGGTGCACAGTTATTTATTATTATTAGTCTGCACCTGTCTCCCATATCCTCTCCTAAGCTCAGGCAATCATCCAGGGATAAGGGAGAAAGTGCCTCCCACTTCTGAGGAACTGCAATTTTGAAGACTTGGAACTGACCAACATCAAAGACGAATCCTGATGAACACTTTCTCCCTCCTTTCTCTCACCATGTCAAGAGGAATCAGGGAATGTGCCTGTTAAGGGAATCAAGCCTCTGGTCCATGGCCACAGGATAGGCAAAATGAACCTGATTAACTTCCTCCTGAGACTTACTTGTCTTCTAAATGGTGAAAGCCCATTCCAGCAGTCAGTGTGGCCATAAATGAGCCAGCGTAGCTGGGAGTTAGGTACCCTGTGTGGGATAAATGCATGTGATTTCCCCATATCTCTGTTGCTCTTGTGTCGAAGTTATTGGGCTGGTGGTAGGAGGGGAGATTCAGCATTTCTAAGCCTGTTGTCTTGAAATATTAATTGATAAAACAATTCGCATTTAATTTGAAGTTAAAACTCAGGAAATTATATAAAAAGACTCCATTACTGCCACAATTGCACCAACCCACTGGGAAGATTGGTGGATGGGAGGAATGTCAGAGTGCCAACCCTCTGGAGAGCCAAGCTGGTATACTGATATCCCAGACCATCCCCTACTGCATCACTGTGGGACCTCAGTTCCCACCTGTGTAGGTGCAGCTTGTCAGAGCATATGAGCAGTAACAGCGTGCACCTCTACAAAGTGTTGAATGTGTGAAGTGATAGCTGTGGCAGTGGGTGCTGGGACTATAGCTGTAACTGTTGAACTCTAAACCATGAAAATCCCAAAACTCTGCTTTCCTAGCTACAATACTGACTGCTTTTTACCTGCAATTCTTTTATTCATCTCTGTCCTCATCTTTCATATTGTTTTTAATGTTCTTTTTGTCTTATCTTTCCTTGTGTGTCTAAGTAGTAGTAGTAAGTAGTATTAGTAGTATTAAGTGCTTACTGAGTCAGAGTACTGAACTAAGCGCAAAGCAATACACACATTGAATTGGACACTGTCCTTGGCTTTCACCAGGCTCACATTCTAAAAGAAAGGGGGGGAGAGGGGGACTGGTAACAGACACGTGTGGAGAGGGGAAACAAAATACTGAGACAACAAACTTAAAAGCAAAAAACAATGATCAGTAGGAAACAGTGCTAGAGGAGCAGAATTTCCGGCTCCTCATGGTTCAGGGTCCACAGTCAAAACTGTAGCCACAGTTACCACCATAGAATCCCAAGGTTTGGTAAAGGTGGCACTAGGCTGTGGCTGCTTTTTTCTGCCCCATCAGGATGGTACAGGGCATGCCAGGACAGAGCTTCCTCGGGAACATGGAGGAGAGCTACTGCTGATTCCTGCGTAGATAGCATGGCTGTCCGGTAGAGGACTCCAGGGACACTGGATGTCATGGTAAAAAGGAGGCCGGTTCCTAGAGGATTTCCTCAGCCTTCTTGTAGAGAGGGAGAGCCGGGACATGTTCTGTGGTGGCTTTACTCAATGCGGCTCACAATATATGCAGCATGCCAGAAGCAGGGAACTGGGAGACGTGACGTTAGGGACAGGATCCTAAAGAAGTTGGTAGTCTTTTCCAGTCCCCTTTCCCCCTTTATTCTTCAATTGTGACTTTGTTGAAAGCCAGAGATATCTTATTCTCACTCATCCATTATTTTCCAGTGCTTTAGTTCAGTGCTCCACTTATAATAAGTACTATGGGACAGCAGCTAGAACACTGGCATGGGAGTCAGAAGGTCATGTGTTCTAATCCTGGCTCCTCCGCTTGTCTGTTGTGTGATCTTGGGCAAGTCACTTCCCCTCTCTGTGCCTCAGTTACCTCATCTCTAAAATGGGGATTGAGACTGTGAGCCCTACATGGAACAGGGACTGTGTCCAATCTGATTTTCTTGTATCCACCTAGCGCTTAGTGCAGTGCCTGGCAAATATTAAGCGTTTAACAAGTACCATCATTAATCCATAGTACATTTATTAGTACTAGTATTTGGAATGGAGCCAAATGCAGCTTGCACCATAACTGGGAATATGCCATCACAATTTGCTCAGACCTGCCACAAAAGTAATTTTTATGAAATTATTTGGGAAGTTTAGGAATTTTTTTTAAAAGAATTAAACAGAGGAAAAAACTAAAAAATCAGAATTTTTTAGAACATTTTGGGTTTGGTGGTGCATTAAAAAACCATATAGAAAATCTCATTGCCTGCTAGTGAGAAAGTCTTATTCAAGGCCTCTGTGTCCAAGTCTCACCTTTTCTATAGTTCAATACTTGCCTGCATACAATTGCCCAGAAGCAAAAGAGGGGAAATATATTCATGATTCATGGGTTGTTGGGAGTAAGGAGGTCAACTGGCTCGTTGAAAGTTGAAGTATTATCATTTAGGTGTATATCTTGTTTTTCAGATGATGAAAGTGGTGAATGAAATGTGCCCCAATATCACAAGGATTTACAATATTGGAAAAAGCCATCAAGGACTGAAATTGTATGCTGTTGAAATCTCTGACAACCCAGGAGAACATGAAATTGGTTAGGTTTATGAATAAATATTTCATTCAACTTTATTCAATTCCATATGTGTAAAGCACAATGTAATAAAGGGAGGTCAATCAATCAACCAAAAGTCCTTACCGTGTAGGATTTCATGAGGTCTTTAAAGTTTGGAAAGTTGATATTTGGCAGATTTGACACAGAAGGGAACTCTGGGCAGGGGGAAGCTGTGGGCAAAGAGCGTGAAGTGACAGAAAGAGTAACAGTAAGAAAGCCTGCTTGTACAATGCTAAGAGCATAGACCAGGGAGTAGTGAGTAAAGACAGCAATTTTGTAAAATGAATAGGGAGGGTAGGGAATCTTAAAGTCAGTGGCCAGAAGTTTTTGCTGAATGTTGGAGATTAATAGCCATTGGAGGTTTTTGAGAAGGGGATACGATTAATCATATTTTAGGAAGATAATCTGAGCCACAGAATGTGGTGTAAACTGAAGAAGGGAGATGTTGGAGACCAGGAGAGCACTCAGAATTCTGATACAATCTCCTGTCTTGTCTTACACTGTTGAGTCATCGCCGACCCATAATGACACCATGGACACATCTCTCCCAGAACGCCCCACCTCCATTTGCAATCGTTCTGGTAGTGTGTCCATAGAGTTTTCTTGGTAAAAATATAGTAGTGGTTTTCCATTGCCTTCTTCCGCACAGTAAACTTGAATCTCTGCGCTCAACTTTCTACCATGCCACTGCTGCCCAGCACAAGTGAGTTTTGACTTATAGCCGATTGTCTTCCACTCACTAGCCATTGCCCAAGCCAGGAATGGAATGGGTATGCCCCTGCTTGACTCTCCCTCCCATAGCTGAGACTGGTAGAGTACTGGAAACTCTTGGGTACTGTGCTGAGAGGGTAGTTCTATTTTCACTTAATGTTAAAAATAATAATTGTGGTACTTAAGCACTTAACAGTGTGCCAGGCACTGTAATAAGCGTTGGGGTAGATACAAGCTAATCAGGTTGGAAAGAGCCCATGTTCCACATGGGTCTCATAATCTTAATTCCCATTTAACAGATGAGGTGACTATAATAATAATAATGATAATGGCATTTATTAAGTGCTTACTGTGTGCAAAGCGCTGTTCTAAACAGTGGGGTGGTTACAAGGTGATCAGGTTGTCCCACATGGGGCTCACAGTCTTAATCCCTATTTTACAGATGAGGTAATTGAGGTAATTGAGGCACAGAGAAGTTTGGGCAAGACACAGCTGACAATTGTCAGAGCTGGGATTTGAACCCATGACCTCTGGACTCCAAAGCCCATGCTCTTTCCACTGAGCCACACTGACTAATGCACAGAGAAGTTAAGTGACTTGCCCAAGGTTACACAGCAGACAAACAGTAGAGCTGGGTTTAGAATCCAGGCCCTTCGGACTCCCAGGCCCATACTTTACCCACTCAGCCATGCTGGGACACTTCAGAGTAATCCCTCTTCCTCCCTACAAACCCATTCCATATATCGGAGAATGAGTTTCTTTGGTTCGATTTAGCTGACTATGAATTGAATACATTGCCAAAAGGACACTCAACCATTCCATATCAAACTGTAAAAGCATGATCTATTATTATGTTTCATTTTTATAGTAATAATACTAGCAATCAGTCAGTGGCATTTGAATGCTTACTATGTGTAGAGCATGGTATCAAGCATAGAAGCAGCATTGTGTAGTGGAAAGAGATTGGGCTCTACAGATAGATTCTTTGCTCAGCTTTTTGACATGCTTCCATTGGATAACTTGTCTCTGTGTTTACAGAGCATGTTATAAACCTAATCCCCAATTAATTCCTATTTCTCAACCTTCTACTACTTCAGCACTCGCAAGTCATGCAAACCACTCATGGAGGCACTTACGTGCATATCCCTAAACAGTTTTTTTCCCCAAATCTATAATTTATTTTGGTGCTTGTCTCCCTTGCTAGATTATAAGATCCTTGAGGACAAAGATTATGTCTACTAACTCTGTTGTGCTCTCCCAGATGCTTAGTAAAGTGCTCAATAAATTCTCTTGATTCATTGATTGATCCCTTGCTTCTCTTGGAATCTTTCTAACAATAGCTTATCAGCCTCTCAGCCATTTCATCTAATATGCTTGAACTCTAAGTTGTAGCCCTTTCCCCAGCCTTAGTTACCATCTGGTGAGACTCAATCATTTATTTATTGAACGCTTACTGATTGCAGAATACTGTACTTGGGAGAATACAATACAGTTGGTATATAAGATCCCTTCCCATAAGAAGATTATAATTCAGTTGAGAAGACAGACCATAAAAGAAACTACAAGAAGGGGAAGCAGTAGAGTGAGTAAGACTCCCCTAGACTATTATTATTATTGTGGACAGGAAGCATATCCAACAACTTTGTCATATTGTACTCTCCCAAGCACTTATTACAGTGCTCTGTACTCAGTAAGTACTCAATAAATATGATTGATATGTAAGTGCTGTGGGGGTGGGATCAATCAATCAATCGTATTTATTGAGCACTTACTGTGTGCAGAGCACTGTACTAAGCGCTTGGGAAGTACAAGTTGGCAACATATAGAGACAGTCCCTACCCAACAGTGGGCTCACAGTCTAAAAGGGGTAGACAGAGAACAAAACCAAACATACTAATAAAATAAATAGAATAGATATGTACAAGTACAAGATATGTACAAGTACAATAGATATGTACAAGGGATGAGCATCAAAGTGCTAATGGGGGATGAACATAAGTGACTCAGGAGAATAGTGTGGGGAGATGCGGGGTTATTCAGTGAAGGCTTCCTGGAGGAGATATGATTCTAGTAAGGCTTTGAAGATGGAGAGAGTGATGGTCTGTGGGATATGAAGAAGAAGGGAGTTCCAGGCAGGAGAACAGGCATGAGCAAGGGGTCGATGGTGAGAAAGACCAAATCAAGGCACAGTAATTAGGTAGGTGTTAAATGGAGTGAAGTGAGTGGGCTGGGTTGTAGTGGGAAATGAGCAAGGATAGGTAGAAAAGAGAGAGTTGATTGAAGGTTTTGCAGGCAATGGTGAGGGTGTAGAGATGGATGAGCAACCATAGAAAGATTGTGCTGAGTGGAGAGACGTGCACAGAACTTTTTTTGGAAAAATGATCCGGGCAGCAGAGTGAAGAATAGATTGGAAAGGGAATAGGCTGGAGGAAGGGAAGTAAAAGAGGAGGAAGTAATAGTACTAGTAGTCAAGGCAGAATTTGGTAAGTGCTTGGACTTGTTTAGTAGCTATTTAGATGGAGGGGAAGAGGGGATTTTAGAGAGTTTGTGAAGGTAGAATCAACAGGGTTTTAAACAGACCTAATATGCAGGTTAAATAAGAGAGATGAGAAGCAGCGTGGCTTAGTGGAAAGAGCACGGGCTTGGGAGTCAGAGGTTGTGGATTCCCACCCTGGCCCTGCCACATGTCGGCTGTGTGACTTTGGGCAAGCCACTTCACTTCTCAGTGCCTCTGTTACCTCATCTGTAAAATGGGGATTAAGACTGTGAGCCCCATGTGGGACAACCTTATTACCTTGTATTTACCACGGTGCTTGGCACATAGTAAGTGCTTATCAAATACCATTATTATTATTGTTATTATGAGTTGAAAATAATGCCAAAGATGGAGGCTTGTGAAGATATCCCAGCACTATCTCAAGAGGAGATCTCCTGAATTCTCTTAAAATATACCCCTTTTACTATACCTTAGATCCCATCCTTTTGTGAAACACCTGGCTGTTCCCTCCCCCGATTGCCATCTTCAACCTCTCACTCTCCAATGGCCCCTTCCCCTTCACTTTCAAACATGCCCATGTATCCCCTATTCTAAAAAAAAAAACACTCCCTTAACCTCACAGCACTCTTCAGTTACCACCTCATCGCCTTTCACCCCATCTCCTTCCCACATATTCTTCATGTTCATATTCCTCAGGTGAGTTGTTGAAACCCACATCCTCTCCTCTAATTCTCTCCTTGACTCCTAGGTATGTGGATTCTGCCCCTTCCTCTCCACAGAAACTGCTTTGAGGTCACCAATAACCACTATCTTGCCAAATCCCAGAGCCTCTGCTCTGTCCCAATCCTCCTAGACCCCTCAGCTGCCTTCAACACTGTGGACCACCCCCTTCTTCTGGAAACATTATCTCAACATGGCTTTACTGCTGTCCTCTCATGGTCCTCCTCCTATCTCTGGCCACTCCTCAGTTTCTTTCTCTGGCTCCTCTGCTGCCTTCTACTCCCTAACTGTGGGGTCCCTCAAGGCTCGGTTCTTGGTACTTTCTCTTATTCTCAACTTACACCCATGCCCTTGGAGGGCTCATTCGCTCCTTGACTTCAACTACCATCTCTATGGGAATGACTCCCTAAATCTACCTGCCTCCTCCTCTCTTCTGTCCCTTAAGCACTTGGAAACTCTTCCCACTCCTAGCCCCAAAGCATGTGTGTACAAATCAATCAATCACTCATATTTATTGGGTACTTACTGTATGCAGGGCACTTTACTGAGTGCTTGGGAGAATACAATATCACAGTGTTGGTAGACACATTCCTTTCCAGAAGGAGTACGTATCTTTATAGTTGTTGACTCCCTTGCCTGTAATTTATCTTAATGTCTGTCTCTGTGACTAGATTGCAAGCTCCTTGAGAAGAGGAATCTTGTCTACCATTGCATTGTATTGTACTCTCCCAAGAGTCTCCCAAGCACCGAGTCCAGTGCTCTGCAAACAGTAGGCATTCAATAAATACATTGATTGACTGATTGAATTAAATTTGGTTGTCCAAGTAGGTTTCTGGGTTGGGCCATCATTTTTTTATGCAAAAATTTTCAGGATAGTGTTTTTGACATACTGGGAAACAGCTGATATATTTTGTTTCTATTTAGAATCACACCCTGAACTGGAAATGTAATGGAATTTAAATATTATTAAATGGGCATTAATGATTTCTTTAATGGAGTAGCTCAATTACAATTTCCTGAGGATAACAGTCAGGTGAATAGCATAGTAAGAGGGCCATTAGTGTATTATATTATTGGCATACTTTGTGGATCCCTACACAGTTTACTTAAGGACATTATTTAAGTTTAAAATTTTATTTTTGTTTTCCCAAAGATTTTCATTTTTTGTTGCTCTTTCCCTTCCACTTTCTTAATTAATCATGAATAATCACTGACAGATTTTATATAGCAGGAGTGTATACCTGAGGCTAGGGGGCCAAGAAATAAAAGGGCCACCAGAATTCTTTTTCAGACCACAAATAAAACACAAAGTCCTCAGAGAACATTGGTTGGATGTTCCTGGAAAACCTGGGTGAATTTTCACTTACATTGATGGAGCAGAATTATAGTTTAGCAAAAACAATGTTAGATCTAACAGTGATCTAACTGACAGTTTATATTAGTCAGTGGTCTTTCTTAATACAATAATGTAAATGACTTTGGATGTGAATATATATACATTTTTTTCTTCTTTTCCCTTTGATAAAGGTGAGCCAGAATTTCGGTACATAGCTGGGGCTCATGGGAACGAGGTGCTTGGACGGGAGCTACTGCTTTTGCTAATGCAGTTTCTCTGCAAGGAGTATATGGCTGGGAACCCTCGGCTTGTGCGCCTCATTGAGGATACTAGAATCCATCTCCTCCCTTCAGTCAACCCAGATGGTTATGAGAAAGCTTATGAAGTGGTAATGTCAATTTTGTGTCTTGACTTAGTCATCCGGAAAATACTAGTCATTCTTTGTTTACAGAGTTAGCCAGTTAGATTCTCCCCTGAGCCTATGGTAGAATTCTACTATTGTGCCCTCCTGAATGTGAGTGACAGTGGGACATCCCTTGGCACCTGTTCTGGATTGTCCCTTCTAATTTGCGGCCTCCCCAGCTGCCAGAAGAATAGCTTCCTTGTGCCATGTAGGAAGATGCCATGGTAACAGCAGTATGGCTTGTTCATCCAATTTAGCCCTCTAGTTGGTTGTTCTGCCCCAGTATGGGCAAGTGGGAAGTTTCAAATGAAATCGATCCATCCCTGGATTCAGTGATGGGCTACATTACAAAGTCCTTCCCTCTAAAAGTGCTGAGCCCCAGGACGTCTTTGAAGTAACATTGTCTTCGCCAGAATGAAGAAAGTTCAGAACGAGCAAGCATGCCTCTTCATGTCACTTAAAAAAAAAAGCAGCCAATTTGTTTCATGAGATTGTAGAACATTTTCCTAGGTTTCTGAAGGAAAGGAGAGTTGATTATTGGTAGTTGTCAGATTAACAATGTGTGTGTGTGTGTCTGTGTCTGTGTGTGTCTGTGTGTCTGTGTGTAGCTTAACTGGCAGCCCTTTAGAACCATAAATATATGAAGCTGTTGGGTCACATCAGAGATTCAGAGAAAAAGGCCACTGTTCTAATAAATATATGTCAGTGGGTTACCAAAATGTCAGGGATTATAGCATGAGCATGATCTTATTATTGTAAAAAAACATTTTCTATTTCCAAAAAAAAAAAAAGAAAAAAACATATTTCCTAAAACATACTTCCTTTTTCGATGTTGCTCCATAGGGATCAGAATTAGGAGGCTGGTCTCTGGGACGATGGACCCATGATGGTATTGATATCAACAATAATTTTCCTGATTTAAACACTCTGCTTTGGGAATCTGAAGATCGGCGGGACAATTCCAGAAAGGTCCCCAATCATCATATTCCAATACCAGAATGGTATTTGTCTGAAAATGCTACGGTCAGTAAAAAATGGTGGAATATTTTAAAATCACTGCATAATCATTTCAAGGAGTATGTGAAATCATTCTACACCAAGAAAGAAGTGCTAAAAAAATGTGTCCATGAAATTTTAATATTTTTGAGAAGATAAAGAAAAAAAGTAAAAAATACTGGACAATACCCAAATGGTATTTTTCAGATTTCTCTGACCTTTTTAGCTTATTCATTGCCTATCTATTAAGAAGCAGCGTGGCTCAGTGGAAAAAGCACGGGCTTGGGAGTCAGAGGTCATGGGTTCAAATCGTAGCTCTGCCACTTGTCAGCTGTGTGACTTTGGGCAAGTCACTTAACTTCTCTGTGCCTCAGTTACCTCATCTGTAAAATGGGGATTAAGACTTTGAGACCCACGTGGGACAACGTGATCACCTTGTATCCTCCCCAGCGCTTAGAACAGTGCTTTGCACATAGTAAGTACTTAACAAATGCCATCATTATTATTATCTACTTAGTGCTTTTTGACAAAATGCAAAATCCTGTCTTTCAATGTTTTTTCATCCTTATTAATAGTATTAAAATTGGGGGAACTATGAAAGGGAACTAAGGAGCCACAGCCATCAGCTTTACCCTCGCAGCCTTCCTGGCTGGACACCCTTGCTAAGCTTCCTCCCAACCCCCCACAAACCCTCTGGAGTATAGCCATCTCCATCTTCAAAATGCTCCTAAAGCCCCACCTCCTCCAGCAAGCCTTCCCCACTGAACACCCTAATCGTGAGGTTAGGATACAAATGTCAAGTTTCTGTTGCTCTCTCCCAAGTGCTTTGTACAGTGTGCAGAAAAATATGTCTGAATGAAATGAATGAATGTTGTACTCTTCCATTTGCTAAGTACAATGCTTCGCACTCACTTTGTGCTTAATAATTCTCATTGATTAATTGAGTAACTAGCTTCCCCCTTCCCTTGAAGCCAGACAGGCTGTGATGTCATCACATCCCACAGCACATGACATCGTTGGGCAGCAGCAAGAGAAAACTCCCCAGAAGTATCCAGGACCTTTTCCCTGCTTCTTCCCCACGCAACTCCCCACCACCACCCGCCCCCAACACCCTCCCGAATGGGGAGGCCTACCTAATCCTTGTGGACATCCAGGCTCTTCTAACAGCATTTCCAGTCTTCAGACAGACTTCTCCATTGTCTCTGGGTAGACTGAGTGAGTGACAGTCCAGGGAACTTCACTGGGGTTGACCATGTCCAACTTGCAGAAGAGGTGAAAGGGAGGATTGGCACCCACTTGCAGGCCTTGCGGGTGCAGGTGGAGAACCAACAAGCCAGGTCTTAGTTCCATTTAGACCAGTAATTCATCTGGGGTCTCCCTGTCTACACAGGAAATGTCTCTAAATTTCTGACTCAGGGCACAAGTGAACAGTTTCTTTCCCTGCTCACTTCTGTTTGTTTTTTCCCCAAGTAAAAGCTTTGGAGATGCTCCCTGAGATTACAGCTGGTGAAGTCTCCTGTGCCAAAAGAGGAGGTGGTGCCAGCAGGCACAGTCCCAGATAGCACTGCTTTAGGTCCCCATCCCTCTGGTTGGATGATAGCAGCCAATCTGTGAGATCCATTGTCTTCTTCCCCAAAGTTGCCATTCCTTTTTCCTTCCACTGCCCTACCAACCAGCATCCTGTGCCCATCACCCTGCAGCATCTCTCTACACTTCCAAGTCCTTCCACTCACCAGTGGGCCACTTGTCTACCAGTCATATGCGGGACTGGTTCCAGTGACAGGCCAGAACTACCGCAGAGGTGAGAGTAATGGCATGAGGAGAGTGATTGCAGAGGGAAAGCATGCTATAACTGGCCAGGTGTTACAGCAGCCTTAGGCATGAGTTTGGGTGTGAGCCATAGTGGCAGCAGCAACTGCAGTTTGGGTAACTGGTAGCCACATTATGGGGTATTCAGCTTTCTGTTATCCCTGGGGATCCTCCCTGCTAGCTATTGTGTAAATCCAACCCTGGTGCCAAGCCTTACTATCCTGTTGTTGACCATCCTCGATGTTTTCTCATGCAACACCAGGAATATCTGCAGGTGTTGTTTATGGCATCCGTGAATACTGGGCACTCAGCCTCCAGATCCATACTGTGGGAAATTCATTCATTCAATCGTATTTATTGAACACTTACTCTGTGCAGAGCACTGTACTAAGCATGTGGAAAGTACAGTTCAGCAATAGAGACAATCTCTGCCCACAACAGGCTTACAGTCTAGAAGGGGGGAGACAGACATCAAAACAAGTGAACAGGCATCAGTAACATCAATATAAATAAGTAGAATTATAGATATATACACATGAAAACAAGTAAATGGGCATTAATATAAATAAATTGTTGCTTTATGCTGTCAAGTCATATCTGACCCTTAGTGACGTCATGGACACATCTTTCCCAGAACTCCCCACCTCCATCAGCAGTCGTTCTTTTAGTGTTTCCATAGAGTGTTCATGGTAAAAAAAGGAAGCAGTTTACCATTGCCTTCTTCTGTGCAGTAAACCTGAGTCTCCACCCTCAGCTGTCTCCCATACTGCTGCTGCCCAGCACAGGTGAGTTTTGACTTGTAGCAGGTTGCCGTGTGCTTACTAGCCACTGCCCAAGCTAAGAATGGAATGCATATGCCTCTGCTTGACTCTTCCTCCAATAGTCAAGACTTGTAGAGTACTGGAAACTCTCCAGGTGCGACTCTGAGAGGTGATAAATAAATAGAATTATAGATATAGATATGTACATATATACACAAGTGCTGTGGGTTGGTGGGGGGGGGGGTACGGCAAAGGGAGCAGGTCAGGGTGATGGGGAGGGGATGGGGAGCTGAGGAAAAGGGGAGCTTAGTCTGGGAAGTCCTCTTGGAGGAGGTGAGCCTTCAGTAGGGCTTTGAAGGAGGGAAGTGTGATTGGCGGATTTGAGGAGGGAGGGCATTCCAGGCCAGAAGTAGGACGTGGGCCAGGGGTCAATGACGGGACAGGCGAGACCTGAGGCATAGCTAGAAAGTTAGCCAAACAGGAGCAGAGTGTCTGAGCTGGGTTGTAGAATGGAGGTGAGGCAAGGTGATGGAGTGCTTTGAAGCCAATAGTGAGGAGTTTTTGCTTGATACAGAAGTGGATAGGCAACCACTGGAGATTTTTGAGGAGGAGGGGTGCATGCCCAGAATGTTTCTGTAAAAAGATAATCTGGGCAGCAGAGTGAAGTATAGACTGAAGTGGGGAAAGACAGGAGATCTGAAAGGATGCTGATGCAGTAATCCAGTCGGGATAGGATGAGTGATTTGGAAATATGGGATGAATCAAAAATCTCATGCTTTTTGTTGGCTAGCTTGCAGTATTTGTAGCTAGAGCTAAAACTCATACACTGAGCTTATTGTGGGGTGGCTTGGAATGCCAGTGCATCATTGGTGCAAGCTATGTTTACATTCTGCTGGACATAAGAAGGTGTTCAGACAATATAACGTTCTGTCCAATGTGACATCTTGCAGTAATATAGTCCGTTCAATACCTGTTATTGGAACAGGAGGACCTTTGTGAGTTTTTCTGTTTTGCTGCCTGCTAAAACACAGTGTTTGAGATTATCAACTGGTTATATGTGCAGCTGTTCAGAAGAAGTGCCGTTTCTGTTTGCTATTCATAAACCCTGCCTATTTAATACCATTGGACCAGGCCTTGAAACTGTGACCAACTGTAGCATTTAAGTCACCTAGAATAATGAGCTTACTGAAAGCCCCTGCAGTAGCTTGATCTTCTATTATTGAAACCCTTGGAGTAAACCAGGAGCAAGAAAAACATACCCCGATGGTGTGTCAAACACCTCAACCCTATTCTACCTAACTTGCAAGGGACCAGGAGCTAAGGGGAAGGCTTTGGGCATCCTCATTCCTTTTCTATTTGCCCACTCCCCACTCTTCACCCCCCTCACATGTGAGCCCAGCTCATGCCTGCCCTATGCCTCTTGGCTCAGGCATCATCATCCAAAGAATTCACTGAGCTTGGCTCTCTGCTCCAGAGAACAGATTACTGTGTAAGGACAAGCCAATTGAAGAAGCATGGCCTAATGGAAAGAGCATGGGACTGCGAGTCAGAGGACCTGGGTTCTAATACTGGCTCTGCCACTTGTCTGCTGTGTGACCCTGGGCAAGTCACTTAACTTCTCTGTGCCTCAGTTCCTTCATCTATAAAATGGGGATTAAGAATGTGAGCCCCATGTGGGTTATGGACTATGTCCAACCTGATTACCTTGTACCAACTCCAGTGCTTATTAAAGTGCCTGGCACATAATAAGCATTTAACAAATACTTCAAAAAAAAAAACCCTGAGGACTTTGTAATCTAAATAAGGGGTTTATCTTAATTATGACCCTAGTTCCAGCTCTTCATTGCAGAAAATATGAGGTTAACTGCAGACTCTCTCTTTGACACCCCAATCCATCAATTTTCTAACCCAGGTTATGACATTCCAGAGAGCAAAGTGTTGTCATGAAACACTCTTCCCATCTCTGACATCCTAGGCTAGTGGATAGAACACAGGACTGGGAGTCAGAAGGTCATGAGTTTTAATCTTAGGTCCGCTGCTTGCCTGTTGTGTGACCTTGGGTAAGTCACTTCACTTCTCTGTGCCTCAGTTCCTTCATCTGTAAAATGGGGATTGTGATTGTGA
Source organism: Tachyglossus aculeatus (assembly GCF_015852505.1). NCBI lineage: Eukaryota > Metazoa > Chordata > Mammalia > Monotremata > Tachyglossidae > Tachyglossus > Tachyglossus aculeatus. The sequence goes on along the minus strand of NC_052081.1, from coordinate 22,291,675 downwards.
GCCCCACATGGGACATGGACTGTGTCCCACCTGATTTGGTTTTATCCACCCCAGCACTTAGTACAGTGCCTGGCACATAATAAGTGCTTAACAAATACTGCAATTATATTATTATTTGCACACAACTATTTGCACACAATTATTATTATTACTTTGGTGGCACTGCCTAAGTCCTCATAGGAGTGCCCCTTGTCATCATCAGATTGAGTCATAGTTGATAAATATCAAGTGATGCCAATAACATAGTGTGGCTGAATTAGAGTTAGGCATACAATGATCGTTAATTTCTCTCAATCATTTAATCAAGCAATGGTATTTAATGAGCACTTGCTGTTTGCAGAGCACTGTATTTAAGCACTTGAGAGAGTACAATAGAACAGAGTTGGTAGACTCAATCCCTGTCCACAGGACTTTACAGTATGCAGGGGGAGACAGACATTAAAGTAGATTGGGGATGGGGAAAATAACAGAGTATAAAAATATTGATTTATGTATTGTGCTGCCAGGGTGAGTGTCGAGGTGCTTCAGGCATACACAGCCAGTTCATAGTTAATGCAGCTGGGAGGGTGGATAGGGGAAATAAAGGGGTTAGTCTAGGAAGGCCTCTTGGAGGGCATGATTTTAAGAGGTTTTTGGAGGTGGAGAGATTGAGGGACTGTCAAATATGAAGGGGGAAGGATTCCAAGCCCAAGGGAATCAATGGTAGGCTAGACGAGCTTAAGGTACAGAGAGTAGGTTGGTGTTAGAGGCGTGGAGTGTGCAAGTTGGGTTGTAGTAGAGTAGATAGTTGATTGAGTGCCTTAAAGGCGATGGTAGGAAGTTTTTGTTTGATGTGTAGGTGGATGGGCAACCATTGGAAGTTTTTGAGGAGTGGGAAGAAATGGGATGAACGGTCTTGCATAAAAGTGAACCAGGCAGCAGAGTTCAGTATGAACTGGAGAGCGGAGAGTTATAATGCATGGAGGTCAGCAAGGAGGCTGATGCAGTAGTCCAGGCAGGAAGTAATGAGGGCTTGTATCATTGTGGTAGCAGTCCAGATGGAGAGGAAAGGCCGGATTGTAGAGTTGTTGTGATGGTAGTACCAACAGGATTTTGTGATGGACTGAATGTGTGGATTGAATGAGAGAGATTAGTGAGTCAGTCGTATTTATTAAGCACTTGTTGTGTGCAAAGCACTGAACTAAGTGTTTGGGTGAGTACAGTATAACGACAGACACATTCTATGCCCAGAGTAGAAGGTAATGATAAGATTCTGAGCTTGTGAGACAGGGGGGACAGTGGTGCTGACTGCAGTGATAGGAAATTCAAAGAGAGAAAAGATTTAGGTGGGAAGATTAGGAGTTCTGTTTTTGACATGTAAAGTTTGTGGTTTTGGTGGAGCATAGAAATAATGTGGCTTAGTGGATAGAACATGGGCCTGGGGATCAGAAGAACCTGGATTCTAATCCTGGCTCCACCATTTGTCTGCTTTGTGATCTTGAGAAAGTCACTTAACCTTTCTATGCCTGTTACCTCATCTGTAAAATGGGGATTGACTGTGAGCCCCATGTGGGACATGGACTCTGTCCAACCTGATTAGCTTCTATCTACCCCAGTGCTCAGTACAGTGCCTGGCTCATAGTAAGCGCTTATATGAGAAAGAGTATAGCGTAGTGGATAGAGCACAAGCTTGTGGATCAGGTCTTGGATCTGCCACTTGTCTGCTGTGTGACCTTGGGCAACTCACTTCATTGCTCTATGCCTCATTTCCTCATCCATAAAATGGTGATTGAGACTGTGAGCCCCACTTGGGACAAGGACTGTGTCCAACCCGATTTGGTTGTATCCACCCCAGTGCTTAGTACAGTGCCTGGCACATAGTAAGCATTTAACAAATACCACAATTATTATTAGTAAGCACTTAATTAATACCTTAAAAAATATCCAGGTAGAGTTGTGCCCTGAAGTCAGGAAGAAATGTGAAACTGTAGAGGAGAGTGGTCAGGGCTGGAGAGGTAGACATGAGAATTACCCAAAATAGAAATGACAGTTGAAGTGCATGAGTTCTCCAAAGGAGTGGTTGTATATGAAAAAAAGACAGGGCCTCAGAACTGAATCCTGAGGTACACCCACAGTTAGAGAGAGGGAGGTAGAGGAGAAGCCTGTGAAAGAGACTGGGGAGAAGTGGTCAGAACAATAGGAGGAGGACCAGCAGAGGACAGTGTTGGCAAAGCCAAGTTTAGACAAGGTTTCCAGGAGAAGGAGTTGGTCCATAGTGTTGAAGGCAACAGAAAGGTAAACGAGAATCAGCTTTCACTACGTTACATCAGTGTATTGACCAATTGGATTTAGCAAAAAGATCACTGATGACTAAAGAGGGCTGTTTCGATGGAGTGGAGGTGGTGGAAGCCAGTATGCAGGAGCCCAAAGAGAGAGTTGGGGGAGAGGAAATGGAAACAGTGAGTGCAGCCAACTCATTCAGGAGTTTGGGGAGGAATGGTTTGCAGTAAATGAGTACCATGGGATCAAAGGAGGGTTTTCTTAGGATAGGGGATAAGTTGCCTTGAGTGAAAGCAGTGGGAAAGGCCACTGTTAAGTGAGCGGTTCAAGATGACTGTCAAGGAGGGAAGATGGCAGGGGACATTTCATTGATTCAATCATATTTATTGAACACTTACTATATGCAAGGCACTTTACTAAGAATTTATGTTCATTCGTTGTATTTATTGAGTGCTTACCATTTGCAGAACACTGTACTAAGCACTTGGGAGAGCACACTATAACAATAAACAGACACATTTCCTGCCTGCGGGGAGACAGACATCAATACAAATAAATTACAGATATGTACATAAGTGCTGTGGGGCTGGAATGGAGAGGAACAAATTGAGGAAGTCAGAGCTATGCCAAAGGGAGTGGGAGAATTGGGGGCGAGGGGCTTAATCTGGGAAGGCCTCTTGGAGGAAATGTGCCTTCAATAAGGCTTCGAAGCAGGGAAGAGTAATTGTTAGATATGAGGAGAGAGGACATTCCAGGCCAGAGGCAGGACATGGGTTAGGGGTTGGCGGCAATGATAAGGGATGGGATAAGAAGCTCCGGTGGAGGGGGTAGAATGTGAGAGGAGGTGGGAGATCTCCTCAGGATGGGAGAGTCAAAAAGGGCTGGAGGAGGAAGGGACAGTGGTGGTGTTGTCCACAGTGATAGGAAAGAAAGGGGGAGGATAGGGTTTGGATGAGAAGATGCGTAGTCCTGTTTTGCACATCTTAAGTTGGTGATGTCAGTGTGACATCCAAATAGAGATGCCCTTTGTCAGGAGGATGTGCGGAGGAAGTGCAATACTACCGAGCAGGAGAGAGGTCATAACCGCTGATGTAGTGATATTGATGACAACAGCTGGAACCACTCGAAAAGTAGCCCAAGACATTACAGCGATCTTCTGGAGACACATTATACCACTGAGTTTATGAGGACCTTAGACAGACACACAGAAAGCTGGCTAAAATGGAAAAACATGGTCATAGCTCTAAATTTAAGGAAATCAAAACCTTCAAACCCATCAGTCATTCATGATATTTACTTATTTAACATAAACTATGTGCAGAACATTGAACTAAGTACTTGAGGCAGTACAACAAAAGAAAAATACATGCTTGCTGCCTTGAAGGAGGTTACAATTTCTTGAAAATCCATAAAGCCCTTGGATATAATGGTATTCCCGCAGAAATCTTCCAGTAAAGATGGGTGGGAACCTAGTGCTTGGACATCTGCACAAGCTCTTTCTCACCATACAAAAGATTGAGGAAATGTCATAGGATTTCAAGGATGCCATCATACTGTCCATCTCCAGGAATGAGTGAAAGAAAGCTCCCTGGAAACTACCAGGGTACCTTACTGTTTTCCACTTTCAGTAATATTCTAGGAAGAATTCTCTGAACAAGCATAGTTAACCATGTACTCTCTACCCAAAATACAATGTGGCTTCAGAGCAAAATGCAGCAGTGCACATATGCAATGACCAATGCAGCAGAAGTGCAGAGGGATGCAGTAGTGATGCCAAGGCTGTCATTTTCAAGGACCTTACAGAAGCTTTTGACAAAATCAGTTAAATCTGGAAATTAATAAGTGGAGTTTGGCTCAGTGGGTCATCGAGTGAAATATCTAAGTGATGGTCTATAAAACTGCTGTGCTATTCAAACTTTTAAATGTCTGCAAGATCAATAAGATCTTAGGATTCCACTACTTCACCAACACTCAAGAAATGCTCCTGGCAGCACAGTTTCACAAGCCAGAACATCTGGGAGGAATGCATGACACCTAGAGTTTCAAGGAGCTGCTGCATGGTGACCTGAAAGTGAGCAAGTGCAGACAGGGAAGAAAAAGCAGCTATTTGGTAGACAATAAAGCACAGTCTCAAACATAATACATCATGGAGCACCCCTTCCCTCCCTCCATGCCCCGGAACCACTACTAGGAATCCACTGTCTGTGCCATGATCTTGGCCGACATCAATTTGCAGCTGCCAGACCCAGAAGCCTTGTGAAATGTGTTCTCTCAGCTATAAAATAATGTTCAGCAGTTGCTCTTTCAAAGGACCAGGAACTGGAAACTGCTGTCCCTTGGGACTAGAGTCTGGATGCTACAGGACTTCACCATGATCTCCCCCAGCCCATCATTTGTTCACCACATCCTGTCCTCTCACCACCACCCCAAAACCTCCGTCCCCAGAATCATGCCCTGTCCTCTTACTCCCACCCATCAACCCCTCTCCACCTAGCTCCCCTACAACTTCACCTAAAAGCTTCTGGTGAGACTCCCTCATCCATCTTGGACAAAATCATCAATCATCAGAGAGTGGTATTTATTGTGTGCTTACTCTGCAGATCACTGTACAATGTGCTTGTTACCTGTACTTCAACATGTCTAAAACTGAACTCCTCATCTTTCTCCCAAACCCTCTCCTCTCCCACTCGCTTTCTCATCACTGTTGACACCATCATCCTCCCCATCTCTTAAGTCCACAACCTTTGCATTGTCATTGACTCATCTCTCTCTCTCTGTCTCTTTCAACCCCATATTTAGTCTCACCAAAATCTGACTCACCGAGTCAGTTCTTCCTTCACAGCATTTCCAGAATCTGCCCCTTCCTCTCCATCCCAAGTGCCGGTACAAAGCAGTTATCATATCATTACTCAGCTACTGCATTGACCTCCCAACAGACCACCTTGCCTCCCATCCAGATTTCACTCTGCTGCCAGGATCACTTCTCTTAAGCATCATTTTGCATATGTCTTTCCACACCTCAAAAATCTCCAGTGTTTATCCTTCCCTCTCTAAATCAAGTTGAAACTCCTGGCCATTAGCTTTAAGGCACTCAATCAGCTCTCTTCCCCTCCTTATGCCCCCACTCTTCTACTACACTCTCTCTTGCATGCTTTGTTCCTCAAGCCCCCCTACTTATTGTGCCTCATTTGTGTTTTTCTCATTTCTGACTTCGTACTCATGCTCTCCTCCTGGAATTCCTTCCCACGTAACATCCAATAAACCATTGATCTCCTTGCCTTCAAGGAGATCTTCCCCAAGTAATCACTAATCAATCAATCAGTGGTACTAATTAACACTTACTGCATGCAAATCACTGTATTAAGCATTTTGGAGAGAGCAATGCAGCCACATTTTTAAATGGTATTTGTTAAGGACTTACTGTGTGCCAGGCACAAGGTAATCAAGTTGGACACTGCTCATGTCCCACATGAGGTTTACAGTCTTAATCTCCTTTTTGTAGATGAGATAACTGATGCACAGAGAAGTCAAGTGACTTGCCCAATGTCCACAGCAAAAAAGTGGCAGAGTTAGGACTAGAACCTAGGTTCTTCTGATTCCCAGGCCAGTGCTCTATCCCCAGGATACACTGCCTCCCACTTTATATCCCCAACTGCCATTTCAGCTATTCTGTTCCACCAAAGCATTCAGGGATCCTGTCTCCCAATTTTATTGTATTGTACTCTGCCAAGCACTTAGTACACTGCTCTGCACATGGATACTCAATAAATACCCTTGATTAATTGTCACAAGCCCAGTTCTCAAGTATATAGTTTAGACACTCTATTACTCCACCTAGTCATAATTTATCCAAGGGGTTGGGTCCCCAAGTAAGCTGAACTTGTTGTTGGCAGGGATTGTGTCTTTTTGCTTTTTTGTACTCTCCCAAAGGTTTTGTACAGTGCTCTGTGCAGAATAAGCACTCAAATATTATTGATTATCATGCTATAGCAGAGTCAGTTGAGAGACAGCAATAGATATAATAATCTGACATAGAGCAATCAAAAGTCACTTTCCATATACAAAGTTTGTGAGATTATTGGAATACCAAGTGATAGGTTTGAAAAGACCTTCAGCCACAGCAACTGCATTTTAGGGGCAGGGAATGTGTCTGCTAATTCTGTTGTTTTGTACGCACCCAAGCACTTAATATAATGCTCTGCACATAGTAAGTGCTCAATAAATACCATTGATTAATTGTTTTACTCATTTATCATGTGGGCTTTTCAATCCCATTAACACATACAGATAAATTCACACCATTAACAGTTTAATCTTTGAAAACTAAATTTTAAATGTTGTGATGAAGGGTGAAAAAGTGGGAAATTCAGGTAAGTGTCATAAATATATGGTATATGGTATATAGAAATGCAAGTAGTCTGCTGCCTTGGGACAAAATTGGTTCCTGAAAACCACTTTTGGAGTTGTAAATTGGAACCAAATTGTTTAGCTGAACTCTTTCCTGCTGTATTCATTCATTCAATCGTATTTATTGAACACTTACTGTGTACAGAGCACTGTACTAAGTGCTTGGGAAGTACAAGTCGGCAGCATATAGAGACGATCAATCAATCAATCGTATTTTTTGAGCACTTACTGTGTGCAGAGCACTGTACTAAGCACTTGGGAAGTACAAGTTGGCAACATATGGAGACAGTCTCTACCCAACAGTGGGCTCACAGTTTAAATGGGGGAGACAGAGAACAAAACCAAACATACTAACAAAATCAGCAGGTTAATGGTCTCCAGGAGCTCAGCATCCCTGCATGGGAGATGCCCCTCAGAACACTCTACTCCAACCTGTGGATCCCAGTGAACCTATTCATCAGTCACACTTGGTATGTGGCTGGGTCCCTTTTAGCACAGCTTTTTCACAAACTGAAATCATTTATCTGGATCAGAAGGATAATAGTGAGGGCATTTGCTAAGTGCTTATTATGTGACAAAAAAACACATCTGGAGTTGAAATGTAAATCGGAAACCAGTTTTCTCAGAAGAGAAATTTTATTAATGGCAGATTAGTTCCTGAAACAAGGTCAGAACCCTCCTTTCCCGCTTTCTAGCACAGCTTTCCCCTGTGGTATTTCTTTCCGTAATCTCAGAACTAGGACCATAAAGGGAGCTAATATTGTATAGTCGAAGCAAGTGTGTTATAAAACTGAATCAGTGTGCAAATATAGAAACCTTTTAAGTGCCATTTATCCTCATTCAAAACATCTTAAATCAAGGACTACTGTAAATCATAGTTGTATTTTGGATTAACACAATCTCTGTTGGCAGTGAGATTTTGTCACTGTCTGAGTGTGACTGAGAAGACCGATGTGTGATTAGCAGTCCCCACATCATGTGCTTTAAAGGTTACCCACTGGGCTGTCAATATTATGTTTTCTTTCTCTTGGTGTCATGATCTCTCTAAAGTGTCTTTTCTGACCTGATTATCTTGGATCTACCCCATTGCTTAGTACAGTGCTTGGCACATAGTAAGGACTTAACGAGTATCATTGTTATTATTCTAAGGCAGTCATCCCATTTCTGATTGTTGCATGGCAAGCTGACCTGTATTCTGAAGCTTCTCCCAACTGTACATAACATTTGTTGTTTTGCTGCATTACTTCATAATGGTGGAAATAGTCTGTTATGCATTGCATCTGAGTGACTGTGAGGAATAATACTAATTCTACCAACTGTTATAGTGTACTCACCCAAGTAGTGTGCTTTGCACACTGTAAGCACTCAAGTATGGTTGATTGATTGTGGTATATGTTAAGTGTTTGGGTAGATACAAAATAATCAGGTCCCACATGGGGCTCACAGTCTAAGAAGGTGGAAGAACAGGTCTTGAATACCCATTTTACAGATGATGAAACAAAGCCATGGAGAAGCAGCATGGCCTAGTGAGAAACAGTGTGGCCTAGTGGAAAGAATATGGGCCTGGGAGTCAGATGGACCTGGCTTCTATTCCTGGCTCTGCCACTTGTCAACTGATTGACCATGGGGAGGTCACTTAACTTCTTGGTGCCTCAGTTACTTCATCAGTAAAATAGGGATTAAGACTCTGAGCCCCTTGTGGGACATGGACTGTGTCCAACCTTGTATCTGCCCCACCATTTAGAACAGTGCACGTAGTAACTTGCCCAAGGTCACATAGCAGACAAGAGGCAGAATTAAGATTAGAACCCAGGTCCTTCTGACTCCCAAGCCTGTGCTCTATTAGGCCCTGTGGCTTTCCATTTGGCCATGCTGCTTCACTTACTGCCCTAGAGGTTGAATGTCGTGATAGTAATAAGTCCAGGTCCAGATCCCCCATTCACAAAGAAAATTGAACACTACAGTTTCCTATAAGCCTTCTGTTTGAATCTTGATGCCTTTTTGATGCTATAATCTCTCAGCCATAAAAAAGACACACCAGCCTTCTTAATTCAATCTTTTACTTTCTTTTCTACCCTTGCCTTACTGGCCAAAACGTTACCCAGATAACAGAATCCAGTCCCAGGCTTCATCTCAGTACCACTAGGTTGATGTTAGGTTGTATGAAGACTACCTTACCACAGTCTATTTCTGATTAATTGTCAGTCCATAGTACTTCATTGATTCTGCATGTCTTGTGCATATACTACCAATGCTTAGTGATCAGTCCATAGGTGCTTTAATATGAGTGATTCCAGGACCATTTTTGATGCTCAACCTGTTGAGTTGAGCTTCTCCAAGGATCAGAACCATATTCTGACAGCAGCTTCCAGCTGTCTTGTATCATTGAGCATGGTTGTAAATAATAGGTTGAACAGGACTGGATCTGTAACACAGCTGTGCTAGACAAATATGTGAATGTGTGTGTACACACATACCATATATACTTCCACTAGATTGACTGGCGTTCCCCACCTGTTTCTCTACCAATGAAGAAAATTGGATGTCATTTAGGGACAGATGCAAACCATGGGTCAATATAATTAAAGAATGCATCTCCTTCTGCTTCCAGGTTGCAGTTGAAACCAGAGCAATAATTGCGTGGATGGAAAAAATTCCATTTGCTCTAGGTGGGAATTTACAAGGAGGAGAATTGGTGGTGGCATATCCGTATGATATGGTTCGATCAATGTGGAAAACCCAGGAACATACCCCTACCCCTGATGATCATGTGTTCCGCTGGCTGGCCTACTCATATGCTTCTACTCATAGACTAATGACTGATGCAAGGAGGAGAGTGTGCCACACGGAAGATTTTCAAAAGGAGGATGGCACTGTCAATGGGGCCTCATGGCACACAGTTGCAGGAAGTGAGTACTTATGTGGCTTCCTTCTGAAAATTCTAATCATTATCTTCAATTCCATATAAAGCATTTTGGTTAAGTGCTATTATGCTAAAAATATTCACTGGAGTCTCTGAGTTACCCCTGTACTTGGATGATAATTTAGTATTCCATTTCAGATTAAGGACTGATTTTTAAGGATCATTAACTGTGGTGAAATTCCGTTAGTTCACAAAATTTGAATGTCTCAAGTCCTAGCACCCCAATTTCCTGGTACTGCACCCCCTATCACTAGGCTAAAGGAATTGTCTATAAACAGATACTCTCAACAACATAAATGTAAAAGCAATTTCCACAATAATTTTAAAAGGTAGAGTTTACTACTTTGATTTAGCCTAATTATCATTTGTCAATTTCAGATTTTTCTTTAGACCCAGTTGAACATCGTGTATCATCATGTCACAGGAATCAAGAATTGTTTCCATGGTTAAATTGTAGCTGTGACCAGGCTTTTAATGAGAAACAGTGATCATAAATAATTTGCTAATGCTAAAAATTTTTCCTAATCCTTTTTGTGAATATGCCCCTCTGCCCACTTGTTCACAATTCAATTAACAAAAGGGAGAATAATTACAGTATTAAATTTCATATACTAGAACCCCAATTTTGGCATTATGCCCTCCATATTTAAAAAAGAAATACTGTATTTTAAAAATTTCTTGCTTTTGATCATGTACTGAGAAGTTACAGTTTTTCAACTCTGCTTTTTTCATTCCTTATGGTCACAGAAAAGATAGTTTGAGACATATCTGTCACCAAGAATCTATCAGTAGCTTTAAAACCTTACACATAATAGCTAAAAATCTGCATCTAGTTGATTATTTCAAAATTAAATTAGAGCAGCATGGGCTCAATTTGAGCCCTCACTGACAAATTCACCAAATCAATGATGGCATTCTTAAAGGCTTCAGAATAACTTCTGTGCAGTGCTTGATTTTTCTAACAATTGTTCTTGGGATTTTAAAAATTGAGTTAGTTTCGCAGGTCTAGAATAGTTAAAATCTCTTTATGTACTTACTGCTGGTAGAGTTAGGTATGTGCAGTTGTTTCTTGGGAGATTGTGATGGACTGAAGGCACTAGAATAGAGGAAATCACCCTATCATGCAAGTTTCTTGGAACCTCCAAAAAACAGACTTTCCATATGTATCTGAATTGGAAGATCACTTGCATGCCTGCACTTTCAGGCATGCTGAGTGCTAATGATATAAGTGCTAGGTCTGCTGTTAGATGGATGTGACCTCGGCAGGAGGAGCTTAAATTAATCAGGGAATGCCTCCTGGAGGAAGTGGTTTTTCAGGAGGGTTTTGATGATGGGGATTTATAGCGGGGAAGTAGTTCCAGGGAGGTTGAAAAAGCAAGGGCAAAAGCAGGAGATCATAGATGGGAAAGTTGAAAATGCAATACAGTGAGATGGTGGGCTGCATGTGGGACCTATCCACTCATTTACTGTATGACAGTAACTCTGAAAGCCACTTGTAGAACGTTTTGGAGCCCCATGAAATGTTCCAGGGGCCTAAAACTCTGACTTTCCTTTCCAAGATTTGGGTTAGATTGCAGGGCTCACCTTGCCACCTTCCCATTGTTTCCTTTCGGCAGCAAAGGATTCATGTGGAGTCCTGCTAACCAGTCCAGCGAGGGCTGGTCACTGGGGCTTGGAGAAGATATTCCCTAAATCTGCTGTGCCCTACTGTGGCATATTTCCATCATATACTCACTCTGTCTAGCCACATAGACTTGAGTAAAGAAATAAACTGGTATTTAGTAGTTTAAGAAACTTAAGGGTAGCATCCTTTAATTAGATAACTATTACAAACCAAGTTCAAATTCAAACCACATTTCCCCAAAGCTCTACCCAAAGGTAACCTATCTCCAAACCCTTCCCATTCCCTATAAATAGCAAGTATGTGGCCTCCTCTACCCACAGGTTTTCCTGCCTGTTCCTCTTGCTGAACATATCCTCTTAGGAGAACTCCTGCTTCTCCAAACTGCCCCCTGGGTTCTCCCCTCAGTTTTCCCCTCAGAGAGTAAGTTCTGCATCTATACTCGGTCCAAACGTGTTGTCCTGAGCCATCTCAAAAAGTCTGTGGGACTTATTCCCCCAGCAGTTAGCCCTCCTCCTATTGCCCACTCTCCCCTGTGATTGGCCATGGCCCAGGTAAAGCCATCAAACAAGTGATTAGGACCTATGTAGACGAAACTATACTCTGAGAGGTATCCAGGAAGGTATTCCAGAAATCCCAGAAACTTCAGAATTTCTTTCCTTGGCTAGCCTTACCTGGCTGTCACAGATAACTGATGGGACACCTTAAAACTATGAGTTTCTGCTTGATGTGAGAAGGGTGACAGCTATTGTTGAGGAGTCAAGAGACATGTGCTGCATGGTGTTTTTAGAAAACTTATCTGGGAAACAGAGATAAGTATTGACAGGGGAGGCAAGAGACTGCAGACCCTAAGACAATGAGAAGAATGATAATCTAAGTGACCCTTAGGCAAGTCACTTCATTTCTCTTTGCCTCAGCTTTGAGGAAGCAGCATGGCTTAAAGAAAAAATATAGACTTGGGAGTCTAGGGACCTGGGTTATAGTTCAGGTTTGTCATATGCCTGCTAGGTGGCCTTGGGCAAGTCACTTAACTTGTCTAGGTCTCAGTTTCCTTATCTGAAAAATGTGGTAAATAGCTGTTCTCCTTTCTCCTTACACTGGGAGCTCCACGTGGAGCACTGTCTTTGTCCTATTGTCTTATACTAAATCAAACCCAGTGCTTAGTTCAGTGCTTTGCATATAAGTGCTTAACACTTTTATAATGAAGATTGCCTGGACCAAATTGGTAACCATTTGGATGGAAAAGAAGCTGTGGATCTGGGAAATGCTGAGGAGGATTCAGTGAGTGGTGAAAGACAGTGAGAAGCTAAGATTGCTATCTTTTGAGATAGGCAGGGTGGTGAGGTTGTCAAATGTGATTGAAGGGATTAGAGACTTGGGTTTAGGAAAGAAGATGCATTCAGTTTTGGACATGTTTGAGGTGATGGCTAGCCATGTGGTGATGTCTTAGAGGTAAGAGGAAATGTGAGAATGTAGAGCAGATGAATGGCCAGATCTAGTGAAATCATTTCGGATTCATTCACAGAGAATTTACCTGGGTAACCTCAGGCACTGATGCAAAAGCATTCCTGCCAGAAGGGTGAAGGCTGGATACTTGAGTGTTAGCTTTTGAAACACTGACAGCTCGGGTCGGGGAAACCTTTGGCGTTTCAAGTGGTAAGGAGCCAGGCACAGGGCAGGTCAGCTGTTGAGAGTGGGGGCTTTTGACCATAACACCCCATCTATTTTTTTTTGCCAGTCTTCATATGGGCCGCATAAAATCTGTCATCCATGGTAATAGTGGTGCTTTATTCTCTGCTTTCACAGTGCCTAAAACATCACAGAGACTAATGAACTGATGTTTGTAATTTCTCATTTTTTTCCTTCCTTTCTTTTACGTTGATATCCATTAGTGATAAGCCAAAAAGCAGTAGCAGAGCGTTTTTATAAAACATTTTAAATGAATGAAAATCCAGTTTAAACTGAAAAAAATGGACTTTAAAGTTCCTCTTCTGTAGGTAATTCATTCATTCAATCATATTTATTGAGCACTTACTGTGTGCATAGCACTGTACTAAATGCTTGGAAAGTACGATTAGGCAACAGATAGAGACAGTTCCTACCAAACAACAGGCTCACAGTCTAGAAGGGGGAGACAAACAACAAAACAAGTAGACAGGCATCAATAGCATCAATATAAGTAAATGGAATTATAGATATATACACATCATTGATAAAATAAATAGCGTAATAAATATGTACAAATATATACAAGTGCTGTGGGGCAGGGAAGGGGGTAGAGCAGAGGGAGGAGCAAAGGAAAATGGGGGCTCACTCTGGGAAGGCCTCTTGGAAGAGGTGAGCTCTCAATAGGGCTTTGAAGAGGGGAAGAGAGCTAGTTTGGCGAATGTGAGGAGGGAGGGCATTCCAGGCCAGAGGTAGGACAGCGGGGCAGGTGAGAATGAGGCACAGTCAGGAGGTTAGCGGCAGAGGAGCAGAATGTGTGTGTTGGGCTGTAGAAGGAGAGAAGGGAGGTGAGGTAGGAGGGGGCAAGGTGATGGAGAACTTTGAAGTCAATAATGAGGAGTTTTTGCTTCATGCAAAAGTTGATAGGCAACCACTGGAGATTTTTGAGGAGGGGAGTGACATGCCCAGAGCATTTCTGTAGAAAGATAATCCGGGAAGCAGAGTGAACTATAGACTGAAGTGGGGATAGACAGGAGGATGGAAGATCAGAAAGGAGGCTGATTCAGTAATCCAGTCAGGATATGATGAGAGATTGTACCAACAAGGTAACCATTTGGGTGGAGAAGAAAGGGTGGATCTTGGTGATGTTGCAAAGGTGAGACTGACAGGTTTTGGTGACAGATTGGATGTGTGGGGTGGAGGTCACTCCCTTGGTGACCTCATTCGCTCCCACGGCTTCAACTATCATCTCTATGCTGATGACACCCAGATCTACATCTCTGCCCCTGCTCTCTCCCCCTCTCTCCAGGCTTGCATCTCCTCCTGCCTTCAGGACATCTCCATCTGGATGTCTGCCCACCACCTAAAACTCAACATCTCCAAGACTGAACTCCTTGTCTTCCCTCCCAAACCCTGCCCTCTCCCTGACTTTCCCATCTCTGTTGACGGCACTACCATCCTTCCCGTCTCACAAGTCCGCAACCTTGGTGTCGTCCTCGACTCTGCTCTCTCATTCATCCCACACATCCAAGCCATCGCCGAAAACTGCCGGTCTCAGCTCCGCAACATTGCCAAGATCCGCCCTTTCCTCTCCATCCAAACCGCTACCCTGCTCGTTCAAGCTCTCATCCTATCCCATCTGGACTACTGTATCAGCCTTCTCCCTGATCTCCCATCCTCATGTCTCTCCCCACTTCAATCCATACTTCATGCTGCTGCCCAGATTGTCTTTGTCCAGAAACGCTCTGGGCATGTTACTCCCCTCCTCAAAAATCTCCAGTGGCTACCAATCAATCTGTGCATCAGGCAGAAACTCCTCACCCTCGGCTTCAAGGCTCTCCATCACCTCGCCCCCTCCTACCTCACCTCCCTTCTTTCCTTCTATAGCCCAGCCCGCACCCTCTGCTCCTCTGCCACTAATCTCCTCACCGTGGTTCGTTTTCGCGTGTCCCACCATCAACCCCCGGCCCACGTCTTCCCCTCCCTCTGCCCATCCTCCAAGCTAGCTCTCTTCCTCCCTTCAAGGCCCTACTGAAAACTCACCTCCTCCAGGAGGCCTTCCCAGACTGAGCCTCTTCCTTCCTCTCCCCCTCATCCCCCTCTCCGTCCCCCCATCTTACCTCCTTCCCTTCCCCACAGCACCTGTATATATGTATATATGTCTGTACATATTTATTACTCTATTTATTTATTTATTTTACTTGTACATATCTATTCTATTTATTTTATTTTGTTAGTATGGTTTTGTTCTCTGTCTCCCCCTTCTAGACTGAGAGCCCACTGTTGGGTAGGGACTGTCTCTATATGTTGCCAACTTGTACTTCCCAAGCGCTTAGTACAGTGCTCTGCACACAGTAAGCACTCAATAAATATAATTGATTGATGAGAGAGCGGAATCAAGGATGACACCAAAGCTGCGGGCTTGTGAGACGGGAAGGATGGTAGTGCCGTCCACAGTGATGGGAAAGTCAGGGAGAGGACAGGGTTTGGGAGGGAAGATAAGGAGCTCAGTCTTGGACATGTTGAGTTTTAGTTGTCGGGCAGTCATCCAGGTGGAGATGTCCTGAAGGCAGGAGGAGGTATGAGTCTGGAGGAAGGGACGGAAAACAGAGGAGGAGATGTAGATTTGGGTGTCATCTGCATAGAGATGATAGTTGAAGCTGTAGGAGTGAATGAGTTCACTAAAAGGGTGAGTATAGATGGAGAACAGAAGGAGACCAATAACTGACCCTTGAGGAACCCCTACAGGTAGGAGATGGTAGGGGGAGGAGGAACCTGTGAAGGAGGCTGAGAATGAATGGTCCAAGAGATGAGGAGAACCAGGAGAGGGTAGAGTCCGTGAAGCAAAGGTTGGTTAACATGTTGAGGAGAAGGGGATGATTGACAGTGTCAAAGGCAGCTGACAGGTTGAGGAGGATTAGGATAGAGTAGGAGCCATTGGATTTGGCAAGAAAGAGGTCATTGGTGACCTTTGAGAGGGCAGTTTCGGTGGAGTGGAGAGGATGGAAGCCAGATTGGAGGGGGTACAGAAGAGAGTTGGAGTTGATGAATTAGAGACAGTGAGTGTAGACTATTCGCTCTAGGAGTTTGGAAAGTAAGGTTAAGGGGGATATTGGGTCGTAACTGGAGGGGGCAGTGGCGTCAAGAGAGGTTTTTTCAGGATGGGGGAGACGTGGGCATGTTTGAAGGCAGAGGGGAAGAAGCCGTTGTAGAGTAAGCTGTTGAAGATGGAAGTTAAGGAGAGGAGGAGGGAAGGGGTGAGAATTTTCATAAGGTAAGAGGGAATGGGATCAGAAGCGCAAGTGGAGGGGGTGGCACTTAATAATAATAATAATAATAATAATGGCATTTATTAAGCGCTTACTATGTGCAAAGCACTGTTCTAAGCTCTGGGGAGGTTACAAGGTGATCAGGTTGTCTCACGTGGGGCTCACAGTCAATCCCCATTTTACAGATGAGGTAACTGAGGCACAGAAAAGTTAAGTGACTTGCCCAAAGTCACACAGCTGACAATTGGTGGAGCCGGGATTTGAACCCAGGAAGTCTGACTCCAAAGCCCGTGCTCTTTCCAGTGAGCCACGATGCTTCTCCACTTAAGAAGAGGGAGGAGATCTCCTCTGAAGATACTGCTGGGAAGGATGGGAAAGTCGAGGGGGGGATGGGGGAGGAGAAGGAAAAGGGGTGACTTTGGGGAGCTCAGACTTGATGGAGTTAATTTTCCTGATGTTGTAGGTGGCCAGATCGTTGCGGGTGAGGGAAGGAGGAGAAGGGAGGAACAGGGGGCCTGAGGAGGGAGTTAAATGTCTGGAACAGCTGACAAGGGTAATGGGCATGGGTGTCAGTAAGGGAAAAGAAGTAGTTTTGTCTGGCAGAAGAGAGGGCAAAGTTAAGGCAAGAAAGGATAAATTTAAAGTGAACAAGTTTAGCCTGGTGTTTAGACTTCCACCAGCAGAGTTCAGCAGCTTGAGCATAAGAGCGAAGGAGTCGGACAGTGACTCTGATCCAGGGCTATGGGTTAGTGGTGCGAGAGTGATGAAGGGATAGGGGAGCGAGTGAGTTGAATTGAGTAGAGAGGGTGGAGTTGAAAGCATCTATTTAGTCATCAAGAGTGGGTAGAGTCGGTAGGGAGGCTAAGTAGGGTGTGATGCGCTGAGAGAGATGGATAGGGTCGAGAGAGCGGAGGTCTCTGTGGGGGAGTAAATATTTCTTAGGTGGCCTTCCAGGTTCTGCTTTCGTCCATCACCTCAGTGCAACGTTGACATTCTAAACCTTTCAGAACTCTCTGCCTGACCTACCTTCCCTTCTTAAACCCTCTCCTTCCTTCTTCAATTAAACTTCCAACAGAGTGATTCCGGTAGGATAATGAAGATTAGAATTGATGGAAGCCTCAAATGCCAAGAAGAGCATTTGGAGATGTTTCACTTTATAGTAGGGATTGATGCTTAGACTGCTGGCAACAGTGAAAAATGATCTGAAAACCTACTTGTTCAAGAGAATAATTAGAGTTCACTGTTACATATGTTGTGATAATTTAACTAGATAGTTGTTCAATATATACTGGGAAAAAATTGGGGTCTGATTCCCTAGAAGAAAAAGGATAGTGTAGAACATGTTATGCAATGAAATTTCATGCTGTCCCCTAGAAATTCATGTAATGATTAGCTGTGGTGTACAATACTGTTACTTAGAAATCTGGATGCCACAGATTTCTCATTTAAAGAACTTTAAACTTGACCGATATGATGTGGCTATTGAATGGTTCTTGATTAAACAGTGGATTTGGTAAAACAAAGTTATTTGAAAGAATGATGCAGGTGTCTTAAACCTACTGCTATAAATGCTATTCTTAAATTAAGCTGTTGTGTTTCCTTTTTCTACTTATTTTGTTTATGTTTGCATGAAATAGCTGATTTCACTTAATGCTATTTAACTTGTTACTCTTTATTTTATTTTATTTTTTTGTTGGTATTTTTAAGTGCTTACTATGTGCCAGGCATTTTTTTAAGCTTTAAGGTAGATACAAGCTAATAAGGTTGGATACAGTCCATGTCTCCCATAGAGCTCACAATATTAATCCCCATTTTACAGATGAGGTAACTTAGGCACAGAGAAGTTAAGGTACTTGCCCAAGGTCATGCAACAGGCAAGTGGTGGAACCAGGATTAGAACCCAGGTCCAGTGACTCATATGCCCGTGCTTCAACCATTGGGCTACACTGCTTCCCATTGTTTATTGCTCGTGATTCCAGCAACCTTTAGATAACTATAGATTACCTTTATTTTTCAAGTGTACTAATTTCTCCCTCTTGAAAATCAAACTGTTGAAAAGACGTATTCCTTGTTGAATTTCAATTGGTCAAGGGACAATTTGCTCAAATTGTCTGATTACATTAACAGGTATGAATGACTTCAGTTATCTTCATACAAACTGCTTTGATCTGTCAATATATGTGGGTTGTGATAAGTATCCTCATGAGAGTGATCTGCCTGAAGAATGGGAAAATAATCGAGAATCCCTGATAGTGTTCATGGAACAGGTATGAAGTAAAACAATATCTTATGAATGCAAATCCTGTAGACTGTTTTTTAGCCTCATTGACTACTCCATCAGCACCCTCATTAATCACCTTGCCCCTATTATTGCCCTCTCCAGTCCATACTTCACTCTGCTGCCAGGATCATTTTTCTAAAAAAAAACAAAAACTTAGTCCTAATCTCCCCACTCCTCATAAACATAGAATGGTTGCCCATCTATCAGTGAATCAAACAGAAATTCCATACCATTGACTTCAATCAATCATTTTCATTGGCTGCTTACTCTTTGAAGAGCACTGTACAAAGCTAGTGGGAAAGTACAGTATAACAGAGTTGGTAGACACATTACCTGCCTACATCAAAGTTAAGGTCTAGAGGGGAAGACAGATATTAATATGAATAAATAAATTACAGATGTATAATAAGTGCTTTGGGACTGAGGGGAGTGGATAAAGGCTGCAAATCCAAGTTCACAGTTGGCGCAGAAGGGAGTGGGAGAAGAAGAAATGAGGGCCTAGTCACAGAAGGCCTATTAGAGAAAATATGCCTTCAGTAAGGCTTTGAAAGTGGGGAGAGCGATCGCCCGTTGGATATGAAGAGGGAGGACGTTCCAGGTCAGAGGCAGAATGTGGGCAAGAGATCGCAGTGAGGTAAAGAGATGAGATCAAGGTACAGTGAGTAGGTTGGCATGAGAGGAGTGAAGTGTGTGGACTGGTGTGTAGTAGGAAATCAAGGAGGTATGGTAGGAGAGGGCAAGGTGATAGAGTGCATTTTATGTCTATGGTCTGGCATTTCTGTTTGATGCAGTGGTGGCTGGGCAGCCACTGGAGGTTCTTGAGACTATGGGAAACATGGAATGAATGGATTTTTAGAAACGCGATCTAGACAGCAGAGTGAAGTATGGACTAGAATAGGGAAAAACTGGAGACAGGGAGGTCAGCAAAGAGGCTGATGCAGTAATCAAGACAGGATAAGATAAGTGCTTGGACTAATGTGGTAATAGTTTGGATGGAGAGGAAAGGGCGGATCTTGGCATCTCTCTCATTCACCCCACATATTCAATCTGTCACCAAATCTTGTCAGTTCCACCTTCGTAAAATCGCTAAAATCCACCCTTTCCTTTTCCGATTTTACGAAGGTGGAACTGACAAGATTTGGTTACAGACTGAATATGTGGGGTGAATGAGAGAGATGCCAAGGTCCACCCTTTCCTCTCCATCCAAACCGCTACCTTGTTAGTACATTCACTCATCATATCTCGACTGGATTACTGCATCAGCATCCTTTCTGATCTCTCAACCTCCTGTCTCTCCCCACTTCAGTCTGTACTTCACTCTGGTGTCTGGATTATCTTTCTACAGAAATGCCCTGGGCATGTCACCCCCTCCTCAAAAATCTCCAATGGTTGCCTATCAAACTTCGTATCAAACAAAAATTCCTCACTATTGGCTTCAAAGCTCTCCATCACCTTGCCCCCTCCTACCTCACCTCCCTTCTCTCCTTCTACAGCCCAGCCCGCACACTCCACTCCCCTGCCACTAACCTCCTTACTGTGCTTCATTCTTGCTTGTCCCACTGTCGACCCTTGGCCCACGTCCTACCTCTGTCCTGGAATGCCCTCCCTCCTCACATCCGCCAAACTAGCCCACTCCCCCTCCTTCAAAGCCCTACTGAAAGCTCACCTCTTCCAGGAGGCCTTCCCAGACTGAGCCCCCTTTTCCTCTGCTCCTCCTCCTCCCCTCCCCATCGCCCCACTCGCTCCCTTTGCTCAACCACCTCCCCCACAGCACTTGTGTATATATGTACATATTCATTATTCTATTTATTTGATCAAAGATGTGTCTATATCTATAATACCATTTATTTATATTGATGCTATTGATGCCTGTCTACTTATTTTGTTGTTTGTCTCCCCACTTGTAGACTGTGAGCCCATAGTTGGGCAGGGATTGTCTCTATTTGTTGCCAAATTGTACTTTCCAAGCACTTTGTACAGTGTTCTACACACAGTAAGCGCTCAATAAGTATGATTGAATGAATGAATGAATAATGCCAGGGTTACGGGCTTGTGAGATGGGGAGGATGGTGGTGCTGTCTACAGTGATAGAAAAGTCAGGAGAGGATAGGGTTTGTGGGTGGAAGGTATGGAATTCTCTTTTGGACATATTAAGTTTGAGATGTTGGCAGGTTATCCAAACAGAGATGTCCTGAAGGCAGGAGGAAATGTGACACTGCAGGGAAGGAGAGATAAGGGCTGGAGGTGTACGTGGATAATGTTTCCAACCTTGGCTTCAATGACTCCATCCTCTCCTGGTTCTCCTCCTATCTCTCTGTACCTTCATTCTCAGTCTTCTTCACAGGCTCCTTCTCTGCCTTCCACCCCCTAAATGTGGGTGTCCCTCAAGATTCAATTCTCGGTCCCCTTTTATCCATCTACACCCACTCCTTTGGAAAATTGATTTGCTCACACGGCTTCAACTATCACCTCTATGCCGATGATACCCAAATCTTCATCTCCAGCCCTGATCTCTCTCCCTTTCTGCAGTCTCCCATTTCCTCCTGTCTTGAAGACATCTCTACTTGCATGTCCTCCCGTCATCTCAAACTTAACATGTCAAAAACAGAGCTCCTTATCTTCCCACTGAAACCCTGTTCTCCCTCTCACTTTCCCATCACTGTTGATGGCATCATCATCCTTCCTGTCTCACAAGTCCGTAACCTTGGCATTGTCCTTGATTCCTCTCTTTCATTCCCAGACTGAGCCCCCATTTTCCTCAACTCTCCCTCCTTTCTGTGTCACCTTGACTCGCTTCTTTTGCCCTTCCCCCTTTCTCCCCGCCCCACAATGTATATATCTATAATTCTATTTATTTGTATTGATGCCTGTTTACTTGTTTTGATGTCTGTCTCCCCCCTTCTAGACTGTAAACCCGGTGTTGGCAGGGATTGTCTCTCTGTATTGCTAAATTGTACTTTCCAAGCACTTAGTACAGTGCTCTGCAAACAGTAAGCGCTCAAGAAATATGATTGAATGAATGAATGAATGAAATTTCCATTCACATATTCAAGCCATCACTAAATCCTGCTAGTTCTACCTTCACAATATCGCCAAAATCCACCCCTTCCTACAACATTAATGCAAGCACTTATCCCATCCTGCCTTGATTGTCATATCAGCCTCATTGCTGACCTCCCTTCCTCCTGTCTCTCCCCACTCCAGTCCACACTCCATTCTGCTGCCCAAATCAGTTTCCTTCAGAAACGTTCATACCATGTTTCCCTGCTCCTCAAAAAAATGTCAGTGGTTGCCCATCCACCTCCACATCAAACAAAAACTCCTCATCATTGGCTTTAAAGCACTTAATCAGCTTTCCCTGTCCTTCCTCACCTCACTACTCTCCTACTGAAACCCAGCCCACACACTTCTTTCCTCGAGTGCTAACCTTCTCATGGTACCTCAATCTCATCTATCTTGCTGCCGATTTCTCACCCACATCCTGCCTCTGGCCTGGAACACCATCCCTCTTCATATCAGGCAGATAATTTCTCTCCCCCTCTTCAAAACCTTATTGAAGGCACATCTCCTCCAAGAAAACTTCCCTGACTAATCCCTCCTCTCCTGTTCTCCCACTCCCTTCTGCGTTGCTCTTACTTGCTCCTTCATTCATCCTCTCTTCTGTCCCCACAACACATTTCAGATTTGGTGAGGGCAGAGATTGTATAATGCCTAGAGATGAGGTACTTTAAGACACTCAATCAACTGTCCACCACCTACCTTTCCTTGCAATGTACTGCAACCCAGCCTGTATTCTTCACTCCTTCACTCGTCTTCTCACTATATTTGGATCTTTCCTGTTTAACCACCAGCCCCTTTTTCACATCCTCCCTCTGGCCTGTAACTCCAATGCCCTTTCATATCCAACAGACAGCCACTACTCGAAGTCCTACTCAAATCACATCTCTTAAAGGCCTAGCCTGACTAGTTCCTTATTTCCCGACCCTATTCACCCTCCCTTCCACATCACCTATGCACTTGTGTCTGTACCCCTTAAAACCTTTGATATCCCAACCCCAGCTACGCAGCGTTTTTGTGTACATGGCGCTGCGGGGGTTCCCCCCAACCCATCATTTGTTGAGCACTAGTATGTGCCAGGCACTGTGCCAAGTGCTGGGATGAATACAAGAAAATGGGGTTGAACACAGTCTCTGGCCCATGTGGGGCTCACAGTCTCAATTCCCATTTTACAGATGAGGGAACTGAGTCTCAGAGAAGTGAAGTAACTTTCCCATGGTCACCCAGCGGACAAGTGGTGGAGTCGGGATTGGTATCCAGGTCCTTCTGAATGCCAGGCCCGGGCTCTATCCACTAGCTTACATGCACTAGCCAATGGACCCAGATCTCTCACCCCTGCTGTCACCTCCAGAAGCAGTGTGAATCCAGGCCTGAGCAATTGCCCAAGGGGAGCATTGTATCAGTGATGGTACTTATTGAGTGCTTACTATATGTGTGGAGCACTGTACTAAGTGCTTGGGAGAGGACAGTACAACAGTGTTAGAGGTGAACTCTCCTAAGCACTTAGTACAGTGCTCTGCACATAGTAAGCCCTCATGTACCACTGACCAATTGTTTGGGAGAGACATAGGACTGGGAGACTCAGCAGACTGGGATTCTTGTCATGCTTCTGCCCCTGGACTGCTGTGTTACCTTGGGCACTTCTCTGAGCCTCAGTTTCTCTGCTTTATAAAATGGGGCTAAAAGCTCTGTATTTGATCCCTCTTAGATTGTGAGCTGTCTGAGGGACAGTGGCAATGTCTAATTCCCATCTGAGTGATAATATTATTGTATTCAGCGTTTACTGTGTACAAGTGGTGGAGCCCAAATTGGATCTCATGACCTTCTGACTGCCAGGCCCATACTCTATCCACTATGCCATGCTGCTCCTTCATGCTGGGAAAGATACAAGTTAATCAGGTGTCTTCTCTCCAGCACATAATAAGTGCTTAACAAATAGAATGAATACGATTCTTGAACCTATTACAAGGACTCTGATAAATCCTGAAAGGTAGAGTTGCTTAGTGGAAAGAGCCCGGGCCTGGGCTTTTATTTACCCCAGCGCTTAGTACAGTGCCTGGCACATAGTAAGCACTTTACAAATACCATAATAATTATTATTAGTATTATACTCTGCCATTTCCCCTCTTTGTAATTTATTTTAATGTCTGTCTCCCCTTCTAGACTTCCTTTTGGCCCGGGATCATAACTACCAACTCTATTGTTAAGTATTCTCCCAACCATTTAGTACAGTGCTTTGCACACAGTAAGAGCTCAAACAGTGCTATTGATTGATGGATTTTATTGTTAATCTGAGTCTGCATATGTTGGAAGCTACCTCCTGATCACATTTCAGAACTAGTGTTTGTTTGAAAGAGACATGCTGAGACATGCTGATCATTCCTATTTAGAAGAGTCTCATTTCATGGATCTTTAAGCTTCTTGTGAGAAATGAGGTGTGTTTCAAGTAGCAGTCAGTATTTATGGAGTGCCTACTGAATGCAGAACACTGTACTTAATAAGCATTTAGGAGACTACAACTATGAGATAAGATCCCTGCCCTCAAAAAGTTTAATAATAAACTAAAGACTTGATAGTACTCTCCCATTCACTCTGAACTGCCACTATAATGACTTCCCAATTGTAGTTTAGGACTTGTGGATTCCCCCAAGCTGGGAACTGCTGAGTCCCCACCTACTAGAGGAACTTGCGTTGGCCGCTGTGCTCTACAGATCTACTGTTGCAGCTCCAGACTTTCTTTCTGTTATTCCCTAGCCCCACCATGTGTCCTCAGTTCCCACCCTCTGATTCCCCACCCCTACCCCCAACACCCAGCACCCATCCTCATTGGCTGGCCTCCTCAGCTCACTCTCATCCTCCCCTCCCTACTCCCTGTCACTCCCACCCATCTCCCCCATCTTATCCCTGTCATCCTGTCCCAGTGCTGCTCCTTACCCTCCTCCTGTCACATTGACCCCCCTCCAGCTCACCCCCATTTTACACCTTGCACTGTCCCTACTGCCTGCACCCTCCCCACAGCCTCAGCCAAGCGCAGCCTATGGAACCTCCCGCTCAACTGTGTAAAAGCTTCTTTTCTTACTTGACCTGTTCCTGACTCAGTCACTACTCCTTCACCACCACTGAAACCCGGCCCCTCCCAGGAGGCATGGTCTCCCATGCCACCTCTCTCTGTGCAGGGCGATGGAGGGGGTTTGGAAAATGCCTCATCTTCTCCCACTTGCCCAGACTAAATGGGAAAGGGAGAGGAGTTGACTTCCATCTTGCTCCCCAGTGCCCCTTTCCCACCATCCTACTTCCCTCATCCCTTTCTTTCCTTTCCCTTGAAGACCATGTCATCCATCTCTACCACCTACTCCGATTACTACTCATCTACAACACCCCAGGCACCTCCTCTAACTTTCTGACCTACTGTGATCCCTTTCTCACATTTCTTCTCTCATTCTCCAATTCTACATTGATCCTTGGAGGCTTCAATATCCATGTGGATTTTCCCCGTGACCCTTCCACTGTTCCCCTCCTCTCTCCTACTCCAATGACTTCCTGCTCCACCCCACCTCACACACTCACCAACTTGGGCACACACTTGATCTTATAATTTCTAGTCACTGTACAATCTCTACCACTCATTCAGTTGTATTTATTGAGTGCTTACTGTGTGCAGAGCAATGTACTAAGCACTTGGGAGAGTACAGTACAATAATAAACAGACACATTCCCTGCCCACAATGAGCTTACAGTTTCCTTACCAATACTGAAATTCTGTTATCAGACCACCACCTCCTCACTTGCTCTCTTTTCCATACACCCCCTCACAAATCTGTTCTTTTCCACCATAGAGACCTCCATTCGTTTAACTGCCGCCCTCCCCGGCCCAAAATATTCTTCAGCCATCTTGCCCCATTTGGTCTCCATTCCCGAACTACCTTCTCTTGATGTGCAAATTGATTGCCTCAAACAATCAGTGATATTTATTGAGCACTAAGTATCAGTGCAGAACACTTGGAAGAGTACATCAGAATTAGCAGACAGGATCCCTGCCCATAACAATCTTACAGTCTAGAGGGGAGACAGACATTAATATGAATAAAAATTTATAATTTAAAGATATGTACCTAAGTGCTGTGGGGTTGGGGGTGGGGAAAATATCAAATTTGTAAAGGTCACAGATCCAAATGCATAGACAGTGCCAAAGGAGGGCAAGCTGGGTAAAAGAGGGCTTAATTGGGAAGGGCCCCTTGGAGAAGATGTGACCTTAATAATGCTTTGAAGCTGGAGAGAGTGGTGGTCTGGAGTATATGGAGCGAGAGGGAGGTCCAGGATAGGGGGAGGAGATGGGAATGGGGACAGCAATGAGATAGACAATATTGGGACACAATTAGTAAGCTGGTGCTGGAGGAGTGGAGTGTGTGGGCTGGGCTTTGGTAGGAAGTTAGTGAGGTGAGGTAGGATGGGGTAAGCTGATTGAGTGTTTCAAGGCCAATGGTAAGAAGTTTCTGTTTGATGCGGAGATGGATGTGCAGCCATTGGAGGTTCTTGAGGAATGCAGAGACATGGACTGAACGTCTTTGTTAATAAATGACCGATGCAGCAGAGTGTATTACCTCCCCAGCGCTTAGAAAGTGCTTTGCACGTAGTAAGCGCTTAATAAATGCCATTCTTCTTCTTATTATTATTATTATTACGGATTGGAGAGACAGGAGATCAGCGAGGAGACAGATGCAGTAGTCAAGGCAGGAAAGGTTAAGTGCTTGGATCAGCATGGTAGCAGTTTGGATGGGGAGGAATGGGCAGATTTTAGCAATGTTGAACCAACAGGATTTGTTGAGAGATTGAATATGTGGGTTAATGAGAGAGATGAGTCGAGGACAACGCCAAGGTTCTGGGCTTGCGAGATAGGGAGGATAGTAGTGTTGTTTCCAGTGATGGGAAAGACAGTGGGAGGGCAGGATTAGGGTGAGAAGATAAGGAGCTCAGAATTAGACATGTTTAATTTGAGGTATTGGCAGGACATCCAAATAGATATGTCTTGAAGGTAAGAGGATATGTGGAATTGTGGGGAAGGAAAGAGGTCAGGTCTGAGATGTACATTTGGGAATCATTTGGGCCTCAACGTCACCCTCTTCACTGAACTCCCTTCTCTGCCCCTCCACTAGTCTTGTACCACTAACCCTCAGCTGTGGATCACCTCCACATTATGCTTCCTCTGCTCCTTTGCCCAAGCTGTGGAATGCTGTTGACAGAAATCCAGACATCTCTGACATAGTTCACCTTAAATTCATTCTTATTCGCTTCAATCCAGCCCTCTCCTCTTCCGAACAACAGTACTTCTGTTTCCTAATTCACTCCCATACCCACTGCCCCTGCCAACTATTCCACATATTTAATTCCCTTCCCAAACCTCCTGTTCCTCTGGCCTCACCATCTCTTTCCTCTAATGACCATCAGGTGTGATCTCCCTAAAATCTCCTCTGCTCTTCTCCAATTCCCCACTCCTCCTCCATTCTCTTCAACTCTCCCTATGTTCCCTGCAGAAACTCAATCTCTTTTGCTGGCTCCTCCTCTGTCTCCCACCCTCTGACAGTAGGCATCCCCCAAGGCTCAGTTCTGGGTCCCCTTCTATTTTCGTTCTACATACAATCTCTGAGAATTTAATCGCTTCCGTGTCTTCAGTCACCATCTCTATCCAGACGATTCCCAAATCTACATCTCCAGCCCTGACCTCTCTCCTTTCCTGCAGCCTCACATTTCCTCCTGCCTTAAGGATATCTATGACTGGATGTCCCACACACACTTCAAACTAAACATGTCCAAAACTGAGCTCTTTATCTTCCCACCCAAACTGTGACCTCCTGACTTTCCCATCACTGTAGACAATACCACTATCCTCCCTATTTCACAAGCCCATTACTTTGGTGTTGTCCTTGACTCATCTCTCTCATTCCACGCACATATTCAATTTTCTATCAAATCCTGCCGGTTCTACCTTCACAACATTGCTAAAACCTGCCCATTCCTCTCCATCCAAACTGCTACCATGCTGATCCAAGCAGTTGTTCTATCCCACCTTGAGTACTTTATCTGCCCTCTCGCTGATCATCCTGCCTCCTGTCTTTCTCGATTACAGTCCATACTTCACTCTGCTCCATGGATTATTTTAGCAAAAAAAGTTCAGTCCATATTTCTCCACTCCTCATGAACCTCCAATGGTTGCCCATCCACCTCTGCATCAAACAGAAACTCCTTACCATTGGTTTTAAAGCATTCAATCAGCTTGCCCCATCCTACCTCACCTCACACTGATCTCCTACTACAGCCGCTCATTCCACTCGTCTAGCTCCATTTTACTCACTGTGCCCCATTTCAATTTTCTTGCTGCCAACCCTTTTCTCATGTCCTCCCCTTAGCCTTGAACTCCCTCCCCCTCCATATATGCCAGCCCACCACCTTTCCCACCTTCAAAGCATTAGAGCACAGGCTTGGGAGTCAGAAGGACCAGGGTTCTAATACCGGATCTGCCACATGTCTTCTGTGTGACCTTAGGCAAGTCACTTAACTTCTTTGGGCCTCAATTACCTCATCTGTATACTGAGGATTAAGAATCTGAGCCCCATGAGACACAGGAATTGTGTCCAACCTGATTAACTTGTCTCTATCCCAGTGCTTGACACAGAATGAGTGCTTAACAAATGTTATTACTGTTATTTTTATTATTATTATCTTTATGAAGGTCACTTCTCCTCTAAGAAGCCTTCCCCACTTAACCCCTCTTTTCCCCAGCTCCCTCTCCCTTGTGCCTCATCTATGCACTTGAATCTGTGCCCTTTGGGCATTTAATATTCACTCCACCCTCAACCCCACAGTACTTATGTACATTATCTTTAAATTATATATTATAAATTATTTATTTATATCAATTTCTGTCTCCCCCTCTAGACTATAAGCCTGTTGTGGGCCAGGCACACGTCTACCGTCTCTGTTATATTCCCCCAACCACTTAGTACAGTGCTCTGCATATATTAAGTTCTCAATAAATGCCATTGATTATGATAATAGGGAAGACTGACAGATACAAGCCATTCACAAATAAGAGGAGAAAGAAGTAATGCTGTACCTGCTGATAGTAAAATAATATATAAATTGAGAATATGTATGAGTGTTAAGAGTAAGTTAAATTGCCAAGGGCGACTGTCCAGTGGACACAAACTGGGAAGGTGGCACCTAATTAGGGAATTCTTCTTAGAGGGGGTGAATTTTCAGGAGGACTTTGAAGGTAAGGAAGACTCTGGACAGCAAATTTGAAGTGGGACTTGTGTTGCAATTCCAGCTTGCCATTTGCCTGCAGTGTGACCTTGCTTAAATCACTTAACTTCTCTGTGCCTCAATTTTCTCAACTGCAAAATGGGGATTCAATATCTATTCTCCCTCCTACTTGACTGTGAATCCTATATGGGCCAGGAACTGTATCTGGTGTGATTACATTGTATCTTCCCCAGTGCTTTGAACAGTACTTGGCACATAGTAAACACTTAACAAATACTATAAAACAATGAGGAAAGCTGTTCCAGGTAGGATAAATTGATCAGTCAATAAATGGAATTCAACGAGCACTGTGTACTGTGTGTAGGATGTCATTTAAGCACTTGGGAGAGTACAGTACAACAGAGTTTGTAGGCACATTCCCTACCCACAAAGATCTTAGAATCTAGAGGGGAGGATGTAAGCAAGGGGTTGGAGGTGGGAAAGTCAAGAGTCAGACAAAGTGAGAAGGTTAGGTTGGGAGGAATGAAGAGAAAAGAGCTGTTAAGTAAGGCAGAGATTTGAAGCCATTAGGAATTCTGATTTGTTATGGAGATGATGAGTAACCACTGGAGGTTTTTGAGGAATGGAGAGACATGCAGAATGGCAATTTATACAATGATCTGGCAACAGAGTATGGACTGTACAGGTGACTGGCTGAAGAGAGGAAAACTAGTGAGCAGATGGCAAGGGCCTGGACCAGAGTGAAGACCCATTAGATGATGAAAAAGGGGAAGATCAGGGGAATGTTGAAGAGAATATTCTTGCATAGTTATTGACAGACTGAAAGAGATTCTTGAAAGACAAAGAGGAGAATAATATTTAATAAAAATTCATGAATTCAGTTATATGAACTTAAATCTAAGTTAAATGGAGGTCAGTCAAGCCCTACTTCTTATAGACCTAATTTGTAGGAAAGATTATAATTGCCTATACTGAACTGTTAAAATGAATGATTTGGCTCTTAGATCAGCAAAAGAGAGCCTCAGTGCTCCCCTGACTTGCCTGGCCTCCCATGCAAATTCTCCTGGGAATTCTGTTTGCATTTTGTTATGAAGAACCAACATGTGGGAGATACATTTTAAGAAAATCCCACATTAGGAAAAAATCATGGTGCAGTGTTCACAGTGTGTGATACTGAACTAATGTGCACATGTGCACAAGTCAGTTTTCTGACAGCATGGCTTCCTGTATGTAAACAGACCTTTGTATTTAGATAAAGCTTTCCTAATATTCTCTCATCATTCTAGCAAACACGTTTAGTGACAATTTTTGGTGGGGCACAACTGCATTTATCCCTCATTTCTCTTGTTGAATTCAAATAGCACTTTACTTTTTCTACATAAGAATTTGTTTTGCCAGAGATGTTTTTAAGGGCTCAGATGTGCTGGTCTGTTTTTAATTATGAATATTTTACCAAGAGATCTGGCACTGGCTGAAGAAACTTTACCCTGCTGAAAATATTGGCAACATTTTAAGCTAAAAATATTTTGCTTTCAGTTGATAAAATAATGAAATGAATGATGTTCTTCAAGAATGCAGTCCTTCGTTAAAAAACAAAATGAGAGGGAGAAAAAAATTTGGCCAGGTAGATTTAAGTATTTCATTGCACAATTTATTGGATTACTCCAGACAGAGCTCTAGGCAAGTCTCAAAAGAATCAACAACAACGTATGCCTTTATAGTAGTTTTTTTAGATATATATATTTTCTTGTTTTCCCTGCTAGTGGAAAGACCATAGTCCTGAGAGTCAGAGGAGCTGGGTCCTAATTCTGGCTCTGCCAGTTGGTTGCTTTGTGACTTTGGTCAAGTTACTTTACTTCTGTGCCTCAGTTTCCTTAACTCTGAAATGAGGATTAAGTACCTGTTCTCCCTCCTACTTAGACTGTGAGCCCATGTGGGAAAGGGACTCGGTACAATCTGATTGTTATTATCTTCACCAGCGCTTAGAGCAGTGCCAATGTTCTGAGTGTTACTTGTCTCATAGTAAGTGCTCAACAAATATAATGATTATATATTATACTATATTAATGAGCATCCAGTGTCTCCATCTTCAGCTTCTATAAATTCTCCATTAGACTTGCACCTGTAGTGAACCTTTTGACATCCAATAATACATATTTTGAACAGATGGACTGTAAATGATCATTTCCAAAACTATTCATAGCAGGCCAACTGATGGATAAGATTTAAGATAATCAATGACATTTACATTTCTTGGGATAAGTTAATGTCTCTAAAATAAACCAATCAATATTTACTGAACACTTACTCTGTGCAGAGCACTATACTAAGTGATGGAGAGAGTACTAATATAATTAGTAGATGTAATCACTGCCCTCTTTTTATAATTTTGATTTGTGAGGCTATTGTTTAGGAAGGGTTGTCATATAGTTGTTTGCCATATTATAATAACTGCCTCAACTTGTTCTGTAACAATTGTTTCATAAACAGGTTCATCGGGGCATTAAAGGCATAGTACGAGATTCACATGGCAAAGGAATTCCAAATGCCATCATTTCCATTGAAGGTGTCAACCATGACATTCGCACAGGTAATGATAAACATTTATATACTGTCTATTGTTATCAGTTGTTGTAAAATGCTGCTGAATATTCCTGATATCCCTGAATATCCCTGAAATCAGTAAATACAGAGATTGGGGTGAAGGGACTAGACTGTAAGCTCGTTGTGGGCAGGACTGTCACTGTGTATTGTTGTACTGTTCTTTCCCAAGCACTTATTACAGTGGTCTACACACAGGAAGTGCTCAATAAATATGATGGAATGAATGAATGGTATCCTGAGAATGTGTGTAAATGGACCGGAGGAAACTCAGTAAATATCTATAACTGTGTTTGCTGCCTTGCATTTGAGCATGTTATGGGTAGGGAATGTGACTGTTTATTGTTGTATTGTACTCTTCTGAGCACTTAGTACAGTGCTTTGCACACAGTAAGCACTCAATAAATACAAATGACTGAATGAATGAAATGATTATACTTGATAAAACTGAAGGATCTGTTACTTGTGTGCCCTTGCCAGTTGTTTCAGATGTACAATTCCCCCTTCGAATTCCCTGTCCCATCCTCTTGCCCCCAGTGACATGGCCATGTACATTATTGAGAAAATTGAAACCATCAGGCAAAATCTCCCCTACTGCTTTTCAGTCCATCCCTCCTCCTGCCCCTTCTTCATCTCTTTCCCAGCAGTATCTCAAAAAGTGAACTCCTGCCTCTTCATATCTGGCAGTGGTGGTCTGTCGGATATGAAGCAGGAGGAAGTTCCAGGCCAGAGAGAGGATGTGAACAAGGGGTCAATTACAAGATAGACAAGATTGAGAATCAGTGAGGAGGTTGACATTTAAAGGAGTGAAGCATGCAGGCTAGGTTTTGGTTAAAAAATCAGTGAGATAAGATGAAATGGGGTGAGCTGGTTGGGTGCTTTAAAGCTGGTGGTAAGGAGTTTCTGTTTGATGCAGTAGTGTATGGCTACACCTGGAGATTCTTGAGGAGTGGGAAGATCTGAACCTAATGGCTTTTTTTAGAAAAATGGTCCAGGCAGCCAAGTTGAGTAAGGACTAAAGTGGGGAGAGACAAGAAGCCGGGAAGTCTGTGAGGAGGCTGATGCAGTATTCAAGGTGAAATATGAGCCCATTTGGAGGATTTAATATAGAGAAGTTTCTTGTTTTTGCTGTTTATGATATTTGTTAAGCATATACTATGTGCCAGGCACTGTACTAAATGCTGAGGTAGATGTCCTCCCGTCACCTCAAGCTAAACATGTCCAAAATAGAACTTCTTATCTTCCCACCCAAACCCTGTCCTCCCCCTGACTTTCCCAGCGCTGTAGATGGCACCACTATCATTCCTGTCTCACAAGCCAGTAACCTTAGCATTGTCCTTGAATCCTCTCTGTCATTCAACCCACATATTCAGTCCTTCACTAAATCCTGTCAGTTCCATCTTCACAAAATCACTAAAATTCAACCTTTTCTCTCCATCCAAAGTGCTACTGTGTTAATACAATCACTCATCCTATCCCATGTGGATTACTGCATCCTTTTCCTTACTTATCTCCCAGCCTCCTGTCTCTCCCCAATCCAGTCCACACTTCACTCTGCTGCCTGGATCATTTTTCTACAAAAACATTCAGGACTTGTCACCCCATTCCTCAAAAAACTCCAGTGGTTGTCCCTCCACCTCTGCATCAAACAAAAACTCCTCACCAGCTTTAAAACACTCTTGTCACCTTGCCCCCTCCTACCTCGCTTGGCTACACTCCTACTACAACCCAGCCTGCATACTTCGCTCTTCTAATGCTAACCTTCACACTGTGCCCCGATCTCGTCTATTTCACTGTTGTCCCCTTGCTCACATCCTGCCCACATCACTCCTCAAATCTGACAGACAATTACTCTCCCCGCTTCAAAACCTTATTGAAAGCACATCTCCTCCAAGAGGCCTACCCCGACTAACCCCCCTCCCCACTTTCCTCTTCTCCAACTCCCTTCTATGTCACCCTGACTTGCTCCCTTTTTTCTGCCCCCCACCCAACCCCACAGCACTTATGTATGTATCTGTAATTTATATTAATGTCTGTCTCCCCACCTCTAGATTATAAACTCGTTGTGGGCAGGGAATGTGTCTGTTCATTGTGTATTGCACTCTCCCAAGTGCTTAGTGCTCTGCACACAGTAAGCACTTGATAAATATGATTGAATGAATACAAGATAATCGAGTTGGACACAGTCCCTGTCCCACATAGGGCTCATGGTCATAATCCCCATTTTACAAATAAGATAACTGAGGCACAGAGACACTGAGTGACTTGTCCAAAGTTACACAGCATACAAGTGGTGGAGCCAAGGTTAGAACCCAGGTCCTCTGATTCCCAGGTCCATGCTCTCTCCAATAGGCCATGCTGCTTCCCTTTGAAAGGTATCTCCCCAAATTTCTTAGAAAAATGACTTGTAATTTGTCCATCAATGGGATTGAAATTAATCCCATTTCAGATTATCTGGAAATGTTCTTATATTAAAGATGAAATTACATACAGTTACTTGGCTGGTAGTAGTAGTAGTAATAGTAGTGGTATTTACTGAACACTTACGAGGGGCAAGATACTGTACTTAGTGCTTGGGAAAGTACAACATAAAACAGCATTCTCTCTGCACTGAGAGCTTTTATTCTTGTGGTGGAGACAGCCATAAAAATAAATATATATTGAGTAATCAGATTTCCAGTAGGATAATTGACAGTGCAATTGATTATACCAACTTTGTTGTTTTACACTCTACCAAACACTTAATATAGTGCTCTGCAAACAGTCAGTTGTATTTATTGAATGCTGATTGATTTTTTATGCTCAAGAGAGAAGCAGCGTGGTTTAGTGGGAAGAGCATGGGCTTGGGAGTCAGGGGTCGTGGGTTCTAATCCCTGCTCTGCCACTTGTCAGCTGTGTGACTTTGGGCAAGTCGCTTAACTTCTCTGTGCCTCAGTTACCTCATCTGTAAAATGGGGATTAAGACTGTGAGCCCCAGGTGTGACAACCTGATTATCTTGTATCTACCCTAGTGCTTAGAACAGTGCTTGGCATATAGTAAGCACTTAACAAATGCCATCATTATTATCATTAAGTGCTGAAGATCAGGACACAGGTTATAAACAACTAAATATGTTCTTAAAATGGCTGCTATTGCTGCTATATCAATCAATCAATCATATTTATTGAGCGCTTACTATGTGCAGAGCACTGTACTAAGTGCTTGGGAAGTACAAATTGGCAACATATAGAGACAATCCCTACCCAACATTGGGCTCACAGTCTAAAAGGGGGAGACAGAGAACAAAACCAAACATACTAACAAAATAAAATAAATAGAATTAGGGTGTGGGATTTAATGGGCAAGTGCTTGTTGGCAAAAATGAGATTTTAGGAGATCAAGCATGGTAGGAGGTAGGCTACTGTTGGATTAGGTTGGGAAAGGAGATACAGGCTAGGGGAACAGTTTGAACAAGGGGATGGGTGGAAGAGTTGAGAACAAAGTATTGGATAGAGAACAGGCCTGGGCGTCAGAAGGTCATGGGTTCTAATCCTGGCTCTGCCACTTTCCTGCAGTGTTACCTTGGGCAAGTCACTTCACTTCTCTGGGCCTCAGTTACCTCATCTGTAAAGTGGGGATTGAGACCGTGGGCCCCATGTGGGACAGGGACTATGTCCAACCTGATTTGCTTGTATCCACCCCAGTGCTTAGTACAGTGCTTGGCACATAGTAAGTGCTTAACAAATACGACAGTACCAAATACCACTTTACAGTTAGCACATGAGGAATGAAGAGAATGAGTTGGGAGGTAGTAGTAAAGGGAGCTGATATTCATGATAGGGAGAAGGAGGAGAGCCTTGAAGAGCTTAATCAGTTTTTGCATGATCCAAAAGGGAAATGGAAAGCAAATCAATCCATTGTATTTAATGAGAAACTGCTGTGCTTAGAGCACAGTTTTAAGCACTTGGGAAGCTGAATAGAATTAGAAGACATGATTCCTTGCCTTCAAAGAGCTTACAATATGGTAGATCTAGAAGTTTTGAGGAGAGGGATGTGATGAGTGATGCTTCAATAAGATGATCCTTGCAGCAGAGTGTACTACAGATTGGAAGAGGGAGAGGCTGTAAATTTATCGTGGGTGGAGAACATGCCTACCAACTCTGTTATATTGTACTATCCCATTTGCTTTGAACACTATAATATATGATAAGTGCTCATTAAAGTGCTCAGTGCTCAAGAAGCAGCACTGGCCTGGGAGTGTGAGCCCACTGTTGGGTAGGGACCGCCTCTATATGTTGCCAACTTGTACTTCCCAAGCGCTTAGTACAGTGCTCTGCACACAGTAAGTGCTCAATAAATACAATTGAAAGAATGAATGAATGACCTGGGTTCTAATTCAGGCTCCTCCACTTGTCT
Source organism: Tachyglossus aculeatus (assembly GCF_015852505.1). Classification (NCBI taxonomy): domain Eukaryota; kingdom Metazoa; phylum Chordata; class Mammalia; order Monotremata; family Tachyglossidae; genus Tachyglossus; species Tachyglossus aculeatus. The sequence continues at coordinate 22,255,936 of NC_052081.1, read as the reverse complement.
GCTGGGTGTTCTTGCATAAATCACTTAATTTCTCTGTTCCTCAGTTATCTCATCTGTAAAATGGGGATCAAGACTGTGAGCCTTATGTGAGACATGGATTGTATCCAACCTCATTAGCTATTTGTTATTCTATTTTATTTTATTAATGGTGTGTATATATCTATGATTCTATTTATATATTTTGATGCTATTGATACCTATCAACTTGTTTTGTTTTGTTGTCTTTCACCCCCTTCTAGACTGTGAGCCTGTTGTTGGCTAGAAATTGTCTCTGTTTCCGAATTGCACTTTCCAAGTGCTTAATACAGTGCTCTGCACACGATAAGTGCTCAATAAATACAATTGAGTGAATGAATGAATTAGCTTATATCTGCCCCAGCACTTAGTACAATGCCTGGCACATAGTAAGTACTTAACAAATATCATACAAAATTAAAATAAATGCAATTGATTGGAGGCAGGGATACCAATGAGATTGAGGAGCCTAGCCATTTGATATCATCATCAATCGTATTTATTGAGTGCTTACTGTGTGCAGAGCACTGTACTAAGCGCTTGGGAAGTACAAGTTGGCAACATATAGAGACAGTCCCTACCCATCAGTGGGCTCACAGTCTAAAAGGATATGATATGAGATGTTTATGATATGAGAGTTTAGGGGTAGCATTTTGAAGAGGGATGGGTGGATGTGTGAAATGTTGTGTAGGAAGAACTGTCTGGATTTAGCAGTAGATTTAGTGTAGTAGTTGTAATAGTGATAACATTTCTTAAAAGCTTACTCTGTAAAAAGCACTGGACTAAGTGCTGGGAAAGAATATATGGGTGAGAATGAGACAGGATTTCTGGCTCTTCAAGGGTCTACAAGTCTAAGAATAAAAGAGGAGAAGGACTGGCAACAGACACATAAAGCAAAAATAAAGTAAGAACAAAATCAGCATAAAGGATGAGGACAGGGATAAATAAAAAAATAAAATAAGCAATGGGGTATAATGGCTAACACAACAGAGTTTCAGACTCAGAATCCTGTAGTCAAAGCCACAGCTGTAGCCTTCCCAACATTCTGCATTCTCTGGAGGTGGCCTGCTGTCATGACCTCTGTCCTTTCTGCCAGGGCAAAGTCAGACTTGAAAGACGGTGTGGAGTCCATTCTGACACCAAGTTTGTGGACTTTTTGGGAAGATAGGATGGTGATATCCCCAATCAAAATGGGGAAGTTAGGAGGGGGCATAGGTTTAGGAGGAAAGGTGAGATGTTCAAATTAAGATATTTTGGATTTTAAGAGCCAGTAGGACATACAAGTGTAGATTCCTTCGAGGCAAGAGGAGAAGCAGAATTATAGGTTAGATGTAAGGTTGAGACTGTAGAGATAAATTTGAGTCACCTTTATAAGCGTAGGAGCTGAAGCCATGTGATCAGATGAAGCAGCTTAGCCTAATGGATAGAGCATGGGCCTGGGAATCAGAAGGACCTGGGTTCTAATCCTGGCTCTGCCAATCAATCTGCGCATCAGGCAGAAACTCCTCACCCAGGGCTTCAAGGCTCTCCATCACCTCGCCCCCTCCTACCTCACCTCCCTTCTCTCCTTCTACAGCCCACCCCACACCCTCCGCTCCTCTGCTGCTAATCTCCTCAACGTACCTCGTTCTCGCCTGTCCTGCCATCGACCCCCGGCCCACGTCATCCCCCGGGCCTGGAATGCCCTCCCTCTGCCCATCCGCCAAGCTAGCTCTCTTCCTCCCTTCAAGGCCCTACTGAGAGCTCACCTCCTCCAGGAGGCCTTCCCAGACTGAGCCCCTTCCTTCCTCTCCCCCTCGTCCCCCTCTCCATCCCCCCATCTTACCTCCTTCCCTTCCCCACAGCACCTGTATATATGTTTGTACATATTTATTTCTCTATTTATTTATTTATTTATTTTGCTTGTACATATCTATTCTATTCATTTTATTTTCTTGGTATGTTTGGTTTTGCTCTCTGTCTCCCCCTTTTAGACTGTGAGCCCACTATTGGGTAGGGACTGTCTCTATATGTTGCCAACTTGTACTTCCCAAGCACTTAGTACAGTGCTCTGCACACAGTAAGCGCTCAATAAATACGATTGATGATGATGCTGTGTGACCTTGGGCAACACACTTCATTTCACTCTGGCTTGATTCCCTCATCAGATAAATGGGGATTTAGACTGTGACTCCCATGTGGGATAGGGACCGAGTCCAACCTGATTACATTGTATCTATCTGAGTGCTTAGTACAGTACTTGGCACATAGTACGTGCTTAACAAATGACCAAAGTTGTTGTTGTTATTATGAACTCTCTGAGAGAGAGGAAAATAGTAGTGGAAGAAGAGACGGGAACCTAAAATGGAGCCTTTTGGGACTTCTAGAGTTAGGAACTCAGAGATGAGACAAAGAAAGTGAACAAAGCTGAGGAAGAGGGAGCAGAGAGGTAGGAGAAGCAAGTTAAAAGGGTAACATTGCTGGGTGTACATCAGGCTGAGAGAAGTACCTTTCCAAACTTATATTACAATATTCTGCACACAGTGTGTTCAGTCAGTACAACTTATTGATTACACAAACATTCAGAATCCTGGAAACTCAGTTACAAGGATTTCTTTTCTTTTTCTCGATTCTTAAAGTGTTATACTCTTCTTGACCTAGACCAAGGACTTGATGGGAATTTTCTGAGCACCACATCTCATGCATTATTCACAGAGGAACCCTGCACATCTTGTAAACGACCTCACTAAGAGGTTAAACAGGAATGGAAGGTCTTGGAATCAATGGGAGTGAATCAACACTTGGGATATAACTTTTGCATAGCGGCGATGTGATTTTGCATCGCTTCTGGATAGCGGCGATGTGATTTATTTCCTACATCTTATGTTTTCTCTAAGGAAAAACTAGTAATAGTTTCAAGTAATAGAGAACCATTATTTTGGAACAACAGTTAACAGTTCATACAATATGTTGATATAAATATTACATGAAAAGATTCACACGGATGAGATGTATGAATTTTGTTCAGATTTTAAAGTCTAATATGCTTATTGATGACTTTTTCAGTGAAGTAATTAGATTAACAAATTATTGTCAGTCTATACTTCACCCTGCTGCCTGGATTATGTTTCTATAGAAACACTCTGGGCATGGCACCCCCCTCCTCAAAAATCTCCAGTGGTTGCCTATCAACCTTCGTATCAAGCTAAAACGCCTCACTGTTGGCTTCAAAGCTGTCCATCACCTTGCTCCCTCCTACCTCACCTCCCTTCTCCTTCTGCAGCCCAGCCCGCACACTTCGCTCCTCAGCTGCAAGCCTCCTCACTGTGTCTCGTTCTTGCCTGTCCCACTGTCGACCACTGACCCACGTCCTACCTCTGGCATGGAATGCCCTCCCTTCTCACATCCATCAAACTAGCTCTCTTCACCGCCTTCAAAGCCCTACTGAGAGCTCACCTCCTCCAGGAGAACTTCCCAGACTGAGCCCCCTTTTCCTCTGCTCCTCCTCCTCCCCTCCCCATCACCTCTACTCACTCCCCCTGCTCTACTCCCTTCCCTGCCCCACAGCACATGTGTACATATGTGCATGTTTATTATTCAATTTATTTTATTAATGATGTAGTGTAGTGGTAATGCCCCAGCCCCGACCCACTCTTCCATGCTCTGCTTCTTAGTATACATTCTTAGAATTCTGTCTCATCCCTCTGGGTGAGCAAGCCATTTACCCAGGATGTCTATCTGATTGGGAACAGTTCCTGTTCAGCAACCAGTGTAGCCTTGCTGAGGGTTGCTTATACGAAGGCCCCTTTTACAAGTTAGCCCTCCCTGTGTTCCCAGAATGTAGTTATAAACAACTGATAGCTCATAGTCTGTGGTGGCTAGATAAACCCCGCCCATAGCATCGGGGTTTGTGGTGTGCTGTTTGGGGCCCTGCCACCACCCAAGGCTGGTCTGTGAGTATACTTCCTCAAAATAAACCTCTATAACTCAGCACACTGGCGTGGTTTGCCTCCTTCTCCGGAATTCCTGGGCCATCCCATTACGCAGGGACAGCATTGGGCAGAATTTGCCGGAAGATGTGTATATAGCTATAATTCTGTTTACTTTGCTGCTATTAATGCCTGTCTACTTGTTTTGTTTTGTTGTCTGTCTCCCCCTTTAGACTGTGAGTCCATTGTTAGATAGGGATTGTCTCTATCTGTTTCCAAATTGTACTTTCCAAGAGCTTAGTACAGTGCTCTGCACACCATTAACCCTCAATAAATAGGACTGAATGAATGAAGAGGCAATGTAAATTATTCACCAATGTTTTATATGTGAGATATGACATGGAAATAAAATTGTTTTTCATGAGTTTTCCAACACTTCTGTAAAAATATAAAAGGAAAGGTCAAGATCAGACTCTTTATTAAAAATGATTTCTTATTGGAATTGATTCTGATTCTGATTTGACTGTAGAGGAAGAATACAATTCTCTTTTCTCTAGTTATCTTGCTGTGATTTTCATAAATCTGTAGTCATTTTTTCCCCTTTCCTCCCAGAACGTGTTTCTCTACTGGGTGATCAGTACATTTGGTATTGTGTAGTTCAGCCATACTGAAATGTGGAAGTTTTTTAAGCAAGTCTTTCATTGTAACATTGAATTGAATGTCACCTAGACATATGGCTGCCATTTTACATTTTCATTCAAGCCAGCCTTCCCTAAATAATACTGTGATTTACTCTTACATTCCAGAAGCCAGCTTGTTGTTCTTATAATTTCAGAAGTAATGTCTGAAGAGACATGGGTTTGGTTTTGGTTTCCTAAGTTTATAACTTTGGTTGTTTTTTTTTCCTACGTTGGGGTTAGGAACAGAAGAAAAATCTATTCCTCAATTCCTTCTGGAAGAAAATGGATTCCAGTGACAAAATGATAGTGAAGGGATGGAAATGAGGCATTTTTAGATTGAGTTAAAGTTTCTTGTTTTGCCAGTGGCCCTTGAGGAGCTTTCTGTCTTGGGTGAGGTGTGTGTTAATCCTGCTGCTATTTGTGGAGCTATGTGTAGCATACCCAAAGCTTGGAATATTTGAATTAAATTTACCTTGGCCTGAGGCTCATGGAAAGCAGTGGCATATTCCAGGGACTACTTCCAAACTTTCCTGGCCTTAACCTGAAATGTTCCTTTCATTATGTTTCAGGGGGAAGGGTAGGTTTTATTTTAAATGAGTGCTACAAAAAGCTGAAAAACCAGAGTACTAATGAATTTTCAGGGTGGCATTTTGTTTTCTTTGATCCACCTGTGAAAGTTCCACAATGATTAGTGCAGTAGAATTGCATAAAGAAAGGCGCATTTCTGATGCCTTTCCCAAATCCAACTCCACTCAAGTTGTTTTTATTAATAGTAGTAATAATAATAATAATGGTTTTCGTTAAGTGCTTAGTATGCGCCAGGCACGTTTCCCATTTAGAAGGATTAATGTAACTTCCAAGGGTGAAATTAATTGAGACCTGGCATTTGACAAAAATTAAACCTTCAGTAACCATAATGGAACCCTATTCTGGATTGAAACTCCTGAGTGGCAAGTGTTGACATTTGTTTTAAGAGATCAGGGTTCTAAAAAAAATCTCTTCTCCCATTTCACAGCCAGTGAAGGTGATTACTGGCGCCTCTTAAATCCAGGAGAATATGTGGTAACTGCAAAAGCAGAAGGCTTTACCTCCTCAACAAAGAACTGTGCAGTTGGCTATGATATGGGAGCTACCTGGTGTGACTTTACTCTCAACAAAACCAATCTGGCAAGAATTAAAGAAATTATGAAGAAGTTTGGAAAGCAGCCCATCAGTCTGTCATTCAGGAGAATGAAACAGAGAGCTAGACAGAGGCGTCAGTGAATAGGAACTGCGTATAAAAGATGGATTGACAAGCTCTCCTGAAATCAGAATCAGTTATATCAGTAGTTACATAAGCAATGTGTTAATGTATTTTTTTGTTATATTGTTACTCAAGGTGTGCCAGTTAGTTTGCATTGTAATAAGGTTCCAGAGACCTAAGCTGAGAATACTTCTAGTTTTGGTTCTTAATTTACTTGAATTTACTTGACTGAGCAGCAGGGTAACATTACTTGGGAAAAGGAAACCAGTCAAAGTCAGATCTGGTCATTTTAGGGCATTCTCTTCTAAACTGGAAGAACAAACAATGTATCACTCATTTGTGTGACAAAAAGAGTATAGTGTTCACTTTCCAGTACTGCATTGTTGATACCACAGTTATTGCTAGTTCACTGTTACTACACAATTATTTTGCTTCTTACTATGTTCTTTGTTACCTTGAAAGGAAGCTGTCATAAATATTAAAGCATTCAAAATTGTGGAAAATAAAATCAACAATAAAAAAACCACAGGTGAAACAAGAATGTGTCTGCTGCCATTATTTACTTTTTTTTCTTTCTGCAAAAAGTTTGATACATGAAAATGAATACAGGTGACAAAATAAAAACATTAGAAATGAGTATAGATTGTGTATCTTTGTAAATGAAATCTGTCATTTTACTTTGCCAGCCGAACCTTTCGAAAACTGTTAGATTTAATTATATTGTGTCTACTCCAATGCTTAGTAGTGTTTGGCATAGTAAGCACTTAACAAATACAATAATTATTTTTACAAGTTTATCATTATTATTAAGATAATAACAATAACTGTGCCCAGTAGTAGTGAGGGAAGCAAAGCACTACAGCTTGTGTTGCTTCAATTTTTTGTCCTTTGATTCAGGTATGCAGGATGTTCCAAAAGGTACAACATGTATTTGCAGTTGAACTGAATTTCCTTTACCAAAAATGGAGAGTTAGGGTTCAGCTCTTCAGGCCAATTAGTTGTCACAGAATTTAATTTAAACCAAAAAACCCCACCAGACCTCAGTTCGAAGATCAATTCAGTAACTGAATGATCATTCAGTAATTGAGGCTTGACATTTTTAAAATTGCTTATTACAATCAAAAATTTAGTCGAGGGGGTAAGGGGAATATAAAGTAATGCAAACCCATTTCATTAGCCTCCTCTCCACAAAAAAATGGGGATAAAGTGTTCTAGAAATATTGTAAAACAGAGCGGTAAAATAATAAATGGGCTATGTGTGACTGTTAACTCCTTGGCCAGGCTAAACTTAGTTCACTAGTGTTGGAGGGGCTGGTGGTGAGTGATAAGAAGCAGTTGGCTATACAAACACACCAGATACCACCCTGCACTACTGACCCTGGAGAGCTGGGTGAACAAGAAGTCCAAACAATTAAAATGGAATGAGTAAATTCTGACGGGTCATGTCACACAATTCCTTTCTCCTGCAAATATGGCCAATGGTAAGGGAGAAGATTTGGAAGTAGCAGGGTATATCTGGGTCTCCATGAACTCTTTGTAATAGTTTGAAGCTCTGTCGCACCCATGTGGCTAATCACCTCTACCCAGAGTGGGGAACGTCCACTCTGCCAGATCTTGTGTGGTGCCCAGTGACCAATTGGACCTCTCCACTGGAACAAGAAGTGGGTATTCCCACAAAAGATCTTGACTCCTTTGGGGTGATTTGAAAGGTAGCCTGGGCAATGGTAACCCCAGGGTGATTTAAAAGGTAACCCATACTAAGGGGTGATTTGAAAGGTAGGCCGTGGCAAAGGAGATTTGAAAGTTATCCCTGGAGACAAACAGTGTCTTCTCCCCAGTTCCATCAGCTATTAAAAGTTGGGGAGGGGACTGTGCTTGACAGTGTACTTGCTGCTTCTTTTGTGTAGATTGCCTCGCGGGAATTCTTTGTCTTATAAATCTCAACAAACCTTTCTACTGCTCATAACCCTCGAGGCTGTGAGTCCATTTCTAACCCTCTCAACTGCAAAGTCATGAGTTACCCTTGCAACTGGTTCTGCCCAGCGACATAATTAGTGTCAGGAGTGGGATCAGAGGCACCCAAAAGGGAATGAAAGTTCATGGGGGTGGGATTCCCCTAGGTAGGACTCCAACTGGGTCGACCAGCATTCAATCAGTCAATCAATCAAGCTCTTGGGAGAATGCAACACAACAATATAACAGACACATTCTCTGCCCACAGTGAGCTTTGGAATTATCCAACAGGCTTGGTGGATGAGTTCACCACCTGGCAGGTAGCAGCCCACAGGAAGAAGGAGAAGGCTGCCATTTTCAGACTCCTCACAGTTGCACTACAGGCACTGGGGTACTGATAATGTTTCCCTACTCAAGAACCTCCATGGTTGCCCAACCACTTTGACATCAGACAGGAACTCCCTACCATCAGTTTAAAAGCACTCTATCACCTTACCCTCTCATCCCTCACCTTGTACTCTCCTACTACAACCCAGCCCACACACTTCACTTCTTTAATGCCAACCTACTCACTGTACCTTAATCTCATCTATCCTGCCTATGACCTCTCGCCACATCCTGCCTCTGTCCTGGAATGCCCTCCTTCCTCATAGCCAACAGACAATTATCTCTTTCCCTTCAAAGCCTTATTGAAGGTACATCTCCTCTAAGTGGCCTTACCTGACTGTCCTCTTTTCCTTTTCTTCCACTCCCTCCTGTATTTCCCTGACTTGTTCCCTTTATTAATCCCCTGCTCCAAGCCCCACAGCACTTGTGTACATATCTGTAATCAATGTATTCATATGAATGTTTGTTTCCCTCTCTATATTGTAAACTCAATGAGGGAAGGGAATGTGTCTGTTATATTGTCATACTGTACTCTCCCAAGCACCTAGTACAGATAGAGGAGTGGAAGAAGCTCCCATCAATCACGTATAGTGGGAAGTTCTCAGTTTGAGTGGATGCAGGGTGTCATATGGTGCAGGGTGCCAAACTGAAAAAAAGTATATTCCTCCTAAGGGAAATTCAATTCACCACATGCAAATAACTAAAATAGGTGTTCTTCCCAAAGGGAAAGTTCAGTTTGCAGTGTGGAATAAATTTTGGTTGTCACCCCCCTCCCCCCCCACCCCCGCACAACCACCACCACCAATTCTCTTCCCTTTGTTGCTGCTCTGGCCAGCCGGCTCATCTATACTCATGCCTGAGGGTTAAGATGAGTCACCATGGCTCCCCTCCAACTTGAAAGGTGGTGTGATGGGGAGCAGAGTCAGGAAAGCACAGTTTCCTAAGGGTATGGATCGGTGGACAGACCCAAAAGATAAAATGTGACCAGTCACATCTTGGCTAGGCTAACAAGCTTAGCTCGCAAATGCTGGAGAGGTTGGAGCAATAGGAAGCAGTCGGCTATACAAACACACACCATAGCTCCCGGTGCTACCAACTCCAGTGAGCTGGTGAACAATGAAGCCGACTAATTAGACTGGAATGAGAAAATTCCAACGGGTTTTGTGTGACTTGTCAGGCCTTGGCCAGGCAAACAAGCTTAAGCTCACTAACCCCAGAGGGTCTGGCAGTGAGTGAAAGAAAGCAAACACTCCCTATACCTCCTGGCACTACCGACTCTGGAAGGACTGGGTGAGCAATAGGCCCAAAATATAAGACAAAATTGAATACATTCTGATGGATCTTGCTACACAATCCTTGTTCCCCCCAAAATAAGGTCAATGAAATGGAAGAGGATCAGGAAATAGCAAGGTATATTGGGGGAGGGGTCACCATGAACTCTTGTTAGTAGGTTGGAACTCTGTCACACCAACATGCCAAGTTGCCTCTACCCAGAATCAAGGATTCCCACTCTGTCATACCCTGTGTGATGCTGAGTGACCCATTGGACCTCCTTGCTCCAGCAAGGAGGAGTATCTCCTGGGTGATTTGAAAGGTAGCCTGGGCCTGGGTAATTTTGAAAGGTAGCCCTGGAGACTTGATGGTCAGGTGATTTGAAAGGTAGCCCCTAGAGCAACCAGTGTCTCCTTCCCATTTCCACCAGTTGCTCAAAATTGTAAACAATGTTGGCCACATAGGTGTATTCCTCCCAAGTGGAAAGTGCCCATGGGGCTGGAGCTAGGTGCTTTGCCACATGCAAGTAACTAAATAAGTGTATTCTTCCAGAAAGGGAAGTTCAGTTCACCACACAGAATAAATCTTGCATGCCTCAACCTTTCTGACCCCATCTCTCACTCTCACCATGCCAATCCTTAAACTCAACTCAGCTCAATGGGTGACATCTTTTCACACAATGCTTCCCCTTACTCCCCTAAATATGGCTAATGGAAAGGTAGAGGATTGGGAGGTAGCAGGGTATATCTGGGGAGGGATTTCCATGAACTCTTGTAGATTCTGTAGATAGTTGGAGCTCTGTCACACCAATGTGGCCAGTCACTTCTTTCCAGAATGGGGACTCCAACTCTGCCAGATCCTGTGTGGTGCTGAGTGATTGATCAGATCTCCTCACTAGAACATGGAGAAGTGAGCACTCCCACAAAGGATCTTGACACCCACACCATCCCCAACACCTGATATGATTTGAAAGGTAGCCTGGGCCAAAAGAGTGATTTGAAACAGGGTGATTTGAAAAGAGAGCTCTGGAGACAAATGGTGTGTTCTCCCCAGATCCACTGGCTGTTAGAAGTTGGGGACCATGATTACCAGTGTACTTACTGATTTTTAGCATAGGAATAACTTGGCTTTTTTGTGGATTACCATTAGGGTAGTCTTTGTCTTGTAAATCTCAATAAACCTACTTATTTCTGGTGCACACAACACTCCAGTCTGTGAGTCCATTTCCAGCCCTCTGATCCCTGAACTCAAGAGGTGCTCTGTGGCTGGTTCCAACTTGTGACACTATGCCAGACAGTGAATAACTATACACATTTGGTTTTAAGAAATCCTGGAAAACGAAAGCAGCAACCTGTCTACATATTTTGTTTTGTTTTGTTGCTGTCTCCACCTTCTAGACTGTGAGCCCATCTTTGGGTAGGAACTGTCTCTTTATGTTGCTGATTTGTACTTCCCAAGCGCTTAGTACAGTGCTCTGCACACAGTAAGCTCTCAATAAATAGGATTGAATGAATGAATGAATGAACAGCAACTACAACAACAACAAAAAGATAGAAACCTAAGCTTGCACGGTGGTCAATACCTTATTGAGTTATTTTGCTATTCAGTATCTCTATCAACAGTTCTACAGTTCTACCTCTCTACCCACTGATGCCCAAGTTTTGAAGATGGTGGCATAAAAGGGGACAAGGATTTTAAGTTGGGGTGTGAAGACTGGGAGGGGAGAGTTTTCAAAGAGTTTGTAGAAAATTTGAGGTTTTTCTTCCATGACTGAAAACTCTCAGATCTTGTCAGAGACCTGGGATGAGCAACCACGGGAGTTTTTTTGAAGAGTGGGGTGACATGTCCTGAACTTTTTTGTAGAAAAATGATCTGGGAAGCAGAGTGATGTATGGACTGGAGTGGGTAGAGACAGAAGGCTGGGAGATCAACAAGGAGGCTGATGCAGTAATTCATGTGGGATAAAATGAGCAATTGCATTAATGTAGCAGTTTGGAAGGAGAGGAAAGGGTGGATTTTAGCAATGTTGTGAAGGTGGAACTGGCAGCAAGCTCAGTTTGGGCAGGGGATATGTCTATTTATTATTGTTGTACTCTCCCAAGAACTTACTGCAGTGCTCTGCACATAGTAAGCGCTCAATAAATACAACTGAATGAATGAATGAATGAATGAGTGAATAACCCATCATCAAGGAAGAAAGGGACCCAGCAGGGGAAGTACAGTGCTCTGCACACAGTAAGTGCTCAATAAATATGATTGAATGAAGTCTCTACCCAGATCCAAATCTTTACAGCCACTGAGGTCAGGCAGCTCTTGAAGAAATTCACTTGGGAACAAGATGGCCACAGTTGATGATGGAGTCACTGCATCCCCATTCATGATCATCATAGTAAATGATAAGTGAGAAGTCCCCTTTTGGTAGTTTCTGAGCATCCTCTTTTGGTAGATACTGGCATCACAAATCTCAATGCTCACCCGGGTTGCCCTTGGCACCAGAGTGCCTCTTAAGCACCAACAAGTATCTATTGTAGAAGTGAGCAGCTGTCGGGAGACGCTCCTGGTGGTTTGGGAAAAAATAATTTTTGGAAGTGGCCAAGAGGTGCGGGGACCTCTTGCTCCCAGACTGTGGTAAAGGGGAGCACTCCTGGGACATAAAAAGAGGTTGTCCCACGGACAGCGATGATGGGAATTAGCTCTGTAAATCCATGGTCAACACATTCAATAGGGACTAGCCTCTTTACCAGTAAAGCGTGTGGTCAACCTGTGGTGCAGGGGGTGGGCCTCAAAAATTGAGACAATGGAATCACAACTTGGGTACTACGACTGAAGTGACTGAAGTATATGTTTAAACTAGCACTATCCAAGTTGGCAGATTTGTTACAGACACCAAACCAGCCTCACATGAGAGATCAAGGTCTGAAACAGACCATTTGTGCTGTAACCTGATATTTAAATAAGTAGAAGAATGTGAGTGACTCCTTAGCTTCAGCTAAATGGAGAAAGGTCCTAATTATGACCTGAGAACATCTCTGTTTTAAGTGCCAAAAAAATGTGTAAATATATTGGGATTGAGTGCACCATTTTGTCCATGTAAGAGTGTAAAGAATGGGTTATGTTTAAATGAACTGGCCAGAGTTGTGAAATTGTTTATTGTGTATTGTGCAATGTGGGGGCAAATTCCTAACTGAATTTGGGTAGCCCCACAGGTTGAGAATAATTTTGTTGTTCTGTTGGTTTTAATCTGTTTCCCATCTTTCAGCAATTCTTAAAATCATCCAGTTAGTTGCAGGGAATCTGCAACTGTGGCATGGGGGCAGGGAACCTAACCCACCTTTTTCAGGGTCTCATTAGGAATAAGAAAACCGTACTGGGCTGGAACTCTCAGTTTAGAAGGTCATAGAGAAAATGTGTTGGAGAGAAGGTGCCACCCTCAAACAAATAGTTAACACACTTTATTGTGGAGTATGGATCTCATTGTTGGGAAAGTTAGTTCTCAACTAGTTAAGTGTGAAAATGTTAAGGAGGTAATTGGGAGAGGAACCCTTAGAACTGGCTTTTCAGGCTAGGAATGCCTGTAGAGGTGGTGATTTAATTACTGTATTAGAAATTCTACTGCATCAGCTGTAGATTTTGTTGAATTGCTAAAAGAGGTATATTAGTGAGTTGAATACAGCTGTCATCTTTATATCTGGCAGGTATAAACATGATGGTTTGAACAAGGAAACTTGTCTTGATATGTTCACTATGAAACTAACAATGTGTGGTGAAAAAAGGGAATATAAAGGAAATTTACAGGTCCCTTTCTTGTATAATTTTGGATAAATAGGAATATGGAAATTTGGTGTAAGTAATTGTTGTTCTGGGTAAAAGTTAATACAAAAATTGGAAAAGAAAATTTGCAATGATAACTGAATCTGGATTTTTCATAATGGGAATTAAAGGAGAACCTAAAGAATCTGTGGTAGACACCAGCAAGCCTACCAGATTACACAAAATACTTAGGGAAAGGAACTGGGAATGGGACATCTCCTTATTTGACATGGGACTTTAGGTCCACCTAAAACCCCAGCTCTCAAAATGGCTATTAAGGGTTAACTGAAACAGAATTAGGCAGAGGAACTTTGTCAGTCATGAATCTTCAAACGTCTGTGATAAAGGGGCAGCTGCACACAAAGGAGAGATTTAATTTTTGATCATTACAAATTAAATGTATTAAAGTGGGGTTTATCTGTTCATCTTTGCTTGTTACATTGATCTTTTGGTTTAAGACGTTTTTAATATAAAATTTCCACTATGTTAAGTGTTAAAACAATGCAAGCCCTGCATGCTGTCTCTACTATAGCCTGGCAAATGGGCTAGAAGCAGATAAATGTTTCTCACTCTGTATGATGTATGATCATATGTAAAAGGAAGGGTCTGGATGTTTGTTTATTTTTGACCTTTCAATTGTGTTTCCTCTTAAGGGACTGGGGAAAGGTTCCAGGCATCATAACCCAAGGATTTTTATTGCTGTTATTATTGTGGTACTTGTTAAGCACTTACTATGTGTCAGGCACTGTTCTAAGTGCTGGGGTAGATTTGGATAATTGGGTTGATCACAGTCCCTGTCCCATACAGGGCTCACAGTCTTAATCCCCATTTTACAGATGAGGGAACTGCAATACAGAGAAGTTAAGCAACTTGTCCAATGTCACACAACAGACAAGTTGCAGAGCCGGGATTAGAATCCATGACCTTCTGACTCCCAGACCTGAGCTCTATCCTGTAAGCCATGCTGCTTCTCTTGAAAAGTAAAAGAAGGATATTAAGTGGAAATATGTGCCATTGTTAAATTTTACTGGGAAAGAGCAATTAGTTATCTGCCTAATAATTCTATGGTTAAGATGTATCTTCCTAAATTTTTGTCCAATAGGACATGTTGGCTTCCAGACAGGTCCAGAGAAGGAATCATCACTCAACTGCCTCCCAGAGAGTACATTTTCAATTTGAGTCTTATTGTGAAACATCAGGGAGGGGAACTTAATCCCACCAGACCACATAGTCCAGAGATTTTGGGCATCATCTGGATAACATAGGGATTGTCTCTATTTGTTGCTGAATTGTACTTTCTAAGTGCTTAGTATAGTGCTCTGCATACAGTAAGTGCTCAATAAATACAATTGAATGAATGAATGAATGAATAAAGATGGGGATTTCAAAACCTTAAGAGCATTTTTCTTTGATGGATTTTTTTTTGTAATGTTGGGATGATCTTTACTGGTAATTGTAAACAGAGACCAACTGAACATCCAGTGGGTAATGGAAGCAATAAGTGTATCAGTTGGAGCCCTTCCTCTACCCCATGGTAGTTCTGGTTGCCTTGCAAGTCCCCCTGCAAGTCCCCATGTTACTGATATGTTACTATTAGATTAATAGATCTAATGATTAAATCTGGATGCCATTAGATATGGATGCTTACCTATAGTTATGCCCTTATGTACTCTGGGACTCATTCCCATGGCCTGTAAGTTTAAACCATGCATGACCTTTAGCAAGTGAAGAGCCCCAGAAAAAGAGTAGGGGTGGTATATTACTGATAGCATAGGAAATGGAAAATCCGGGTCCATGGTTGTCACCCATCACCCTGATCCTCTCCCCTCTGTCAGTGCTCTGGCTAACCTGCTCACCCACATTTATGTCTGAGGGTTAGGGTGAGTCACCATGGCATGTTAGAAGGCTGGTGTGGTGGGGAGTGAAGTCAGGAAAGCACAGTTTCCCGAGGGCATGGATCAGTGGAGAAGACTAAAGGGAAAGAGGGTGGCTGGTCAGGCCCTGGTCAGAACAGCCTCTGTCTTTATGGCAAATCATTAGTTCTGAATAAACACAACACATACCTCTTGGAACCAACTTGGTAAGTGTGGATCCCTTAATCTGAAAGCCCACAAGGTCACTAACCCCAGAGGGATGGTGATGGGCAATAAGGACCTGTGGGCCCCTTAAGGTTGCTGACCTGGAGGGCTGGCAGTGAGAAAATTCTGATAGGTCTTGTCAGATGATTCCCCCTCCAACTATGGCCATGGAAGGGAAAACGATCAGGAAGTAGCAGGGTATATCTGGGGACGGGTCTCAATGAACTCTCTGTAGTAGGTTGGAACTCTGTCACACTGATGTGGCAAGTCACCTCTACCTAGAGTCAGGGATGTCCACTCTATCATACTCTATGTGGTTCTGAGTGACCGATAGCGCCTCCTCTCTGGAGCAAGGAGAAGTGAGTATCCTCTTGTGGAGGGAGTTTACTTGCCAGGTGATTTGAAAGGTAGCCCCTGGAGACAGCTGGTGTCTCCTTCCCAATTCCACCAGCTGGTAGAAGTTGGGCTGCATAAGTGTATTCCTCCTCCTGGCTGGGAAGCATTCATGGTGTTGGAGATAGGTGCCTCACTGCATGTAAGTAACTAAATAAGCATATTCTTCCCTAAAGGGAAGTTCAATTTGCCATGTGGAATAACTCTTGCATGACTTAGCCTTTCTGACTCCAGTCTGTCACTCTGGCCGCACTGATCCTTGAACTCATCCCTACGTAGACACTTGTGTCTACTCCAACACTTAACACAATGCCTGGCACAAGTAAGTGCTTAACAAATATCATAAAACAGTTAAAGGATAAGAGGAGGGAGATCAAACAAAGAGTATAGTGGAGTAGTCAGAGACATAGGAAGAGAGACAAGAGAGTGCTCTGTGGTCAAAACCAAGGCCAGAGACACTGTCTAAGTCAGGCCTGGCCAGCTCCATGAATTGAAGAGTTGCAAACCTTAATATGAATCACAACATGAAGGTAATATTTTGAAAGGGCAGAGGGAGTGTCTATGGGTGGGACAGAGCAGTTGTTCCAAGGAGGGTTATTGAAGTGGCAAGCAGAGGCCGTAAGCAAAAGAGGTGAGGAAGGAGCTGGAGTTGGGGCAGAGGGAGATGCCAGACCCCTCCCGAACTGAGCCTGCTAAAGATGGGGCCACTGTTGCTACAGCAAAAAGGCTGGAGCAGCACCACACTGCACCCTTCCACAATAGTAGTGATGTCAAAACAAATGATAGAGCACATGGGAAGCAGCAGTGTGTAGTGGATAAAGCACGGGCCTGGGAGTCAGAAGGTCAAGTGTTCTCATCCTGACTCTGCCACTTGTCTTATGAGTGGCCTTGGGCAAATCAATTCACTCCTCTGGGCCTCAGCTACCTCATCTGTAAAATGGGGATTATGACTGTAAACCCCATGAGGGACAGGGACTGTGTCCAACTCAATTTGCTTGTATCCACCCCAGTGCTTAATACAGTGCCTGACACACAGTAAGTACTTAACCAATGCCACAGTTATTATTATTACATATGTGTAAACTGCACAGCAACTGACGAGGAGATCCATGATGCTTAGGAGCCTCAGTTTTTTCTAAGAGAAGAAACTAATTGATAGGGTCAGTGGCTATTTAGAGATAAAGTAAGGCTGGAGCCCTTCAACTGTGGTATTTCTTTAATGCTTACTATGTGCCAAGCAGAGTACTAAGCACTGGAGTAGATAAAAGATAATCAAGTCCCACATGGGGCTCAAAATTTAAGTAGGCAGGAGAACAGGTATTGAATGCCCATTTTGCAGATGAGGGAACTGGGGCACAGAAAAAGTTGAGTGACTTACCCAAGGTTACACAGCATGTGAGTGGCAGAGCCAGGAATAGAACCCAGGTCCCCTGACTCCCAGGCTCATGCTCTTACTACTAGGTCACATTGCTTCCCCTTAGGCTTAATTATGAGGAAGCCACTGTTGGCTTTGGAGAGTATTGTTTCATTTGAGACCAGAAGCAAGAAGGGAGTTAATGGAGAAGAATCAGGCCGTTCAAGTTGGGACAAGAAAGGGTGGAGGAAGATGGGTGTGTTTGCTGGAGAGTGTGAAAATGTCAACGGAAAGGTTTTTGTTTCGTTTTGTATATTAGAGATGAGCATGTTTAAAGGCAGAGGGGAAGTAGCCTGATGGAGAGTGTAACTAAACAAGCATTTAAACAAGCAAGGGTGGGAGCAAGCATTTTTGGGAGGGTGAGAGAGGAAGGGGTACATGGCACGGTAGAGGGGGTAGATTTCATTTCATATATGAACTTCGGTACTCATTTCTCCCCTGTACCTGTAGCACGTATATACCTATGTTTAAACTTCATTGCTTCCCCCTGCTTTTAATATATTTTAGTGTCTGTCTCCCTTGAGGGCAGGGATCATGTCTAATAATTTCATTTTACTTTCCCAAGTGCCTAGTATAGGTGCTTCACGCAGAAAAGCCACCCAATAAAAGCTATCCATTGATCAATTTATTTTAATATCTGACAGGAAATATTGAGGTAGCTGAGAAGAGGAGAATATTTTATTTAGCATGAGTCACATTAAAATGCAATATTGTCAAGCATCAGTACTAAGAGCTAAATTAAATTCTGAAAATTTGGAGCTCATGCACACATTTAAGTCAAATTCCTGAGTAATGAATGATGGAAAAAAGAATTTAAATGAATTTGTGAATTACAATCCTGGTTCCAACAAGTAAAAAATGTATTATTCATTGAGTAGTGCATTGCAAATAATCTTACATTACATTTATTTTCTGAGTTCAAGTTATGATAAAATAAAATACAATTCTATAAAATGATGTGGTTTTCAACAAGCCCAATTGGCTAGAAGAGTATTTATAAACTCATATAAACTCATATCATCTGTAAAATTGGGATTAAGACTGTGACCCTGCTGTGGGACAGAGACTGGGTCCAACCTGATAACCTTGTATCTTGTGTACTTGACACATAGCAAGCATTTAACATAAACCAATATTATTATTATTATTGTTATTGTATCACTGTAGAATCCACCACTCCCTCTTTATCCAAACTGCTACCTACTTCAGGTCCCCACTTGACTACTGCATCAACTTCTTTGCTTACCTCCCTGCATCCAGTCTTTTCCCTCTCCACTCCATACTTCACTCTTCTGCTTGGATAATTTTTCTTAAAAAAGCTCTGTCCACAATTTCCCCTCTTCCCAAAAACCTTCAATGATTGCCAATCCATTTCTGCATCGAGCAGAAACTCCTTACCATTGGCTTTAAGGCTCTACCTTAAATCAGCTCTAACCAGCTCTACCATTCCTGACTCACCTTGCATGCAACCTGACCCACATTGCCTCTCTTCTAATCCCAATGTACTCCCTGTACCCAAATCTTTTCTTTTTTTGCTGCTGACCCCTTGCCCAACTGGCCTCTTTGACCATTTATAGATCCATTTATTCAATTTTTTTTGTACATTCAAAGTAAGCACTCAATAAATTTGATTGATTGATTGATACTGCTACCACTATTGTTACTCCTACTGCTACAGTTACTACTGTTACTACTACTAGTACTACTGATTCTATTCCTACAAATACTCTTGATACTATTACTCCTATTCTTGCTACTACTACTGTTGCTAACTTCACTGTACCTTGATCTTGTCTAACTTGCAGCTGACCCCTCACCCACGTACTGCTCTGGCCTGAAACGTCCTCCCTTCTCCAATCCAACAAACAATTACTATCCTCCCCATCACAACTTTATTGAAGGCACATATCCTCCAAGAGGCCTTCCCTGTCTAAGCCCCCCTTTCCTCTTCTCCCACTCCTTCTGTGTCTCCCTGACTTGCTCCCTTTGTTCTCCCCTCCTCCTAGCCCCACAGCACTTATGTACATATCTGTAATTTATTCATTTATATTAAAGTCTGTCTCCCCACATTCTAGACTATAAGCTCGTTCAGGGAATATGTCCATTTATTGTTGTATTGTATTGTACTGCACACAGTTAACACTCAATAAATATAATTGAATTGAATAGTACTTATTGAGTATTTACCATAAGCAGAGTTTATAGAAGGAAACAGGCAAATCCTCATATGATTCATACAATTTTTAATGGTATTTAAGCACTTATTTTTTAATGGTATTTAAGCACTTATTAATTGATTGGCTACCAATCAATCTGCGCATCAGGCAGAAACTCCTCACCCTCGGCTTCAAGGCTCTCCATCACCTCGCCCCCTCCTACCTCACCTCCCTTCTCTCCTTCTACAGCCCAGCCTGCACCCTCCGCTCCTCTGCCACTAATCTTCTCACCGTGCCTCGTTCTCGCCCGTCCCGCCATCGACCCCCGGCCCACATCATCCCCCTGGCCTGGAATGCCCTCCCTCTGCCCATCCGCCAAGCTAGCTCTCTTCCTCCCTTCAAGGCCCTACTGAGAGCTCACCTCCTCCAGGAGGCCTTCCCAGACTGAGCCCCTTCCTTCCTCTCCCCCTTGTCCCCCTCTCCATCCCCCTCATCTTACCACCTTCCCTTCCCCACAGCACCTGTATATATGTATATATGCTTGTACATATTTATTACTCTATTTTACTTGTACATATCTATTCTATTTATTTTATTTTGTTAGTACATTTGGTTTTGTTCTCTGTCTCCCCATTTTAGACTGTGAGCCCACTGTTGGGTAGGGACTGTCTCTATATGTTGCCAACTTGTACTTCCCAAGTGCTTAGCACAGTGCTCTGCACACAGTAGGCGCTCAATAAATACAATTGATTGATTGATTGATTATTATGTGGCAGACACTATATACTAAATGCTGGGGTAGATGCAAGATAGCCAGGTTGGACACTGTCCCAGTCTCACATAGGACACACAGTTTTAATCCCCGTTTTTCAGATGAAGTAACTGAGGCACAGATAAGTTAAATGTCTTGCCCAAGGTTACATAGCAGACAAGTGGTAGAGCTGGGATTTACTAGTCAGTCAATTGATCAAAAGTATTTGAGTGCCTGCTCTGTTGAGAGCACTACACTAAATGCCTGGGAAATACTTTAAAATTAATAGACATGATCCCGGCCCTTAGGGAATATACAGTCTAATACACAGCACAGACTCTAAAAGAAATTATCAGTCAAATAAAATGAATAGAGTGTGGAGATGTGTAGAACAGTGCTCCCAGAGTATGAGTACACAATTGCTTTGGAAGCATGGAAGAGTTGAAGAGGCAGTAGGGGTCCTATAAAATGGGGAGATTAGAAATTTTTTGGTGAAGACTCCTGGTGAAGATGTGACTTCAGAAGGGCTTTGAAGATAGGGTGAGAGGCAGTCTGTCAGCTATGAAGTGGGAGGGGGTTCCAGGAATAAGGGAGGTTAGGAGCAACAGCTGCAAAAAAGATGAGAATGAGACACAGTGAATAGGTGAGCTGTAAAGAAACAAAGGGTATGAGCTGGGTGTAGTGGGATGAGTGGATAAGAAGTGGGGAGATAATTGGGTGTCTTAAAACCAATGATCAAAAGTTTCTGCTTGATGCAGAGGCAGATGGGTAACCACTGGAGGGTTTTTTTTTTTATATGTGGGGAGATTGATGGTTTACAAAAATGAGTACTGTGGCAGAATGAAATATGCAGCAGCCATGGGATTCAAAATTCTGGGGGAGGCAGCTCCAGGGCTTCCAGTTCTGGGTGGACTTAGAAAAATGTCTAGCTCCCAACTGTCTCAGCTACTACTTACCCCAGGCCTGGCTGGATCACAATGAGGATTCCCAGGAGGGTCTTTGAGCTATTCAGCCTAGTTAGGGGGTATGAGGTTAACACAGCTGGTACCCTGGGATATTGATTTAAAGCCTCCCTCACACGGCCTCCTTCTAAAAACATTCAAGGCTAATGATTAGTCCTGTAAGTTTTCTCTTATCCAGCTCTCTGGTTAGGGGAAACAGTAAGGTGTAGCAGATAGAGCACGGGCCCAAGAGTCAGAAAGTATTGAGTTCTAATCCCACTCCACCACTTATCTACTGTGTAGCCTTGGGCACGTCACTTCACTCCTCTGTGTTTTAGTTACCTCAGCTGTAAAATGGGGATTAAGACTGTGAGCCTCATGTGGGACAGGGACTTTGTCCATCCTGATATGCTTGTATCCACCCCAGTGCTTAGTACATTGCCTGGAACATAGTAGGTGTTTAATAAATACTACAATTATTATTATTATTAACTCACCATCACCCTTGACATGAAGACAGCAATCAATAAAAGTGGCATCATTAAGACTCCTCTTCTTCCTCCATGTCCTCTCCCTCCTCCTCCCTTCCCTAGACTGTGAGCAAGTCTCACGGCTTTGGTTTTTAACCAAGAGCAGAGGTTTGGAAGTTTGGGTACAGAGGAGAAAAAGTGAGAAGAAGGAAACTGGGGGGGGTGGGAGAGTGTTTTCAGTTAGGGAAAGAGAGGAGAGAATGGGCTGGAGACCCTCAGTGCTATGTGATGACATCATTATGTCACATTGACATAGTATGTCTGCTGTGTAGTGTCATCTGAGGGGCAGAGCGAATTGCTTTGGTTGTTTCAGTCTTGTCAGGCAAGCAGAAATGTGAGATCGCATATGTGTGGAGAGTTTGGGTTTAGCAAAATAAATTTGGGAGTTAGCCTCATAGGGTTGATAGCTGAAGCCATCTAAGTGGACTATCTTTCAAGTGAGTGACTAAAAGGTGATATAAGTAGGTGTCCCAGGGAATGAGTCTGTCAGACTCAGAAAGAATGTCCAGAGGGGTGGAGGGAAATGAGGAGAACATGGTGTTGGGAAGCCTAAAATGAGATTAACAGCAGGAGGGGATGGACACACACAAAGAAACCTAGGGGACACCCACACCAGGAAAGTGGGACGCAGAGAGAGAGTTGGCAAAAAAAGCCTGAGAAAGATTAGCCAGAGAGATAGGAGGAGAATCTTGAGAGAAACTGTCAGTAAAACTAGTCATCCTAGGAGATAGTCATTCTAGGAGAAGGGAGTGGTTTCTCCCCACTCAAGTCCATAATTCACTTTGCTGCCTAGATCATCTTTTTTGTAGGACATGTCAACCCCCTACTCAAAAATCTCGAGTTGTTGCTCATCCATCTCCATATCAAACAAATACACCTCACCATTGGCTTTAAAGCACTCCATTGCACTCCACTGCATCCCCCTACCTCCCCTTGCTTTTCTCCTTCTACAACCCAGCCCACATACTTCACTTCTGTGGTTCTAACCTTCTCAGTGTGCCTTGATCTCGCCTGTCTCACTGACAGTCTCTGGCACACATCCTGCCTCTGGCCTGGAATGCCCTCCCTCCTGAATTCTGACAGACAATTACACTCCCCACCTTCAAAGCTTTATTGAAGGCACATCTTCTCCAACAGGTCTTCCCAGACTAAGCTTCACTTTTCCTCATCTCCCACTCCCTTCTGCATCACCCTGACCTGCTCCCTTTGCTCTTCCCCAATCCCCACCAGCCCCACAGCACTTATATATATATATGTATAATTGTACTTATTTGTATTGATGTCTGTCTCCCCACCTCTAGACTGTGAACCTTTGTGGGCAGGAATGCCATTATTTATTGTTATACTGTACCTTTCCAAGCATTAGCAGTAAGTGTTTAATCAATAAGACTTAATGAATGAATGAATGGTCCTCAGAATCAAAATCAGCCAAGAGGCAGAGGAGCATTAGGAAAGAATAGAGTCTGTTAGATTTAACTGGCAAGGAGCGGGCAATTGCTGATCTCTGCAAGAGAATTCTAATCAATCAATCATATTTATTGAGAACTTACTGTGTGCAGAGCACTGTACTAAGTGCTTGGGAAGTACAAGTTGGCAACATATAGAGACAGTCCCTACCCAACAGTGGGCTCACTGTCTAGAAAGGGGAGACAGAGAACAAAACCAAACATATTAACAAAATGAAATAAATAGAATAGATATGTACAAGTAAAATAAATAAATAAATAAATAGAGTAATAAATATGTACAAACATATATACAGGTGCTGTGGGGAAGGGAAGGAGGTAAGATGGGGGGATAGAGAGGGAGACGAGGGGGAGAGGAAGGAGGGGGCTCAGTGTGGGAAGGCCTCCTGGAGGAGGTGAGCTCTCAGTAGGGCCTTGAAGGGAGGAAGAGAGCTACCTTGGTGGATGTGGGGAGGGAGGGCATTCCAGGCCAGGGGGATGACGTGGGCCAGGCATCGACGGTGGGACAGGTGAGAGCAAGGCACAGTGAGGAGATTAGTGGCAGAGGAGTGGAGGGTGCGGACTGGGCTGTAGAAGGAGAGAAGGGAGGTGAGGTAGGAGGGGGCGAGGTGATGGAGAGACTTGAAGCCGAGGGTGAGGAGTTTCTGCCTGATGTGCAGATTGATTGGTAGCCACTGGAGATTTTTGAGGAGGGGAGTAACATGCCCACAGCATTTCTGGACAAAGACAATCCGGGCAGCAGCATGAAGTATGGATTGAAGTGGGGAGAGACACGAGGATGGGAAATCAGAGAGAAGGCTGATACAGTAGTCCAGATGGGATAGGATGAGAGCTTGAACGAACAGGGTAGTGGTTTGGATGGAGAGGAAAGGACGGATCTTGGCAATGTTGCGGAGCTGAGACCGGCAGGTTTTGGTGACGGCTTGGATGTGAGGGGTGAATGAGAGAGCGGAGTCGAGGATGACTCCAAGGTTGTGGGCTTGTGAGACGGGAAGGATGGTAGTGCCATCAACAGTGATGGCAAAGTCAGGGAGAGGGCAGGGTTTGGGAGGGAAGACAAGGAGTTCAGTCTTGGACATGTTGAGTTTTAGGTGGTGGGCAGACATCCAGATGGAGATGTCCTGAAGGCAGGAGGAGATGCGAGCCTGGAGGGAGGGGGAGAGAGCAGGGGCAGAGATGTAGATTTGGGTGTCATCAGCGTAGAGATGATAGTTGAAGCCGTGGGAGCGAATGAGCTCACAAAGGGAGAGAGTGTAGATCGAGAACAGAAGGGGACCAAGAACTGAACCTTGGGGAACCCCCACAGTATGGGGATGGGAGGGGAAGGAGGAGCCTGCAAAAGAGACTGAGAATGAATGACCGGTGAGATAAGAGGAGAACCGGGAGAGGATGGAGTCTGTGAAGCCAAGGTTGGCTAGCATGTTGAGGAGAAGGGGGTGGTCCACAGTGTCGAAGAC
The DNA here is from genome assembly GCF_015852505.1 of Tachyglossus aculeatus. Lineage (NCBI taxonomy): Eukaryota > Metazoa > Chordata > Mammalia > Monotremata > Tachyglossidae > Tachyglossus > Tachyglossus aculeatus. Next base: position 22,231,482 of record NC_052081.1, on the reverse strand, counting down.
AGCTGAGAGGTCGAGGAGGATTAGGATAGAGTATGAGCCGTTCGATTTGGCAAGCAGGAGGTCATTGGTGACCTTTGAGAGGGCAATTTCCATGGAATGTAGGGGACGGAAGCCCGACTGGAGGGGGTCGAGGAGAGAGTTGGTGTTGAGGAATTCGAGGCAGCGCATGTAGACAACTCATTCAAGGAGTTTGGAAAGGAATGGTAGGAGGGATATGGGGCAATAACTAGAAGGTGAGGCGGGGCCAAGAGAGGGCTTTTTTAGGATGGGAGAGACATGGGCATGTTTGAAGGCAGAGGGGAAGGAACCAGTGGAGAGTGAGCGGTTGAAGATGGAAGTTAAGGAGGGGAGAAGGGATGGAACGAGAGAGTTCATGAGATGAGAGGGAATGGGGTCAGAAGCACAGGTGACCAGAGTAGCACTTGAGAGGAGGGAGGAGAGCTCCTCTGAGGATACTGCTGGGAAGGGTGGGAGAGTAGCAGATTGTGTTGAGAGTCGAGGGGTTGGAGAAGCGGGTGGAGTGACTTTGGGGAGGTCGGACCTGATGGATTGAATTTTGTTAATGAAGTAGGAGGCCAGATCGTTGGGGGTGAGGGAAGGAGGAGGGGGAGGAACCGGGGGCCTGAGAAGGGAGTTGAATATACGGAACAGCTGACGGGGATGCTAGGTGGAGCAATGAGGGAGGAAACCTGATTTTTGAGAATCAAGAAAGGATTTGGAAGAGAGGATGTGAAGGAAGTAGGTTTATACAGCCCTTTAAATGAGATGGGACAGGGCCAGTAGGAGGGAGATGGAGGTGATAGTTGAATGGTGCAGTGGGGTCAAAAGAGGGTTTTTTTAGAATGAGGAGTCATAGCCTTAATTAATCTGGAAGAGTGTCCTTTCAGAACTGCTTCCATTCAATGAGTGGAGGTTTCACTGTGAGAATAAGTTTGTTCACCTGCACAGGAGAGGATCCTTGCCTGACTGGGAGGAGATGGACATTTGATCAGTTAACTGGCTGGAGAAGAGCTCCTGGCAGAAGCAACATTGGCCTTAGAGTAACAGCTTTGTTTCTGGAGATCTACTCTTTCTTTTCAACATTTCCTAAGAAGTTCCCTTATGTGAAGCTCTAGGTCTGATGACCAGAGACTTCCCCTCAGAACGGGAATGCAGCTAACCCCATTCACAGTCCTGGAGGTTGGGCCACCAATTTGTGGCAGAGGAATGTCAAGGAACACTCCTCTTAAGACAGTGAAGAAATACAGCAATAAAAGGCAGGAGTAGAGCCCCGGCCTGGCTTCTGTCCCTCTTCCCCTCTCTCCTTCCCCCAAACCCAGTCCCTTAAACAATTACACTGCCTTCCCAAGAACCAGCATCAACTCTCCACTGCACCATCAAGGAGACTTCAACCCATCCTGCCTTCAACCACGGAGGCAGGAAAAAAGAACAACACCAACAGCATGAGGCCTACATAGGACCACAGAAAGACGGGGGGGAGTGATCACAGTGTCTGTTGGTCTGCCTTGGACTCTGAGCCACAAGGAGCCTGAGTTTCTTCTCCTCTAGCCACAGCACCATACTGATTTTGGTTTTTAATTTGTGAAATCATTCCTGGCTTTTATGTTGTTTCATTGTTTTACTGCTTCATTGCTTCTGAAATATCTGTCACAAGTCCCCTCTACCAGTTATAGTTTTAGATTGTGAAGGACAAGGATTGTGTTTAATTCCCCCTTTGTGTTCTTTCCCAGTGCTTGATAAAGGCTGTACATATGGTAAATACTTAATAAAAATTATTTCTACCACATGATGAGCATGATACTTTGCGACTCCCCCCACCCCCCCGGCCCCGGAAGTGGGATTAGAACCCATGATCTCTTGCTGAGTGCTTTCGTAACTCCTTAAAATCAGTCCATTTACTGAGCGTGCTCGGAAATCCGTCAAATCACAGATTTGACGATTGAACGAAATCAGCCTATTTACTGAGTGTCCCTAAATCCGTCAGATTCTCCTATTTACTGAGCGCTTTTGGCAATTTGTCAACGGTGGTATTTGTTAAACGCTTACTAGGTGCTGAGCATTGTTGTAAGCGCTGAGAAATCGTCATGACTGAACTCCTTAAAATCAACCTATTTCCTGAGCGCTCTTGTAAATCTGTAAAGTCAGCTATTTACTGAGCGCGCCTAAATCTGTAAGATCCTCCTGTTTACTGACCGCTTCCGGAAATCTGTCAAATCGTCCTATTTACTGAGCGCTCGTAAATCCCTAAAACCGTAATGACTGAGCACTTTCGTAACTTTTTAAAATCAGCCCATTTACTGAGAGGTCTCGTAAATCCCTAAAATCAGCCTATTTACTGAACGCTTTCATAAATCCGTCAAATCGTCCTATTTACTGAGCGCTCTCGTAAGTGTTTTGTTGTCTGTCTCCCTCTTCTAGCCTGTGAGCCCGTTGTTGGGTAGGGACTGTCCCTATATGTTGCTGACTTGTACTTCCCAAGCGCTTAGTACAGTGCTCTGCACACAGTAAGCGCTCAATAAATGTGATTGAATGAATGAATGAATGAATGACTGTCTACGGAAACTGGAATTTCCTGCAGAAAGAGAAAGTTGCTGTTTTTTTTTTAAAAGCCACAATGGCTTTTCGGGTAGAATATTTCTTTCAACATTCTAAAAATTTCTCCATTTGTCTTCTTACCATACTTCTCAGAGAATACACTTCCTTGTAGATAGGAATAGGAGATGGCATCCCTAAGGAAATATATCTCATTTTTATCCCAACTTCCTTTGATAGTAGTAAATAAATTTTCCTCACCCTGCTCCTAGGAAATTATTAAATTGGAAAACATTTTTGCCTTCACTCTTCTGAGGTGTAATGAATTTTTATTATTCTTGAGCATGATTGTGATTGCACAGCCATGATTACTTAAATAGAATAATTGGCTATTACTGGCCTGAAGGAAAGTCTAAAATAGATAGTGATGGATCTTATATATTTTAATACAACTCAAATATGGTGTAGACATGCTTTAGATAATAACAGTGGTATTCATCAAGTGCTTCCTGTGTGCTAAGCACTAAGGTAGGTATAAGACAGTCAGATCAGACAGTCCTTATCTCATATGGGTCTCTGTCACCCACCATCTGAGGATGCGTTCAGGAACCAGAGAGGCGAGAGAAAGAAGCCAGAGACAAGGGCTGAGCCGTCCAAAATTTACTACACGTTGTGAATTGTATTTCCCTTTGGGGATAGATATAATTATTAATTATTTTGAAGATGGTGGATTGAACTTCCCTTTCAGGAGGAATATGATTATTTAATTATATTGGAGCTTCCCTACTGGGAAGCTGTGTACTGGGAACTGTATACTTATGCATTACTCACGCATGTTGAAACACCTAGCTCCTGCCCGTGAATGCTTCCCACACAGGAGGAATCCCCTTATGCATTTCTCGCCTGTGGTGAAGGACCTAGTTCTCACCCATGAACACTCCCCACTCGGAAGAATTCACCTATGCATCACTTGCTTGTGGGAGGTCGGTGTTTCACCACATGCAAGTGATGCAACACTGACCTCCCAACCATGAACACTTCCCACTCAGGAGGAATCCATTTATGCTTTACACACCTGTGGTGAAGCACCATAGCTTCCAGCCCCATGAGGGTTCAGTGGGACACTCATCCCATAGCTCCTCACTTGGTGCAGGCAGAGCAGGCATCCCATGCTCTGGGCAGAAGTGACACACAGCCGGCTGTGACAAGTTTTGATCCGCTGCCTGTAAGGTCAGAAGCAGCAGGTGTTACCTAAACCCTCAGGCCATTCCAGATTCCAGCCTCAACTTGTCCAATCTCTGCCATTCCCTCCTCCTTCATACCTTATTTGATTGTAATTGGGGTGAGGGACACCTTCTGTATTCCTGGCCTGGGATGTCCACCTAGCAGTTTCAGTTGCAGGGGCAGTGTCCCATCTGCACTTCTGGGTTCCACTTTTCTAGCTCAGGAAATCATGGTTAGGGTTTTGACCTTGAGATGGCCAGTGCCCAGCTTCACCTTGGCACAGACTCACTGGCTAAAAGGGAGAGAATAGGTATTTTCTCCTTATTTTACTGATGATGAAATTGAGGTTCAGAGAGTTTAGTATCATGCCCAAGGTCACACGACAGGCAGGTGGTGGAGCCAGAACTAGAACCCAGGCAACCTTAGTCAGGTACTCTTTCCGCAGATGGATATTATCATCCAGAAGTACATATTCAGTGGTAATAGTCATGTTGGGCTGAAAGATATGAGCCTTAACTTTGTGTAACTTAACTTTAAAGCTTTAAACCCTTTAAAAGGTAATCTCCAGAGGGGCAGAAGAAAGGTTTTACTCTATTTGTAATCTCTTGAAATTGATATGCACCTGTGTTCTTTTATTCAGAGAAGTAACTTTATAGTAATGACACTTGGTCCTGGGCATCACTTAGAGAAATCCTTAACACAGAAGAAGAAGCAAGATTGTATGGGAAAGCTTGAGATAGTAGGAAAGCCACAAGGGAAAGAAAGACTTTGTAAGATACCCAGCTCATTGGGAGGGCTCAATAATAATTTTGGACACGATGGTAGTTGATGGGTGAGATGGCTACTATCAAGATGAAAGAGGAAATGTCAGGGAATTTGGTATACAATTGGAGAGATCTTAATATCAGGGAAAAGTGCTGTTTGTAAATTATTGAAACCATAAGGATAGCTAGTGGTTATTCCAATAATGAGCAAAGCTTTTCCTTGATTTTGAATTGACAATGATCAGTTTCATTACATTTTTTCCTTAGATGTAGGCACCATCTGCTGCTGTATTTTCTCTATCCTTCTGTCATAGTCACAAGTACGTAATTATCATACTCCTACTCATTTACACACATCTTGTTGGGGAAAGGCCAACAGGACTTAACAAGACTGGATAGAGACAGGAATCAAGGATAAGATCAATGTTACAGGCTTTGGAGACAGGGAGGATAGTAGTGGGGTTTTTTGTTCATTTGTTTTTATGGTATTTGTTAAGCACTTACTATGTGCCAGGCATTACACTAAGCAATGGGTTAGATACAAACAGGTTGGATGCCTGCCTTCTGCCTGCCAAACAAAAATAAAGCAACCTGGATATCCATGAACCAAACAGTGGCCTCTTACTTTCTGTGTCATGGAGTGACATAGGAACCCTAAGGATGTATGGATCATGGCTGCCATGATCCACATAAATAAATGAATATATATATATATATATATATATATATATATATATATATATATATATATATATATATATGTAGACATAAACACAGTAAGTGCTCAATCCGAAACTAAGCACAACAGATACTCTGTAATTCTGTAATTTATTTTGTTTTAGATTGTAAACTCCTTCAGGACAGGGATGGAGTCTTATAATCCTATTGAATTCTCCCAAAGGCTTAATACAGTCTTCTGTACACAGTAGGTGCTTAATAAATTTTACTGATTGATGGGTTGGTTCCTTAATGAAACTGATTAAATATTTTTTGAACCAGAGCCCTGTGCTGCAGCTCTGTTTGTAATGGCTTGTGTCTTGTGAATTCATATCAAATGTTGCAGTATATTTTTATGATAGAATTGATGGATAATACAGAAAATAAATATTGTGAATTTGTTTAATAAAATCTCCTGTTTTAAAACGTGATCCTATAATTCAATGACCCTGTGTGGGCAAGATAAAAGTTTAGATTTAAACATGTTTCAAGTGCTGAAAAATCAAGATGTTTAAGAGAATCAAACACACACACACACACACACACACACACACACACACACACACACACACACACACACGTGTATTTATGCTTTTCACCCAGGACAGTGTTCCCACTAGACTCCATCCCTGTCCTTAAGGAGTTTACAATCTAAAACAAAATAAATTACAGAATTGCAGAGTATCTGTTCTGCTTAGTTTACTGTCACATAGTAAAGCTTTAGTAAATTTTAAAAATCTAAATATTCTTTAAACAACAAATTAAAATGATAAATTCAGACTCATTCCGGACTTTCAAGTTTTAGTTCAAAATGTATAGACCATTATGCTTATGCATTAACATTAACAGATAAATGGATGTGTAGAGAAGCAGCATGGCATAGTGGATAGAATATAGGCCTGGGATTCAGAAGGCTCTAATCCAGGCCCTGCCATTTGTCTGCTATGTGACCTTGGGCCAATCACTTCACTTTTCTGTGCCTCACTTACTTCATCTGTAAAATGGGGTAGAGACTTTGAGCCCTACATGGGACAGGGACTATGTCCAACTTGATTTACCTGTATTTACCTCAGCATTTAGTACAGTGCCTGTCACATAGTAAATGTTTAAAAATATCATCATTATTATTACCTAGGCAGCAAACATATTTTATGCCAGTTGTATTCAATGAAACCAATTCAAAATGTTTTGGTCTTTGTAAATAAATAGTTTGAAATTTCATTTTCTCATTCAAAAGGTGCACAGGTAAAAATTTTCTGAAAGTAAAATAAAAAAATGTTAAAAAAGTTAGGGTGCATTTCAGTGATCTTTCAGACTCTGCTTAGCACATTTACAGTATATGCTATAGTAGCTGGGAACACCAATAATGCAATTGCAAATTCCAAACGTTCCATAAATTTGAAGTGCTTATAGTTTTGATTTAGGAACACTCTAAGGGTTAAGATATCAGATTTCCTCTGGGGAAAAAACTCTATCTTTGATTTATATTTGATGGGTTAAAATTCAGTTTAAAATTTAAATCCTCAAAATTATTAGCCAAGTTTTGCCTCTACACCTGGTTTGGTGCAACAAGTAAATTTGAAAATATGATAGTGGGTTCTGCTCCTGAAGAAGAAGTTTCTTCCTCAAAATGCTGAGGAATGCCCACCTTGATAGCAGTATCTAAATTTGTCCTTCTGGATGGTTCTAATAAAACAGAAATAGCATTCTAGACCCTTATTTTTTAAAAAATCCCAAGAATGAATAAGGGCAGTAGAAGGCACCTTTATTAATCATTTCTGTCTGTCAAGGAACAGTGATCTTAGATTTCTCAAGTTATCCTATGGGAAACCCCTCATTAGTCTAGCAAAACATAAACTGCACTTATGTTGCCAAATTCTGGATAACAAAGTATTTTGTCATGAAATTATACTTTTTATGTATGGAAAGATTTCATTTTGAGATTAAATTTGGATGACAAGATTTCAAATTGATTTGGGTTAATAGTTTTTCATATGAATAATACATTTAAAATACATCTAGCAATCTAGCAATAGGGATACATGAAATGAAAGATGAGAACACAAGACGTTTTTGTCTATTATGTTTTCAAAAACAGTTCTGTAAACTATTCTTCAATATTTGGACTCTGGGTTCTTTGATACCAAATGCAATAATACCTCTTTACAAACTACATAAAATTGCTATGCATGCATGATATAATGTTGCAGTGATGCTGTACATTGGCTTTTCAAAACAAATGTGAATGATGGTGTAATTACTATCAAATGAATTAATAATCTTCATTATGAAAAGTCCCAAATTATGGAGGTGCATGAAAAGCTTTTAAGAATGTTAGCTAGAATTATAGTATTGAATATTTTTGATGCTAACATATTTACATATTCATAAGCACACATTTGCATAATTTGTTTATCAATCAATCGATTGTATTTATTGAGCACTTACTGTGTGCAGAGCACTGTACTAAGCACTTGGGAAGTACAAGTCGGCAGCACATAGAGACAGTCCCTACCCAATAGCGGGCTCACAGTCTAGAAGGGGGAGACAGAGAACAAAACCAAACATACTAACAAAATAAAATAAATAGAATAGATATGTATAAGTAAGATAAATAAATAAATAAATAGAATAATAAATATATACAAACATATATGCATAAATACAGGTCCTGTGGGGAAGGGAAGGAGGTAAGATGGGGGGATGGAGAAGGGGATGACGGGGAGAGGAAGGAAGGGGCTCAGTCTGGGAAGGCCTCCTGGAGGAGGTGAGCTCTCAGTAGGGCCTTGAAGGGAGGAAGAGAGCTAGCTTGGCGGATGGGCAGAGGGAGGGCATTCCCGGCCCGGGGGATGACGTGGGCCGGGGGTCGATGGCGGGACAGGCAAGAATGAGGCACGGTGAGAAGATTAGCGGCAGAAGAGTGGAGGGTGTGGGGTGGGCTGTAGAAGGAGAGAAGGGAGGTGAGGTAGGAGGGGGCAAGGTGATGGAGAGACTTGAAGCCCAGGGTGAGGAGCTTCTGCCTGATGCGCAGATTGATTGGTAGCCACTGGAGATTTTTGAGGAGGGGAGTAACATGCCCAGAGTGTTTCTGGACAAAGACAATCTGGCCAGCAGCATGAAGTATGGATTGAAGTGGGGAGAGACACAAGGATGGGAGATCAGAGAGAAGGCTGATGCAGTAGTCCAGACGGGATAGGATGAGAGCTTGAACAAACAGGGTAGAGGTTTGGATGGAGAGGAAAGGGCAGATCTTGGCAATGTTGTGAAGCTGAGACTGGCAGATTTTGGTGACAGCTTGGATGTGAGGGGTGAATGAGAGAGCGGAGTCGAGGATGACACCAAGGTTGCGAGCTTGTGAGATGGGAAGGATGGTAGTGCCGTCAACAGAGATGGGAAAGTCAGGGAGAGGGCAGGGTTTGGGAGGGAAGACAAAGAGTTCAGTCTTGGAGATGTTGAGTTTTAGGTGGTGGGCAGACATCCAGATGGAGATGTCCTGAAGGCAGGAGGAGATGCGAGCCTGGAGAGAAGGGGAGAGAGCAGGGGTAGAGATGTAGATCAGGGTGTCATTAGCATAGAGATGATTGTTGAAGCCATGGGAGCAAATGAGGTCACCAAGGGAGTGCGTGTAGATCGAGAACAGAAGGGGACCAAGCACTGAACCCTGGGGAACCCCCACAGTAAGGGGATGGGAGGGGGAGGAGGAGCCTGCAAAAGAGACTGAGAATGAACGACCGGAGAGATAAAAGGAGAACCAGGAGAGGACCGAGTCTGTGAAGCCAAGGTCGGATAGCATGTTGAGGAGAAGGGGGTGGTCCACAGTTTTGAAGGCAGCTGAGAGGTCGAGGAGGATTAGAATAGAGTAGGAGCCATTGGATTTGGCAAGCAGGAGGTCATTGGTGACCCTTGAGAGGGCTGTTTCCTCTCAAGCGCTTAGTGCAGTGCTCTGCACACAGTAAGCGCTCAATAAATATGATAAATAAATAAATACGATTGATGATGTTTCCGTGGAATGTAGGGGATGGAAGCCAGACTGGAGGGGGTCGAGGAGAGAGTTGGTGTTGAGGAATTAGAGGCAGTGCGTGTAGACAACTCGTTCAAGGAGTTTGGAAAGGAATAGTAGGAGGGATATGGGGCCATAACTAGAAGGTGAGGTGGAGTCAAGAGAGGGTTTTTTTATGATGGGAAAGACATGGGCATGTTTAAAGGCAGAGGGGAAGGAACCAGTGGAGAGTGAGAGGTTGAAGATGGAAGTTAAGGAGGGGAGAAGGGATGGAGCAAGAGATTTCATGAGATGAGAGGGAATGGGGTCTGAAGCACAGGTGGCCGGAGTAGCACTTGAGAGGAGGGAAGAGCACTCCTCTGAGGATACTGCTGGGAAGGATGGGAGAGTAGCAGAGAGTGTTGAGAGCCGGGGGGTTGGAGAAGGTGGCGGGAGTGACTTTGGGGAGGTCGGACCGGATGGATTTAATTTTGTTAATGAAGTAGGAGGCCAGATCATTGGGGGTGAGGGAAGGAGGAGGGGGATGAATTGGGAACCTGAGAAGGGAGTTGAATGTACAGAAGAGCTGGTGGGGATGATGGGCATGGGTGTCAATAAGGGAGGAGAAATAGTTTTGTCTGGCAGAGGAGAGGGCTGAGTTAAGGCAGGAAAGGATAAACTTGAAGTGAACGAGGTTGGCATGGTGTTTAAACTTTTGCCAGCAGTGTTAGGCAGCTCGAGCATAAGAGCGAAGGAGGCGGACAGTGGCAGTGATCCAGGGCTGCGGCTTAGTGGTAGGAGAGTGGCAAAGGGAAAGTGGAGCAAGTGAGTCTAGCTGAGTTGAAAGGGTAGAGTTGAGAGCAGTAATCTGATCATCAAGACTGGGCAGAGAGGAGAGGGAGGCGAGGTGGGGTGTGAGGCACTCAGAAAGATGGATGGGGTTAAGAGAGTGGAGATCTCTGTGAGGGAGTAATATAGATTTACAGGGGAAAGGAGTGTGAGTGAGGAGGCAGGTGAGAAGATTACGATCAGAGAGAGGGATTTCGGAGTTGGTGAGGGTGGACACAGTGCAGCGATAGGAGATGATGAGGTCGAGGGTATGACCAAGTTGGTGAGAGGGTGAGGTGGGGTGGAGCAAGAGGTTGGCAGCATCGAGGAGAGATAGAAGGCAGGCAACAGAGGAGTCATCAGGGATATCCATGTGGATGTTGAAGTCTCCGAGGATCAGAGTGGGCATGGAAAAGGAGAGAAGGAAGGTGAGGAAGGGGTCAAAATCGTTAAAGAAGTTGGAGGTGGGGCCGGGGGGTCAGTAGATGATGGCTACAAGAATCTGGAGCGGGTGGTAGAGGCGAATAATGTGGGCTTCAAAGGAAGGGAAGAAAGGGGGAGGAGGAATAGTGTGAAAGCAACATTGGGGGGCAAGAAGGAAACCGACACCTCCTCCTTTTCTGGTGAGTCTGTGGGAGTGGGAGAAGAAGAGGCCTCCACCGGGGAGAGCAGCAGAAGAGACCGTGTCGTCCGGAGACAACCATGTTTCAGTTAGGGCGAGGAGGAGTAGAGAGCTGGAAAGGAATAGGTTCAGGATGAAAGGGATCTTACTTAGAATGGAGCGGGGGTTCCAGAAGCCACACTTGGCAGTAGCTGCCGAGAGAGGGGAGGGAGGGGGAAGGGTGCGAGGGGTGGGGAGGGTTTGGATTGGGATGAGTTGGCGGGGGCCTAGGCAGGGAGAGTGGGAAGAGGGGTGGCGATGGGAAAGGAGAACTGGGATGGGGTGGGGGCGGGGAGAAGGGGAGGGAGGGGGCTAGGAGGGAGGAGCGGAGGACTGGCGCTGGTACAGAGGGATCCTTGGTAGGGGGTGAGGGGGAGTGGTCTTGGTGGGGGAGAGGGAGGGAAAAAGCTGGGTTTGAGAGGGGAAGGGGAAGGTGAGGAATGGGAATGGCAGTTGGGAGCAAGGGATTTGAAAGTTCACGGTGAGGTCAGCAGGGTGAGTGACAGTACAGCGGGAGGTTAACAATTGAGATGCAGAAGCGATGAAACAGTAGCAATGATAGAAGTAGCCATGGCATCACAGGGGGTAGTTAAACAATTACCATGGTACAGCAATAATGATGATCATTGGGAGATATAAAGATGTATAACTGAACAGAGCTTAGTGCTTAGAACAGTGCTTGGCACATAATAAGAGCTTAACAAAGAACAGTGCTTTGCACATAATAAGTGTTTAGTAAATGCCATTATTATTATTATTATTATTATTATTATTATTATTATTATTATCAGTGATGGCAACTTTTTCTAAAATTATTTTTTCCCCTACCCTGAACATTTTCACTCACTTCCTTTGTGGATATATGCTAGTACTTGGCATCAGCTACATGCATGGGATCAGTGTGTAGCAAAGATTATCTTCATTGTCCTCACAGGAAAAATACATTTATTGTCATCTGCAGCAGCAGTGACAGCAACCAAAAAACATTTAATAAGCACCTATTGTGTTCACAGCTCTGTGTTAGGTGCTTGGAAATACATATTAGAAGTAAAACATGCCATCCCTGCCCTGGAAAAGCTTACAGTGTAGTGGGTGAGTCTGATTTAATTGCCAATCTCATAATAGGTTAAAAAAGAGTTTAGATACACATGATAAAGAGAATAGTAAGCAATTCAATCAATAAATAAATTATATACATGAGTACTGAGGAGGCTGACGGGGAGACATGACCTGGAAGGGGAAAGAAGAAGAATGTTCATTGGGAAATGCCTCATGGAGGAGATTCCATTTAAGGCAGGCAATGAAGTTTGGGGAGCGTCTTGGTTTGATGAATTTGGGTGGTACAAGGGAGGGGTTATTCCATGCAGGGGAGAATATGATCGAAGGGTTGAAAACAGGAGAATCTGATAAAGGTACAGCTAGTATTATGAACATTATCAACAATAAAATGGTGACCCCATTTGGTCTAATGGAAAAAGCATGGGCCTAGGAGTCAGAGTCAGGTTCTAATTCTGACTCCACCACTTATCTGCTGCTTGACCTTGGGCAAATCACTTAACTTCTCTGTGCCTCAATTACCTCATCTGTAAAATGGGGATTAAGACTATGAGGCCTACATGGGACAGGGACTGTATCCAACTTGTTTATCTTGTATCTGTCCCAGCACTTAGTACAATGCCTGATAAAGATGAGCGATTAACAAATTACCATAAAAGTATCAATCAAAGGTATTTACTGAGTGCCTCCCATTCTAAAACTTTGTGTACACAGAGTAGTAGGAATAGTGTTTATTGAGTGCTTATTGTGTGCAGAGCACTGTACTGAGCATTGAAAAAGAAATCACAGGTGGGAATTAAACACTATCCCTATTCCTCAAAGGGAAGACATGAATCCTACCCTCAAATAATTTACAATCTAGAGGGGGAGACAGACACTAAAATGATTTGCAGGTATGAGAGAGAAGGATAAGTGTATACATATACACTTATATGTATGGGTAATGGGAATGGGTAATGCCTTAGGTAATAGGGTATGGTTATATAAGATGTGGTATAACAATAATGATAATGATAATAATAAATATAATAATAAAAATAGTATTTGTTAAATGCTTATTATGTACCAGGGACTGTACTAAGAGCTGGGGTAGACACCAGCAAATCGGGTTAGACACAGTCCCTGTCCCATGGGTGGTTCACAGTCTCAATCACCATTTTACAGATGAGGTAGCTGAGGCACCTAGAAGTGAAGTGACATGCCCAAGGTCACACAGCAGACAAGTGACAGAGCCTGGATTAGAACCCATGACCTACTTACTCCAGGGCCTGTGCTCTACCCACTATACCATGAAGATATATATACAACAGTATTGTACTCTCCAAAACACTTAGTACATTGCTCTCCCCACAGTATACGCTCAATAAATACCATTGATGTGTACATATGTACTACAGGTGGTTTTGAGCACACAAGTTAAGAGGAGGCACACAATAATGAGGCGACAGGGGGTATAAACAGGGGAGATGTGAAATCGATCAGGAAGGCTTGGGAATATGAAGGAGGTAAGAGCTCAAGGCAGGTTATAAAGTATGAGCAATAGGTTTGCATACTGAGTAGGTGAGCTTGAGAGAAACAAAGACTGGGAATGTAAGAATGTAGTGGGAGAGGAGAGTACATAAGTAGGAGGGACAGAACTGATTGAGTGCCTTAAAAAGACAATGGTCAGGAGTTTTAGTTTGATGGAGGGAGGAAAGAGTAACCACTGAAAGTTTTTGAGGAGTGAGGAGATGTGTAAAGAATGACATTTTAGAAAGGTAATCTGAACATCAGAGTGAAATGTGGCCTGTAGATGGGGAAGTAGTCTGGAAAAATTCTGTTGGTTCTTGAATCATGTACCCTTCTGTCCTAAGAATGGTTAATACAAATACATCCTGTAAATAATGGAAATCCATGCCTCTTAAGAGTGTTGCCTGTAATCTTGTTTTGTTTATACATGTGATATTCCACTTTGTTCATGATTGCCAAACCTCATTTCCTGGTCCCATCACTTTCAATACTTGACTCTGTTTCTTTGTTCTTTGTAGATATGGAAGGAGTCAGAGAAGTGGAAAATAGAAACATCTGCTTGGCTTGATAATAGATCCCCTTGGAATAGAAAATTTGGGAGCTATTATACTGGAACATCTGACTGATGCTTTGACCACCAAAAGTGGTCATCTTTTCTTCATTTCTACATTTTTGGTTGGAGGGACAAAATTAAAGAGATAATAGATTCATAATATGAATGCTCTGGAGAGTAAAACCCTAGCATTTAATTTCATGCTGGATAAACTTTTCTGACCTCACACATCAGGTGGGTTAAGTACTTGTAAATTACCCTTCATACTCATTTTGTTCAAATGGACAAAAAATGATAGTGGATCAGAGCATCTGAAGTTATCCTTGTTATATAATTCTGCTGAAGAAATCAAAGAAGAAATCCAACAGTAGAACTAGACAAAATAAACAGTAATCTGAAAGTGGATGAATGTTCTCTGGTTTTAATTTGTTTTCATAAACATATTGTACAGGATAAGAAACGGTTTTACTCAAAGTCCACTTCTGAAATTATTTCAGTATCCTCCTGCCAACAGTTTGGATGGGATAATGCAGTATGTGTTTCAAGAAAATCCATTGCAGTTCCCATTTAGAGCTTTATCGGAGCCTAAAAGTCTAAAGCAAAAATTTAAAGACTAAGCTAGTAGTTCCACCCCTAAAATCAGGTTATAGTTGAATAGAGGTCAAAATCTTTTAAACTAGGCTTTGGGATGGAATTCTTCCCTCAGCAGAGGATAAGAAATGTTTAGCTGTGGCCATAACCCTGTGCAAGTGAGTCATCTCCTTCAAGCCTAAACCCACTGGAAACATATGATCAGAAACAGATAGAAGCCAAAAGTAAATTAATCTTTTAAAACATTGCTGTATTTTCTTTAAAAATATAATTACCACTCTCGAGTCCCAAATTATAGAAGGCAGTCTAATCATCTGCCTTGAATTAACATGACAATTTTGGAACTCTATGGGAGCTGCAGTATTTCAAGAAGTTTCTTTAAATCTTTAAAATAATTTCCATTGAGCTAAACAGTATATACAGATGCGTATTTAGAATGTAATACAGTGATCAATTTCAATCTGCAAAATGCATAATTAATGTACTCTGTATGAAACTGAAATTTGTAGGATTTGTGGAAAGTCTTTTCTTGGAAAAAAAAAGGCAAGCTGTAGTTAGTCAAAATTGCAACAAGCATCCTTTTCATTGTTAGATGTAACTGTCTCTGCTTTATTAAACATAGTAAAAGCTCCCAAGAACATAATCAGGTTAAATAGTTTACCACACAAACGTTTACTGGTAAGGTCCTATTTAGCTTTCCCTTGGGATCCTAGTAACTGCTAGTGTTGAGACCAAAATTGCAGAAGCTACAGAAGTTCATTCAGCCCTGGGGGTTATTTTAAGCTATCTTGAAAAAGAAATGTGTCAAATAATTAAAAATGCATTAATATATACAAAGAGGCCTATGGGAAATTGAATTGTCAACAATATCATCACTTTCTCTCTAAAAAACGCAACCAAAATGAGACAACTAATATGAAAAAATGGAGAATGGCTTATTGCTCACAATGACAAGCCACTGAGGACTGAGAATGATGTACATTTGCTGCAAAATTAAGCAGTTATCTGTTTCCTTCCTTTCTAGTAGTGTTTGTAAAAATTCTTTGGGTAGCCAGCTGACCATGAAGAAACAAAATCACAACACTTAGTTAATATACCCTATTGACTTCACAGACAGCTCCACAGCTCCACTGCTAGAGTAGCATGATAATCAAAGAACAAATGGATTTGTGCAAAACTCTGAATAAATGAGTAACTGTGGATGACTATATAAAGTTTTGGAGATTTTACAGTTTAGCCCTTATGGATCTTAAACCTATGAGTAGACTTTTTTTGTCTCTTAGTGCTTCCTTAATGACCTTTTTAATCACGATCTATTCAAGCCTTTAAATCAAGTCCTTTAGATCAATCAATCAATTGCATTTATTGAGTGCTTACTGTGTGCAGAGCACTATACTAAGCCCTTGGAAGAGAATAACACAGAAATATAGCAAGACACATTCCCTGCACACAACAAACTGACAGTAAAGAACAGGATGCTTCTATATGCTATATTTGAGAAAAGTATGAGATTGATAAATTAAATTAAAATGAGGTAGACAATTCAACTGGTTATTTAGAATACATACAAGGTTTTTTTTAAATAAATTGTAATGACAACAATTAAGAATGGCTGATCATTGTTAATACAATTATAATTTCCCATTTCCTGTAGGTTTAAATGAATCATTAAAAAGATATTGAATAAGTTATTGGGTACCCTTAGGGGCTTGGTGTCATCAGTTTGGTCTCTTGCCTATCAGGACTTTTGATAAATTTCTGATGCTGTCAAATCAATCAATCAATCAAAGTCCTAAACAGGAATTTCTCTTCTTGCAAAGCTAAGAGGAGCTCTGAGCTTATTATCCAACTAATTCAGGCTACTTCCCCTTATTAAATAGAGGATTTTTGACCTAGATTATCCAAATTGGCTGTTTACAAGGATCCAGGTCCTAGAATAATTGCTCCCCTCATCACTTAAAAATGATGATTGCCAGATTATCCAGACAATGGAAACCAAAACATAGAGTTTAGCTTTCATTATTCCAAAAAACCTTTTGTCTGAATCTGGATAACTGAGACCTAAAGATATTTTGGGGTCTTAATTACTCAGTTACTTGACAGCTTTCATCTGCAGACGGGTAACCTATCTTTTGGCAAAGACAGTTAAATGACCTGGACTGCTTCTCTGGAAACTATCGTTTGAGGCCTGGCATTTTAGTCAGCCAGTGACTGACAAACAGGATTGTGTTGGGATATGAAAAATCTTATTGAAGCTACATAAACCTTTTCAAAATTTAAATTGGGATTTCAACCCCAGTGATTTGGAGCAGAACCAGGGGCACTGGATCTCTTTTCTGGGCTATTAAAATGTATGCTGGTCTTTTGGGAAAAAGGCTACATTACCCGTTTTCTTCAGAAATCCCTAGACTAAGCCACCAAGATATTTGGAGTCACTCTACTGGGTTAACACTCTACTGGGATAGTCAACCCAAAAGGGTTTGATGAATAATTAACCCTGAACTATCAAGTAAGCATGATTCAATCACATATTGCTCCAGTATTCATGCATTCATTCATTCATTCATTCATTCATCACTGTCACTGATATGGACATGTAGGCTTGTAAGAGTAAAAAAATGCCACAAAACACTAACATACTTTTACAACATCTTTAAAGTTTGTTAAAAGCTTATAGTAATTTACAAAATCTCTTCTAGTAATAGTTTTCAATCAAAAACCTATTTTCACAAATTTTTCCTATACATATATATTTTCTAAGGTTGTCATAGTTTGCATATGTATATGACAAACTTAGAAAATGTATATGACAATTTTAGAAAATCTATCTTCTTTTTATTACTTAAGACATATATGAAGTCATCAAAAATTTCAAAACTTGAGAAATTGGCTTTTTAAGATTATGTACTGGTCAATCTATTCCCTCTCAAAACAGTTTTAGAAAGTACTAGGCACCAACTGAGTGTTGAAAAAGTGGGCAAAAGTGGGCAACAGGAAACCACTAGAACTTCTAACCTCAAGTAAACCAAAGTTTAGTAAATTGATGTTCCCAGTGTAAGTAGGTGAACTGATGATGATTAGTTAGCATAGGTCAGTTACTTTCCAATCCTTCAATTATTTTCCTGACACACTGGTTCCTCTAGGACTTCTTCAGTTACTCACTGATTTGTAAAATATTCTGACTGTAGGCTTTACCTGGGAGACCTGAAGAATTGATGGAACTCTTTTTGAGGATCCTGTTCAGGATATCCTTCCAGGTCTTCTTGTGCTGATATCGCAATCAAGAGTACACAAAAGGGTCTGATGCGGCCTTGCTGTAAGTCAAGCACTTTGAGAGTATTCCCCAGTAAGAATCATTGTGGATGGTGGATACCAATCCTATCAGTCAGACAAGATAAGGGAACAATATTAGTGCAGGAGAAATATATTGAGAAAGCAAAATATTTCACTTGACCTCAAACCCAGGCAAACTACAGATGTTCCCAATTATGGAGAAAAATATTTTTATTGTTCTTCTTCTGTAGATTTATAATTCAGCAAGAGATATGTTTATAACTGAATAGCCTTCAGGGTACAGGTAGGTTGTAAGTGGATCAATTTGTAGGGATGCAATAACTTCTTCAGACTGCTAACTTCTATTTGTTTTTAGAAAGGATTAAATATTTTTTGTCTGTAAGCAAATTTGGTAACTGTACTATGTACTTGGTGCCTTGAGCATATCTACTTATGTGTTTGGCACATAGCAAACACCTAACAAATACCAAAATTATCATTATCTAATAAAACAATCATAATACACTTCCAAAAAGTTAGCAATTCACTCTTTTTTCATTCCTAGAAAGATTTACCCATTTCCTATAAGGCTGCACTTTCTCAGACTTTCATTTATTCATTCATTCAGTTTTACTTTTTGAGTACTTACTGTGTGTGGAGCACTGTACTAAGTGCTTAGGAGAGTTCAGTATAACAATAAACAGAAACGTTTCCTGCCCACAAGGAGCTCACAGTCTAGAGGTGGGGAGACAGACATTAATACAAATAAATAAATTACAGATATGTTCCAAAGTGCTGTGGTGCTAGGAGAGGGAATGAATAACAGGAGCAAGTCAGAGTAATGCAGAAGGGAGTAGGAGAAGAGGAAAGGAGGATTTAATCAGGGAAGATCTCTTGGAGGAGACGTGTCTTCAGTGAGGGTTTGAAGGGGGAGGGGAGAGTAATTGTCTGTCGAATCTGAGGAGGGAGAGTATTCCAGACCAGAGGCAGGACATTGGTGAGGGGGTGGAGATAGAGGTTCCATGAGAAGGTTGACATTAGAAGAGTGAGTGTGCGGGCTGGGTTGTAGTAGGAGAGTAGCGAGGTGAGGTAGGAGAGGGCAAGATGATTTAAAGCCAATGGTGAGGAGCTTTTATTTGATGTGAAGGCTCATTCATTCAATCATATTTATTAAGCACTTACTGTGTGCAGAGCACTGTACTAAGAGCTTGGGAAAGTACCATACAACAATAAATAGTGACAATCCCTGCCCACAATTAGCTCACAGTCTACATGGGGAGAGACAGACATAAATACAAATAAACAGACATCAATACAAATAAACAAAATTACAGATATATACATAAGTGCTGTGGGGCTGAGGGTGGGGAAGAGCAAAGGGAGCAAATCAGGATGACACAGAAGGGAGTGGGAGATGAGGAAAAGTGGGGCTTACTCTGGTAAGGCTTCTTGGAAGAGATGTGTCTTCACTAAGGTGGCCAGACTATTTGTCTGGCAGATTTGAGGAGGGAGGACATTCCAGGCCAGAGGCAGGATGTAGGCCAGGGCCAGGCTCGAGATAGGTGAGACAGAGGCCCAGTGAGAAGGCTAGCATCAGAGGAGCCAAGTATGTGTGCTGGGTTGTAGGAGAGAAGCAAGGTGAGGTAGGAGGGGTTAAGGTGTTGAAATGCTTTAAAGCCAATGGTGAGTAGTTTTTGTTTGATATGGAGGTGTACAGGCAACCACTGGAAATTTCTGAGGATAGGGCATGACATGTTCTGAATGCTTCTGTAGAAGTGTGATCCAGGCAGCAGAGTGAAGTTTGGACTGGAGTGGGGAGAGGCAGGAGGTTGGGAGGTCGGCAAGGAGGCTGATGCAGTAATGTAAGTGGGATAGGATGAGTGACTGCATTAACGTGGTAGCAGTTTGGATGGAGAGGAAAGGGTGGATTTTTTGCAATGTTATGAAGGTGGAACCAACAGGATTTGGTGACAGATTGAACGTGTGGGTTGAATGAGAGAGGAGTGAAGAACAATGCCAAATCTTTGGGCTTGTGACACGAGAAAGGAGGTGTAGTCATCTACAGTGATGAAAAAGTCAGGGAGAAGACAGGGTTTGGACAGGAAGATAAGGAGCTCTGTTTTAAACTTGTTAAGTTTGAGGTGATGAGAGCACATCCAAGTAGAGATGTCTTGAAGATAGGAGGAGATGCAAGCCCAGAGAGAGGGAGAGAAATAAGGGGATGAGATGTAGATTTAGGTGTCATCTTTACAGGGATGGTAGTTTAAGCCATGGGAGCAAATGAGTTCTCCAAGGGAAGGAGTGTAGATGGAGAATGAATAAATGAACTTGTCATAAGACTAGTTGAAAGGCAAACTGTTGGTTCATAAATGACACAGATGAAAGAGTTTAGGTTGCCTGAACTGTTTGTGTCATTGCTTAGGCATTACTAAATATGTGGGAACAGGGATTGGTTATTTAAAATGCTTTAAAATCTGACAGTTCCCAAAACTGTAAGGAAAATTCATTTTTCAGAAGAGGTTGAATAATCAAAAGTCAAAATTATTGAAACTGAAACTTTTTTCATATGGTATGGAGACCCTTGAACTGTAATGAAAAACTAGCCTGAATGGAAAGAGAGTGACACTGAATGACCTGAAGGGTTTTCCTAGATAGAGGAAAGAAGGGAAGTGCTGAGAACAGGATGTAAATTGGGGTTTGGTTGGGAAGAGGTTAGTAGCTCGCCTGGGCAGGCCAGGCAAAGGTGTTCTCAATCATGCTCCATGCTGGAGAGTACATTCTTTTCATCCCTCTATTATTTTCAATGAATTAATCATTCAATCAATCAATCAGTAGTATTCACTGAATATTTCACTGCATGTAGAGCACCCACTAAGCACTTGTGAGAAAGACATGACCTCTGCTCTCAAGGTACATAGAATCGAGCAGGGAAGGCAGACAGGAATTAGAGAAAGCAGGAAGAGAAGAATGAAAAGATGGATGAGGATAATTTATGCATATAAATTCTGAGAGTGGTTGTGGGAACATAAATCTGGAGGTGACCGAGATTGAGAGAAGAAAAATTAAGTCATGAAGGATGTGGTATTTCAGAAAATTTTTTAATACGGCTAGAGTTGTAATCTAGTCGATTTAGATTACAAAATCTAATTTTGTAATCTAGCCAAGGGAGGGACTTACAGGTGGGAGTAAGGGGTAAGCAGGAGATCCATAAAATTAGAACCATTATACATGGTCTCCCTAAATTCTCCCCCTGCTCCTCTATAGTCCCTTCCTCCTCCAGTCTCCTCTTTGACTCCCAATCTTCCCAGCAGTATCTCAAGAGGAGATCTCCTGCCTCCCCTCAAAATCTTCCCCTCCATCTGAGCTTCTGAACCCATCCATTCCTACTTTAACAAAACAACTGCCCCTCCCATCTTGCCTCCCTGACTTATCATCTTCAATCATTCACTTTTTCCACTGCTTTCAAGCATGCCCGTGTACCTCTTTCCTAAACAAAACCCCTCCTTTGACTCTACAGCTCCCTCCTGTTATTGCCCCATCTCCCTACTATCAATCATCTCCAAACTCCAGTCCATACTTCACTCTGCTGCCTGGATCATTTTACTGAAAAAATGTTCAGACCGTATCCCCCCACTTCCCCTCCAGTGGTTGCCAATCCACCTCTGTATCAAATAGAAACTCTTTACTATTGGCTTTAAAGCACCTGATCAGCTCTGTCCCTCCTACCTAACCTTACTGATCTCCTACTACAATCTAACTCGAAAAGCTGCTGTTTGAACACCAACTTATTCTCTCTATCTTGGACTCATCTATTCCTACAACTGACCCTAATGCCCATATTCTTCCTCCGCTGTATATCCTACAGTTCATTACTGTCTCCACCTTCAAATCTTTCCTAAAATCACTTCTCCTCCAAGAGGCCTTCCCAGAAAATGCTCTTTATTTCCCCTATATTGCCCCTCCCCCACGTGTCAACTATGCACTTCTCTCAAAATCCACCCCTCCCACCTGTTCATTAAATGCAAGACTTTAGAGAAAGAGAGAGATCAGGGCTGGAGATGTAGATTTGGGAATCAGCTGTAGAGATGGTAGTTGAAGCCATGGGAGCAAGTGATTTCTCCATGGAATGGGTGTAGATGGAGAATAGAAGGGGATGAAGAACTGAACCTTGGGAAGAGGGAAGAAGGGAAGGGGCAAGTGTTTTGATAAGGTGCAAAAGGATGGGGTTGGATGTGCAGGTGGAGTAGTAGTAGTAGTAGTAGTAGTAGTAGTAGTAGTAGTAGTAGTAGTGGTAGTAGTAGTAGTAGTAGTAGTAGTAGTAGTAGTAGTAGTTCAGAATGCAGATGTTCCTCATTCCCATGCCAACCAAATAAGGTATAGAGGAGCAGCGGGGAGGGGAAGAAGAAGGACAGGTAATAAGTACCTGCCACCTCTGATGTTCTGTACAGTGGATTGAGAGTTACAGCAGCTGGCTGTGGGTCATCCCGGCCCAGACTGTGGGATGCCCACTCTTTCTGCAACAAGTGAGGAGCCATGGGACAGGTAAGTGTCCCGCTGAATGCTTGTGAGGCTGGAATCTAGGGTGCTTCACCACATATATGTAACAGATAAATGAACTCTTCCCAAGTGGGAAGCATTCATGGGCAGGAGCTAGGCACTTTTCCACGAGCAAGTAACTAAATAAGTGTATTCCTCCTGAGAGAGAAGCCTTCAGTTTGAGTGGATGCAGGGCATTGTAAGGCTCAGGATACCAAACTAAAATAAGTGTATTGCTATCTATAGGGAAGTTCAATTTATTAGGTAGAATAAATTTTGCACAGTTCAGTCTTTCTGACTCTTGTCCTTAACTCCCACTGTGCCAATCTTCAAACCTGTCCCTGCGAGATGGGTGAGACAAATGAAGACTAAGAAAATAGCCATTGCTTCTTGGAATCTAACAATTTTACATAAAGAGGAAAACAGTCATTGATTTATAAAGAGGACAGCTTGGCCAGGTTAGGAGACGATATCGTAGCACACACTAAGCAAGAGTAGACTAACTGATGGTTTCTCATAAGTAGGCACTGGATTCAGGAGGTCTTCCCTCTTCATAATGATGACTATCAAGAGTTAGATTTGCAATATGACAATTACTAATATCAGACCTCCCAGCTCTGTTCTGAGGTATAAGTGAAAAAATCTCCGATGGTGCCCGTCAACCTACGAATCAAGCAAAAACTCACTCTTGGCTTCAAGGCTCTCCATCACCTTGCCCCCTCCTAGCTCACCTCCCTTCTCTCCTTCTACAGCCCAGCCCAAACCCTCCACTCCTCTGCTGCTAACCTCCTCACTGTACCTCGTTTCTCACCTGTCCCGCTGTTGACCCCTGGCCCACATCCTTCCCCTGGCCTGGAATGCCCTCCCTCCACACATCCGCCAAACTAGCTCTCTCTCACCCTTAAAAGTCCTACTGAGAGCTCACCTTCTCCAGGAGGCCTTCCCAGACTGAGCCCCCTTTTTCCTCTCCTCTTCCCTTCCCCCCCCGCCCTACGTCATTCCCCTCCCCACAGCACTTGTAAATATTTGTACAGATTCATTACTCTATTCAGGCAATGGAGTGCTGCTGGCAGAAATCCAGACATCAGGACAACCTCGTCCATCTCTAACCCAACCTCACCCGCTCTAACTGGAGGCCTTCCCAGACTGAGCCCCTTCCTTCCTCTCCCCCTCCTCTCCCTCCCCACCCCCCCGCCTTACCTCCTTCCCCTCCTCAAAGCACCTGTATATATGTATATGTGTTTGTATGTATATATTACTCTATTTTATTTGTACATATTTATTCTATTTATTTTATTTTGTTAATATATTTTGTTTTGTTCTCTGTCTCCCCCTTCTAGACAGTGAGCCCACTGTTGGGTAGGGACAGTCTCTATATGTTGCCAACTTGTACTTCCCAAGTGCTTAGTACAGTGCTGTGCACACAGTAAGCGCTCAATAAATACGATTGAATGAATGAATGAATGAATGAATTTTGTTAATGAGGTGCATATAGCTTTAATTCTATTTGCTCTGACGATTTTGACACCTGTCTACATGTTTTGTTTTGTTGTCTGTCTCCCCCTTCTAGACTGTTGTTGGGTAGGGGCCATCTCTATGTGTTGCTGATTTGTACTTCCCAAGTGCTTAGTACAGTGCTCCGCAAACAGTAAGCGCTCAATAAATATGATTGAATGAATGAATGAATGAATGAATGAATCTAATAATGCCAGACCTGCCTTTGAAACAAAAGCACTTTGCTACCATTGCAATGACAAACTGTGATGAAGAAGAAGGTCTCTAAGCCTATAAGCAATAAGAAATAAGCCGTAACTTATTATTAGAATATCAACATCAGATAAACCAACTTTAAAGGATGAGCTCAATATCAGAGTTGAAAGTGATGCCCACATGGAGGAAAGTCATTAGGCTTCATGAGATTGGCAAAGTCAACAGCACTGGTCTTCTTTTACTGAGTGAATGCACCTAACACCACCTCAGAATCACAACTACTGTCTTACACCAGCTAAACAAAAAAAGGCATCCATGATCCAAACAATGGCACTTTATTGATTACATAATAGCACAGCAGGAGAAGTGCAAGGATCAACATTAAGACTCCTAAAGAATTTACATAGACTTTCAAGAAAACATTTGATTGTATCAATAGATCTGGGCTTCCCTATAAAGTTCATCAATGTTCTGATACTATTTCATGACAGCATGACTATCTAGAATAGAGCTAAGTGTATTCTGTCTGATCCATTTCCATGGCCAACTGAGTAAGGCCAAGTAGGTGGAGTTGGAACAGTCCTGTTCAATTCATTCCATAGAGCCATGCCGGAAGATGCAAGAGACCTGGATGCAGATATTAACCTTTTTCATCTCTGTGGAAAATTAACATCCTCCAAGCATCAACCAAGATTCCATAGACAGTCATTTAAGAATTACTGTATGCGGATGGCTGCACTCTCAAGTCACACACCTAAAAAGTTACGCAAATATCTGTAAACCATATCAGCAAATCTGTCAGGTATTATCTAGCTCCCACCCATGAACACTTCCCATTTGGGAGCAGTTCATTTATGTGTTACTTCAATGTATCAAACCACCTTACCTCCTGCCCATGAATGCTTCCCACTCAGGGGGAATTCACTTATGTCTTACTTGCACATAGTGATGCTTCCCATTTGAGGGGAGTTAACTTATATTTTACATGCATTTAACTCCCGCCTATGAATGCTTCCCGCTTGGGAGGTAATGCATTGGCCCGCAGTAGGATAGCCACACACACAAAACTAAAAATTTTTATTGGCAACAGGAAGCCAAAACAGTCACAGAATTCTATGTAGGAAGCTCACTAACAAATGATGCAATGTTATATGTTAGACAAAGGAGAAAGCTGAATCAAGAAGACCAACACACCTTTGGAAGACTATCAAAATGTGGAAGATGTATTGAACCAGTTCCTAAGCCCAACTTTCTCTATGGTTGTGAGAGCTAGATCACACACACAGGTGCCACATCCTGCTCTTTGAGTAGTTCTACTGGCTTCTTTCGTAGGCCATACTCTGCTGCTGAGTAAAACAAGATCACCAACAACTATGTTCTGGAAAGAAGTCAGCCTCCTAGAAGCTATGTTCACTTAAATACAGCTGCACTGTGAGAAGAATGAACAACAAGCAGGATATCCAAGTGACTGATAAATGGAGAGCTGAAACTGGGAAACTGAAACAAGGAGGATGGAGGAAACATTTTAAGAATAGAGTGAAACAAAAGGCTCAGATAGAATGTATCCCAGTTGAAAATCGGGAGTCAGTTCCTGAGAATAGACCAGTATGGTATACTGTTATCAAGAAAGGAAGCATTCTTTTTCAGCAAAAGCTTTATAAGGTGTGATGAGCAAGAGTGAATCCATCTTGTAACTCAGAAGCCATTTTATAAGAGACTGTTCTTGTGGCCCCATGAACAACAACATCGAAGAAGGAATTTGAAGGTGAACTGAATTGTCCTGCTGTGAGGCAGAAGAAAGACTACTGGAAGTGACATGGTATAAGCTACCTTGCAAAAACAACCTGCAGAGTGGGAGCTGGAGGGAGGAGTAGCAGTCCTCCCTGTCTTTACCCAGTAATGGGCTTGAGTAGGCAGGCAATCAAAGCAGTGAATCAGAACACACCACAACCCCCTGAAACATGAGTGGACATCAGCGCTTAGTACAGTGTCTGTTAAGTAATCACTGAACAATGACCATAATTATTATAATAATAATTACTATTATTAATAAAAGGGGGAAAGAACCAGACTCGGGCAGCAACAAAGCCACCTAAGACTTACACCAAGATACCTACAAGATACCTATGGTTTAGCCGCCAGGAACCATCTAAGACTTGAACAAGGAAGCTTCACTGTAGGCATCTGGACTCCGGGAACTCCTCCGACTTAGGACTATCTGTATGAACTTGGGGCAGATATTCGGATGGGTAGCTATATATATATATATATATATATATATATGCATTGTGTATATGCATTTTCCCTCTCAATTGGACCAAGAACTGAATAAAACTTCAATAAAACTCAATAAAACTTCAAATAAAATAAAATAAATAAGAATTTAATTTAAAAAATTGAATAGAATTGAATAAAAGAAACAGCATGGCATAGTGGATAGAGCCTGGGCCTGGGACTCAGAAGGACATGGGTTCTAATCCAGACTCCTCCACTTGTCTGCTGTGTGGCCTTGGGCACATCACTTCACTTCCCTGTGCCTAAGTTGCCTCATCTGTAAAATGGGGATAAAAACTGTGAGCCCTATGCTGGACAGGGACTGTCCAACCTGATTTGCTTGCATGCAGTGCTTAGTACAGTGCCTGGCACACAGTAAGTGCTTAACAAATACCATAATTATTATAAAACTTTCCACTGTATATAGTGGTGATTTGGTTTCACTTTGAACTTGTCTCAGAGTTTGTGACCCAACGGGAACTATCGATTAATTAGGGCTGCACAGTAGGTGAGGTGCATCCTTGGATCTCATCTCAGGGCCTGGTTGAGGTGCATCGTTAGATCTCAACCCAAGGGCTGGGTGAGGTTCATCTTTGGATTTCATCCCAGGGGAGTAGGAATCTGGGTGTGGTGAATCCGTAGAAGCCTGTGTGAGGCCCAGCAAAGCAAGGATCTCAGTCAGGACTCATGACACAAGATATGACCAACAGAGAAACAAAAGAGAAAATCATGCCAGGCATTGTAAACATCACACATGACAAAACAACAGTGGACAACCTTTTTGTGAGCACTACGTGGCCAGGACAGGATGGTCCCACATTGGTCTTTTCAGTAACACACACACTTGTTGTTGAATTTCACCATCAGTAGTCTCTTCTTCTATCAAGACAACTATATTTAGAGGCATTTACATGCAAATGATTGTGATACTCTTTGCAGCTTCAGTGCACAATTCTTTCCTGACAATCAGTTTGAAGAAAGCACAAGGTATGTGCCATCCTACACTTGGAAAACCCCACACACATCAAAGTTTTTTTTTTTTTTAATCAGCAACATAGAACTTTAAAAAGTCACCAAAATCTGCTCCCAGGCCATGTACCTGAGCTTAATACAGTGTTTTGCACATAGTAAGCACTTAATAAATGCCATCATTATATGTACTATGCACTGTTGTACAGAGAGATACAAAGAAGGATAAAGAAGGCCAGCAAAGCCCAGGAAGACTGCAAGGCAGAATGTAGCAACAAAAGGACATCAAGCTCTATACCTAGTTGAAATTCTAGAAGTCTGCCATTGTATCCAACCTTGTATCCTACCTCAGACCTACAACAGAATACACATCCTGTTCTTAAAGCCATTGGTTCAGAGTCATGAATGAACTAAAATAATAATAATAATAATAATGGTACTTATTAAGCACTTACTATGTGCAAAGCACTGTTCTAAGCACTGGGGTAGATACGAGGTAATCAGGTTGTCCCACGAGGGGCTCACAGTCTTAATCCCCATTTTACAGATGATTTAACTAAGGCACAGAGAAGTTCAGTGACTTGCCCAAAGTCACACAGCTGACAGGTGGTGGAGCTGGGATTAGAACCCACGTCCTCTGACTCCCAAGCCCATCCTCTTTCCACTAGGCCATGCTGCTTCTGATCATGATCACTATACTCATCATGATAGGACAAAATAACCAACAATGAGATACTGGAATCCAATCAGTTGATCAACACTGAAGCAGTGGACAGAGCAACACACAGAGTGAAGACACACACTCTGGCACATAGTAAGTGCTTAAAAAGTACTATAATAATAGCTATTGTTATTTTTAAAATATATGACAGCAAGATGCCCAAGTAAGTGCTGTGCAGAAAAATGAAAGGAGGCACACAAAACTCTGGATGGTAGAAAGGCAGAAAAGTAGAAAGGTAGAGAGGTAGTGTGGTCTAGTGGATACAGCACAAGCCCTGGGGTCAGGAGGGCCTGAGTTCTAATCCCAGCTCTACCACTTGCCTGCAAAGGGCTGGGGTTTAAGTTGCAGGGGGAGGGAGTGGATTTTGAGAGGAGGCAGGAGATCTTGAGGTATTGCTGAAAGTAAGAAGCACAATAAGGAAGAGTAGCATAACATGACCTAGTGGAGAAAATGCAGGCCTGGGAGTCAGAGGACCTGAGTTCTAACCTGATTCTGCCACGTACCTGTGTATGACCTTGAGCAAATCACTTAACTTCTCTGTGCCTCAGTTACCTCATCTGTAAAATGGGGACTCAGTACCCATTCTCCCTCCCACTTAGACTGTGAGCCCCATGTGGGAGAGGGATTTTGTCCAACAATTCATTCATTCAATCATATTTACTGAGTACTTACTATGTGTAGAGCATTATACTAAGCATTTGGGAGGTAAAATACAACAATAGACAGACATACTGCCTTCACACATTCCCTTTAATAGTCTGTATCTATCCAAGCACTTGATACAGTGCTTGGAACAGAACAAGCCCTCAACAAATACCACAATTACTATTGTTATTTTTATTCTAGGCAGTTGGGGGAGCCAGACAGAAAGTAAAGACTTCCTCATTGCAAATCTGACACTTGAATTGTTTTGCTCAGAAGCTGCGAGACCTCTCCAGAAGAAGTGTCTGTCTCTGGGAGCTCTCCTTCGTCCGTTAGTCTAATTCCATTCATTGCTACAATATGGACTCCATATCTGGCCAATTCACAAACTACAAGCACTGTGCTTTTTAGGGAACGATTGACATTGTCATTGACCTGTAGTATCCTGTATGCCATGATTTAATGGTTGTGGTCTCTCTCTGTTAATGTTAATGCAAGATTAAAGATAGCCAGGCATGGCTATCTAATTTTGAGTTTGGTGAGGTATACTATGTTTAGGATATCTCTCACCCCTCCCTCATTCAAAGTGAGATGTGCATCCCTAAATAGGGCTCTTCAAAAACCCAGGAAGTCTCTGAGTGATGCAGCTGCTTCATCAGTGATTGAACAATCCATGACCTGAATCACATAGCTGCATGGAATTTTTGCTTAGGGGTGGAGTAGGAGTTGGGGTGCTTTTTCTGTAGTGGTGATGATTTGCTGAAAACCATCCACACTCTCTTACACAAACTTCTGGTTTTCAACAGGGAGCTTAGGGGACATTCTGTAACTGTGGAACAGAAATCTACTGCACCCTTTACAGAAGTAGACACTATTGTGACATATTTTGCTTTTTACACCATTTTTGAGTGTTGCTCTCACATCTGCTGTGTAAACCATTGGGATGTATTTTATTTCCTTCACTAATTTATACATTTACATATTATATCTTATTACAGTTATAATTCTTTAAACTACTTAATAAAGGACTATAAAAACTGGGCCATTATGGAGGCCTTTTAAATACTGGAAAAATGGGACAGTGAGATTGTTGTATGTTATTTATAATAAGGGGGAAGAAAGATGTAGAAGTTCAGAGGTTGGGGGTTGGGGAGTGGGGAATGGGCGAATGTGTCACTCTTACTAGGAGACTGGACAGGAAAATCTGTCTCCATCCTTCCCAGTCTAGAATCCCAGAACCCCAGAATCCCACTGTACATCTTGGTCCCCAGAACTTCTTTTCCATCCTCTGTAGCACAGGGGTTTTAAGGAATAATTTTTACAGTTAAAGTCTGAATAAATGGAAAAGCATTTGGATCTTATTTCTTGCACAAATCTATAAGCCTGGAGGGAATATAATGCTCAAACATCTGCTTGAGACTTTCCTCAAAATTAGGAACAGTGAGAAAATGCCATGGATTTCTGAGATGTCACTGTGAAACCATTTCCAAGATGAAAGAGGAAAGAACTCTCTGTGAAACCTTTGTGGAATTTATCTAATAAACTCATTTTCAGGAACGAAGATAATTATCCAGATCAACAGGCTATACCAAGCACCAAAGACTTTGAGACAATAGGTTAGGCACTGCTAAAAGCAGATAACAAATGTTTTTGAGACACATATTCAAGAAAATGGACAAATGATCATGAATTGCTTTAAATTTCAGCATAGTATTATAGCTGACAACAAATCAGAACAAAATAAAAAAAAATACATGCCAGCCTACACTCGAGAAAACCAGAGATTTTCAATGGTAATACAGAACCCAAATCTATCAAGTAATTCTGCTGCAGAACTGTGGACTCTCCAATCATGCATAGATGGACTGAGTTAGAAAATGGACTCAAAAAGACTTTATTGGCAATCTACAGTATTGAATAAGGAGACAATGATGGATCAAGCTCCAGACAAAATTGAAAGTTAGAAGTGAATTATGTCACTGTGCTTAACCTTCTCCATGGCTGTGAAACCTGTACATACTACAGAACAGATCCAAATTACTGAGTAGATTCACAAGTGTCACATGTCCATCCTACTCAACACAAAATGGAAGAGCAAAATTACCCACAGTGAGACCCTGGAATGCAGGATGCCCACCATCACAGCAACCCAGCTCCATCAAGTAGGACATGTAATGAGAAAGGATGGCAGCAGGATCCCCAAGCAGCCTCTGTATGGAGAACTGAAATAGAATGTTCACAAAGTGGGCATGCACAATATACGACAAAATAAATGTCTCCAATAATGTGACACAGAACTGGACTTTTAGGAGACAACCCAAACCAACCCAACAGCCTGATGGGCAACAATCAGGAAATGGCTTTATCTTCTTGAGCAAAGTTTGTGAAGATTGTATACTGAGACACAGGCTCACAAATAGACACTGACCTTGTAGAGGCAGCAAAAACATTCTTTATGGACACCAAATGTGAAGGAGAGTGCTGATATCTCATTGAAGCTTCATAGCCTAATGGAAAGAGCATGAGCCTGAGAGTCAAAGGACCTGGATTCTAATCTAAACTCTTTTAATCTGTCTGTGTAAATTACTGTACACATTTGGGGGAAGAAAACAGAAATAGAGACTTCATATGCTTAGTCAGTACCACAGATGGGTTGCTTCTTTCTGAGCTATTCTGGGCAATGATTATTTTGTCCAGATTTCTCAGGCCACCATCAGGATAGCTCTCTGTTCACCTTAAAATATCACTAGTTTAAAGCTATCTTGAGGATGCCCAAATATAGTTCAAAGTAGCTAATGGAGACTATCTCACACTGAATTTTCATGTGTCTATATACATATCTGGTCAGAGAGCCCACATTAACTAGTGATGTCAAATATTTTGTAAGGCTAATCAACACTGGGTAGAGGTCTTAATGGTGTCTGAGGGATCTGATATCCTACAGAGAGAAGCTGTGTGGCTTAGTGGAAGGAGCACTGGCATGGGAGTCAGAGGTCATGGGTTCTAATCCCGGCTCTGTCATTTGTCAGCTGTGTGACTATGGGCAAATCACTTAACTTCTCTGCACCATAGTTATCTCATCTGTAAAATGGGGATTAAGACTGTGAGCTCCACATGGGATAACCTGATTATCTTGTATCTACCCCAGCACTTAGAACTTAGTACTTAGTAAGCTCTTAACAAATACTATTATTATTATTATTATTATGCCTGTTGTCCCTTGCTGTAGTATAAAGCCCTATTGTGATTCTTTGAGCTTAAAGAAAATGATGTTCTTCAACAGTCAGTATTTAAGGACTCCAGCTAGGAGCTTGCCATCAACAGAAAGAAGTGAGATGCCACAATTGTTTTCAGTCAGTTCTTTCCACTGCCTGCATACCTGTAGTCTTTCCTCTTGTTTTCCATATGTATAGAAAAGAGTTTGAGTAGCATGATCTTTACTTTCTGGTATCTCAGTCCATATACCATCAAATCTAGGAACTTTGCCATTCTTCATAGCTTTGACTGAAGTAGAGGCATCATATGTTTTGGAGTGAAAATTTAGTTTTCACACTTTGAAATTAAAATCATTCTCCATGAATTATCCTCATAAATGGAAGAAGTATTCAAGAGATCATTAAAATGTGTCTAGAGTTTCCCATTTGTCTTTTTTGAGGGTGGAGTTATATCTACTTTTAACTGATGCATTGGGAGTGTGGAGTCATATGTACTCTTTAAGAATATTTAGGAGACCTTGATTTAGCTTTGCATCTTTTTATTCTTGGCAATCTTCCACTTGTCACCCATGCTTCTCAGTTTGTTCTTATTTTTGCCACAGACTTTGATAAGCATCTCTAGTCAGAAACATGAGAACTTCAAGATTTTTGCTGATATATAGTTTGTTTCACTGCAATTTTATTGGCATCAATGTTACTCACACCAAACCAGTCTTTGTTTGGATACTGGTCCCCATAATTCTTTTAAATTTCCATTCCTGCAATTTACCTGTGGTCCCTACCCTTAAATCTGTTGGGAAGATGGGACAATGGAAGAGACATTTCCCTCCTAGTTCCTTTTCCTTGCTTGATTCCAACCTATACTTATGAGGTAATGTATCTGTCTACAGCACAGAAACCATATAGCCAATGTAAAGTCTACATTGGCACACAGAGCTAAGTGCTGTCTCAGAATTCTTCTAACTAAGCAGTACATTGATCAATGATGCAGCAGTAGACAAGGAAGTAGAGAGACGAATCATGCAAGCCTCCATATCCATCTGGAGAACATCAAGCAGAGTTTGGTGGCAGAGTAGTATTAAGTTTTAAAACAAACTAAGAATTTCTTAGCTACGGTGCTCTAGTCTTTTTTATGCCTGTGAGATCTAGCTGCCCACCCCCTACTCTTCACCCCCTATAAGTGCCATATTTGCCTTGAGCTATTCTCCTAGTGTCACTTTTGAAAACACAACATCAAATGAAAAGACTATGATTCCAACAATGAAATTATGGCATGAAGCCAATGTATAAAAGCTGAACTATGCTCACCTCACCATATCTTCACTGGGCTCACTGGCACATGTGAGAAAGAATAGGATAAAGTAAGATATCCATATAGCTGCTGTAAGGGGAACTGAAATTGGATAAGCCAAAATAAGGACAGAGAAAACATTTTAAGTTAGTCAGTAAAACAGAGCCCCAACTGGAAACCAGGAGACAACCATGGCAGATAATCTAGCATGTTGCACTGCAATCAAGGAAAAATCAGCTGTTTTTGAACAAAAAAGGCAAAAAAGAAACCAGGACCAAGTGCTGCACAACAAAGGAGAGTCTGTTTATGTGCACAGCTATGTGACTTTGACCAAGTCACCTAACTTCTCTGTGCCTCAGTTACCTTATCTGTAAAATTGGGATTAAGACTGTAAGCCCCATGTAGGACAACATAATTACTTTGTATCTACCCCAGTGCTTAGAACAATGCTTGTCACATAGAAAGCCTGTAACAAATGCCATTATTATTATTATTATTATTATTATTATTATTATTATTATTATTATTATTACGATCAGGACTATGAGTCTCCATTGGCCTTTGTAGCCACATATGTACCCAAAGATAATTGTCACAGTCACTGATATTAAGGAAACACAGTAACACAATGATATCTTATTATGTGGACACTTCTGGGAAGGGTCTAGCCAGAATAAAATTGGTATATGTATCTGTCCAATTGTTAGAAAAAATACTTCATGAAAGACGATGTAGCTTTTGACCTGGACATGGTACTATGGACATGATTTTGTAGATAGAAAGTTTCAGGAGAAATGCAGAAAGTAGATCCAAGACTTGTGCCAAGTCTTCATTGACCTGCCAGAGACTTTCAGCTTAGTAAATCATACTGGCCTGTAGGTTGTTTGAAACAGCTTTGGCTCTTTGAAAAATATCCAGACAACATGCAGCCGCTCCACAGTAGAATGGCAACCAGAGCTCTGGATCAAGGCTCTTCTCTGAACACTTTGCTTTCCCAAATGGCATCAAACAAGGTTGCAACCACTCACTGACACTGTACACAGTTATGTTCATGGCCTCGCCGATAGATGCACTTCCAAGTGTGCAACACCAATATGCAATATCACTTAGATGGTGGACTTCTGAATTTGCAGCAACTTTGTGCAACAGCAAAGGTGACAAAATCATCCATGAGTTACAATTTGTAGTTGATTGCACTATAGTGACCAACACTCTTGAAAAGAGACAATTGCTCACTGTTTAATTATCATAAGCTGTTATTTAATTAAAGTCATTCTGCTGTCAGAAACAGAGAACTGTACTGGCACAAAATATCAAGAATCTCATCACAAACCCCAAGGTTCTGCTACATTACTGGATCATAGGCAGTGAGATGATGATGATGATCAGAACTCAGCTGCAGTGGGATGTTCATCTGGCTTGAATGAACAGTAGAAGAAGGCCAAAGATGATTTTTAGGCAATCCTAAACTTGGAACATGTTACAAAGGTAGACAGAGGAGAGGATCCAAGGCTCTATTAAGGCTATCCCCCATTGACTCTTGTGCTTGAGAACTGCACACTGGGCAGATTCTTCCAGGTATCTGATCTGCCATTTAAGCTATTCTGCCTTAAGAGGATAAAACACACTGCTTCAGTAAAGGTGAAAAGTTGAAGATGAAAGATAGCATTAAAAGCTGCACAGCAACTAATGCCAACCTTCAGGCTCACAGTTGTTGGTTAGTTGTGGGCAGAGCCTGGACTCTATGTGCACTGTGAAAAAAACAAAAAGTGACAGGACCAAGGAACATCATTCATCTTCTGCATCAAGTCTTCATCAATGTCATCATCATCATCATCATCATCATTTGGGCCCAGCCTGCAGATATTTTGTAGAGTAACCTGAACACTACACACTATTTATGATTGTATGGGTAAAAGAGATCAATTAATTAATCAGTCAATCAATCAATAGTATTTATTGAGCATTTACTGTGTACAGAACACTGTACTAAGTGCTTGGGAAAGTACAATGTAACTATATAACAGACACATCCCTTGTCCACAACAAATTAACAGTCTGTAGGGAAATATAAACATCAATATAAATAAATAAATTTTGGATAGGTATGTAAGTGCTGTGGGGTTGGGAGGGAGAGTGAATAAAGGGAGCAAGTCAGGGTGACACAGAAGGGAGTGTAAGAAAAGGAACTGAGAGCTTAGTCAGGGAAGGCCTCTAGAAGGAGTCACACTTCTATTTTCTGGTGGGGAAAATAATTGTCTGAAGGATATGAAGAAGGAGGGCATTCCAGACCAGAGACAGGTCACTGGTGAGAGGATGGCAGTAAGATAGATGAGATCAAGGTACATCAATAAGGTTGGCATTATAGGACAAAGTATGTGGGCTGGATTGTAGTAGAAGAATGGCAAGATATGTTTTGTTTTTAATTATTCAGATTCTTTCTTCTCCATCCAAACTCTTACCATGCTGATCCAAACACTTACCCTGTTCCTCCTTAACTACTGCATCTGCCTCCTTGCTAACCTTCTGGCATCCTGTCTTTTCCCACTCCATTCCATACTTCACTTTGCTGTATGGATCATTAAAAAAAAAAACCCAAAACCCTTCAGTCCATGTCTCTCCATTCTTCAGGAATCTCCAATGGCTGCCCATCCACCACCACATCAGACAGAAACTCTTTACAATCAGCTTTAAAGCATTCAATCAGCTCTCCCCATCCTACCTCACTTTATTTATCTCCAACAATAGCCCAGCCTACACTCTCCACTCTTCTTCACCATTTTACTCTCTATGCCCTGATCTCATTTATCTTGTCACTTACCCCTTTCCCACATCCTCCCGCTGGCCTGGAACTCCCTCTAATTTCATATACACCAGACTGCCACTCTACCAATCTTCAAATCATTATTAAGGTCACATCTTCTCCAAGAGCTCTTCCCCAGTTAAGCCCTCTTTTTCTCAGCTCACTCTCCCTTCTGTGTCATCTATGCACTTGGATCTGTGACCTTGCAGCTTTTGATGTTCACCCCACCCACATTCCGACAGCACTTATGTACATTTCTTTAAATTGTATATTATAAATTACTTATCCATTCATATTAATGTCTGTCTCTCCCTCTAGACCGTAAACTCATTATGGGCAGGGAACATTGCTGCTAATTCTGTAGTACTCTCCCAAGTGCTCAGTACAATGCTCTGCCCATAGTAAGTGCACAATAAATACCACTGATTTGCGTGTAGGGCTATCAAGGATAGATTTGTCATTTTTCCCCCAGAAATTTTCTGTTTCAAATATTTGATCACAAGTCTCTTGGGGCAAACTTACTTCTGAGCTGCTATGGGTATATACAGAATCCTGCCACATGAGTCTCTACTATGTGATGAGGTGCTTAGATAGTTAGCAAGGAGGAAACTACAGTGGAGAAATCTACTTCTAGGGCATCAACACTGAACTAGCTTCAGAGAATAAGCTAAGCAAGGCATCACCTCAGGAACCATGTAGAAATTTCCAAAGATGGCTGCCTGGAGCTTCCAATAAATGGTGGCTGCATGTTTTCTTTTAAAACTGATAATGCCACTGCCCTTCTCAAAGATGGGATGGCTATGCCACTGACTTTCTTAAAGATAGTGTGAGGAGGGACTTGGTTAATTGATGGGGCCCAAAATGGAACCTCAGAACCAAGATGCTCAGAACACCCTGTCAAAAGGTGGCTGAAGAGAAGCACTCCACAGCAAAACGTCATTACATTATGATGTGATGGTGACATGCAGCATGACAGATGCCTAATGTCTACAGTGAGCCTACAACAACCTCCTTTCTCTTCAAATTCCCTGCCAAGAGAAGCTAGAGAGATCTGGCCTGCACACACTCTGCTTATTCCTCCCCAGTGATATGTTAATCATCAGCAGTGTTTTGAATACTGAACTTGAATTTCAAAATTTTAATGCATTTTCATGTGGTGCATCAAATTACATTTTGATCTTAAAGTTTGTTAAAATAGGTCATTTGCAGAGTTTCTTATAATAAGTTTTGGAATTTGGAGAAAAAATATAGCATCAGCTTTGAAAAGATGGAATATTCTATCATTAGGGTGTTGTGCAATCAACTTAAAATATACCTAACCACGTCTATGCTCTTCTTCTCCTCTTCGATGTGCAGGGGGATTGTGCTGTAATAAAGTATTACCTGTGTTACACCATAAGGAGAAATACCCCCACTTGTCACTTCCTGAGAAACACAGCCCTCAGGAGCTTCCAACTACAGTCTGGAATTGCCAGGACTTGACAGCAAGACAACTCATACTCCTTGTACACAGAGAGCTTCCCTTCTAAAGGGGGAAATGGAGATAGACAATTTATCATGGAGTGGAATCAGAACAAATACATTTGAATGTTAAATGGAATTAATATAGGAGCCATTAGTGGGGCTGAAGATTATAGTAGAGGATGGGACATTTTGGAGATGATGTATCTCTTGGAGTCACTATGAATCAGACATGACTAGACAGCATTCAAGAGAGAGAGATAAACTAACATATACACATAAGTCCTGTGGATGAGTATGTATAAATGCATAGATTATAGTAACAGTATTTACTAAATGCTTTCTATGTGCCAAGCCTTGTGCCAATCCCTGGGATAGATTCAGGATATCAGATCCTACTCATCCCCTGTCTCATAAAGGTCTCACTATTAAAGGGGAAGGGAGAAACAGGATTCAATCCCCCTTTTTACATATAAGGAAACTGAGACACAGAGAAATTAGGTGACATAGGTACACAGCAGACACATGGCTGAGCTGGAATTGGAATCTGGGTCTCCTGAATTCCAGACCTGTACTTTTTCACTGGAGAGATGATCAGAGATTGCTTTCTGACCTCCTAAACTCCTGCCTCTCCCCGCTCCAGTCCATACTTCACTTCGTTGTTCAGATTATCTTTCTACAGAAACATTCAGGACATGTCACCCCTTCTTCAAAAATCTCCAGGGGTTGCCTGTTCACCTTCATATCGAACAAAACCTCCTCACCATTGGCTTTAAAGCTCTCCATCACCTTGCCCCCTCCTACCTCACTTCCCTTCTCACCTTCTATAATCCAGCCCACACACTTCACTTCTCTGGTGCTAACCTTTTCACTGTGCCTCGAGCATGCCTGTCTCACCACTGATCCCTGGCCCACATCCTACCTCTGACCTGGAACATTCTCCCTCCTCAAATCTGACAGACAATTACTCTCTCACCCACCCCCGCTTCAAAGTCTTACTGAAGGTGCATTGCATCTCCTCCAAGAGGTCTTCTCAGACTAAGCCCCACTTTTCCTCATCTCCCACTCCATTCCATGTCAACCTGACTCACTCCCTTTGCTCTTCCTCTCTCTCCCCACCCCACAGCATTTATGTATATGTCTGTAATTTTATTTATTTATATTGATGCATGTTTACTTTATTGATGTCTGTCTCCTCCCCATAGACTGTGAGCTTGTTGTGGGCAGGGATTGTCTCTCTTTATTGCTGTATTGTACTTTCCCAAGCACTTAGTACAGAGCTCTGCACACAGTAAGGTCTCAATAAATATGAATGAATGAATGAATGAATGAATCCCTCTCCAGCAGTTTGCTATTCAAACACATCACTCTGCCACTGGAGAGATTCATATTCTGGGTTCTCCTGAGTGTAAAGCTGAGAAGGACATTCTGTGCCATTCCATGAGAGAATCTGACATCTACTTAGATGTCAGGATCAAAAGGAAAGTTAATCATTGTGTAGTTAGTAATAAAAGATAAAGTGTAAATATCTTCAAGATCTCAGTCATACATTTTGATTAACCTTGTAAATACATAACAGTGCAGAACACAAAACAAATGTACCAATAAAGATACTGATTTTCTTGGTTGCTCTTTGCCTCCGCCTCTTTTGTTCATCTCGGCAGCATTCTCTCACACTGTGTGATATTGAATATGAACAAAAATATGATCTTGTAAATAATGCCAATACTATCAGAGTGCGTAACTATTTATTCTATGTATAGAAACCCCATGATCAGTTTATTCAGTACATGTTGCAGAAGCAATCAATCAATTAATCAATTATTAAGTGATTTCTATATGCAAAGCACTGTATTAAGTGTTTAGGAGAGTCCAGTGCAACAGTTAGCAGACATCTTCTCTTTCCCCAACAAGAACTTCTCCCCCATGATCTCAAATTGTTTCCTATTTAAAAAAATATTTGCTCGTTTGCCTTTTATAAATCATTCATTTCCTGTAGGTCAAATTCTTAAGGCCTTTCAATTATTCATTCACTCATACAACACTAATCTTGGCTAGTAGATAGCTTCATTTCACTGCTTAGGAACTCAGTTCATACAGAAGTTAAATCACTTGTCCTGTGGCAGGGCTGAGAATAGAACTGGAATCTTGATATCCAATTTTCTGGCCAGTAGCACCAGAACTGGCACAAAGGACTTTAGGATGAATCATAAAATTCCAGTTAACTGCAGATGACTTCCTGTTTCTTGAAGTGACAGAAAAGTATATGACCTACTTATGATTACATATTAACATAATTAAAAATAATCAAAAGAAGCCATAAAATTGTTGT
Source organism: Tachyglossus aculeatus (assembly GCF_015852505.1). NCBI lineage: Eukaryota > Metazoa > Chordata > Mammalia > Monotremata > Tachyglossidae > Tachyglossus > Tachyglossus aculeatus. The sequence goes on along the minus strand of NC_052081.1, from coordinate 22,191,841 downwards.
CATCCCTAGAATTTAAATTTGTATAGTCTCATGCAATAAATCATATGCACATTGTCTCTGTCTCCATTCTAAGTTTCTTTATACATAATTCCAAACTGAGAAGCAGGAAAATACAGGATTGCAATATGAAGCATAGAACATCAAGTTTTTTTTGTTATTGTTGTTGTTTAGCTATTAATGGTACTTGTTCATTGATTCATTCAATCATATTTATTGAGTGCTTACTGTAAGCAGAGCTTAGTACAGTCTAAGCACTTAGGTGAGTACAATACAAGAATAAACAGACACATTCCCTGCCCACAACTTGAGTACAGTATTTATTATGTGCCAGGCACTTTACTAAGTGCTGGGGTAGACACAGTCCATGTCCTACATGGGTCTCACAGTCTGAAGCCCCATTTTACAGATGAGGTAACTGAGACACAGAGAAGTTAAGTGATTTGCTTAAGGTCACACTGCAGACAAGTAATGGAACTGCTATTAGAACCCAGTTCCTCTGACTTCTAGGTTCATGCTCTTTCCACTAGACCATGTTACTTCAGTTAAAGTAGGAGAAACAATACAATGTGAAGACCATATTTTGAAATTATCCAGCAGTAAGAATAACACTGCCTGTCTGAATAGAGAAATGGTTAAGTTAATTTGTAATACTTTATTTCAGAATGACATTTGCCACTGTAATGCATGAATACTCATAATTTTCAATTTAGTAAATTGATTCTCAATAATTACAATAATAATAATGATAATGGTACTTAAGCACTTACTATGTGCCAAGCACTGTTCTGAGCACTGGGGTAGTTCATCAATTGTCATCAATTGTATTTATTGAGCGCTTACTGTGTGCAGAACACTGTACTAAGCGCTTAGGTTGTCCCACGGGGTGCTCACAATCTTCATCCCCATTTTCCAGATGAGGGAATTGAGGCCCAGAGGAGTGTGCCCAAAGTCACACAGCTGAGAAGTGGCGGAGCTGGGATTTGAACCCATGACCTCTGACTCCAAATCCCAGGCTCTTTCAACTGAGCCATGCTGCTTCTGTAGTTACAAGGTAATCAGGTTGGACACAGTCCCTGTCCCACATGGGACTAACACTCTAAATCCCCATTTTACAGATGAGGCAACTGAGGCCCAGAAAAGTTGTAGATTGCCCAAGGTCACAGAGCAGACATGTGGCAGAGCCAGGATTAGAAATCACATCCTCTGTCTTCCAGGCTTGTGCTTTATCCAGTGTGGCTTAGTAGATAATCATATTTCTTGTTGCAAATGGACAATTACATTTTAATGAAAGCCTCTGAAATGCTTTGAGTTCATTTCTTCTCCAATTTATTTCCATCATGTGTCGGTGTTTGAAGGAACTGTTCTGAAATATGTTGTCTCAATACTTTTTTTTCATTTTATGAAAATGGATTTAAAAAGCAAAGTTCAAATCTGGTTATCTAAACTAATGGGAATAGATAATATCCTAGAAATAGACAGTTCGAATGGCCAAGTCTAATATTATTGGTCATCTTGATTGGTCAAATTGGTCATCATTGGTCATACTGGTCTGCCCAATTTTATTCAGTTATCTGATTTTTTTAAATTTTAATTATCAGAACAATCTTGGTTCAGGTGAGCAGTTAATTGGGATAGCCACTATTTACATAAGGAAACGGCACCTTACCTTTTGCTTTCAAATATGTCCACTTCTTCCTTACCCCCTCAAAACCCTCTCTTGACCCCACTGCACTACCTAACTATCAATCAGTTCATCTCCATCTTCCTATTCTTGCCCAAACTCCCCCCTCCTCCCCCTCTCCATCCCCCCGGCCTTACCTCCTTCCCTTCCCCACAGCACCTGTATATATGTATATATGTTTGTACGTATTTATTACTCAAAATCTCCAGTGGCTACCAATCAATCTGCGCATCGGGCAGAAACTCCTCATCCTGGGCTTCAAGGCTCTCCATCACCTCGCCCCCTCCTACCTCACCTCCCTTCTCTCCTTCTACAGCCCACCCCACAACCTCCGCTCCTCTGCTGCTAATCTCCTCACCGTACCTCGTTCTTGTCTGTCCCACCATCGACCCCCAGCCCACATCATCCCCCGGGCCTGGAATGCCCTCCCTCTGCCCATCTGCCAAGCTAGCTCTCTTCCTCCCTTCAAGGCCCTACTGAGAGCTCACCTCCTCCAGGAGGCCTTCCCAGACTGAGCCCTTTCCTTCCTCTCCCCCTCGTCCCCCTCTCCATCCCCCCATCTTACCTCCTTCCCTTCCCCACAACACCTGTATATATGTATATATGTTTGTACATATTTATTACTCTATTTATTTATTTATTTACTTATTTATTTATTTATTTATTTATCTCTCACTCCATCCCTTCTCCCCTCCTTAACTTCCATCTTCAACCGCTCACTCTCCACTGGTTCCTTCCCCTCTGCGTTCAAACATGCCCATGTCTCTCCCATCCTAAAAAAACCCTCTAAAAAAACCCTCTCTTGACCCCACCTCACTTTCTAGTCATCGCCCCATATCCCTCCTACCATTCCTTTCCAAACTCCTTGAACGAGTTGTCTACACGCACTGCCTAGAATTCCTCAACAACAACTCTCTCCTCGACCCCCTCCAGTCTGGCTTCCATCCCCTACATTCCACAGAAACTGCCCTCTCAAAGGTCACCAATGACCTCCTGCTTGCCAAATCCAACGGCTCATACTCTGTCCTAATCCTCCTCGACCTCTCAGCTGCCTTCGACACTGTGGACCACCCCCCTCTCCTCAACACGTTATCTGACTTTGGCTTCACAGACTCCGTCCTCTCCTGGTTCTCCTCTTATCTCTCCGGTCCTTCTTTCTCAGTCTCTTTTACAGGCTCCTCCTCCCCCTCCCTTCCTCTTACTGGGGGGGTTCCCCAAGGTTCAGTGCTTGGTCCCCTTCTGTTCTCAATCTACACTCACTCCCTTGGTGACCTCATTCGCTCCCACGGCTTCAACTATCATCTCTACGCTGATGACACCCAGATCTACATCTCTGCCCCTGCTCTCTCCCCCTCTCTCCAGGCTCGCATCTCCTCCTGCCTTCAGGACATCTCCATCTGGATGTCTGCCTGCCACCTAAAGCTCAACATGTCCAAGACTGAACTCCTTGTCTTCCCTCCCAAACCTTGTCCTCTCCCTGACTTTCCCATCTCTGTTGACGGCACTACCATCCTTCCCGTCTCACAAGCCCGCAACCTTGGTGTCATCCTCGACTTGGGTCTCTCATTCACTCCTCACATCCAAGCTGTCACCAAAACCTGCCGGTCTCAGCTCCGCAACATTGCCAAGATCCGCCCTATCCTCTCCATCCATACCACTACCCTGCTCATTCAAGCTCTCATCCTATCCCGTCTGGACTACTGCATCAGCCTTCTCTCTGATCTCCCATCCTTGTGTCTCTCTCCACTTCAATCCATACTTCATGCTGCTGCCCGGATTATCTTTGTCCAGAAACGCTCTGGGCATATTACTCCCCTCCTCAACAATCTCCAGTGGCTACCAATCAATCTGCGCATCAGGCAGAAACTCCTCACCCTGGGCTTCAAGGCTCTCCATCACCTCGCCCCCTCCTACCTCACCTCCCTTCTCTCCTTCTATAGCCCAGCCCACACCCTCCACTCCTCCGCCGCTAATCTCCTCACCGTACCTCGTTCTCGCCTGTCCCGCCATCGACCCCCGGCCCACGTCATCCCCCGGGCCTGGAATGCCCTCCCTCTGCCCATCCGCCAAGCTAGCTCTCTTCCTCCCTTCAAGGCCCTGCTGAGAGCTCACCTCCTCCAGGAGGCCTTCCCAGACTGAGCCCCTTCCTTCCTCTCCCCCTCGTCCCCCTCTCCATCCCCCATCTTACCTCCTTCCCTTCCCCACAGCACCTGTGTTTATGTATATATGTTTGTACATATTTATTACTCTATTTATTTATTTATTTATTTACTTTGCTTGTACATATCTATTCTATTTATTTTATTTTGTTAGTATGTTTGGTTTTGTTCTCTGTCTCCCCCTTTTAGACTGTGAGCCCACTGTTGGGTAGGGACTGTCTCTATATGTTGCCAATTTGTACTTCCCAAGCACTTAGTACAGTGCTCTGCACATAGTAAGCGCTCAATAAATACGATTGATGATGATGATGATGATTTATTTATTTTACTTGTACATATCTATTCTATTTATTTTATTTTGTTAGTATGTTTGGTTTTGTTCTCTGTCTCCAACTTTTAGACTGTGAGCCCACTGCTGGGTAGGGACTGTCTCTATCTGTTACCAACTGTACTTCCCAAGTGCTTAGTACAGTGGTCTGCACACAGTAAGCGCTCAATAAATATGATTGATGATGATGGTGATGATGTGGAGCTCCCAGTCTTAACCCCCATTTTACAGATGCGATAACTGAGGCTCAGAGAAGTTAAGTGACTTGCCCAAGATCACACAGCAGACATGAGGCGGAGCCAGGATTCAAACCCATGACCTCTGACTCCAAAGCCCATGCTCTTTCCACTGAGCTCAACTCTCTCTCTTCTGTACTTTTGCATCATCTGCTTCTATGACAATTTTACATAGATGACCTACAGGCATCACAAGTTCAACATATCCAAATTCTCTCTTCCACCTATCCTTCCTATGACTGTTGACAATACCACCATTCTTCCTGTCTCTAAGGTTCACAACCTTGGCATTATCCTTGATTATTCTCTTTCAACTTTCATTTTCAATCTGTCACCAAATCTTTTTAGCTCTTCCTCCATAACATTTTCAGAATCTAATCTTTCCTTTCATACAAACTTCCACCATGCTGGTCCAAGAACTTGTCATATCCCATCTCAACTACTACATCAGCCTCCTCCTAGACCTCCCTGACTCCAGACTTGCCCCTCTGCAATTCATTCATTCAGCTTCACTCAGTAGCCCAGATTATTTATCTAAAATATCTTTCCCCACTCCTCAAGTACCTCCAATGGTTGTCTATTCCACACTGCACTGAGCAGAAACTCCTAACTACTGGCTTTAAGGCATTTAATTAGTTCTCTTTTCCCTATTAGCCTCATTCCTCTCCCAACTTGGCTGCTTCACTCTAATTAAGCCAACCTACTCACTGTGCCTTATTCTCACCTCTCTAGCTACCAACTTCTTGCTCAATTCTCTCCTTTGGCCTGGAACTCTCCTGAAATAAAATCAAGGTGAAGTAGTAGTAGTTGTAGTAGTAGCACCAGCAGCAGTAGCAGTAATAACATTTAGTGAGCACCCACTTGGTGTGGCCCACTATACTGGGCCCCTGGGAAGAAAAGAATAACAAAGTGACTAATTACCTGCCCACAAGGAGTTTAGAGAAGGTAGTTGAAGTCATGGAAGCAAATGACTTCTCCCGGGGAGTGAGTGTAGATGGAGAATAGAAGGGGACACAGAACTGAACTTTGACAGACTCCTGTAGCTAGGGAGTGGGACACGAGGAGTAATCTGCTAAAGAGACTGAGAATAAGCATTCGAAGTGATAGAAGGAGAACCAGGAGAGGATGGTGTCAGTGAAGCCAAGGTTTTAATGACAGGAGAAGGGGATGGCCCATGGTTTAGAAGGCAGATGAGAGGTAGAGGAGGATTAGATGGGAGTAGAGGCCATTGGATTTAGCAATGACTGAATAGACTCATGATCTCTCTCTCTCCTCTCTCCTCTCTTTGGAGTATTCCTCTCACACTTCAGACTTTATACTCCATTTCTGTCCTACCCTTATTTGTCACTGTAGTGTGTGTTCTTACTAAGTGACTTGGGTTATTTGGCAGAAATGGAAACCCTCACAGAAGAGTACAGGGAGCTCATGAAGGAAAATGGGTGGACCATCATTTGCTGGGGTAGTGAATTGCTATGGGGAGCATGGGAAGATCAGAAAGCATTAGATGCAGAGCCGAAGGTGGCCAAGATTAAGCCTGGAAAAAGAACGGAAGTCATCATCAGCCTCCTTTTGTTTGCCTTATCCATAGGAATGACAGGAACCCTTACGAGAGTCTGTGGTCAGAGCCATGACTGAAGTTCATCCAGAAGACCGGAGACCCCCATGTAGTGTCTGGTCTCCCTTGGAGGACTTAATAGGAACCATCGAACTGTGGAGTTTACACAATATGCTCATGATGGGAGAAGGAACTCCGGATCCCCTAGGGGAAGTAGTGACATAGATTGTTTGAGCGGCATCCTGCAGTGGCCCCCAGTTCCTTGTAATGGTATTAGCTTATACCTGAGGAGCAGACTGGACAGAAACATCCTCCCAGAGCTTATTGGTGCAGTCAGAGAAAGGCTGGAGTATTCACGTGGGGGACCCTCAGGCGCTTCTTAATTTGATGGCAATGTTGATGGGAAAGAATGACTTCCCTCATCCCCCCACAAGGGGTTTTCCCCTGGACCACCCACAGGGAAAGCCCTGGACAAATTAGATCATCAAGTAGAAACCTCACAGCCCCTGATTTGTGGGCTTGAATCCCATCATTGCCCTCTGGGTTGTATGGCTTAATGCTGTCCGGAGGATTAACAATTTGTGTGTGCTCTCTTTTAAGGAGCAGAACAGGCTGTAGAAATGTGTTGAGTGCATCCTTAAATGCTTGTGTCTATGTAAGAGCTTGTGTGGAATGAGTAATGTTTCAATGAACTGGCCAGTGGTATGAAAGTGGTGTTTAATAATAATGATGGCATTTATTAAGCACTTACTATGTGCAAAGCACTGTTCTAAGCACTGGGGAGGTTACAAGGTGATCAGGTTGTCCCATGGCAGGTTCACAGTCTTCATCCCCATTTTACAGATGGGGTCACCAGGGCACAGAGAAGTTAAGCGACTTGCCCAAAGTCACACAGCTGACAAGTGGCGGAGCCGGGTTTGTTGGGTTTAGCGGAGAAATTCCTAAGAAATTCCTACCCTAAATTGGGTAACTCCATAGTTTGAGAGCATGACTGGAGCTATCACTTTAGAAGGTCAAAAGGGAAAATTTGTTGGAGGTAGGGATCCCCCCTCTAGTGTTGTGCCGAGAATCAGTGAGTGAGACCCAGGTAGTAATTTAGAAGTGGATTTTATTAGCGCGCGGCTGCAAGGGGCCAGGAACCCAGATCAAGCAGCACCGATCCCATTCTCACTGTGTCTTTTATTGAGTTACAGCAACATGGGAGGGAGCATTTAGGAATTTCAGGAATCCAATTAGGACCGACAGGATGCTGTAAATTCTCTGTTTTTACTGCCTTGTAAAGGTTGTTGTTATCTGCCATATGGCCTTGTATAAATAGGTGTGTAAATTCTGTTATCTTCTGTTGTCACTGTCTTGTCAGGATGTCATCTGACCTGCGACCTTACATAGATAAGTGTTACTTGTTTAATGGCCTTGAAGGCATCTGTTGCAGACAATACAAAAAGGAGTTGTTCTCTCAGCCTGCACAAAATGGAGTCAGTCATGTCAAGTCCGCTAGTGGACAACAGGGATGGCTTTTTTCAGGCAGGTCAGGGTGGGGGAGGCCTTTGTTAGGCAGGTTTTGTGGCGGGAAGTTTTGGCGGGCATTCTTCTTCCATGAAGAAGGGTGTACAAAGGGATGGGAGGAAGGGATGGGAAAACAAAATGGAGATCAGACAAACCCGATCACAACATTCCCCACTTCTTATGGACAGAGTGTCAAACCCTTGACACATTTTTGGCGACATCGTCATACCGGCCAAAGGGCTCAGTTTGTAGGGATTGATAGTGGAGATCCCTAATGAGGAGCAGCTTAACAGAGTTGATGTGGGACTTAACAAATTCTAGGAGGTGATTCACTAAGCAGGGTCCGGCGAGCAGGGCAACTACGAGGAGAAACAAGGGGCCAGCTAGGGCAGACACAAGCGTGGTTAACCACGGAGATGTCCGGAAAAGACTCTGGTACCAGGTTAAATTTTTCCTCACCCGAGAGAGGCTCTCCTGAACAACTCCAGAGTTATTCGCATAAAAGCAGCAGGCCTCTCCCAGGGCGGCACAGAGGCCACCCTGTCTCAGAAACAATAAGTCCAAACCCCTCCGGTTCTGGAGGACCATCTCCGCTAGGGAGTCAACCTGTCGCTCCAGAGTGGAAATGGAGTGCTCAAGGTGGGTGAGGTCAGTATCCACCTGGGTGCTGAGTTCTCTGTAGCTTGCCTCCCCCCACACCAGTGCGGTAGTGTCCAGGGCGGCAGAACCCGCTAAACCCAACCCCACTAGAATGGGGATGAACAGTGGGGCAACCCGCTTATGACAGAGGGACCAATCCTCCCGCAGGGAAAAGTGGTCCCACCCATCAGCACCAGGCAACAAGGACACTCTGGGGACGATGGAGACTAGCACACAGAGAGGGCCACTGGGGTGAGCAAGGAAAACTCGGGCTGAAACACATCGAGTGATTCCGTCCAAACACGCCCATCAGGTGCCCGGTGGGGCGGGGAAGTAAGCAGAACCGGAGGAGGACCGGACCATCACATTGAGGGAGCAAACAGGCGAGTATGGGGAGGCATGGAGGTTCGTGTTATCCGAGATTAAGTAAACCCTAGAGCCCTGGACGTCCCCTAGAGTCAACCCTGGCTGGTCCCATTCACAGTTGTCAGAATCGGAGGTGGTAGACACAGGGTTATTGATAGCCACTCCAACATAGTATGGAGGCTGGGCATCCATGCATAGCCAACAGCTTAGGCCCAGGTCCGGTTGAGTGGAGTTGATCACCCCCTAAACGGCCTGTAAGAGGCCCATGACTGAAGGATGAGGGGGTTTCTGGCTGGAGGACCCCCCCTCACCTGGCTCTGGAGAGACAATTTCCCCGGCGGGTGTCTGAGGGGGTGGGACAGCGGAGGACGGGGCCCGAGGTAAGGACTGGGCAGTGGAGGACGGGGCCCGAGGTATGGACTGGACAGTGGAGGACGGGGCCCGAGGTAAGGACTGGACAGTGGAGGACAGGGCCCAAGGACTAGGGAAGATTTTGGGAGACAGAGCTGATTTCCCAAGGGGGCCGATTGGCAAGTAGGACGTTATGGGGGATTGCTTAGCAATGGTAAAGATAATCCCAGGGTCCGCCCAGGCCCTATTTCTGCCATCTAATCTCATGCCCCCCGAATGGGGAGTATTCCAGAACCTACTCTCAGGGTCGCGAAGGGTGAGAAACAAGGTTGTGGATATGGGGGTTGGGTCCTTTTGGATAGTCAAGTGCGGATCTGTCCCCACGCGGCCTTCTTTGGCCCCACAAGCCGCCCCGTGGAACGAAGATACTACAATGGCAGTCACACAGGCGCATTTCGGGCAGAAATGGGACGACCTATCCAGGAAACTGGCATCCCAGCCATCTGTAAGGAACCCCGGGCACATTCTTACTTCAGAAAACGGATTACTACAAGGGGAAGCGCCTCCGATCGAGGTGGGGAAGAGGGAGCATAAATCCAACCGGAAATACCGGCCATCATTCAAACCTTGGTCCATGGGTCCATGTACCTTCTTCTGCATAGAATGTCCAGAGTACCTGATCCCCCTTCTTCATCGTCCAGGTGTTTTTGGGTTTTGGGACATGAGGGTTGAATGACATCGAGGGAGAGGGGGTCATTAGGGAGACAAGGAGGAGGAAATGCGGGAGAGTCTTAGCTTTAGGGGGTCGGCCTGTGCCTCCGCCTTCCATGTCGGGGCCGCAGCAGGTTTCACTCGACTGTGATGGAGCCAGACAGGAACGGAGTCAACCTTGACGGCTGTTGGCGTGGTCAGGATGACGGTGTAAGGGCCCTTCCACTTAGGCTCCAAGTCGGACGCGGTGAATTTCTTGACCAGGACCGAGTCCCCGGATTGGAAGGCATGTGCGGGTGCAGAGGTGGGAACTGGCAGGGCGTTTTGGACAGATTTCAGGAGTGTTCCCTGTGTTTTCTGGAGACCCTGCAGGAACTTAATCTAGGAAGAATTAGTAGCGTCCGCCCTGAGTTCCTCCCTGATTAGGGGGAGGATTGGCGGGGGTCTACCAAACAGAATCTCAAAAGGTGCGAGACCCGACTTATTGGGGGTACATCGGCTTCGGAGTAGGGCCAGTGGGAGGAGCATGACCCAATTTTCCTGAGTTTCAAGGACCAGTTTGGTGAGGAATTCCTTAAGAGTTCGGTTGGTCCTTTCTACCTGACCTGAACTCTGTGGTTGATAGGCACAGTGTAATTTCCATTCTATTCCTAAAGCTTTGCCTATGCCTTGGGACACTTTGGCTATGAATGCTGGACCATTTTCAGACCCGAGTCCCAGTGGGAGACCAAATCAATCAATCGTATTTATTGAGCGCTTACTATGTGCAGAGCACTGTACTAAGCGCTTGGGAAGTACAAATTGGCATCACATAGAGACAGTCCCTACCCAACAGTGGGCTCACAGTCTAAAAGGGGGAGACAGAGAACAGAACCAAACATACCAACAAAATAAAATAAGTAGGATAGAAATGTACAAGTAAAATAAATAAATAAATAAATAAATAGAGTAATAAATATGTACAACCATACATACATATATACAGGTGCTGTGGGGAAGGGAAGGAGGTAAGACGGGGGGATGGAGAGGGGGATGAGGGGGAGAGGAAAGAAGGGGCTCAGTCTGGGAAGGCCTCCTGGAGGAGGTGAGCTCTCAGCAGGGCCTTGAAGGGAGGAAGAGAGCTAGCTTGGCGGATGGGCAGAGGGAGGGCATTCCAGGCCCGGAGGATGACGTGGGCCGGGGGTCGATGGCGGGACAGGCGAGAGCGAGGTACAGTGAGGAGATTAGTGGTGGAGGAGCGGAGGGTGCGGGCTGGGCAGTAGAAGGAGAGAAGGGAGGTGAGGTAGGAGGGGGCGAGGTGATGGAGAGCCTTGAAGCCCAGGGTGAGGAGTTTCTGCCTGATGCGCAGATTGATCGGTAGCCATTGGAGGTTTTTGAGGAGGGGAGTAATATGTCCAGAGCATTTCTGGACAAAGATAATCCGGGCAGCAGCATGAAGTATGGATTGAAGTGGAGAGAGACACGAGGATGGGAGATCAGAGAGAAGGCTGGTGCAGTAGTCCAGACGGGATAGGATGAGAGCTTGAATGAGCAGGGTAGCGGTTTGGATGGAGAGGAAAGGGCGGATCTTGGCAATGTTGCGGAGCTGAGACCGGCAGGTTTTGGTGACGGCTTGGATGTGAGGGGTGAATGAGAGAGCGGAGTCGAGGATGACACCAAGGTTGCGGGCTTGTGAGACGGGAAGGATGGTAGTGCCGTCAACAGAGATGGGAAAGTCAGGGAGAGGACAAGGTTTGGGAGGGAAGGCAAGGAGCTCAGTCTTCGACATGTTGAGCTTTAGGTGGCGGGCGGACATCCAGATGGAGATGTCCTGAAGGCAGGAGGAGATGCGAGCCTGGAGGGAGGGGGAGAGAGCAGGGGCAGAGATGTAGATCTGGGTGTCATCAGCGTAGAGATGATAGTTGAAGCCGTGGGAGCAAATGAGGTCACCAAGGGAGTGAGTGTATATTGAGAACAGAAGGGGACCAAGCACTGAACCTTGGGGAACCCCCACAGTAAGAGGATGGGAGGGGGAGGAGGAGCCTGCAAAAGAGACTGAGAAAGAACGACCGGAGAGATAAGAGGAGAACCAGGAGAGGACGGAGTCTGTGAAGCCAAGGTCAGATAACGTGTTGAGGAGAAGGGGGTGGTCCACAGTGTCAAAGGCAGCTGAGAGGTCGAGGAGGATTAGGACAGAGTATGAGCCGTTGGATTTGGCAAGCAGGAGGTCATTGGTGACCTTTGAGAGGGCAGTTTCCGTGGAATGAAGGGGACGGAAGCCAGACTGGAGGGGGTCGACGAGAGAGTTGTTGTTGAGGAATTCTAGGCAGCGCGTGTAGACAACTCGTTCAAGGAGTTTGGAAAGGAATGGTAGGAGGGAGATGGGGTGATAACTAGAAGGTGAGGTGGGGTCAAGAGAGGGTTTTTTTAGGATGGGAGAGACATGGGCATGTTTGAAGGCAGAGGGGAAGGAACCAGTGGAGAGTGAGCGGTTGAAGATGAAAGTTAAGGAGGGGAGAAGGGATGGAGCGAGAGATTTCATAAGATGAGAGGGAATGGGGTCAGAGGCACAGGTGGCCGGAGTAGCATTTGAGAGGAGGGAGGAGAGTTCCTCTGAGGATACCGCTGGGAAGGATGGGAGAGTAGCAGAGAGTGTTGAGAGCCGGGGGGTTGGAGAAAGGGGGGAAGAGACTTTGGGGAGGTCGGACCTGATGGATTTAATTTTGTTAATGAAGTAGGAGGCCAGATCGTTGGGGGTGAGGGAAGGAGGAGGGGGAGGAACCGGGGGCCTGAGAAGGGAGTTGAATGTACGGAAGAGCTGGCGGGGGTGATGGGCATGGGTGTCAATAAGGGAGGAGTGTCAATAAGGGAGGAGAAATAGTTTTGTCTGGCAGAAGAGAGGGCTGAGTTAAGGCAGGAAAGGATAAACTTGAAGTGAACGAGGTTGGCATGGTGTTTAGACTTTCGCCAGCAGCGTTCGGCAGCTCGAGCATAAGAGCGAAGGAGGCGGACAGTGGCAGTGATCCAGGGCTGTGGGTTAGTGGTGCGAGAGCGGCGAAGGGAAAGGGGAGCGAGCGAGTCTAGCTGAGTAGAAAGGGTAGAGTTGAGAGCAGTAATCTGATCATCAAGACTGGGTAGAGAGGAGAGGGCGGCGAGGTGGGGTGTGAGGCGCTCCGAAAGATGGGTGGGGTCCAGAGAGCGGAGATCTCTGTGAGGGAGTAATACGGATTTACAGGGGAAAGGAGTGTGAGTGAGGAGGCAGGTGAGAAGATTATGATCAGAGAGAGGGATCACAGAGTTGGTGAGGGTGGACACAGTGCAGCGGTAGGAGATGATGAGGTCGAGGGTATGACCAAGTTGGTGAGTGGGTGAGGTGGGGTGGAGGAAGAGGTTGGCAGCGTCAAGGAGAGATAGAAGGCGGGCGGCAGAGGAGTCGTTAGGGATATCCATGTGGATATTGAAGTCTCCGAGGGTCAGAGTGGGCATGGAGAAGGAGAGAAGGAATGTGAGGAAGGGGTCAAAGTCGTTAAAGAAGTTGGAAGTGGGGCCCGGAGGGCGGTAGATGACGGCTACAAGAATCTGGAGGGGGTGGTAGAGGCGAATAATGTGGGCTTCAAAGGAAGGGAAGGAAAGGGAAGGGGGAGGAGGGATAGTGCGAAAGCGACATCGGGGGGCGAGAAGGAAACCGACACCTCCTCCTTTTCCGGTGAGTCTGGGGGAGTGGGAGAAGAAGAGGCCTGCACTGCAGAGAGCAGCAGAAGAGACCGTGTCGTCCGGCGACAGCCATGTTTCAGTTAGGGCGAGGAGGAGTAGAGAACTGGAAAGGAAAAGGTCCAGGATGAAAGGGATTTTACTTAAAACGGAGCGGGGGTTCCAGAGGCCACACTTGGCATCAGCTGTCAAGGGTGGGGAGGGAGGGGTAAGGGTGCGAGGGGTGGGGAGGGTTTGGATTGGGATGAGTTGGAGGGGGCCTGGGCGGGGAGAGTGGGAAGGGGGGTGGCGATGGGAAAGGAGAACTGGGATGGGGTGGGGACGGGGAGAAGGGGAGGAGGGGGGCCGGGAGGGAGAAGGGGAGGACCTGCGCTGGTACAGAGTAATCCTTGGTAGGGGTTGAGGGGGAGCGGTCTTGGTGGGTGAGAGGGAGGGAAACAGCTGGGTGGGAGAGGGGAAGGGGAAGGTGAGGAATGGGAATGGCAGTTGGGAGCAAGGGAACTGAAAGTTCATGGTGAGGTCAGCAGGGCGAGTGACAGTACCGCGGGGGGTTAACAATTGAGATGCAGAAGCAATCGCGGGAGAAGTTCATTTAGAATCTTTTTCACCACTACCATGGCTGTTTCGTGTTTAACTGGGAAAGCTTCTACCCACCCTGAAAAAGTGTCAACAAATACCAGGAGGTATCGATAGCCTGCCGCGGGGGGTTTCACCTCCGTAAAGTCTACCTCCCAGTTTTCTCCTGGCTGCAATCCCGGCAATCTGACTCCTGAGGGAGCAGCCTTCCCCTGCTTCACATTTACCTGTGCACATGTTCCACACCAGGTGGTTATGCTAGCTAAGGGGCTGTCCAAGTGTGGGATAAAGTACCTATCTCTCAACAACAAGCCCATCTTTCGTGCCCCCAGATGGGTGATCTGGTGTAGCCGTGTGATCCATTCTCTCCCTACCACCTCAGGGACAAAAATTCTTCCTTCTGGAAGGACCCACCATCCTGACCCGTCTCTAGTCCCCCCTTTTTGTTTTGCGAAGGAATCATCCAAGGGGGAGTAGTGAGGGGCCGGTGTATCATTAGGGTCAAAAATGGGGCATAAGGGGGCAACGCCGGGAGGGGACTTTGCTGCCTCTCGGGCAGCCTCATCCGCCGCCTGATTGCCAATGGCCTCGGGTGAGTACCCGTGCTGGTGCCCGGGGCGATGGATGCTGGCCACCCGGGCCAGCATCCAGACCGCGTCTAGTAAAGACAAAATCTCCTCCTTATTTTTAATGGTTTTTCCCGCCGAGGTTAAGAGCCCACCCAACAAGTTTACCCCGGCTTTGGGTATAATCAGGAATTTTCCCGAGAAGTTTGACCCTAGGTATTCTAGTTCTAAGGTCTCTGTAACAGGGACCGGGAAGTTCTCCCTCTGCACCCCTGAGATCCCAATGATTTCCCTCTCGATTCTGGCCCCGATCGGCAGTCTGGTTAGAGACGATCGGGTAGCGCCCGTGCCTATCAAAAGGATATAATATTGTTAATCTTGTTTTTCTCTGCCCACCCTCAAATTTGTCACGGGCTCAGGGTGGGCTTGTTCTATGGGCTCCTGATCCCCCTAGTCTTCCCCCTCCACGAAGGAATTACTAAAATTATCTCCTGTCCCTTCTCTTTCTTCTTCACACACACTTACTCTAACCTTCATACACATACGATTTCCTTCAGAGGCAATCTCTCCACCCCTCATTCCCCCCTTATGGGACACCTGCTTCACAGGGTGTAGATGCCTGAGCAGACAATTTCCTTCAACTGCAATTGCTTCACTTTCCCTTTTCTTTCTTCCCTTTTCCTTCATATACCTAGAACTCTTTTCTTTTTCCCGCTGAGGACACCCTCTTTTCTTATGCCCCTGCCGGATGCAGGCGTAATAAGTCATGATCGACTTTGCGGCCGCCTGCACGATTTATATCATAATCTTTCTTTGCTTTTCCTTTTGTTTTGGAGTCTGCAACATCACTTTGGCGTGCCGGGTTTTCTCTTTCTTCCCCCTCTATCTTTCTTCTCATCTATTTCCTTCAGCACAAATTTACCCACCGACGGCCGCCAGACTGCGGCATACACAAATTCCCCATCATTCCGGGGTTCCCTCATAATTACATAGATGTTCAATTCTTGGCAAACCCAGTCCTTGGAGGATCCGTACTTTGGCCAGAAGACGTTCCCTCTGAGGTGGGCACCAGCCCAAGTTAGGCAGTAATATGTAATTATTTAATAATAATTTTTATAATTAATTTCTTCTCTTTTCTCTTATACTTTGGAAGTTCATCGGACTGCTTTCCGGAATTTCTGGGAGGGACTTCCCACCACTCGGTTTTGACTGAGATTTTTCCTTTTCCCACCTTCGTTTCCTCAAGTCAAACAGACACTCCTGTCACTTTCTAATATCTAGAAAACTTTAACCGTGCACCAACCACGGTACCAAGCGCTTATGGAACCACGTACAATGATAAGTATCCTCCCCCGTCCATATTTTGGAGGTCCATCCCAATACTCAAATCTGGGTACCTTTAATGGGGCCTACGCCACTCGACTCTCTCTGAGAGTCCAGGGCGGGCCCTCAAACTGCGGGACGTCTCGAAGGGCGCCTGGGCTACAAGGAGGGGGAAGATCATTCTCCTGGGACTCCTGGAGGACTTTTTTTGGGGGGGTGTCCCTGGAAGGGGGCCCTTTTTTAGGTTGGGCAAAAAGAACTCGGATGCCCCTTTTCAGGGAGCAGTTTTTCAACCAGGGAGGGGGGTGGGTGATGAGGTCCAGCCAAACGTCAATATAGGGGAACTGATCAGGGTGGCCGGGGGTCCCAGTCACAATTCTCCAAACCTTGTTTACAATTTGCTTATCAAAACTACCCTGAGGGGGCCACCCCACCCCGAGGGTGGGCCACTCATTCATGCAAAATAGAATGAGCTTCTGTATCTTTAGGGTAATCCCATAATCATACCCATCCCGGTATCCTTTTTTTAAAGTGACTGAGCATACAGTTCAAAGGCGTTTCTGGCGCGCTGGCTGAACCTCCCATTCATACAGCACAGAGACACAAACAAACAACAACCTGGAGGCGAACACATCCTTCCAGTAGACATTGGAGAAGTTGCCCTGAAGATATTCGTCCCCGATCCAGGTGGAAACCTGCCTGGCAGTCTGTGAGCAAGGAGGTTTCAGACAGAGGATCGTAAAACAGAATTTCCTAAAGGCAACGCTTCCACATATAGAACAGATTCACAGACAACCGCGGAACCTGAACCAGAACCAGAATCGGGCAGTGACCCAACGTCTTGGGGTGCCCTGGGAATCGAGGCGCAAAGCGCTAACTGCCGCATCCAGCACTCGTTCCCTCCAGAAAACAGAAACCAGGTTACCTCCGGAAGTTGTTGATCGTTGCCGATCCCAGGATCCACCAGGCTGAAATGAGGATCAGTCGGCGTCAGGGGACAGTTTAGACCTCTCAGCCTTGAGTTCCGGGGCCCTGGAACGTCTCAGGGGCCGGCCCTCCTAGAAGTCAGAGCAGAATGGTCTCCTTCCCCCGAGGCCGAGGTCCTCCCAGGTTGGATCTCCACGGTGACACGGGACACCGTGCATCTCACTGGGGCCTCCAAATGTTGTGCCGAGAATCAGCGAGTGAAACCCAGGTAGTAATTTAGAAGTGGATTTTATTAGCGCGGGGCTGCAAGGGGCCAGGAACCCAGATCAAGCAGCACCGATCCCATTCTCACTGTGTCTTTTATTGAGTTACAGCAACATGGGAGGGAGCATTTAGGAATTTCAGGAATCCAATTAGGACCCCCAGGATGCTGTAAATTCTCTGTTTTTACTGCCTTGTAAAGGTTGTAGTTATCTGCCCTATGGCCTTGTATAAATAGGTGTGTAAATTCTGTTATCTTCTGTTGTCACTGTCTTGTCAGGATGTCATCTGACCTACGACCTTACATAGATAAGTGTTACTTGTTTAATGGCCTTGAAGGCATCTGTTGCAGACAGTACAAAAAGGAGTTGTTCTCTCAGCCTGCACAAAATGGAGTCAGTCATGTCAAGTCCGCTAGTGGACAACAGGGATGGCTTTTTTCAGGCAGGTCAGGGTGGGGGAGGCCTTTGTTAGGCAGGTTTTGTGGCGGGAAGTTTTGGCGGGCATTCTTCTTCCATGAAGAAGGGTGTACAAAGGGATGGGAGGAAGGGATGGGAAAACAAAATGGAGATCAGACAAACCCGATCACAACACTAGCAACATGACTAAGAATTTTACAGCTAGACCTTCTCTATTAAGAAGCACTCCCTCATCAAGATGGGAGGTGTGTGGGTCACCAATAGCAAGGAACAGTTAGGTACCATTGTTTTCCTTTATGATGTAGCACTTGCACTGAGATGGGTAAATAAACTGGCTAATCTGATAAAGGAGTTAGTTAAACTAACCAGCTAGAGACTAGAAGTCTGCACCATCAACTCATCACCTTGCAGAATGAAGGGGTCTGGGCTTCCTTTGGTGCTATTGGAACTAAGTGCTGTAAACTAGCAAATCCTGCCTGCCAGTTATGGAGCCCGCGACCTCAGAGGGGTCTAACTGGTGGGACTGGCCCGAATTGGGTACCTGGGGCTTGGGAAAATTGGGACCCACATCGCAGTTAATCCTATCTGTGTTCCTGTTGTTGTTTTCCTTGTTTTGTGTAATCTGCTTAATTTCCTGCTGCCTGCCTCTATGCAGGGGCTGCCTGAGATCAAAAGATAACCACACCCCCAATACTAGTACTAATTCACAAAAATCTGCATACTTATGGGCACGGGGTGGAGTGAAGCGTACAGTTTGCACTTGGCAAACACTGTGTTTAATTAATGCCTTTTGCCATATCGCTTCCTGTGATCATAGGTGAGCCACACTGACTTAGCAAAGATCTAAATGTTGATACAACAGCAGGGGTCCAGGCGAGGAGTCTTCTAAGAGCAGAAGACAATGGAGCTGTAATTAGTTGATTAGGGCCATTTATGCAGAAGAAGCTCGATGACCCCTAATGGTCAACCAGTATTGTATAAACTCCTGTCTCTGCTGCTTGCTGTTATCCAAAAGATCTACAAAGACATCCGGAGCAGAGGGGGCCTTCCGAGGGGATGCCTGCTCTGGTCTCACCCCGTTCTTGGCTGCTTGCTGTCCTCCAAAGAAAGGGTGGAGACAGCCCGGCAGAAGACCTCTTGGCCGGGGATGCCCCTGCCTGTCTGACTATTAAGAACCTGAACACTGGATGGGACTGATCATCCCATGGTAGGAAATTCTCAATGCCCCTGGGCTGAAGACTTAACAGAAGCAGGATCCTTAACTATTGATGTTTTTCTGTATGCTAATACATGTTTTCTTTCTGTGATACTGAATATCAAGGTTTTTTCAGTGTATAAAGCTGAGTCACAAATCCCATTGTCCCTAATTGGTTCTATTGGGATGTAACGACACACCCATAATTTATTTATTCATATTAATGTCTATCTCAGTGGGGAAGAAGTCATTGGAGAATAGCCAGTTGAAGGTGTCAGTCAATGAGGAAAGAAGGAAGGATCAAATGTCTGTTAAGTTGAGAAAGGTTGGGATTTAAGGCGCAGGAAGAGGGGATAGATTTTGAGAGGAGGCAGGAGATCTCCTAATGAGATATTGCTGCAAGTAAGAAGCACGCCAACACAACAAGGTAAAGTAGTGGAAAGAGCACAGGCCTAGGAGTCAGAGGTCCTGGGTTCTAATCCTGGCTCTGCCATGTACCTTCTGTATGACCTGTGCAAGTCTCCTAACTTCTCTGTGTCTCAGTTTCCTCATCTACAGAATAGGGATTAAATAATTGTTTTCCAACCTACTTAGTCTGTAAGATCCACTTGGTAATGATAATAATTATGGTGGTATTTGTTAAGCACTTACTATGTGCAGGGCACTGTTCTAAGTGCTGGGGGGGATACAAGGTGAACAGGTTGTCCCACTTGGGTCTCACAGTCATAATCCCCATTTTACAGATGAGGTAACTGAGGCACAGAGAAGTTAAGTGATTTGCTCAAGGTCACACAGCTGACAAGTGGCAGAGCTGAGATTCGAACCCATGACCTCTGACTCCCAAGCCCGTGCCCTTTCCACTGAACCACGTTGCTTCCCCAAGGTACCTGATTATCTTGTATCTACCCCAGCGATTAGTACCGTATTTGGCACACTGTAGGTGCTTAACAAATATCACGATTATTATTAGTATCATTTTCATTATGATTTGAACCTGAATATCTTGGAAAATCTCTGCTTTTGGAGATTCAGTACATAAGCATGCTTTGGAAATCTGTTAAAATGTTGATATATTTCCTTTGGGATTAAGAAGGGAGAATAACATGGTTAAAATTGAAATAATGAAGGCTAATGGAGTAAAGCTTCTGTATGTTACTTCATTCAATCGTATTTATTGAGCACTTATTGTGTACAGAGCTGTGTTATGTTATGGTACTGCACTTGGCAATGTGCTTTTATGGTAGAGTTGCAGCAGTCCATCACATTAAAATGGTAAAGGAAACCTGACCCAGTGTTTATGAAAAGACCTATGACGTAGCTGACAGATGTGTTGTCTGGAGTGGCTATTCAGAAAGATATGAAAGGAAGTAGGTAATAAAACTAATTAGCCTGAAAAAAGCTTTGATTCAATCATATTTATTTAATGCTTACTGTGTGCAAAGTAAGCTTCCTTTCCTTAAAATGAAGGAGTGAGGAGCTACCACCTCTATGCAGATGATTCCCAAATTTTTCCACCCCAACCCCTCTCCCCATCTGTAACATTGTATTTCCTCTTGCCTGCCAACATCTCCATATGGATGCTCCACTGAGACCTCAACCTCAATATGTTGAAAACTGCTCTCCACATCTTCCCTTCCTATTCCAATCTGCCACATAAATTTCTCACCTTGGCTGACAATGCCAGATTAAGCTGCAGCTATGATTTCCAGTTCTGCACTCTTTGGACAATCACTCTCTGCCAAGCCTCCTTGGACTTCACCATATTCCACTCAATTCCTCCCTGTACTCATCTAATTCCTCCTCTTTCTTCCCAACACCACCCCAAGCTCCTTTCTCTTGCACTGCACCCTGTCAACTCAATCCCATCCATCTCCACCACATTCCTCACACCTCTCCCTTTCCCAACTGACAGCCTCAGTCAGTTGCAGCCTGTGGCTCCTCCTGTATTGTGGGTAAACTTCTCTACATCCTCAACCTGTTCCTGACTCAGCCATGGCTCCTTCTCTCCATCAGTGAAAGCTGGTTTTCCCCAGATAACATCATCTCCCCTGCTGCTCTTTCCCAAGAGCTCCTCATCTTCTCCCACTCCCAAAAGCCCATTGGAAAGGAGGGGAAGAGTTGACATACTGGACCTTCTTGCTTCACAAATGCCATGTTCACACCATTCATTCCCCTCCATCTTCCCCTCTCTTTTCCTTCCATTGAAGCCCATGCCATCTTCCTCTAATACCCACTTGTAATACTATTTGCCACCATTAGCATTATTATTATTAATAATAATAATAATAATGATGATGGTATTTGTTAGGTGCTTACTACGTTCAAAGCACTGTTCTTTGGGGAGGATACAAGGCGATCAGGTTGTCCCACGTGGGGCTCACAATCTTAATCCCCGTTTTTTAGATGAGGTAACTGAGGCACAGAGAAGTTAAGTGACTTGTCTAAAGTCACACAGCTGACAGTTGGTGGAGCTGGGATTTGAACCTATGACTTCTGACTCCCAAGCCCATGCTCTTTCCACTGAGCTAAACTGCTTCTCTACTTATAGCTTGTGAATCTATGTCTCACACATCAAATGAAAAGTTTGGGGGAAAACTTTGTTTTGGATTCTACTAATCAAAACACTGATTTATGATCTACTCCTCCTGCTTCCTCCTCTGATTGGTTTCCTCCAGGCAGGATCTGGTTGGTGGATAACCAACCCCTCTAGGCTGTAAACTCATTATGGGCAGGGAATGTCTGTTATATTGTTATACTGTACTCTCCCAAGCACTTACTACAGTGGCTCTGCACACAGTAAGCACTCAGTAAATATGATTGACTGACTGACTGACTGACTTACCTGCCTATTGAGTGCTTACCATGACTAGGCCAGATCTGAATGGTAAGAAAAATTGCCTGTTGAGTCTGAGATGCCAGTGATGCAATCCCCTTTAGTTTTGATCATCGGAGGGTGGGGACTGTGGGCTTTCAGTGCCCAGTATATCTTGCTTCTCATGGCAGCAGGCACTCTGTTTCCCAGGTCTCCTGACTACCAGTCCAATGCTCTTTCTGTAGCAAAAGCAGAAACTCTGGCAAAGGAGATAACAGAAACGTAGGGAATGGGAGTGGGTAGCATCACTTGGGTAGTATTGCTGGATTTTTGGATAGGAAGAAAAAGATCCTGACAAAAATTCAATACCTTCTGAAGTAGTCCAATAATCAGCTGCAAACAAGTGAGAAGAAAAGCATAAAATATTAAAATGCCTGTTCCCCCTCCCACTTTGACTGCGAGCCTCATGTAGGACAAGGACTACATAATAATAATAATAATAATGGCATCTATTAAGTGCTTACTATGTGCAAAGCACTGTTCGAAGCGCTGGGGAGGTTACGAGGCAATCAGGTTGTCCCACGGGGGGCTCACAGTCTTCATCCCCATTTTACAGATGAGGTAACTGAGGCACAGAGAAGTGAAGCGCCTTGCCCAACTGGCAGAGCCGGGATTTGAACCCATGAACTCAGACTCCAAAGCCCGGGCTCTTTCCACTGAGCCACGCTGCCTGATTATCTTGTATCTACCCCTGTGCTTACTACATTGCTTGGCACATAACAAGTACCTAACTAATATTGTTATTATTGTTCATAATAAATATTAAATATCCTCAACCCCCCTGCCCAGAGATTGGATCTGGTAGATTTTTTGCTGCTTGCCTGTAAATCCCCATGAAAAACCTATGGCTTTTTTCTTTTCTGGGGGCAGGGCTGGGGAAGGGGAGAAGTGAACAGTCTGCCACCCAGGCTTCCAACTCCAGGAGAATTGAGTTAAATTGGTAGCCTCTGGTCCCATGAGAAATGGGAGTCAATATGTTGTCTCTGGGGGCACTGTTCTGCAGCAGAGGTAGTCCCACTCTACCTCCTTCTTCACCTTGGCCCCTCTTAACTTGAAGTGATGAAACCTAGGCTTCGTAGACCTGAGAAAAGGAATAGCATTTGGTGGAATCACCTATAAAATGTTCAATCCTGGGCGATTCTCCCAATAGAAAGGTCTCTGTTCCTACAGTTTAGATTAGCTTCATAGTACTCCATCATTTACCACCCCACCAAACCGCCTCAAATTTTCTGAACTATTTTGAATCCCTTCTCAAATTCCCTCTCTCCATCACCATCCCTACACTACCTTCAGTATCCATGTGGACGTTCCTGACAATCTTTCCACCACTCACTTCTCATTCCTCAACTCTGCTGATGTCCTGCTTCACTCTACCTTGCCCATTAACTAACTTGGTCTCACACTAGAGCTCATCATCTCTAGTTGTTATGCAATCTCTAACCTCACCAACCCTAAAATCCCACTCTCTCCTACTATCTCACATACCTCTTCGCTAATTAGAAACTGCCCTTTCCCCCCACAGTGAGACCTCTGATCTTTTTATCTCCTCCAGTTATCCCAAATCATAATGCCCCATTTGGTCTCACTATCCAACCTCTCTCTAGGCAGAAGTCCACACTCTCAATTCTGCCGAACTCAACTCCCTTATATCCCTGTCCCTCCATCAGTTTTAAACCATTAACCTACTTCCCTGGATCACCCCAGCAGCACACTTCCTCTGCTAAAGTGTGCACCTTCAAAGCAGTGTTGGCAGATATCCAGGCAACAGGCTCACCATGTCCATCTCAAATTCATCTTCACCAACTATAACATTACTCTCTCCTTTATCCAGCAACACTACTTCTCCTCCCATATTGCCTCCCATTCCCACTGACTGTGTTCTTTCTGACTTTCAACTGCCTCTTTAAATCCCCAGTGACCCCACCTCCCCCATCTCTTGCTCCTGGTGACCTTACCATGTATTTGATTACAAAGATTGAAACCAATAGGCTTAAACTCCTTAAAATCTTCTCCTGTCCTCCCCAGGATCAACACCCACCAAATCTTCCATCCACTCTCTCATCCTTCCTATTCAGGTCTCAAGAGATCACCCGCTTCTTTTCAAATTCTGCCCCTCATCTGCATCTAATTCCTTTGCACTTTATTAAATAATTTACCTTATTCCTTCTTCACCCCAACACCTGACTCCCAAGCTGCATGGCCTAATGGAAAGAGTATGGGTCTGGGAGTCATAGAACCCAGGTTCTAAGCCCGGGTCTGCCACATGTCACTTGTGATCTTGGACAAGTCACTTAACTTCTCTGTGCCTCAGTTACCCATCTGTAAAATGTAGATTAAATGCTACTCCCTCCTAATTAGACTGTGAGTCCCATGTGAGACAGGGACTGTGTTGAACCTGATTAACTTGTACCTACACCAGTGCTTAGGACAGAGCTTCGTACATACTAAGAGTTTAACAAGTGTTTTATTATAATTATCTTTAAAAAACTTTCTTAACCTCACTGCACCCCCCCCCAGCTATCCTATCTCAGTCCTATCGTTCCCTTTCAAACCCCTCAAATAATTGAGCGTCTTACTCCAAGTACACTAATGTTCTCCTTTTTGCCAAATTTAATGGACTCTATCCTAATTTTTTTCCCTCTGATCACCCATTGACACCTCTTCCTGACTTTCCCATCACTGAAGATGGCACTATCATCCTTCCCATCTCACAAGCCCACAACCTTGGTGTCATCCTCGACTCCGCTCTCTCGTTCACCCTACCCATTCAATCCGTCACCAAAACCTGCCGGTCTCACCTCCACAACAACGCCAAGGTCTGCCCTTTCCTCTCCATCCAAACCACTACCTTGCTGGTTCAGTCTCTCATCCTATCCCGACTGGATTATTGCATCAGCCTCCTCTCTGATCTCCCATCCTCCTGTCTCTCCCCACTTCAGTCTAAACTTCACTCTGCTGCCCGGATTATCTTTGTACAGAAACGCTCTGGGCATGTTACTGCCCTGCTTAAAAATCTCCAGTGGCTGCCTGTCAACCTACGAATCAAGCAAAAACTCCTCACTCAAGGCTCCCCATCACCTCGTCCCCTCCTACCTCACCTCCCTTCTCTCCTTCTACAGCCCAGCCCGCACCCTCCGCTCCTCTGCCACTGCTAACCTCCTCACTGTGCCTCGTTCTTGCCTGTCCCGCCATTGACCCCCAGCCCACGTCCTTCCCCAGGCCTGGAATGCCCTCCCTCCACACATCCGCCAAGCTAGCTCTCTTCCTCCCTTCAAAGCCCTACTGAGAGCTCACCTCCTCCAGGAGGCCTTCCCAGACTCAGCCCCCTTTTTCTCTCCTTCTCCTCATCCCCCCCATCCTACCTCCTTCCCCTCCGCACAGCACTTGTATATGTTTGTACAGATTTATTACTTTATTTTACTTGTATGTATTTACTATTCTATTTATTTTGTTAATGATATGCATATAGCTTAATTCTATTTGTCCTGACGATTTTGACACCTGTCCACATGTATTGTTTTGTTGTCTGTCTCCCCCTTCTAGACTGTGAGCCCGTTGTTGGGTAGGGACCGTCTCTATATGTTGCCAACTTGCACTTCCCAAGTGCTTAGTACAGTGCTCTGCACACAGAAAGCACTCAATAAATATGATTGAATGAATAAATGAATGAATTGTAGATCACCCCCTACTCCTAGAAGCCCTATCTAACCTTGGTTTCATTGTCCTTTCTGATCTCCCTCCTACATCTCTGGTAGCTCTATCTTAGTCCCTTTCACTGGATCTTCCTCTGCTCCTTGCCCTCTAACTGTGGTGATCCCTCAAATATCAGATATAAGTCCCCTTCTCTCCTCCATTTACTCTCTTAGGGAATTCATCTACTCCCTTGACTTCAACTACTATCTTTTCATGGATGATTCCCAAACTTACTTCTTCAGCCCTGACCTCCCTCCTTTTCTGCAATCTTACATTTTTCTCCTACCTTCAGAACATTTCTACTTGGATGCCCCAATAGCACCTCAGACTCAACATGTGCAAAATTGAACTCCTTACTTTCCCAACCAAATCCTCACCTATTCCTAACCTTCCCATCACTGTTGAAAACACCACCATCCTGCTTGTCTCACAAGTCTGCAGCCTTGGCATTATCCTTGACTCCTCTTTCTCCCTCGACCCACAAATACAGTCAGCAAATGAGTGCTATCTTAACAACATCTCCAAAATCAACCCTTGCTCTGCATCCAAACTGCTTCTATGATGTTCCAAGCATGCATCATATCCCATCTTGACTTCCACATCTGTCTCCTCACTGACCTGCCTGCATCCATCCTCTCTCCTTTCCAGTCAATATTTCATTCTGATGCTTGGATCAGCAGAGAGAAGCAGCTTGGCCTACTGGATAGAGCATGGGCTTGGGAGTCAGAAGGACCTGGGTTCTAATCTTGGCTCTGCCACCTGTCTGCTGTGTGACCTTGGGCAAGTCACTTCACTTCTCTATGCCTCAGTTACCTCATCTGTAAAATGGGGATTAAGACTGTGATCCCCATATGGGACAGAGACTGTATCCAACCTGGTTTGCTTATATCCATCCCAGGGCTCAGTACAATGCCTAGAACACAGTAAACACTTAACAAATACCACAATTATTATTATTATCTAAAATAATCATTCTGTACATATCTTCTGACTCTTTTTTATGGTATTTGTTAAGCACTTACTATGTGTCATGCACTGTACTAAGTGCTGGGATAGATACATGATGATCAGGATGCACACAGTCCATGTCCCACATGGGGCGCATAGTCTTAATCCCCATTTTACAGATAAGGTAACAGAGGCACAGAAAAATTAAGTGACTTCCTTAAAGTCACACATAGCAGGCAAGTGGCTGTCTTGACAAGCAGCATGGACTACTGGATAGAGCAAGGGCCTGGAAGTCAGAAAGACCAGTGTTCTAATCCTAGCTCCGTCACTTGTCTGCCATGTGACCTTGGGCAAGTCACTTAATTTCTCTGTGCCTCAGTTACCTTATCTGTAAAATGGAAATTTAGACTGTGAACTGTAGATGGGACATGGACTCTGACCAATCTGATTAGTTTGCATCTAACCCATTGCTTAAAACAGTGCCTGGTACAGAGCAACTGCTTAACAAATATCATAAAAAGAAAAATGGCAGAGCCGGGATTAAAACCCAGCTCCTCTGATGCCCAGGTCCATGCTCTTTCCACAAGGCCACCTAATTCTCATTGCTATATTGCTTCTCTTCAAACTTCTCCACCGGCTGTCCATCTACATTTTTAATAGTATTTGTTAAGCACTTACTCTGTACCAAGCACTGTAGTAAACTCTGGCATAAATAGAAGCTAGTCAGTTTGAACGCAGTCCATGTTCCACATGGGGCTCATAATCTTAATTCACATTTTACAGATGAGGTGGCTAATAATAATAACAATAATAATAATGGCATTTGTTAAGCACTTACTATGTGCAAAACACTGTTCCAAGTGCTGGAGGGAATACAAGGTGATCAGGTCACCCCACGTGGGGCTCACAGTCTTCATCCCCAATTTACACATGAGGTAACTGAAGCTCAGAGAAGTTAAGTGACTTACCCAAGGTCACACAGCAGACAAGTGGCAGATCTGGGATTAGAACCCAGGTCCTTCTGATTCCCTGGCCCATGATCTATCCACTAGACAACATTTCTCTTTGACTCTGAAGCCCTAAACTGAGGTATTATCTTTGATTCCTCATTTTCTTTCAGCTCTCACATTCAGTCCCTTGCTAAATCCTGTTGATTTCTCGCACAAAATTTCTATAAGTGACTACCAGGGGTAGGGGACTGAAATAATAACACATATTAGCCACAAAGACTGGAGAAGGCATAGGAACTGGAAAATTTTTAGGATTGCTATTGAAGTTTGGTTTATTACCAATGCTTATTCTCTTCACAGATACACTTTATTTTATTATTTTAACTAATTTGATTTAATTACAATTTTGTGTGTGTCATATATAACAAATTCTCATATTAAAATCATATAGTTCCTGAAAATTTCTGGCTTTCCCCCCACAGTTTAAAATTTTCTGGCAATTTTGCACCCTTAGTTTCAAAGAGATTAAAATCATATTCTCATCAGATACCATAATTAGCTACAAGAAAATTAATTCTTATGTGTTTCAATAATAATTTCCCCATAAGGATGGATAAGTAAAATGAAGAGAGAATTCACCCAATGTAAACAGTCCAACTGAAAAAAAAATGAAAATGATTTTTTTTCTTCAAAGTGTTTTTTTTTTTTAATCCAGACATCCAAATTGTTTTACCCACATGCCATTTTACTTTACTGGGGCAGGTATGGACTAGTGTTTTGGTGTCACTCACTGGCAACAAGGGCTCCAATACTGAGTAGAGTTAATTGGCGTGTCCAATCAAGTTGAAGGACAGAGGAGTAATAAATATTGGGAATAATCAAGCTTCAGTGATGTTGTAGCCAAAGAAATAGCCTGAGGGGAAGGAAAGTTAAACTTCATCTCAGTGTTATCCACCTCTAGCCTCTTAATCCAGGGTTTTGTAATTTTAAAAGGTTCTATGGCCTTTTAAATTGCAGAAAATGTGGCTGTTTAATGCTAACTCAAATTCGTAGCCTTTAAAAAGTCCTATGATAAGAGCAAAGAGGCTAAAGATAAAGGTCAGAGTAATTCTATTAAAAGCTCCAACTCTGAGAGATTTAAAACTTAGCCATCTTGTTATAGACCTCACTGATAAAGGTTGGGGATGATATGGATTTTTAAAATGGTTAGCGCAGGAAAGAGGGTAGAGGTGTTAAACAGAGGCTCTGGGACAGGCTGCTTGGGACAGACTCACTGAGAGGCAAACATCCAGGGTGGCAGGGGCACAATTGGCTACCTTGAACCCATGGCCTATTTGGCCCTGCAGGAAATCGGCCAATGGGATGATGACTGTCAGGGGTGTGCTGAGAACCTGGTGAGATAACAAATCAGGGGGATGTTAGCAGATGCTGGGAAGGGGACAGTTGAAAGAAATAGAGAAAGGTGCTGGAAAGGTGACCAGTCAGGAGTGGAAAATGTCTGGAAAGTCTACACATAACAAGGTGCCAACTCTTTATTTTGAGTGATGAACTTGGAGGGGAGTATTGATAGAGTGAGGAAGAAAATGGGGGAAGAGAAAATTCAAAAGGGGGAAATGAAAAGAGAGGAAAATAAAGGAAGAGGAAAAGAGATGCCCACTTCTGGCTTCTCAACCGTTTCCTGCCTCTAGCCTGGAATGTCTTCCCTCTTAATATCCCACAGATGATCACTCTCCCCACCTTCAAAGCCTTAGTAAAAGCACATTTCCACCAAGAGGCCTTCTCTGACTAAGCTCCTCATTTCATCTTCCCCCACTCCCTTCTGTGTCAACCTTGCACTAGGGTTTGCATCCCATATTCATCCATGCTCAGCCCCACAGCAACAAGCAGTATGGCCTAGTGGATAGAGTATGGGCCTTGAAGTAAGAAGGACCTGGATTCTAATCCTGGTTCTTCCCCTTGTCTGCTGTGTGACCTTGGGCAAGTCACTTAACTTTTCTGTGCCTCGATTCCCTCATCTGTAAAATGGACATTAAGACTATGAGTCCTGTGTGGGACAAGGATTGGATCCAAACTCATTATGTTGTATCTGCCCCAACACTTAAAACAGTGCCTGGCAGATAGTAAGTGCTTAATGGATACCATTGTTATTATTATTTATATCTACGTCTGTATCCCCCCTCTGGACTATAAGCTCCTTTTGGGCAGGGAATGTCTCCACCAACTCTGTCCATAGTAAGCACTCCATAAATAAAATTGTTTGGTTGATTTATTGACAGAAGGAGAAGTTGGGGAAGAGAGGGACAGAGCAGAAGCATGGTCTGGGCATCAGAAGACCTGGGTTCTAATTTAGCTCTGCCACCTATCTGCTGTGTGACCTTGGGCAAGTCACTGAACTTCTCTGGGCCTCAATTCTCTCATCTGTAAAATAGAGATTAAGACTGTGAGCTCCAAGTGGAACATGGACTGTATCCAACCTGCTTAGCTTGTATCTACCCCAGTGATTATTACAGTGCCTGGTACATAGTAAATGCTTAACCATTAAAAAAAAGAAAGAAAGAAAAAGAAAAGTGGAAAGGAGAGGATGAGAAAAGGTCTCTGGAAACTGTGTATTTTACTTCTAGCCTACTCTCCCAAGCCCTCAGTGAATTAATCTACCTTCCTGGCTATGTTTTCACATTTTCAGAAGATGAAAATGAAAATGAAAAAGAGGAGGAGGAAAATTTGTGATGTAAGGTTAGTACACAAAGTTGTAATTTTTGGTATCTATGAAGTTAATGTGCTATTCTATGGAAATATTGCTCATACCAGCCATTTTCTCCTTTTAGGCCATGAAGCAGAATACCTCTGTGTGCTTTAGACTTGAATTAGTTCAATGAATGGAAAAGAATAATTTAGCTAAAGTTATCACTCTCATATGAAAACTTCAAAGCAGCACCAAAATATGAGCACTTGACTCTACTTGTAAAATCAGGCCCAGTAACTGCAGTAACTGCGATGGTATAGAACTTAACCTTCTTCCTGTGGTGATAGTGTGACACAATGAATTGAAGCTCTATTCCCAGATATGGCAAAGAATCCCAGTGGGACCATAGATATTTATTTTGTGTATTGATTTCTCCTGCTGTAAAATGAGAAAGCAAATAGGAATTTAGTAAGATCCTGGTAATTAAATTAAAATACCTGAAGAGTAAAGAAGATGGGATTCCATTTACAAGTAAATTTTGTTGGTGGAATGTGGTAGATTCCTTTTTTCTATTATTTTCTCATTTTTACAGGAGTGAACATTTTTTAAAAGTACAATACACTTCATCTTATAGTACC
Organism: Tachyglossus aculeatus; assembly: GCF_015852505.1. Classification (NCBI taxonomy): domain Eukaryota; kingdom Metazoa; phylum Chordata; class Mammalia; order Monotremata; family Tachyglossidae; genus Tachyglossus; species Tachyglossus aculeatus. Next base: position 22,161,568 of record NC_052081.1, on the reverse strand, counting down.
CGGTTTTATAGCTCACAACTGTGACAAAGGGTCCTGAGAATACATAGATACTTGATGGGTAAAGAAAACCTCAATAGGCAGCTTCAGGATTATTTTTAGGGAAGACTGGCCTATTTTGAAAGTGCATTATCAAATGTATACACATAAATACCAAATGCGAGTTCAGGTGGCAAACAGCAATGATATCATTAATTACACAGGAAAGACAGAAATCACTTGATTTCCACCTGTTCCCCAAGAAGGTGGCAGCATAAGCAACATCAGTTTGAATGGTGTGGGTTAATAATTTTTATGTTTCCAATTCTACGTATCAGCAGTCACACACAGAGTGAGCTCAGAACATACTAACTAAAATTCCTGATGTCTTTGTCAGTGGAGTGCATACCTTTAATACTAATGATGGTATTTGTTAAGCATTTACTATGTGCCAATCACTGTTCTAAGCACTGGGTGTGAGGGGGAGACACAAGGTAATCAGGTTGTCCCACATGGGGCTCACAGTCTAAATCCCCATTTTGCAGATGAGGTAACTGAGGCCCAGAGAAGTTAAGTGACTTGCCCAGAGTCACACAGCTGACAAGTGGTGGAGTCATCATTAGAACCCATGACCTCTGACTCGTAAGCCCGTGCTCTTTCCACTGAGCCATGCTGCTTCTCTATTTCTTCCTTCACTTCCTCCTAGTTATGCATGATGTAGCTCTTCTGCTGAGGTATTCCCTAGCTGCCACCTCTCTGCTGTGCTTTTTCTTGCCCTTGGAGTCATATAGTTCATGTGCTTGCTGCTGCAAGACTGGAACAATGACCACCCTCACACTCTTTAGGAGCTGGACAGCAAAAGAGCTCCAGTCAACTCCAGTCCCAGTAGCTGATGCTCCCTCAAGGGGAACTAATGGGTGTGGTTGGACCCAGAAACTCGCTTGGGAGCTTTCAGTAGTTTCTTTTCCCCGGGGCCTGGAATGCCCTCCCTCTGCCCATTTGCCAAGATAGCTCTCTTCCTCCCTTCAAGGCCCTACTGAGAGCTCATCTCCTCCAGGAGGCCTTCCCAGACTGAGCCCCTTCCTTCCTCTCCCCCTCGACCCCCTCTCCATCCCCCACATTTTACCTCCTTCCCTTACCCACAACACCTGTATATATGTATATATGTTTGTACATATTTATTACTCTATTTATTTATTTTACTTGTACCTATCTATTCTATTCATTTTATTTTGTTAGTATGTTTGGTTTTGTTCTCTGTCTCCCCCTTCTAGACTGTGAGCCCACTGTTAGGTAGGGACTGTCTCTATATGTTGCCAGCTTGTACATCCCAAGCACTTAGTACAGTGCTCTGCACACAGTAAGCACTCAATAAATATGAGCCCCTTCTTGGCTCTCTTCATCTCCCATTCTTCCTCCACCCAGGACCTCCCTGCCCCTCATACTAGGGAAACGGTGCTCTACTGTCAAGAGTTTTATATAGTGTGGGGTCTAACCTTCCATCTAGCAATGTGCAAAAAGTGATTCTGCCTTCGTGGTGCCTCTGCCTTTCCTCGGGAAAGCAAAGATTTTCTTCTTATCACACTTGGAGATTGTAGGCCTTCTCCCCACTCCCCAGCACTGGGACAGTCCCCTATGACCCCTCACCTGGAATGGATGTCCACCAGCAGCATGAGGGTCTGCATGGTGATCACGTCGATGTGCTTGCAGTGGCAGCGGGCCACCTTGAGCACCTTGAGGGAGGTGAAGCATCGGACAAACAGGGAGAGGAGAAAGCTGAGGGCATGGAAGAGCCCGGTGAAGACCCCGAAGGCGGCATGCTCCTCTGGCAACTTGCTGCCCAGGGTGCAGGAGGCATAGAGCTGGTGGAAGCCCAGCCAGGAGCAGGTGGTGGCGGCTCCAGGGAAGCAGAGTGAGTGTAGCCACGTGTAGCCCAGGATGGCCGCTGCATCGTGGGGGCACATCTTGGCATGGTAGTGCAGTGGGAAGACCATGGCGACCCAGTGATCCAGGCTCAGGGCGGACATGCTCAGCATGGAGTTAGTGGTCAGGAAGGTCTCCAGGAAGCCCACGGCGCGGCACAGCTGGTCTCCCGTGGGCTGCTGCCGAGAGATGACCCCGGTGAGGGTCGGGGCATGTTCACGACGGTCACCAGCACGTTGCAGCAGGTCAGGTTGAGGATGAAGAGCCCCGGCACCTGCCGGCGGATGTCGGCGCTGCGCAGGAAGCAGATCAGCACCAGGGCGTTGGACAGCAGCGACAGGCCGATGATGCTCCCCAGAAGGCCGGCCAGGCTCGCGTCCCACAGGTCCATGGTGCGGCACGGCCCCCTCACAGCGCGGGCAGGGCCGAGAAAGCGCCCGCCGGGACCCCTGCCATGCCCCCGCCACTCCTCGCCCCTCCCTGCCCCTCCCTTTCCCCTGCCTCTCTTCCTCGCCTGCCCCGTCTCTTGGTCTCCCTTCCCCCGCTCCCGTCCTGGGCCGCTCCTTCTGACCACTGCCCTTCCTCCTCTGGCCCTGTCCCTTCTCCTTCCCCCCACCCCTGTTGTTCCCCCCCGCCCCTGCTTCCCTTCCTCCCACCAGGTAGCCTTTCCCCTCGCCCCTCATCTGCTGGCCCCACCCCCTCCCCCACCACCCTTCTCCCTCCCCTCCTCCACTGGGCCCGTCCCCTCTCCTTTCCCCCTATCTAACTTGCCCCCCTCGTCTCCTGTCCTCCCTGCCCAGCCCCCAAGCCCAGGAGGGCTTCTCAATCCGGGCCCGCTGCCAACGCCGGTTCGGGTACGTGACAGGTGATGTTAGGGTCTTCCCAGTGAGCAAGGATGTAGGAGGGCAGCGGGCCGGGCCAAGCCTCGGGGCCGGGCTGCCCGAAGATGCGACCACTGTGGAAAGGGCTCTAACCAGCTCCGGACCGGAGCCTCGCAGAACCGCCAGGCACGGCCTCGGAGCCAGTGCACCCAGCCTCACTCCATTCCGCCTTCTCCCTCCTCCCTCTCCATCTTCACCCCTCCTATCTCCCCTCATCTTCTCCTCTCCTCTCCTCCCCATCTCCCCAGGTCTCCCCTCGCCTTCTCAACTCCCCATGTCTCCCCTCTTCCCCGTCTGCCTTCCTCTTCTCCCCTTCTCCTTACCTCTACTCCCCATCTCCCCAACTCTCGCCTCTCCTTTCTACCTCCCCGCCTCCCATCTCTTCTTCCCATCTTCCCTCCACCCAACCTTTTTCCATCTCCTTCCACCTCTCCTACCCTCCTCCTCCTCCTCCTCTCAACCTGTCCCCTCCATCTCTCCACTCCCTTCCCTTTCCCCTCCTCTTTTCCCGTCTCCCCTCTGCTCATCCTCTCCCCTCCATCTCCCCTCCTCCCAACCTCTACTCCCCATCTCTCCTCCTCCCTCTCTACCTCCCCTCTTCCCCACCTCTCCTCACCCTCCCCCACCACCCCTCTTTTTCCTCTCCCGCTCCCTAGCTGCTCTGGTAGTTAATCTCTCCCTTAGTGAATGGGTCCCCCGCCCCGCCCCCCACCCCTCAGCCACACTGGGTACCGAAGAAAAGTCCTGGAGACCAGGTACTCCCCACCTCTCCCTCGCAGCGGTTCAGCTGAGGGAATGCCCCTGGGTGATGGGAAGGCTGGGGAGGGCAGGCTAAGTCCGAGATCAGCTCGCAATTGTTGCACACGCGTTGACAGCAGCCGTTAAAGCATGGCCTTTCTCTGCCAGAAATGCTTTCTGAGGCCGCGAACCATTTCAAAGACTCCAGCCTGTTGGCGGCGGCCACCGCTGCTGCGGTGCGGAAATCCTCCCGCCTTCTCGTCCTCGCAGGGATAGGAACTTGGACATGTAGACTCGCTATTCCTCAATCCCAAATTGTCAGTTTGGATTTAACCTGCGAAGCCCTAAATCGAAAGATCTGTAGGGGTGGGATTTCACCTGAAAACGATCAGATACATTTAACCATTTCTGAAACTTAAAACTATCTTGGATCCGAAATTCCTGGCTTGGGAGAGGGTACAATTGTTGAATACATCTGTGCGGGAGAGCGACAGTCCTTTTTCTAAAGCATAGAAGCCACAGGCTCCTGAGCGTGCTGACGGGTCCTGGACAGCAGCTCTTGACCACACAGTTCCAGAACAGATTCTGCCCAATGTTAAAAGCATCCACAAGGGATACTCTGGAAAGACAAGGATTGAGTGCAGTTTGCTCCTGTAGGAAAGACCCGCATTGACTCTACTAAGGCTTTATTTATTTACCTCTAAACAGGAATTACAATAGGTGCACACTACCATTAAGTGGTGTGAGCCTGAAGAGCAACAGGGTGCCTCTAGGGTGAAAGAAAATTCACTGTTTTGCTCTTCATGTCTTTGATTTTAAAGAGACTGAATTGAAGGATGGTTAAATAACTCTAACCATCTGCTTGTCAGAGCCAGAAAAGTCATTGCCTAAACAGTGCTTACTTTCTGAATAAATTAGACAATGAATATTCTGTTCATTCATTCATTCATTCAATCGTATTTATTGAGTGCTTACTGTGTGCAGGACACTGTACTAAGGGCTTGGGAAGTACAAGTTGGCAACGTAAAGAGACGGTCCCTACCCAAGAGCAGGCTCACCGTATAGAAGGGGGAGACAGACAACAAAACAAAACATGTGGACAGGTGTCAAGTCATTAGAACAAACAGAATTAAAGCTAAATGCACATCATTAATAAAATAAATAGAATAGTAAATATGTACAAGTAAAATAAATAGAGTACCAAATCTGTACAAACATATATACAGGTAATGTGGGAAGGGGAAGGAGGTAGGGATGGGGGTATGGGGAATGTAAGTATCTTCTTGTTCCTGTACCATATTTATCACTCTTATTTAATATCTGTTCAACACTGTTATACTAATCCCAAAACACCTTTCCTGCCCTCCAGGAACTTATCCTCTAAATCAATCAATCAATCAATCAATCGTATTTATTGAGTGCTTACTATGTGCAGAGCACTGTACTAAGTGCTTGGGAAGTACAAATTGGCATCACATAGAGACAGTCCCTACCCAACAGTGGGCTCACAGTCTAAAAGGGGGAGACAGAGAACAGAACCAAACATACCAACAAAATAAGATAAGTAGGATAGAAATGTACAAGTAAAATAAATAAATGAATAAATAAATAAATAGAGTAATAAATATGTACAACCATATATACATATATACAGGTGCTGTGGGGAAGGGAAGGAGGTAAGGCGGGGGGATGGAGAGGGGGACGAGGGGGAGAGGAAAGAAGGGGCTCAGTCTGGGAAGGCCTCCTGGAGGAGGTGAGCTCTCAGCAGGGCTTTGAAGGGAGGAAGAGAGCTAGCTTGGCGGATGGGCAGAGGGAGGGCATTCCAGGCCCGGGGGATGACGTGGGCCGGGGGTCGATGGCGGGACAGGCGAGAGCGAGGTACAGTGAGGAGATTAGTGGTGGAGGAGCGGAGGGTGCGGGCTGGGCAGTAGAAGGAGAGAAGGGAGGTGAGGTAGGAGGGGGCGAGGTGATGGAGAGCCTTGAAGCCCAGGGTGAGGAGTTTCTGCCTGATGCGCAGATTGATCGGTAGCCATTGGAGGTTTTTGAGGAGGGGAGTAATATGTCCAGAGCGTTTCTGGACAAAGATAATCTGGGCAGCAGCATGAAGTATGGATTGAAGTGGAGAGAGACAGGTTACCATTTTATAGAGCTTTCTTTTATTTTGATACATTTAATAATGCTTAAGAGGACAATTCTTATAGTCACAGCTGCTCAATATCTATATACTCTTAAAGGTAAATCTCTCTTGGATGAGGGTGAGAAGCCTACAGAGCCTGCCCTTCCCCCATTGTCACCAGCAGAGGAGCAATGGTCCATCTGTTCTGACTGGGAGGGAATGAGGTGTAGCTGCTGTACCATCTTGTCCTCGACAACCAGAATAATTAGACTGTCCTTCTGCAAGACGACCTTAATGGCATTGTCTTGGTCTTCATAGATGCTCTCATTCATGGTCATGAACTCTATTCTAGGTAGTGGGTTCTAATTCTGGCTCTGCCACTTGTCTGTTGTGTGACTTTGGGAAAGTCACTTAACTTCTTTAGGCCTCAGTTCTTTCATCTGTGAAATGGGAATTTAATATCGTGAGCCCCATGTGGGACATGGACTGTGTCCAACCTGCCTAGCTTGTATCTACCCCAGTGCTTAGAACAGTGCTTGACACATAGTAAACACTTAATAAATATTATTATTATTATACATTCAATCATATTTATTGAACACTTACTGTGTGCAAAGCACTGTATTAAGCACCTGGGAGTGTATAATACAACAATAAACAGACACATTCCCTGCCTATAATGAACTGACAGTCTAGAGAGGGAGATAGACATTAATATCACCAGGATCCACCCTTTTCTCTCCATCCAAACTGCTACCCTGCTGGTTCAATCTCTCATCCTATCCCGACTGGATTACTGCATCAGCCTCCTCTCTGATCTCCCATCCTCCTGTCTCTCCCCACTTCAATCTATACTTCACACTGCTGCCTGGATCATCTTTGTGCAGAAACACCCTGGGCATGTTACACCCCTCCTCAAAAATCTCCAGTGGCTACCAATTAACCTACGCATCAGGCAAAAACTCCTCGCTCTCGGCTTCAAGGCTCTCCATCACCTCGCCCCTTCCTACTTCACCTCCTTTCTTTCCTTCTACAGCCCAGCCTGAACCCTCCTCTCTTCTGCCTCTAACCTCCTCACTGTGCCTCATTCTTGCCTGTTCCACCTTTGACCCCCGGCCCACGTCCTCCCCCTGGCCTGGAATGCCCTCCCTCCGCACATCCGCCATGCTAGCTCTCTTCCTCCCTTCAAAGCCCTACTGAGAGCTCACCTCCTCCAGGAGGCCTTCCCAGACAGAGCCCCCTCCTTCCTCTCCCCCTCTTCCCCCTCCCCATCCCCCTACCTTACCTCCTTCCCCTCCCCACAGCACCTGTATATATGCTTGTACATATTTATTTATTACTCTACTTATTGTACTTGTACATATTTACTATTATATTTATTTTATTTTGTTAATATGTCTTGTTTTGTTGTCTGTCTCCCCCTTCTAGACTGTGAGCCCACTGTATGGTAGGGACCATCTTTATATGTTGCCAACTTGTACGTTCCAAGTGCTTAGTACGGTGTTCTGCACACAGTAAGCACTCAATAAATATGACTGAATGAAAGAATGAATCAATAATATAAGTAAATAAATTACAGATATGTACATAAGTGCTGTGGGGCTGGAAGGGGGATGAATAAAGGGAGCAAGTCAGGGTGACAAAGAGGAAAAGAGAGCTTAGTCAGAGAAAAACCCATTGAAAGAGATTTGCATTCAGTAAGGCTTTGAAGGGGGTGGGGAGAGTAATTGTCTGAATTGAGGAAGGAAGACATTCCAGGCCAGAGGCACGACATGGGTAAAGGGTCGATGGCTAGATAGATGAGACTGAAGTACAGTGAGAAGGTTGGTATTAGAGGAGCAAAGTGTGAGGGCTAGGTTGTAGGAGAGTAACAAAGTGAGGTAGGAGGGGGCAAGGTGATTGAGTGCTTTAAAGCCAACGGTGAGTTTTTGTTTGATGTGGAGGTGGATGGGTAACCACTGGAGTTTCTTGAGGAGTGGAGAGCATATCCTGAGCGTTTTTGTAGAAAAATGACCCCAGGAAAGTGGGGAGGGCAACTCACTGTCAGCAGGATGTGCACTTGGGTTAATTTTCCAGTAGTAGTAATGGTTTGCCCAGAGCCACCCATATCCTTGCCCAGTGTCCTAGACGCTAGCAGCAGCAACAGCAGCAGTAATGATGGTATTTATTGCAGGTTTATTGTGGGACAAGCACCAAGACAGATACAAGTTTAGATGGGACATCACTCTATACCACATGTGATTCAGAGTCCAAGTGGGAGGGAGAACAGGCATTTTAGCCCTATTTTACAGATAAAGGAACTGAGGCACAAAGAAGTTATGTGTCTGGCCCAAGCTGACAGGGCAGGTGAGAGATAGTGTCAGGACTGGGACCTGGGTAAGCACTAAGTCATGCTCCCTCCCAATGGACATCACTGCCCACGTCTGATTGTAATTCCATTGTTAAGTGAGTCCCCTCCCCTCTCCCCACAAGCACACATACAGTGTCACAGAGTTCACAGTGACTGCCACAGCTACTGTCTTCCCAAAGATCTGTATTATGTGGAGGCAGCCTGCTCCTGCTACTGCGGCTTCCAACCCTCCCACCAAGATGGAGCAAGACAGGGTGGGAAGGATGATGAAACCCCAGGAGGAAGCTGGGAGAAGCAGCACATGGTCCCATGGATTACTGGAGAAGGGGCTCAGAGATCCAGTCATTTGGGAAGCTAAAAGGCTCTTGTAGAGACTTACGAAAGACCAGCCTTCACTTTCATGTCACTACTTCAATTTAACAACCAGTGTGAAAATATTATTAATCTCAGTACGTAATCTGTTCCCTGAGAATAAGAGAGATGCCCTGGGGTCACTAAGGGAAGTTTCTAAGTGGCATTACAATGTGACAGTATGTAATCACTATATGAAAGTCAAAGGTTTTCTTAACACTGAGCATAATGCTGAATTTCTGATTAGGCCATACTTGTCAAATTCCAGAATACTTCCCCTGCATCATTTGGTAGCCTGATTTCACTAGAGTATAAAATCATAGTTTAATGCATTTCTCCTGAGGGAAGTTCAGAAAGTGAACATTTTGCTTCAGCATTCATCAGGTTTGATAATAATATTTCAAAGCATATCTCCTGCAAGAGGCCTTCCCTAACTAAACCCTCATTTCATCTTCTCCCACTCCCTTCTGCAACTTGGATTTGCATCCTTTATTCATCTCTCCCTCAGCCCCATAGCACTTCTGTACATATCTGTAATTTATTTGTTTATATTAATGTCTGCGTTCCCCACTTGGCCTGTAAACTCATTGTGGGTGGGGAACATGTCTACCAACTCTGTTATATTGTACTCTCCCAAGTGCTTAGTACAGTGCTCTACACACAGTAAGCATTTAATAAATATGATTGATTGATTGATGTTCACAGCTTTGTCTTCTATTTTGTCTTTTTAGGTTAATGAGTGTTCAAGGTAACATTCTTGATTAAAGCTCAGGAGTTTGATATAAATGATTTCCTTACTCTTGCACTGTCCCTCCGGTAGAGAGCAGGTACCATTATATCCCTGGATGGAGTAAATAACCCATGCAAAATCCCACAGCTTGCCAGAATAAACAAATAGCAAACCAAATATAAAGTCAAGGAACAGGCAGTCCTCAGACCTATGCCACGATCAATCCTGAAAATTGCATCTTTAAGTCAAAACCCTGTAAGGGTGAAACCAATTTTCCCACAGGAACAGTGTTATAAATGGAGAATCAGCTTCTGAACTAAGGTTGGAATACTGTACTTTTTCCAAAATTATCGCAAATTTTGTACTCCCTCAGTTGTGAGAAATATAACCTTAATGTATTTATATGGAGTCAAAGAATTAGCAGACATGTATTTCATCACAAATAAAAAGAGACATGGAGGAGAGGGATATCATGTGGAAAAGAAAGGCAGCTTTGAAGATGTAGGAGAGAGAAGTGAATGGGAACTATGGGGAAACTACTTGAGGGAAAGGAGAAACTGGTGACTCTATTTGCCCTGATTAACTTTTTTTAATGGGATTTTGTTAAGTGCTTACTATGTGCCAGGCACTGTTCTAAGTCTGGGATAGATACAAGCTAATCACATTTGACACAGTCTGTATTCCACATGAGGCTCACAGTCTTAATCCCCATTTTACAGATAACTGAAGTACAGAGTACTGTGGCTCATCGGAAAGAGCATGGGTTTGGGAGTCAGAGGACGTGGGTTCTAATACTGCCTCTGCCGCTTGTCAGCTGTGTGACCTTGGGCAAGCCACTTAACTTCTCTGTGCCTCAGTTCCCTCATCTGTAAAATGGGGGTGAAACCTGTGAGCCCCACGTGAGACAACCTGATTACCTTGTATCTACCCCAGTGCTTAGAATAGTGCCTGGCACATAGTAAACACTTAACAAATACCGTCATTGTTATTATTATTATTATTAGTGTTAAGTGACTCACCCAAGATCACACAACAGGCATGTGGCAGAGCCAGGATTAGAACACAGGTCTTGACTTCTAAGGCTGTGTTCTATCCACTAGGTTATACTGATTCTCTACCCCAGTGCTTAGAACACTGTTTAACGCATAGTAAGTGCTTACCAAATATCAGAAAATACAATTGTATACCATTCAATTCAATGGTATTTATCGAGTGCTTACTGTGTGCAGAGCACTGTAAAACATGCTTGGGAGAGCACAATACAACAGAGTTGGCAGACACAATCCCTTTCTACAATGAGTTTATAGTCTAGAGAGGGAGACAGATGTTAATATAAATAAATTATATAATTTAAAAATATGTACATAAGTGCTGTTGGGTTGAGGTGTGGCAAATATCAAATGTCCTAAGGCCACAGATCCAAGTGCATAGACTGATGGATGGATATACATATCCATCTTTCCTTCTTCCTATTTGTAAATTATCTCAGTGTTTGTTTCACTCCTAGATTACCGGATTAACACATCTTTGAGGGTAGGGATTGTGTTTATTAAACTGTAGTCTCACAATGTCTTAGTACTTAGTACTCTACTTAATTAACACTATTGATTGTTGATTTAACCTCTCTGTTCCTCAGTTTTTCATCTATGAAATTGGGGTATATACCTGCTTACCTTTTCGAGACTCACATGGAAATGAGACTGTGTCCACTTTTGATTATTTTTTTTCTACCTCAGCACTTAGCGCAGTGCTAGCAAGCATAACAATTACTTAATGAATATACCACAATTATTAAGACGCTCCTCAAAGAGCATAAAAGCAAGAGAAATGACTCCAGATATATCATGTTTCTAAATTATGATGATACCTGGCTCTAAAATCCCAAGTCAGCCTCTTTCTTTCTGGCTCATGTCCATTCCAAGGAGTAAATCAGTCCTAGAAGATTTAAAACAAATCACCTACAGCTTGAATACAGAAAATGCAACAGTATTTTGAAAAGGTGTGTTCTCTCAAAAAGCAACTTTGCAACATCCTTTTCACTGTGTCAGCAGGAAGATAATATATGATTTACTACCATATTTACTTCTGGGGAAGCAGTGTTGCCTAGTGGAAAGAGCACAGGCCTGGAAGTCAAAGGTCCTGGGTTCTAATCTTGGCTCTGCCACTTGTCTGCTGTGTGATCCTTGGGCAATCACTTAACTTCACTATGCCTCAGTCTTGGAACTGTAAATTGAGGATAAATCCTTGCCTTATGCCATCGAGTCATCTCTGACCCATAGCAATGCCATGGACAAGTCTCTCCCAGAACACCCCGCCTCCATTAGCAACCTCTCTGGTAGTATATCCATAGAATTTTCTTGGTAAATATACAGAAGCAGTTTACCATTGCCTCCTTCTGCACAGTAAACCTTAGTCTCCATCCTTGACTCTCTCCCATGTTGCTGCTGCCCAGCACAGATGAGTTTTGACTTGTAGTAGATTGCCTTCCACTCGCTAGCCACTGCCCAAGCTAGGAATGGAATGGAATTAACAGGTTTCTGCTTGACTCTCCCTCTCATAGTTGAGACTGGTAGAGTACTGGGAACTCTCCATGTGTGACCCTGAGAGGGGATTAAATCCTACTCCCTCCTACTTGGTCTGTGAATCCCCAAGTGGGACAGGGACTGCTTCCAACCTGATTGTCTGACTCTACTACAGTGCTTGGCACAGAGTAAACCCTTAACAAATACCACAGTTTTTATTTTTATTATACATATCTACAAAAGTACATTTACTTTGTTTTCTCTGGGATGCATATCAATGCAAAAGAAAATTAATGCAGTTTTTGTCAAAATTCCTTTTGTTAAAGAAATGTTACTGATCCTTAAATATTCTGATCATATCATTCTCACATTTTAAAGGCTCAAATCCCAAAAGCAAGGAATGCAAACAATATTAAGAAAATTGTTGTCTTCCGAACACTTGCTCATGTTGCCTACATATATAGTCCTCCTTTGTATTTGAAGTACATGCCACTGAGAGTGAAATCTACCTATGCTGCATGAGTGGATGAAAAGGCCAATCTAGTACCCACAGTCCCAGAGACATTGCACTCATAAAACATTTGTCTCATGCTTAGTGTTTTGCAGCATTTGGTGCTCTTTTCTCTATTTCCTCCTTGTTCGGCTGAAAAAGAACCACTCCATTTTGGATGACAGTGTACCATGCTGGTCCATCCTCTGCATTTGACTCCCAGCTTTCAGTTGGATGCAGCATTTTCTGAGGGTTTATTTTGCTGTATCCTTAAAATATTTTCTCTGCCCTCCTTGCTTTCCGTTTCCCAACTTGAACTCTGTATGCAGCAGCTGTTTGGGTATCGTGCTGTCACTCATTCTCCTTCCATGTCCAACCCAGCATAGCTCTGCTAAAGTGAGCATATCTTCAATAATCAAAGACTATTTTCAAGGTTCCTGATCTTGTTTCACTATTTGATATTGAGCATGGCCCACTGATGGAACAGCTCAAGGAATGAGATGTGGTTCCCGTATTGGGGTCAGTTCATTCAATCATATTTATTGAGTACTTACTGTGTGCAGAGCACTGTACTAAGAGCTTGGAAAGTACAATGCAGCAATACAGACAACCCCTGCCCACAATGGTCTTACAGTCTGGGGGGGTGGGGTAGACTGATATCAAAGCAAATAAACAAGCATCAGTATAAATAAATAGAATTATAGCTAGATGCATACATACATAAGTGCTGTGGAGTGGGGAGGGGAGAGCAAAGAGAGTGAGTTGAGGTGATGCTGAAGGGAGAGGGAGCCAAGGAAAAGGGGGCTTAGTCTGAGAAGGCCTCTTGGATGTTCCTTCAGTAGGGCTTTGAAGGGGGGAAGAATGATTGTTTGGTGGATTTGAGGAGGGAGGGCATTCCAAGGCCAGAAGTAGGACATAGGCCAGGGGTCAGCAGAGAGTCAGGCTAGATCAAGGCACAGTAAGAAGGTTAGCACCAGAAGAGTGAAATATGCGGGCAGAGTTGTAGAAGGAGAGAAACAGGTTAGGTAGGAGGGGGCAAGGTGATTTAAAGTCAATGGTGAGGAGTTTTTGTTTGATATGGAGGTGGATGAGAGATCACTGGAGATAGAGACCGCTGGAGATTTTTGAGGGGGTGGGGGTGACAAGTCCTGAATATTTCTGCAGAAAGATGTTATGGGCAGCAGAGTGAAGTATGGACTCGAGTGGGGAGAGGCAAGAGGTTGAAAGGTCAGCAAGGAGGCTGATGCAGTGATCTAGGCAGGATAGAATGAGTGATTGTACTAACATAGTGCAAGTTTGGATGGAGAGGAAAGAGAGGATTTTAGCAATGTTGTGAAGGTGGGATCGACAGAATTTGGTAATGGATTGAGTTTGTGGGTTGAATGAGAAAGAGAAGTCAAGGTTAACACCAAGGCCTCAATAATGTGTCCAATGGAATTGATCTATGGAGTAAAAATCTGTAATTGTTCAAATCCAGGCCAAAGTCAGAGCAGTGACATTTTCCTATTCACATTTACCTACCTATAGCTCTAACTGAAAGGTCCATGTGGGCTGTTGCTGTGGCTAAATTGACTGGATTCTCCTGCTCCCCTCTGCGCCCTTTGAATTCTGTTCTGAATGTCCAGAACAAAAGCCTATGCCAGGAGACACAGTGAAGCAAACTAATAGTAAGTGTCATTTGGAACATTAATAATTCAGGACACAAGCTCCCATAATGCACTACAGCGATGATCAGAGTACCCATCTATCAAGGGTTATATAATGAACAGAAAACATTTTGGACTTTCTAAATTGACCACTTACAGTGAATTATGGGGCTTGCATACTTTCTACTAAGATGCAAGATATCATCTAATGTAAGGCATAGCCTCAAAATGTGGAACCAAAAGTATCATTAAAGATATTAGTCTATTCAATGCCTATGTTGAAATAATTAAAGGGCATACAGCAACTTCATGAAACCTTAGAAATGAAATGCTAATACTCAGATACAAGTTTACTTCTTTCGCCTCTTTAATAGTTGGAAAACTGAAATACTCAGAAATACTCATAAACCTGCTGAGGTGCCAGAACTCACTTACAAATAAATTAAAAGTGCTATCAAAGTCATTGCTCATGAATCTGTGAAATTTACCTCTTGCTCTGCATTTAGAAAAATCAATCACATACTATAAGCCATACAATTTTCAAATAGAAAATGACTGCTGCCACAAACTGGTTTTAATGGCTTGTTACAGACAAATGCTGTCATTGCTTTGCTTGTGGGTTCAGTTATCTTGCAGAAAGAGCTAGCTACAAAGGCAATCATACTGAGACAGAGAGCAGTTGCACTGCTATCAATCAGTAGACCCTTATGCAGTAATTTAGTGTGCAAATGTAGCACTCATTTGTTCTTGTCTTTATCACCTGGAACACAGCCCTGTAAAAAGCACACAAGTGTAGAGAAGAGTAGCATGGGTTAGTAGATAGAGTCTGGGCCCAGGAGTCAGAAGGACATGGGTTCTAATCATGCCTCTGCCACTTGTCTGCTGTGAGACCTTAGGCATACCACTTCACTTCTCTTGCTTTAACTGCCTCATCTGTAAAATGGGAATTAACATTGTGAGCCCTACAGGGGACAAGGTCTGTGCCCAACCCGATTTGCTTATATCCACCCTAAAGCTTAGTACAGTGCCTGGCACGTAGTAAACATTTAACAAATACCATAAAAAATTCCATGGTGTTATAATTGCCCCACCCCACACCCCAAACTCTGGATGGTTCAGTCAGGTTCTTATTCCACAGACACCGTCAGGAATATCATAAAACACTCATTCATTCATTCATTCAATCGTATTTATTGAGCGCTTACTGTGTACAGAGCATTGTACTAAGCACTTGGGAAGTACAAGTTGGCAACATATAGAGACGGTCCCTACCCAACAGCGGGCTCATAAAGCAATATACTAAAGTATTTTCTGAAGAGATTGTGCGTGCACAGAATAACATAGACATAGACACAGAGAGTATTTATTCGACCACAGATGACACCTGTACTGCAATGACAGGGAGAGTGCTCATTCAGAGCAACTGAAGTACTTGATCTAGGGAGAAGTCCACTGGTTGCAGGGAATTGCTGCTCTTTTATATCATCTAAGCAATTAGTAGTGTTGTGCATTGTGGAGTTGATTAGATAAACGCCATCAACAATTCACTTGCAGCACCCAGCTAGAGGAGATGTTTGCTTACATTCCTCTGTGTTTTTAATACTTCGCTTTCTGGGGAAAGGTCCCAAACCCCAACTTCATGTATTCGTGGAGACTTAGGTTGAACCTGGCCACTAAGTATCCCTCCTTGGATACAGTGATTTTCTGGTTGGCTCCCCTTCATATGGCTGTTCAGCTCTACATGCATCTGCTAACAAGAAACATTGAAAATGAGAGGGGGGACGATGGAGGGACCTAGGGTAAGACTTAGGAAATTTAGTCTGGAAATCAAAGATCAATCCAGTAATGGAATTAGGGTTCCTTCCATCAGGGGAAGAGGGGCTAAGAGATCATCTGTTCCCTAACAATCAGTAAATCAGTAGTATTTATTGTGGACCTACTGAGTGGGAAGCACTGATTTCAATACTTGGGAGGGTATAACAAAAGCAAAAGCAAGGACCTTACAGTCTAAGAGGGGAGATAGGCATGCATTAAATAACTTGTAAATAGGGGGAGCAGGAGGAAATATAAAGATAATATAAGAATTATTGTGACTATAGTGGTTCATGTAAATGATTGAATATCAATAAAATAAAAAAGTGAGGTTGAGAATAAATACATAAATTCTAGAGGTGACTGACTTGACTTGGGATATTGGGGAAAGGAGAAAAACTAACTGCCAGAGGTAGGATTTTAGAAGAGTTTTTAAGATGGGGAGGGCTCTGAACCGGCCATTGAATGGGAAGGGAGTTTGAGAACATGGGAACAGTATTAGCAAGGGGTTGGAAGCTGGACAGTCAAGAGTGATGAACAGTTAGAAGTTTGTAAATAACAAGAGTGTAAGCTTCAAATTATCTACCTATTCTGTATGTTCTCTAAAGCATTGTAAGTATTGTTGATATCTAAACAAATTAGGATAGATTGACCATGGATGACTTTCCTTAAAGATCCCTCTCATGGAGACCCCATAACCTCTGTTCATAGCCCATTCCAACGTTTTATCAGTTTCAGAGTCAGGCCTCCTATTTCTAACTCAGTGAGGACCTCATAGAACTTTGATAGACCAGAGCTTCTCTATCACTTGCCAAAATCTTAGGATAAAAAGCCTTTCATCAGTTTTCAAGAAAGTAGATTAATTTATAAATATGATTAAAGAAGACCCTAATGGAGAGAGGAGTTCAAAGATGCTCAGAGTTATTCAG
Organism: Tachyglossus aculeatus; assembly: GCF_015852505.1. NCBI lineage: Eukaryota > Metazoa > Chordata > Mammalia > Monotremata > Tachyglossidae > Tachyglossus > Tachyglossus aculeatus. The sequence goes on along the minus strand of NC_052081.1, from coordinate 22,145,104 downwards.
AAAAATAGTTAGCCTGTCCTGAAGTGTTTACAAAGAAAAGGTTACTGTTCAACTTCAATTAAACAAATTCTTCACTAAAATTGAAAAACCACTAGCCAATCAGTAGAGCATCCTACTAGTTCTGCAACTTCCTGGAAAGACTCAATCATCCAACACTTCATATTTATTTAATATTAGTACGTTGAGTTTTGAATTACATTACTAAGGATTAAACACTCATTTAGTGACATTTGCCATTACAGTGCTTAACTTGTGAAGGAATTTCATATTACTTTTCCAGAGGTTCTGAAATGGTTCTGTGTAAGGACAGTGGTCAGGGGCTTACACTAGTCCCTTTTGTTTAGACAGCTGTTTTGGCTTTAGACCTGCTTGAGTGCCTCATAACAGGAAAACCACAAGTATTGCATGCAAACTTCCTAAACCTGTGTGTTTGTGACTCTATCTTAAGTGAACAAAGAGTAACTCCACCTTAGAAAATGCTGAGAACACTATATACTTGTTTCAACTGCCAAGGCTGGTGGAACTGTTTGGTGAGGGTGTTGCTCACAAAGCCCCTGTTATCACCAACCACCAAGGAAGTCTGAATGGGGAGAATATTGGTGCCTGTTTGTAGAGACATAAGTGACTGTCCTATCATGTATCATGCACTTCGATCACGTGCGAAGCTCAGATGTCATACTATTCTGTATAAGGAAACTCCATGTTGTGTGGAGTTGAGTTGGTCTTGGCTAGCAGGGGAAATGCTGTATGACAAGCACTGCTCCATACTAGCACTCGTAGAAATAAACTTGGCTCTGATATATTCACTTTAACACAACGCAGAGTCCGTGAAGTTTTCTTTGGCAGATGTTAATTTATAAGCTGTCCTTCATAATCAAAGGAGATTCCTCTGATGGTGAAGTTCACCATAGGTGCCTGAGTGACTGAAAAGTAAAAAGCATAGAAAAAATAGAATGTTAGAAGGGCTTCGAAGAAAGGGAGAAGAGTGGTTTGGTGGATTTGATGGGGTAAAGAGTTTCAGGCATGAGAAAGGATGTGCATCATTGCTGGAGACAGGAGAGTGGGGAATAAGGCATAGGATAGGGAGGGGGTGGAACTTGTAAGCTTTAGAAGCTTGGGAGAAAGATATCTGAAGGCTGAGCAGCAGGGTCACAGACCCAGTGGGAATGGACTTGGGAGAACATGAAACAGAGAGGAAAGGAGATTATAATGTGGAGTGTAGTGGAAAAGAGTGACTAGGTAAAGGTAAAGGTAAAGAACTGATAAAATGTCTTGAAGACAATGGTCAGGAATTTCTGTTTGAAGTAACTAGCAATTAGCAACTATGGGAGATTTTTTTTTCTTTTTTTCTCTTTTTTGGTATTTGTTTCTGAAGGAGTGGTTCAGAAAGATGACCCTAACAGCAAATGAAGTATGGCCTAGAAAGAGAGATGATGGAGGCAGGGGGGACTAGTGAGGATGAAGATACAGTAGTCTTATCATGATATAGACCAGTGTGGTGACCATTTGGATGGAGAGGAAGGGATAGATCCAGGAAATGATGTGGAGAAAAACCTGAAAGGATTTAATCACAGACCAAATGTGAGAATTGAAAGAGAGTGAGGAGTCAAGAATAACACCAAGGTTACAGGGCTTTGGAGACAAGATGGGTTAGGCAGAGGAATGGATTTTGGTGGGAAGATGATTTCAGTTTTAGACATATTAAGTTTAAAGGTGCTGGCAGGGCATTCATGAGAAAATGTCCTGATGACAAGAGGAATTGTGAGATTGTAAAGAAAGAGGGAGTTTGAACAGATATCTTTCTTAGTCTTCCATGTATCTGAAGCCATTTCTTCATGGAGTGAATTTAAAGAAAGAAGAGTATCAGACCCAGCTCACAATTAGGGAGTTAAAGGTGAAAGAGGAGCCAGTGAAAGACATCGGGAGCTTGAAGAAAACTCATAGAAAACTGTCAATAAAACCAAGATTTGATAGCATTTCCAGGAGAAAGTAGTCCCTAGGGCCAAAGGCTGCTGGAACATATAGGAAGCTAGGATAGAGTATATTAGATTTGGCAAGTAATGTGTGACCTTGGAAAGTCTGGTCTTCATGGAGTCTTTACTCCATCTTTATCTTTTATTGTAGAGTCATCTCCGACCCATAGCAACACCATAGACATATCTCGCCCAGAATGCCCCATCTCCATCTGCAATCATTCTGTGTAGTGTATCCCTAGAGTTTTATTGGTGAAAAATATGGAAGTGGTTTACCATTGCCGCCTTCCACGTGGTAAACTTGAGTCAGTCTCCACCCTGGACTCTCTGCATGCAGCTGCTGTCCAACACAGGGGAGTTTTGACTTGTAGCAAATTGCCTTCGACTCACTAGCCACTGCTCAAGCTAGGAATGGATGGGTAATGCCTCGGCTTTACTCTCCCTCCTGAAGTCGAGACTGGTAGAGTACTGGAAACTCTCCAGATGTGACCCTGAGAGGGGAACCAGATTGTAGTTCAACATTATTTCTCCCTCCTTACTGACTCCATGCCCATTGCCCTAGCCTGTTGTTTCAAATGTTAAACTCCTTCTTCAACCCCTCCCTCCTGCCATTTCCTGCCCCTAAGGCCACATTCTTTATTGAGAAAATTGAAACTATCAGGCATGATCTCCCTAAAATCTCCCCCGTTCCTCTCCAGTCGCTCCCTCCTCCCGCTGCTTTGATTCTTCCATTTTTCCCATCAGGGATTTCGAGACGAGATCTCCTGTCTCTTCTCAAAATCCACCATGTCCATTTGCACCTCTGGCCCTATCCTTCACTCCTTATCAAAACACTTGCTTCTTCCCTTCTTCCTTACCTGACCACCATCTTCAACTCTTCACTCTCCAATGGCTTCTTTCCTACTACTTTCAAAAGAGCTCATGTCTTCCCTAGCCAAAAACAAATGAACAAACTAAGAACAAAAACCCTCCTTTAAGTCCAAGATTCTGTCCAGTTAATGCCTCATCTCCCTTCTGGAAAGTGAAGACAGTTGGGTGATTAAAAGGAATTCCTCCTATACTCTTCCAATCTTGGGGACATCCCACTTAGAAAACACACACACACCAAATACATACCCACAGTTTTCACCTCTATACTGCTTAAACATCAAAAACATTTTCCTCCTTTAAATTTGTTATCAGCTTAGTGACCCAAGTAAGGAATGGACAAGGTTCCTCCTGGGGATGAAGAGTTCTGGTGGGGAAGTGAGAAGAACCATAATTAACACCTATTCGTGATCATCACTGACCCCCAAAGAAGGGGAGGAGGAGGAGGCTGAGTGTGGGTGCATGGGAAGAGGGCGGAGGAGAGCATGGAAGGGTGTTAAAAAGAGTTTGTAGGGCGTTCAGTATCCTCTCTTGTGTGGTCCTACTCCTTGAAATTTAAAGGGCAGCATCTCCTCTAAGAGCCAGGTATGTGAGCACTGGCTGCCTTGCAGCAGCTGGTTTGAAAAAACAAACATAAACAAATGAACAAACAAACAAAAAAACCCCACCTTTCCATGGGTTCCCATCTTCCCATCTTCCCAGTTGGTATGTTGCTGAGGTTGAGAGGGGTGCAATTTGGGAGAGTTGGAAGAGACCCTTGTAAACCCAGGGACCTTGACTTAAACTCTTCGTGCCTTTACACTAATCTCCATATTATGGAGAGAGAGAGAGAGAGAGAGAGGGAGAGAGAGAGGAGAGAGAGAGAGAGAGAGAGAGAGAGAGAGAGAGAGGAGAGAGAGATAAGAGAGAGAGGGAGAGAGAGAGAAATAGAGAAGAGTTGGGGTTTCTGGTGAAGAGATATACATTTATTTATATAAATATATGTGCATTTATATGTTCACTTATAATTGTTCATTGCTTTCAAAGGTGATACTACTTATGGTGAGATTTTAACCCCATGTGTTTGTTTGTAGCTAAATGTCCTAAGGACATGCCCTGAACCTGAAAGATATTAATTGCTTTTATCATTTTGAAGTACAAATGTGAGATAACTGAGTATAGAAGCTACCATAGGACCAGCAAGAGCTTCTTATTAGCAGGCTCCCAACCAACTAATCAGTCAATCAATCAATGGTATTTATTGAGCACTTACTGAATGCAGATTCATTCATTCATTCATTCATTCATTCAATCGTATTTATTGAGCGCTTACTGAGTGCAGAGCACTGTACTAAGTGCTTGGGAAGTACAAGTTGGCAACATATAGAGACGGTCCCTACCCAACAGTGGGTTCACAGTCTAGAAGGGGGAGACAGACAACAAAACATATTAACAAAATAAAATAAGTAGAATAAATATGTACAAGTAAAATAGAGTAATAAATATGTACAAACATATATACATATATATAGGTGCTGGGGGAGGGGAAGGAGGTAAGGCGGGGGGATGGGGAGGGGGAGGAGGGGGAGAGGAAGGAGGGGCTCAGTCTGGGAAAGCCTCCTGGAGGAGGTGAGCTCTCAGTATGGCTTTGAAGGGAGGAAGAGAGATAGCTTGGCGGATGTGCGGAAGAAGGGCATTCCAGGCCAGGGGGAGGACATGGGCCGGGGGTTGAAGGCAGAACAGGCGACAACGAGGCACAGTGAGGAGGTTAGTGGTAGAGGAGTGGAGGGTGCGGGCTGGGCTGTAGAAAGAGAGAAGGGAGGTGAGGTAGGAGGGGGTGAGGTGATGGAGAGCCTTGAAGCCGAGACTGAGGAGTTTTCGCCCGATGCGTAGGTTGATCGGTAGCCACTGGAGATTTTTGAGGAGGGGAGTAACATGCCCAGAGCGCTTCTGCACAAAGACAATCCGGTCAGCAGCGTGAAGTATAGACTGAAGTGGGGAGAGACAGGAGGATAGGAGATTAGAGAGGAGGTTGATGCAGTAATCCAGTCGGGATAGGATGAGAGATTGAACCAGCACGGTAGCAGTTTGGATGGAGAGGAAAGGGCGGATCTTGGTGATGTTGCGTCAGAATTATTTCTCGGATGGGCTGTGACTTGAGCGGGATCACCCCAAATTTAATCTTACAGGCCTAGTGAGGTATATGAGAAAGCCAAGAAGTTGAGAAAGGAAGAGAGGGATTTTCAGGGAAGAAATAGTCAGACGTTTGAACACACCCTCCTATGTAGAAAAAGAGTAGGGACAGGCTGGGTAGGAAGGAGTTAGGGTAGTTAAACCTAGGTATCACTTAAGGTTGATTTCAATAAAAAGGTACCGGTTTCTCCCAAGGGAAGAAACTAACCTGTAGGCAAAGAAGCCACCCACTCAGAATTCAATTAACATGATGTCGGTCCTGAAGCCCTCCTGAGTTGTGGCCTAGTAGTTTCTAATCCTGCCACTTGCCTGCTGTATGACCTTAGGCAAGTCACTTATATTAGTTTCCTTATTATCATCATCAATCGTATTTATTGAGCGCTTACTGTGTGCAGAGCACTGTACTAAGCGCTTGGGAAGTACAAGTTGGCAACATAAAGAGACAGTCCCTACCCAACAGTGGGCTCACCATACCTTACCTTAGTTTCCTTTCTCCCACTTAGACCATGAGCCCCATATGGGACAGGGACTGTGTCCAACCTGATTATCTTGTATCTTTCCCAGCACTTAGGACAGTGTTTTGCATATATTAAATGCTTAACAAATACCAGTGTTATTATCATCATCATTATTAAGGGAAAAGCCATTCAGAGAGGAGACTCAGGAAGAAGGGGCATGTACAAACAAACAGGTGAAAAAATGGGGAACATGCTTTAAGGGGCTTTTGGAAACCATGAGGGTTGAAGGGAGAATTTGGGCCTAAAGGGGAAAAGCCAGATTCCCTTCCTATTTCGGATATAGGAGTCCCGGATCCTCCTTCTGGTTTCTGAAGAAAGGATCTAGAACACAGCCAGGACAGATCGGTAATAGAGTAAAGACCTTGGGCCTGGAAATCAGGAGACCTGGGTTCTAATCCTGGTTCCAACACTTGCCTACTCTTTCATTCATTCAGTTGTATTTATTAAGTGCTTACTGTGTGCAAAGCACTGTAATAAATGCTTGGGAGAGTGCAATATAACAATAAACAGACAAATTTCTTGCCCACAACGAGCTTACAGTCTAGAGGGAGTTTATGGTCTACATACACAATATTTGGATGCACCCTTGCTATAGTATGGCCTAATGGATAGAACTCTGTGACCTAGAGCATGTCACAACTTCTTTGTGCCTCCATTTCCTCATCTTATAATAGAATTAAATTACTTGCAGGCTCCCAATCAACTAATCAGTCAATCAATCAACGGTATTTATTGAGCACTTACTGAATGCAGATCCCTTGGGTAAGTCACAGTTCCCTCCTTCTTAGACTATGAACCCCTTGTCGACTGTAGAGACTGTATCAATCTGTTTGTATCGTATCTATGTCAAAACTTAATACAGTGTTTGACACATACTAAGCACTTAACAGATACCACCATTATTATTAATTCTCCAAGGAAATATTAAGATGAAATGAATCATTCAGTCAGACCTTAGAGTGCAGGGTCTTTAGGCCAGAGGGATCTTTAGGCTTGGATTTACCCCAAGCCTGGATAATCCACCTAGACACCCTCCTCTTCCACAAATCCACACCATAAACACTGGCCTCTCTGCATAAGCAGTAGGGCCTAGTGGATAGAGAGTCAGAAGGACCTGGGTTCTAACCCTGGCTCCACCACATGTCTGCTGTATGACTTTGGGCAAGTCACTTCAGTTACCTGTGTGCCTCAGTTACCTCATCTGTAAAATGGGGATGAAGACTGTGAGCCCCATGTGGGACAGGGTTTCTGTCCAACCTAATTAGCTTGCATCTACCCAGCACTTAAAACAGCCCTTAACAAATACCATCATTATTATTTTTATTAACTCCATCTCCCCTCTGACTTTCCTTTGATGTCATACCAGCTATTCCCATCTCTGGTTCATCCCTGATTCATCCCTGGTTCACCCATAGTATCCTCCCTTCACTCCTGGGTTTGTCCCTCTAGACTAAAATCATTGTGGACAGGAAATGTGTTTACCAACTCTGTTGTATTCTCCTAAGCACTTAGTACAGTGCTCTGCAACAGAAAGCACTCAAAAAAATACAATTGATTGCTTGATTTATTGATTCCTGCTGAGTCCTGTTGTGGAAATACAGACAACAGCACAACCTCAACCTCTTCAAATTTTTCATCACTGACTATAACTGTCCCTTCCTTTCCACTCTGTAACATTACTTCTCCTTAATCATTCATTCCCATGCCTATTGTCCTACCAATTGCTCCAGGACTTTAATTTCCTCTGCAAGCCTCCGGTACTTCCTCCTTCTCCACATTTGTTGACAAAATGTAAATCACTAGGAATGAGCTCCCCAAAGCTCCTCCTTCACCTCCTCTACTCCATCCCACCCCTGCATGCACTTCCTCATTCTTCCCAGCCATCTCCCAAAAGGAGAGAGATAGGAGTAACAACTCTGCCCTCTCCATTGAACTAAATTCCATCACTTCCCTATCCCTCTGTCAGTAATGCACCCCAACTCACACAGAGGCATGGCCTAGTAGTTAAAGCAGGGGGCAAGGAGTCTAAGGACTTGGGTTCTAATCCCAGCTCTGCCACTTTCCTGCTATGTGACCTTGGGCAGCTCAAAAAACGTCTCTGTGACTCAGTTTCCTCAACTGCAAAATGGGGATTCAAAACCTGTTCTCCCTCATATTTAAACTGTCAGCCCATGTGGGACAAGGACTATATTTAGCCTGATTAAGTTGTAACTACCCCAGAGTTTAAAACTGTTCTTTGCTCACAGTAAGCACTAAATATCATTTATCATCATCATCATCAATCGTATTTATTGAGCACTTACTATGTGCAGAGCACTGTACTAAGCGCTTGGGAAGTACAAATTGGCAACATATAGAGACAGTCCCTAACCAACAGTGGGTGGTAATAATGAAGATAATGATGAAACTGAGTAAGCACTTAACAAATACCATCATCATCATCATCATCATTATCCTCATCAATGGCATTTATTTAGCACTTACTGTGTGCAGATCACTGTATTAAATACTTGGGAGAGTACAATACAACTGAGTTGATAGACACATTCCCTGGCATTAAAAAAAATAAAACTCACAGCCCTGGCTGCCCTCTGCAGTACACTTGCACTAAACTTCCTTCACTCTTGTATTCAGGCCATGGAGTGCTGCTGGCAGAAATCCAGACATCAGGACAACCTCGTCCATCTCTAACCCAACCTCACCTGCTCTAACTGGAGGCCTTCCCAGACTGAGCCCCCTCCTTCCTCTCCCCCTCCTCCTCCTCCCCATCCCCCCTGCCTTACCTCCTTCCCCTCCCCACAGCACCTGTATATATGTATACATGTTTGTACGTATTTATTACTCTATTTATTTATTTTATTTGTACATGTTTATTCTACTTATTTTATTTTGTTAATATGTTTTGTTTTGTTGTCTGTCTCCCCCTTCTAGACTGTGAGCCCACTGTTGGGTAGGGACCGTCTCTATATGTTGCCAACTTGTATTTCCCAAGCGCTTAGTACAGTGCTCTGCACACAGTAAGTGCTCAGTAAATACGATTGAATGAATGAATGAATGAATGAATGAATAACACTGCGCACTCTTTCACCCAACAACAGTATTTCTCCAACCTTACTGACTCTCATGCCCATTGCCTGTACTACCAGTATCTGGCTTTTCACTCCCTCCCTGAACCTCCTGTCTCCCTGCCTCCCCCATTCCTTGCCCCTAACCTCTCCAGTCTTGTCCTCTTACTTTCCCCTCTTCAACTCTCCCATTATTCCTAACAGAGGAGTTCTCTTGCCTCCAATTATAATCTATCCCCTCCACCTATGCCTCCAACCCCACCACTTCTTCCTCTATTAAATCATTTGCCACTTCCGTTCTTCCCTCTCTGGCCACTATCTTCAACTGCCCAGTTACAACTTGCTCGTTCCCCACTGCTTTCAAACATGCTTATGCATCCCCATCTTAAAAAAAAACAACCTCCCTTGACATCATGGCATCCTTCAGTTAATCGTTTCATCTCCCTTTAATCATTCCTTTCCAAATTCCTTGAATGAATTGCTTAAATCCACTGTCTCCACTTCCTCTCCTCCAATCCTTTCCTTGACCCCCTGGCAATCTGGCTTCCACATCCTCTATGTCACAGAAACAGCACTTTCTAAGTCAGCAATGACCTTTTTGCCAAATTGAATGGTCTCTACTATACTCTGATCTTCCCTGACCTTTCAACTGCCTTTGATGCTATGAACCAGTTCCTTCTGGAAACTTTATCTAACTTTGGGTTCATTGACATTGTCCTCTCCTCATTCTATTTCAATCTCCCTGGTCACTCATTCTCAGTCTCTTTCATAGGATCCTCGCTTCCCACCTACTAACTATGAGAGTCCCTTGGCTCAGTTTTGGGTCACCTTCCATTCTCCATCTACAACCACTCCCCTGGAGAACTCATTTGATTCCATGGCTTCAACTACCACCCTACTTCTATTGGGAGAATTGAGTTAATAAGTAGGATGGAGAGAGCAGATTGATGTCTTAATGCTAATGGTTAGCAGATTCTGCTTGATGTGGAAAGGAATAGGCAATCTTTGGAAGGGACTCTTGTACAGAACACTGTTGTAGAAAAATGATCCAGGCAGCAGAGTGAAGTGAAAACTGGAATAGAGAGATTCTGGAAGCACAGATATCAGTGAAGAGGCTGATGCAGCAGTCAATCTGGAAGATAACAAATGCCTGGAGTAATGTGGTGGAAGTTTGGCTGAAAAGGAAGGGGCATGTTCTGGGGATGTTGTAGAGGAAGGTAACAGAGTGAATATGAGGGTTGAAAAAGAGGGGGATGTTAAGGTTGATGCCAGGTTAACAGGTTTGGGAGGCAGAGAGGATGGTGGGTTTATCAACAACTGTGATTTAGTCTTTTCTTAATGGTATTTGTAAAGTGCTTACAATGTGTCAATCACTGTACTAAGCAATGGAATAGATAAAGTTAATCAAATTGGATACTATACCTGTCCCACATGGGGTTCACTGGCCAAGTAGGAGGGAGAACAGGTATGTAATCCCCATTTTACTTATGAGGAAATTGAGACACAGAGAAGTTAAATTTCTGGACCAAGATCACACAGCAGGCTATTGGCAGAGCTGGGATTAGAACTCCCAGGCCCATGTTCTTTATTCCAGACCTAGCTGCTTCTCTGAACTTGGGTATGGTGGGTTAAGACTCCCCCAAAAGCACAATTGCAACACTCAATGGGGGATGTCCATGCACCTTTATCTAGACCAAAGATGTCCTACTGCCTCAGGTTGGAGTTGCCTTCGAGAGCAGGCAAGGTTTTTTATAGTAATTATCTCCTATTATTTTCCTACAATAAATCATTGTAAATCAGCCTGAATCAATGATCTTATTCTGAAAACAGTAATTTCTTCCTTCTCCAACCTAGAAAGAATTGAAACAGCAGCACAAGCAGAGTGATATTTCCATTGTTCACTTTACACTGAGGCCTACAGTGCAAGCTCCATGGCAATAGGATTCCAACAGCCCTGCTCTGGACCAGGGAGGACTCAAACCATGGCAGAGTGGAACCTGCTCAACTTTTAGAATGTGAGAAGGTCAATGCTGCTAATAAGGCTGTAACTTCATTGAGCATTGCTCTGAACTCTGAGGACTCTGAAATCCTGTTACTCTTTTCATGTTTATCAACAATCAAGCAATCAATAGAATTTGCTGAGTGCTTACTGTATGCAGAGCACTGTACTAAGTGCTTGGAAGAGGAGTATATAACAGGATTAGTAGATACTACTTTATTCTTCTTTCTTTTATACATCTATTGCCAACACCCTTTCCCTTTAACTCTTGGATTGTGAGCCTTGAGGTGGCTAAAAGGATGTGTCTATATCTCATCTGTTTACTTCTTTCCTAATGCTTAGTACAGTGCTTTTCACATAGTAAGCCCTTAATGAATACTATTACTCCTCCTCCTCCATTAGTGAAATAGCTTGGCATATTTACGCATATTTTAAAAGAGCATATTATATATACACCCAGAAAACAAAATTCAGGACCTCTGTGTTGCTGCTGTGCTCCTTCTTTAAATGTTGAGTTTGCTAACTGCAGGTTGATACATAAGCCCAGTTTTCTTCAGACTAATTGTCAAACCACAGAGGCTTGGCTGACTTTGAGAAGCAACTCATAATCATATGCAAAACAGTTTATGTGCATCTACTTAAAAAGCTTGATCATCAGCGTGAAAGTGATCCCATATGAGTGATTCAAGAACTCTTGCTATTCTCAACCTGTTAGATTACAAGAGTTTACCACAGAATTGCAATCATACACTGGCAACAGAATCTTGGTTCCTTGTTGCATCCTCTAGCATGGCTGCAGAGAATTGGCTGACTTGGCCTGGACTTAGTACATGTCTCCTTATACTTTAAGGAGGATGAAGGAAAAGGACAGGCAGAGCATCTTCACTGGACCAAGAGTGTTTTCATGGACTAGCCTGTCTAGGACCTTGCCAGCACTGAAGAGCAGTGAGTTTCTGGAGTCAGGTTTCTCCTCTCTTCTTGAAGATGGAAAAAGTAGTAGCAATGTGACCCTGTGGGTAGAACACAGGTTTGGAAGCTCAGAGGACCTGAGTTCTAATCCTTGCTCTGCCACTTCCCTGCTGAATGAACTTAGGCAAGGCACTTAGCCTCTCCGTGTCTCAGTTACCTAATCTGTAAAATGGGAATATAATACCTGTTCTCCTTCCCTGTTAGATTGTGAGCCCCATGTGGTTCAGGGACTGTGTCCAGTCTGCTCATTACAATTACTTATGTCAATGCTTAGTACAGCGCTTTGTACATAGTAAGTGCTTTACAAATAGAATAATAATAATAATAATTGTTATTAGTTATTATAATCATTTTTTAATTCCTTTGTTATTTCCTCATGCTCCATCTGTTGAGGAAGATCCTGTATAGACATTTGAGGTACATATTCATTCAGTCGTATTTATTGAGCGCTTACTGGGTGCAGAGCACTGTACTAAGCGCTTGGGAAGTACAAGGTGGCAACATATCAATAAAGAGAGAAAATCCCTGCCCACAGTGAGCTCACAGTCTTGCCACCCCACCATCATGTCACTGCAAAGAAAAGCCACAACAGGTTGTTGTCCACCCTAGCCGTGTACTCCAGTAGACCCAGCATTGACTGCATTTTCTTAGCATAACCGACTCCATTGTATGCAGGGTTTAACAACAGGATGTGTGAGGAATAGGCACCGGCCTCTCGGAGGATCCTGTAATCCAGGAGGGCTGACACTGATCAAAGTGGCTATGCCCTGTCTGAGAGACCCCATCCTGTGTGGGCAGTGTCTCCTGCTAACATCTCCTGTGAGCAGGGTGCAAAAGTTTCACGTGTGTGGGTATCCTTTGTGTAGCTCAGATGGGGAAACCAAAGAAAAGGGAAGAAGCGGCTGGGATCGGGGCTGTTCGTCACTCGTACATATCTTCTTTTTACTTTTAGATCTTAGTTGGAATATGGGAATTTATGGGAATTGTATCATTCTTCATGACTCTAACTGCAAAGGAGACTTCATCAGATGCTAGACATGACTAGTGGCAAGAACATGGGCTTGGGAGTCAGAGGTCATGGGTTCTAATCCCAGCTCTGCCACTTGTCTGCTGTGTGATCTTGGGTAAGTCACTTAACTTCTCTGTTCCTGTTACCTCAGCTGTAAAATAGGGATTAAGACTGCTCATAGTTTTAGTGTCCCCCATGTGGGACAACCTGATTACCTTGTATCTACCCCAGCGCTTAGAACAGTGCTAGGCACATAATAAGTGCTTAAATACCATCATCATTATTATTAGAGTTGTGTCTTTATATATTGCCAGGCTTCCTCAATGGTGACAGGATTGTTATATTGTTAGAGAAGCAGCATGGCTCAATGGAAAGAGCACGGGCTTGGGAGTCAGAGGTCATGAGTTCTAATTCTGGCTCTGCCACTTGTCAGCTGTGTGACTTTGGGCAAGTCACTTAACTTCCCTGGGCCTCAGTTCCCTCAGCTGTAAAATGGGAATTAAGACTGTGAGCCCCACATGGGACAACCTGATTACCTTGTATCCCCTCCAGTGCTTAGAACAGTGCTTGGCACATAGTAAGCGCTTAACAAATGCCATCATCATTATCATCATAGTTAAGATTACTTCTTTGCGTTCGCTATGTGTGGAGCAATCACTTTTCTTTAGTGCTACTGTGGTAGTGTATGTGTATACATGCACATTTTTGAGGTATAAATAGAAATCTTTGGTTTGGTTTTAATCTGTGCCACCTCCTATCTCTTCAGCCTTTCATTCATTCATTCAATCATATTCATCATACACTTACTGTGTGCAGAACACTGTACTAAGCACTTGGGAGAGCACACTACAACAAGCCTTGACACTGACCCCTTGTCACACATGCTCCTTAGCTTGTTCTGTATTGCATGATTCAGAATTTAATAAACATCCCTTTAGCTGAGGTTGTGTGGATCTATATGGTGGTCTTATAAAGTTTGCTTTGTTACAATAAGTACCTGTTTTTGTATTTATTTTCAACCAGTAAATTGAAGTTTTCCTCATTTTATGAAAAATTCAGGAAATGCCACAAGACATGGAAGATGCAGTCACAATCACTATTTTTATGGTATTTGTTAAATTGCTCACTATGTGCTAAGCACTGTACTACATGTTGGGATAGATACAAACAAATCAGGTTGGGCATAGACCATGTCCTACATGGGGCTCACAGTCTTAACCCCCAATTTACAGATGAGGTAACTGAGGTACAGAGAAGTTAAGTGACTTACCTTAGGTCACACAGCAGACAAGTGTTGGACCTGGAATTTGAACTTAGGTCCTTCTGACTCTTAGGCCCATACTCTATCCACTAGGTTATACTATTTATTGAATGCCTACAGAGTGCAGAATATTGCACTAGATGCTTGGGAGAGCACAAGAGAGATGGAAGAGTTGACCCCTATGCTTTTAATCTAAAAGGGAGACACAAAGGAAATGATTTACAGATAGGAGAAGACACTGGAAAGATGGACTTATGTATATGCAAATGCTTAAACAATAGAAGCAGTGTGGTTTAGTGGAAAGAGCACAGGCTTGGGAGCCAGAGGTTGTGGGTTCCAATCCTGGCTTTGCCACTTGTCAGCTGTGTGACTTTGGGCATGTCGCTTAACTTCTCTATGCCTCAGTTACCTCATCTATAAAATGGGGATTAAGACTGTGAATCCGTGTGGATCCTGATTACCTTGTATCTACCCCAGGCACTTATAACAGTGCTTGGCACATATTAAGCGCTTAACAAATACCAACATTATTATTATTATTAATAATAATAAAGTATATAAGTTAATATGAACAAGTGGCTTTGAATGCATAAATGTAGAGCTGAAGCAATACTATTGAGGCAATGAGATTTCAGGAGGGCTTTAAGGTTGTAGAGAACTAAAAGCAGCATTGCCTAGAGGAAAAGGCACTGGCCTGGGGGTCAGAGGACTGGTGTTCTAATCCTGTTCTGCCACTTGTCTGCAGTGTGACCTTGGGCAAATCACTTAACTTCTCTGTGCCTCACTTACCTCATTTGTAAAATGGGGATTAAGACTGGAGCCCCACATGAGACAACCTGATAACCTTTTATCTATACCAGTGCTTAGAACATAGTAAGTGCTTAACAAACACCAGCATTGTTATTATTATTAATAATAATAATAATAATAAAGTATTTGTCAATATTAACAAGTGGCTGGGAGTGCATGTGTAGAGCTGAAGCAATAGTGTTGAGGCGATGAGATTTCAGGAGGGCTTTAAGTTTGTGGAGAACTGAAAGCAGCATTCCAACTTGTACTTCCCAAGCGCTTAGTACAGTGCTCTGCACACAGTAAGTGCCAAAAAATACAATTGAATGAATGAATTGCCTAGTGGAAAGGGCACTAGCCTGGGAGTCAGAGGACTGGGATTCTAATCCCGCTCTGCCATTTGTCTGCAGTGTGACCTTGGGCAAATCACTTAACTTCTCTGTGCCTCAGTTACCTCATCTGTAAACTGAGAATTAAAACTATGAACCCTGTTTGGGACATGGACTGTGTCCAACCTGATTATCTTGTATCTACCTGTCAAGTCCCGAATGGCCAACTTGTTACATGAGATTATATTAGAGGGTTCATGTCTTGGGGCCACCTGTGGAATGATCATCACAACTTAGTCAGAAACTAGATACTTCAATTCCCAGCATGCAATCAATAGAAAATCAAAGATTCAGCCTATAGCAAAGAACACAACTGTACCCCGCCCAACCCGGGCTTAGAGTTTTCTTACCATGAGATAGATGATCAGTCCTGGCCGGTGTTCAAGTCCTTAATGAGCTGCAGCAGCAGGGGAGGTCCTGGCCTAAAAGGTCTCTTGGGCACAACTTGTCTCTGACTTCCTTTCAGAGGAAAGTGAGCAACAACATGGGTCTCGTCTTCCCCTCCTCTTATACTATTCTTGTTGACCATAACATTGAGCTTCTTCTGGGTACGAGCTAATCTATCACTAACAAATAGTTTGTTTGGTTTTTGCCATTTTGTGATGACAGTGCAGTTTTCTTTCTTCCAAGATTTTTGTTTCTTCTCTGGGTTTCCTTTCTTCTCCTATCTCTAAGCCAGGGTCATTCATTCATTCATTCAATCGTATTTATTGAGTGCTTACTGTGTGCAGAGCACTGTACTAAGTGCTTGGGAAGTACAAATTGGCAACATATAAAGACGGTCCCTACCCAACAATGGGCTCACAGTCTAGAAGGGGGAGACAGACAACAAAACAAAACAAGTAGACAGGTGTCAATACTGTCAGAATAAATAGAATTATAGCTATATACACATCATTAATACAAAAATATAGTACATAGGTACAAATAGAATAGAGTAATAAATATGTAGAAATATATACAAGTGCTGTGGGGAGAGAAAGGGGTAGGGAAGGGGGGAGGGGGGCGATGGGGAGAGAAGAAGGAGGAGGGGAGGAAAAAGGGAGGCTCAGTCTGGGAAGGCCTCCTGGAGGAGGTGAGCTCTCAACAGGGCTTTGAAGGAAGGAAGAGAGCTAGTTTGGTGGATGTGCGGAGGAAGGGCATTCCAAGCCAGAGGAAGGATGTGGGCTGGGTGTTGATGGTGGGAAAGGAGAGAATGAGGCACAGTGAGGAGGTTAGTGGCAGAGGAGCAGAGTATGGGAGCTGGGCTGTAGAATGAGATAAGGGAGGTGGGGCGAAGTCTCTCCATCACCTCGCCCCCTCCTACCTCACCTCCCTTCCCTCCTTCTACAGCCCAGCCCACACCCTCCACTCCTCTGCCACTAATCTCCTCACCGTGCCTCGTTCTCGCCTGTCCCGCCATCGACCTCCGGCCCATGTCATCCCCCTGGCCTGGAATGCTCTCCCTCTGCCCATCCGCCAAGCTAGCTCTCTTCATCCCTTCAAGGCCCTACTGAGAGCTCACCTCCTCCAGGAGGCCTTCCCAGACTGAGCCCCCTCCTTCCTCTCCCCCTCGACCCCTCTCCATCCGCCCATCTTACCTCCTTCCCTTCCCCACAGCACCTGTATATATGTATATATGTTTGTACATATTTATTACTCTATTTATTTACATATTTATTTTACTTGTACATATCTATTCTATTTATTTTATTTTGTTAATATGTTTGGTTTTGTTCTCTGTCTCCCCCTTCTAGACTGTGAGCCCACTGTTGGGTAGGGACTGTCTCTATATGTTGCCAACTTGTACTTCCCAAGTGCTTAGTACAGTACTCTGCACACAGTAAGCGCTCAATAAATACAATTGATTGAGTGATTGAGAGTGAGGAGTTTTTGCTTGATTCGAAGGTTGACAGGAAGCCACTGGAGATTTTTGAGGAGCGGAGTGACATGCCCAGAATGTTTCTGTACAAAGATAATCTGGGCAGCAGAGTGAAGTATAGACTGAAGTGGGGAGAGACAGGAGGATGGGAGATCAGAAAGGAGGCTGATGCAGTAATCCAGTCGGGATAGGACGAGAGATTGAACCAGCAAGGTAGAGGTTTCAATGGAGAGGAAAGGGAGGATCTTGGTGATGTTGTGGACGTGAGACCGGCAGGTTTTTGTGATGGATTGGATGTGTAGGGTGAATGAGAGAGCGGAGTCAAGGATGACAACAAGGTTGTGGGCCTGTGAGACGGGAAGGATGGTAGTGCCGTCTACAGTGATGGGAAACTCAGGGAGAGGATAGCGTTTGGGAAAGAAGATAAGGAGTTCAGTCTTGGACATATTGAGTTTTAGATGGCAGGCAGATATCCAGATGGAGATGTCCTGAAGTCAGGAGGAGACCCGAGCCTGAAGGGAGGGAGAGAGAGCAGGGGCAGAGATGTAGATTTGGGTGTCATCAGCATAGAGATGATAGTTGAAGCCATGGGATTGAATGAGTTTACCAAGGCAGTGAGTATAGATAGAGAACAGAAGAGGACCAAGAACTGACCCTTGAGGAACCCCTACAGTAAGAGGATGGGAGGGGGAGGAGGAGCCCACAAAGGAGACTGAAAATGAATGGCTAGAGAAATAAGAAAAGAACCAGGAGAGGATGGAGTCTGTGAAGCCAAGTTTGGATAGCGTATTGAGGAGAAGTGGGGGGTCCACAGTGTTAAAGGAAGCTGAGAGGTCGAGGAGGATTAGGACAGAGTAGGAGCCATTGGATTTGGCAAGAAGGAGGTCATTGGTGACCTTTGAGAGGGCAGTTTCAGTAGAGCATAGGGGACAGAAGCCAGATTGGAGGGGGTTTAGGAAAGAGTTAGAGTTGGGTCCCATCTACCTTAGCAGGATGTTATAAGCAGAAGGCTGGGGGTGGTGTTTGTTGAGGGAGTTAGTTTAGGAAGTGGATTAGGGATCCACTTAATGTTAAAAAGAGTTAGTCTCAAGAAATGGATCCAGGGGTCAAGTTAATCCTGGGGTTTTTAGCTTAGCCTATTTTCCTTCCACACTCCACCCTGGCCGTAACAAGACTGTGGTCCTGGCTCACTTCCATTGTCTGGGCTGTGAGTAGCCCTGTGGGGGCCACAAGCCTGACATCCCTTCCATAGAGGCAAAAAACAGAGTATTAGGCAAATCAATAGCCATAAAAATGCAAGGAATAAAACAATATGTATTATCATTTTGTCTTCTCTTGCAGCCTATCCGTCTGTATGGCTCCAATTACAGGAAGTGATATGCTGAGGGGCACTGAGTTTCCTATGTTGTTTTATGCAAAGTGCAAACCACACTTGTCACTACCCTAGTGATTAGTGTCATCCTCGACTCCGCTCTCTCATTCACCCCTCACATCCAAGCCGTGACCAAAATCTACCGGTCTCAGCCCCATAACATTGCCAAGATCCGCCCTTTCCTCTCCATCCCAACCGCTACCCTGCTCATTCAAGCTCTCATCCTACCCCGTCTGGACTACTGCATCAGCCTTCTCTCTGATCTCCCATCCTCGTGTCTCTCTCCACTTCAATCCATACTTCATGCTGCTGCCCAGATTATCTTTGTCCAGAAATGCTCTGGGCATGTTACTCCCCTCCTCAAAAATCTCCAGTGGCTACCAATCAATCTGCGCATCAGGCAGAAACTCCTCACCCTGGGCTTCAAGGCTCTCCATCACCTCGCCCCCTCCTACCTCACCTCCCTTCTCTCCTTCTACAGCCCAGCCTGCACCCTCTGCTCCTCCGCCGCTAATCTCCTCACCGTACCTCATTCTCGCCTGTCCCGCCATCGACCCCCGGCCCACGTCATCCCCCGGGCCTGGAATGCCCTCCCTCTGCCCATCCGCCAAGCTAGCTCTCTTCCTCCCTTCAAGGCCCTGCTGAGAGCTCACCTCCTCCAGGAGGCCTTCCCAGACTGAGCCCCTTCCTTCCTCTCCCCCTCATCCCCCTCTCCATCCCCCCCATCTTACCTCCTTCCCTTCCCCACAGCACCTGTATATATGTATATATGTTTGTACATATTTATTACTCTATTTATTTATTTATTTTTATTTGTACATATCTATTCTATTTATTTTATTTTGTTAGTATGTTTGGTTTTGTTCTCTGTCTCCCCCTTTTAGACTGTGAGCCCACTGTTGGGTAGGGACTGTCTCTATATGTTGCCAATTTGTACTTCCCAAGTGCTTAGTACAGTGCTCTCCACATAGTAAGCGCTCAATAAATACGATTGATGAGGATGATGATGATTAGTACAAAGCCGGGCATATAATAAGCACTAAATAAATACTATTAAAAAATCCTCCACAAGACTATCATCTGGAGATTTGAAAGAGGATATATGGAAAGAGAGCTGACCGTAATAAATACCAATGAAACTCACTGCTTTCTTTTGAAGAATGTAGCTAATAGTATACTACCTCATCACCATCATCATAAATGGTATTTATTGAGTGCTTATTATGTGCAGAACACTGTACTAAGAGTTTGGGAAAGTACAATACAGCAGATTTGGCAGACATGTTCCCTGTCCACACTGAGCTTATAGTCTAAAGGGGGAGAAAGACATTAATTTAAATACATCATTTATGATATTCATTCATTCAACTGTATTTATTGAGCACTTACTGTGTGCCGAGCACTGTACTAAGTGCTTGGGAGAGTACAATATAACAATAAACAGACACATTCCCTGCCCACCATGAACTTATAGTCTAGAGAAGGAGACAGACATTAATATCAATAGATAAACAGATATGTGCATAAGTACTGTGGGGCTGGGAGGGAGGATGAATAAAGGGAGCAAGTCATGGTGATGCAGAATGGAGTATATAATCACAATGTAGCTTTAGAACAAAGCAAATAATAAACAATAATGGTTGTATTTAAGTGCTTACTATGTGCCAGGCAGTGTACTAAGCATTGGGGTTGATTCAAGCAAATCGGGTTGGACACAGTCCCTGTCTCACGTGGGGCTCACAGTCCTAATTCCCATTTTCAGATGAGGTAACTGAGGCAGAGAAAAGTGAAGTGACTTGCCCAAGGCCACACAACAGAGAGGTGGCAGAGCTGGGATGGAGGCGGGATCATAACCTGTGACCTTCTGACTTCCAGGCCTGTGTTCTATTCACTATGCCAAGCCACTTGTAGCTCAGAAGATATTATCATTGAAGAATGACACATGCAGGAAACTTCTAAAAATTCTTCACCGTCTTCATTGACCTTACAAATTGGATTTGACCTACGAATAGAGCAGATCTCTGGAAATTGCTAAGGAAAATTCCCCGTCTCAAGCAACTTCCTAAAATCCTTAGGTTAGTCGATGACAGTCAGTCAAATAAGGGTTTGAAGATGCACTGTCTAATTATTTACCTTCAGAGCAAAGCAGGGTTACCTCACTGTGCCTCATTTTCATCTTTCCCACTGCTAACCTCTTGCTCACATCCTATCTCATGCTTCGAATTGCCTCCTCCATAACATCAGACAGATTGCTGCTCGTCCCACCTTCAATCAATCAATCAATCATATTTATTGAGCGCTTACTATGTGCAGAGCACTGTACTAAGCACTTGGGAAGTACAAATTGGCAAAATATAGAGACAGTCCCTACCCAACATTGGGCTCACAGTCTAAAAGGGGGAGACAGAGAAAAAAAAAACAACAAAAAACCAAACATACTAGCAAAATAAAATAAATAGAATAGATATGTACAAGTAAAATAAATAAATAAATAAATAGAGTAATAAATATGTACAAACATGTATACATATATACAGGTGCTGTGGGGAAGGGAAGGAGGCAAGATGGGGGGGACGGAGAGGGGGACGAGGGGGAGAGGAAGGAAGGGGCTCAGTCTGGGAAGGCCTCCTGGAGGAGGTGAGCTCTCAGCAGGGCCTTGAAGGGAGGAAGAGAGCTAGCTTGGTGGATGGGCAGAGGGAGGGTATTCCAGGCCCGGGGGATGATTTGGGCCGGGGGTCGATGGCGGGACAGGCGAAAATGAGGTACAGTGAGGAGATTAGTGGCAGAGGAGCGGAGGGTGCAGGCTGGGCTGTAGAAGGAGAGAATGGAGGTGAGGTAGGAGGGGGCGAGGTGATGGACAGCTTTGAAGCCCAGGGTGAGGAGTTTCTGCCCGATGCACAGATTGATTGGTAGCCACTGGAGATTAT
The DNA here is from genome assembly GCF_015852505.1 of Tachyglossus aculeatus. Classification (NCBI taxonomy): domain Eukaryota; kingdom Metazoa; phylum Chordata; class Mammalia; order Monotremata; family Tachyglossidae; genus Tachyglossus; species Tachyglossus aculeatus. The sequence goes on along the minus strand of NC_052081.1, from coordinate 22,123,933 downwards.
TGAGGAGGGGAGTAATATGCCCAGAGCGTTTCTGGACAAAGATAATCCGGGCAGCAGCATGAAGTATGGATTGAAGTGGAGAGAGACACGAGGATGGGAGATCAGAGAGAAGGCTGATGCAGTAGTCCAGACAGGATAGGATGAGAGCTTGAACGAGCAGGGTAGCGGTATGGATGGAGAGGAAAGGGCAGAGCTTGGCAATGTTGTGGAGCTGAGACCAGCAGGTTTTGGTGACGGCTTGGATGTGAGGGGTGAATGAGAGAGCGGAGTCGAGGATGACACCAAGGTTGCGGGCTTGTGAGCCGGGAAGGATGGTAGTGCCGTCAACAGAGATGGGAAAGTCAGGGAGAGGGCAAGGTTTGGGAGGGAAGACAAGGAGTTCAGTCTTCGACATGTTGAGCTTTAGGTGGCGGGCAGACATCCAGATGGAGATGTCCTGCAGGCAGGAGGAGATGCGAGCCTGGAGGGAGGGGGAGAGAGCAGGGGCAGAGATGTAGATCTGGGTGTCATCAGCGTAGAGATGATAATGGAAGCCGTGGGAGCGAATGAGGTCACCAAGGGAGTGCGTGTAGATCAAGAACCTTCAATGCCCTCCTGAAGTCATAGCTCTTCCAGGAGGACTTTCCTGGTTAATTTCTAACCTCTAATTTATATAACACCTCCAACTGCCACTTGAGAAGCAGCATGGTTCAGGGGATTAGAACATGGACCTAGGAGTCAGAAGGTCATGGGTTCTAATCCTGCCTCTATCACTTGTCTGCTGTGTGACCTTAATTTATCTGTGTCTCAGTTACCTCATCTATAAAAAGTGGGGATTTAGAGTGTGAACCCAATGTGGTACAGGGACTGTGTCCAACCTAATTAACTTGTATCTATCCCAGGTTTTAGAAGAATGCTCAGCACATAGTAAGATCCTAACAAGTACTATTTATCACTTGAGCAATCTCAATCTCCTAGAGCACTAATGCCCATATCTGATCAAGACTGTATTAAGAGAAGTCTAGGCCCTGGGCTAGTCCATCTACTGAGATTTCCCCCGTCACGTGACTCTCGATGATGTCATTGCAGTGCCACCATCCAGAGTGCCTGCAGAGATGGAAGGGAGCTGTGGGCAGCCCCCACAGCAGGTACCAGGGATGCCTCATGTCTATGGGGGAAGTAGTGAGGAGGGAGGGAGAACCAATTGTAGCATCATCTCCCTCTTATCATTCCTCTCAAAACACCTTGAGCGAGTTATCAATACCCAGTGCCTCCACTTCCTCTTCTCCAATTCTCTTTTTGACCTGAGTCTTGCTTCTGCTCCCATCACTCCAAAGAAACTACTCCTCAGATATCACCAATGATCTCCTTCTTGACAAATCCAACAACCTCTACTCCATCCTAATCCTCCGTGACCTCTCAGCTGCCTTCAACACTGTCAACCACCCTCTTCTCCTGGAAGCGTTATCCAACCTTGTCTTCACTGACATTGTTCTCTCCTTGTTTTCCTCCTATGTCTCTGGCCACTTCTTCTCAGTCTCTTTTCTGGGTTACTCTGCTGCTTTCTATCTCTAATTATGGGAGCCCCTCAAGGCTTAGGCCTGGGTCTCCCTTCTGTTCTCCATTTATACCTTCTACCCTGGAGAACTCACTTACTCCAGACTAAGGCCCCCACCCTTTTCCTCCCCTCCCCATCTCCCCGACTCCCACCCTCTGCTCTACCCACCTCCCTGCCCCACAGCACCTGTGTGTATATGTACATATTAATTATTCTATTTGTTTTATTAATGATGCATATATATCTATAATTCTATTTATTTATACTGATGCTATTTATGCCTATTTATTTGTTTTTATGTCTGTCTCCCCCCTTCTAGACTGTGAGCCCATCGTTGGGTAGGGATTGTCCCTATTTGTTGCTGAATTTTACTTTTCAAGCACTGAGTACTGTGCTTTGCACACAGTAAGCACTAAATAAATACGATTGAATGAATGAATGAATGAATTTACTTCTATGGTTTCAACTACCATCTCTATGTGGATAATTCCCATATCTACATTTCCAGCCCTGATCTTACTCCTTCTCTGCAGTCTCACATTTCCTCCTGCCTTCAAGATACCTAACTTCTATACCACTAACACCTCAAACTTCACAGATCCAAAACAGATCCCTCATCTGCCCACCCAAACCCTATCCTCTCCCTGATTTTCCCATCACTGTAGACAGCACCATCATCCTCCCTGCCTCACAAGTCCCTAACCTTGGTGTTATCATTGACTTAGCACTCCCATTCAACCAACATATTCAATTTGTCACCAAATTCTGTCAGTTAAACCTTCACAATATTGCCAAAATCCTCCCTTTCGTCTTCATCCAAACTGCTACAATGTTAATACAAGCATTTATCCTACCCCACATTGATTACAGCATCTGCCTTCTTGCTGACTTCCCTGCTTCCTGTCTTCTTACCAATCCAGTCGATACTTCACTTTGTGCCCAGATCGTTCTTCTACAGAGTCCCTCAGTCCATGTTTCTCCACTCCTCAAGAACCTCCAATGGTTGCCCCACCACCTCCACATAAAACAAATGTCTTTAAAGCACTCAATCATCTTGCCTCCTCCTATATCATCTCTGATTTCCTTACAACCCAGCACACTCTTTTTGTTATTCTATTGCCAACCTACTTGTTATCTAGATCTTTGTCTATATTGCTCTTGACCCTTAGTTCACATCCTGACTCTGGCCTGGAACTCCCTCCCACTTCACCTCCGACAGAAGAAAACTCTCTCAACCTTCATAGCCTTAATAAAATCACAAGCCCTACTGAAAGCTCACCTCCTCCAGGAGGCCTTCCCAGACTGAGCCCCCTTTTTCCTCTCCTCCCCATCTCCCCCGCCCTACCTCCTTCCCCTCCCCACAGCACCTGTACATATGTTTGTACAGATTTGTTACTCTATTTATTTTACTTGTACATATTTACTATTCTATGTATTTTGTTAATGATGTGCATCTAGCTTTATTTCTATTTATTCTGATGACTTGACACCTGTCCACATGTTTTGTTTTGTTGTCTGTCTCCCCCTTCTAGACTGCAAGCCCGCTGTTGGGTAGGGACCGTCTCTATATGTTGCCAACTCATACTTCCCAAGTGCTTAGTACAACGTTCTGCACACAGTAAGCACTCAATAAGTACTATTGAATGAATGAATGAACCATTCATTCATCACCCCTACATCAGCTTAAACAGCAAACACAATTTCGTCTTAAGTACTCTCCTAAGCAAAGAATCTTCATGCTCCTCCTTGGAATACAGAGCTAGGAGCAGGGGTGATAAACACCCATTTGTGGAGACTTTTAAAAGAACTGGGGATAAGTAAGCTCCTTTCTTGTGTTGCCCTATTCTAGCAGTTTGAAGGGTACCTTCCCATTTAGAAGTAGAAAAGGCAGGTAGGGGCTGGCCTTGAGGCAGAAGTATTGAGAAAAGTACTGTCTTCATTCATTCATTTATTCATTCATTCAGTCGTATTTATTGAGCACTTACTATGTGCAGAGCACTGTACTAAGAGCTTGGAAAGTACAATTCAGCAACAAGTGGAGACAATCCCTGCCCACAACATCCTCACAGTCTAGAAGGGGGAGACAGACATCAAAACAAGTAAACAGGCATCAATATAAATAAATAGAATTATAGATATATACACATCATTAATGAAATAAATAGAATTATGAATATGTACATATATACACACAAGTGCTGTGATGCGATGACAGGGGTACAGCAGAGGGAGGGAGTGGGGGCAATGGGGAGGGGAGGGGAGCAGAGGAAAAGGGGGGCTTAGTCTGGGAAGGCCTCCTGGAGGAGGTGAGCTTTTAGTAGGACTTTGAAGCGGGGAAGTGAGCTAGCTCGGGGTTTGTGTAATTTCATAAAGCCCCAAACAATGGTAATGCTGGCAGAGTCAAGAAGGGGCATGATTTGGGGGATCAGAAGAGGGCCCTGTAATTCAGAAGGCCTGAGCTTAAGTCCTTTGAGCCTCTGCATTAATCCAGTACTGTATCTTACATACCCCATTTCTTAAGCAACAAGTCATATTCATTTCTCCCTATTCATTTCTCTTCCTAGCTCTTCCTGTCACATCTAATAATAATAATGGTATTTGTTAGGTTCTTGCTATGTGCCAAGCAATGTTCTAAGTGCTGGGGAAGTTACAAGGTGATCGGGTTGTCCCATGGCGGGCTCATAGTTTTAATCCCCATTTTACAGATGAGGTAACTGAGGCACAGAGAAGTTAAGTGACTTGCCCAAAGTCACACAGCTGACAGTTGGCGGAGTCAGGATTTGAACCCATGACCTCTGACTCCAAAGCCCGTGCTCTTTCCAGTGAGCCGCGCTGCTTCTACTACCAATTCAACTGAATTCTCCCAACTATATAAGATAGTATTCAGAAAACTGTAAGCGTTCAATGAACACTATTGATTGATTTATTAATTCAAATTCTGTGCCCTGCTCCCAGATGGTCCCTGCCTTTCTAAACCTTGAAATCACCCGTTTTCCCCATCCCCCCAGAGCCTATTCTTCCTGGCCCTCCCAGCAATGGACCCTGCTGTCAACAGCATTGAAGAGGGGCTAGTTGCAACCCTCCACCCGTGAGCAGCTACTGCAGCAGTCATAACCTCAATTCCCTGGCCCCCTTGCAGGCCCACTTCTGTTCTGAATTAGAATGGAAGTGATCTTTACTCCTTTGACATGGAATATTTGGAAAGAAGAGAGCAATTAACTTTGGTGTAGAAAATCCCAGGCAACAAAAGACAAAAGATTTGTTGTCTTCCAACAAACCAGGAAAAGGTCCATGACAATTTTCAAGGCACTTCAAAGTTGACAGATAGCTAAGTGAAAAATGCCTCGGGCTGTCTTTCAAACCTGGATATTAGAGAGGAAAAGAAATAGATGTGTAGCTGCAATATCTTCTGAAATAAATGCAGCTTGGAAAATGTACCAATGCATTTTCCATAGACCAGTTATTTGGCAGAAAACTTTGTAAGCAGAAACGTCTGTTAGAGGAAGCTGGAATTTATGAAATTTGAGTCTTGGAATTTCTAAAACCAGAAGGGTAAGTACCATAAGTTGTTTAAAATGTTTCAACTTGGCTACCCAATTTGGGAAAATAATCACAATCACATTTTTCTTTTCCTAAGACACATTTTTGAGAGGATTCTAGGAAAGAATGTGGTTTTCCACACACCTTTACTAAGAATTAATCAGCTGCTTTGGGGTTCATTTGTTGAGTTAAGATCCACTTTCCTTCACTCTCCTGCAAAACAAATGTGGAAAAATACTCTGTCCCAGGGAGTGGCTGCTTGCCAAAGTGCCACAACATTGCCCAGTGATTGTGCCATGGACTGTATTTCTCCCGGTGGATTAAACAATAACCATTTAAATACTTTTCAATAGTTAAAGGCAAATGCATCAGTGATATTCTTCTCTGTGCTCAGACTCTGTTTTCCTTCTTAAAATATATTGGATAAATTCTGATAGAAAAAGTAAAGGAATATACTAATAACCTTTTGCAGAGCTTTATTTTAGTATAAAAGTGTCAACCCTAATCAAAAGGCCACTACGCTCCCTCAAGTTCTCATCATCTCACCAATACAGTTTTGTATCAGATTCTTCACTACCCCTTTGCTCCAGCCTTTCTCAGATTCAGTATGATTCACAGTCGCTTGGTATGAGTTGGGGGAGTTTTTCATAGTTCTTTTCAAAAATCAGGAGAAAAGAAAAAAACCCCTAAAAATAAAAAACAAAATCAATCAATCAGTCGCTGGCATTTAATGAGTGCCTACTATGTGCAGAGCAGTGTACAAAATGCATGGAAGTGTACAATGCAACAAAGTTGATAGATACATTCCCTGCCCACAAGGGAATAGCAGCGTGGCTTAGTGGAAAGAGCACGGGCTTGAGAGTCAGAGGTCATGGGTTCTAATCCCGGCTCCGCCACTTATCAGCTGTGTGACTTTGGGCAAGTCATTTAGCTTCTCTGTGCCTCAGTTAGCTCATCTGGAAAATGGGGATTAAGACTGTGAGCCCCATGTGGAACAACCTGATTACCTTGTATGTCCCCCAGCGCTTAGAACAGTGGTTGGCACATAATAAGTGCTTAACAAATACCAAAATTATTACTATTATTATTTAAGGAATTTACAGTCTACAGAGTTTCAGGTAAACTAGAAATAAAGGGTAGAAAGTGGTGCTTACGATAAAACAACCTGGAAATTAGAAACTACAACAAACAGGATACTTTTTTTCCCCTTTTCTAACGTACAACATGACTCCTTTTGTATATTCTGTCCTCAGCATTAGAAATTAAAGGTAATCAGAAGTAGTCCTCAGGTAACATAGAGAAAGGAATTTTGTCTTAAGTGCAGGGGTTCCACAAAAATGACCAGGCTCAGGAAGACACAGACACACATAGGGCTGGGGAGACAGACACTAGTCTCCTGTGTGACCTTGGGCAAGTCATTTAACTTTCTGTGCCTCAGTTACCTCATCTGTGAAATGGGGATGAAGACTGTGGGACAATCTGGTTCACTTTAAATTTATCCTCTCCTGCCTCTGACCTCTCTCTGACAGGCAAAACTATTTTTCTTCCCTTATTGTTACACATGCCCATCACCCCCATCAGCAGTTCCAGAAATTTAACTCCCTCTTCAGGCCCCCTGTTCCTCCCCCTCCTCTATCCCTCACCCTCAATGATCTGGCCACCTACTTTATTAGGAAAATTAACACCATCAGGTCTGAACTCCCAAAAGTTACCCTTCCACATTCTCCACCCCCACCCCCTGCTCTCAACCCCCTCCTCTACTTTCCCATCCTTCCCAGCAGTATCTTCAGAGGAAATCTCCTTCCTCCTCTCAAGTGCCACCCCATGTAACCTCCCCAGTGCTTAGAACAGTGCTTTGCATACAGTAAGTGCTTAATAAATGTCATTATTATTAATTAATCCATTCAACCGTATTTATTGAGCACTTACTGTGTGCAGAGCACTGTACTAAGCACTTGGAAAGTACAAGTTGGCAACATATAGAGACAGTCCCTACCCAACAGTGGGCTCACAGTCTAGAAGGGGGAGACAGACAACAAAACAGAACATATTAACAAAATAAAATAAATAGAATAAATATGTACAAGTAAAATAGAGTAATAAATATGTGCAAACATATATACAAATATACCCCATCCACCTGTGCTTCAGACCCCATTCCCTCTCATCTTACAAAAACTCTCACCCCTTCCCTCCTCCCCTTCTTAACTTCCACCTTGAACCGCTCACTCTCCAATGGCTTCTTCCCCTCTACCTTCAAACCTGCCCATTTCTCCCCCATCCTAAAAAAACCCTCTCTTGACCCCTCTGCCCCTTCCAGTTTTTGCCCTATTTCCCTCCTACCCTTCCTTTCCAAACTCCTAAAGTGAGTCATCTACACTCACTGCCTTGAATTCCTCAACTCCAACTCTCTCCTAGACCCCCTCCAATCTGGCTTCCATCCCCTACACTCCACCAAAATTGCCCTCTCAGTGGTCACCAGTTACCTCCTTCTTGTCGAATCCAATGGCTCCTACTCTGTGCTATCCTCCTCGACCTCTCAGCTGCCTTTGACACTGTCAACGAACCCCTTCTCCTCAACACGCTACCCAACCTTGACTTCACAGACTCCCTCCTCTCCCGGTTCTCCTCTTATCTCTCTGGCCATTCATTCTCATTCTCCTTCATGGGCTCCTCCTATCCCTTTAATGGTAGTGGTTCTTCAGGAGTCAGTTCTTAGTCCCCTTCTGTTCTCTATCTATACTCACTCCTTTGGTAAACTCATTCACTCTCATGGCTTCAACTATCATCTCTACACTGATGACACCCATATGTACATCTCCACCCCTGTTTTCTCTCCCTCCTTCCAGGCTTGTATCTCCTCCTGCCTTCAGGACATCTCCATCTGGATGTCTGCCCACCATCTAAAACTCAACATGTCCAAGACTGAGCTCCTTATCTTCCCTTTCATTCATTCATTCATTCATTCATTCATTCATTCATTCATTCAATCGTATTTATCAAGCACTTACTGTGTGCAGAGCATTGTACTAAGCACTTGGGAAGTACAAGTTGGCAACATATACAGACAGTCTCTACACAACAACAGGTTCACAGCATAGAAACCTGTCCTCTCCCTGTCTTTCCCATCACTGTGGAGGGCACTACCATCCTTCCCGTCTCAGAAGCCCACAACCTTGGTGTCATCCTTGACCCTGCTCTCTCATTCACCCCACACATCCAATCCATCACCAAAACTTGCTGATCTTACCTTCACAACATTGCCAAGATCCACCTTTTCCTCTCCTTCCAAACCGCTGCCTTGTTGGTACAATCTCTCATCATATCTCAACTGGATTACTGCATCAGCATCCTTTCTGATGTCACAACCACCTGTCTCTCCCTGCTTCAGTCTACACTTCACTCTGCTGCCCGGATTATCTTTCTACAGAAATGCTCTGGGCATGTCACTCCTCTACTCAAAAATCTCCAGTGGTTGCCTATCAACCTTCGCATGAAGCAGAAACTCCTCACTATTGGCTTCAAAGCTCTCCATCACCTTGCCCCCTCCTACCCCACCTCCCTTCTCTCCTTCTACACCCCAGCCTGCACACTCCACTCCTCTGCCACTAACCTCCTCACTGTGCCTTGTTCTCACCTGCCCCGCCGTCGACCCCTGGCCCACATCCTACCTCTGGCCAGGAATGCCCTCCTCCTCATGTCCACCAAACTGGTTCTCTTCCCCTCTTCAGAACCCTACTGAGAGCTCACCTCCTCCAGGAGGCCTTCCTAGACTAAGCCTCCCTTTTTCTCTCCTCCTCCTCCCTTTTCCTCTGCTCCTCCCCCCTTCCCCATCGCTCCACTCCCTCCCTCTGCTCTACCCCCTTCCTTGCCCCACAGCACTTGTGTATATTTGTACATATTTATTACTCTATTAATTTTATTAATGGTGTGCATATATCTATAATTCTATTTATCTATTTTGATGGTATTGATGCCTGTCTACTTTTTCTGTTTAGTTGTCTGTCTCCCCCTTCTAGACTGTGAGCCTGTTGTTGGGTGGGGATTGTCTCTATCTGTTGCTGAATTGTACTTTCCAAGCACTTAGTACAGTGCTCTGCCTACAGTAAGTGCCCAGTAAATAACGATTGAATGAATGAATTAACCTGATTGTCTTGTAACTACCAGTGCTTAGAACAGTGTTTAACAGTGCTTAACCCACCATCTGAAGGTCAAAATGTTATCTCGTGACTGCCTTAGGCAGCAAAGCGGAACTCAGAATCTTGGGCAGAACACGGCTTGCATGACCGGCTTACATTACCAAAGCTGCTGGAGACCCCAGGCCAGGAATGCAGAAGAAGCGTTCTCCCTTGCCCCCGTGCTAACCAAACAAGAGATGGAGGAAGAGGAGTGGGGGAACAGAGATTGGACAAGTGGATTCCAGAGGCCCAAATGGCCCAGAAGAAGGTAATAAATAGCAGCACCTCTGATGTTCTGGGCAGTGGATCGAGACTTGCAGCAGTCAGCTGCATTTTGCCTCTTCCCAGATGCCCCCTCTGTCTGCATCAAGTGAGAAGCTATGGGATAGGTGAGTGTCCTACTGAGAACTCATGGGGCTGAAAGCTAGGGTGCTTCACCATGTGCATGTAATGCATAAGTGAATTCCACTCCATGGGTAGGCGTTCATTGGTGGTAGCTAGGTGCTTCACCACATGTGAGTAATGCATAAGTGTATTCCTCCCAAGTAAATGACAGTTTTGAGAAGCAGTGTGGCTTAGTGGATAGAGCTCAGGCCTGGAAGTCAGAAGGATCCGGGCTCTATCCACTAACTTGTATCTACCCCAGCATTTAGAACAGTGCTTTGCACATAGTAAGTGCTTAACAAATACCATAATAATAATTATTATTATTGAATGTACCTCAGACACCTCAGACTTAACATGTCCAAAACAGAGCACCTCATCTTTCTACCCAAAGATGGGTTATTCCATTCCTTACTTTCCCCCTTACTGTAAACTACACCATCCTTCTCCTTGTCTCACAGACATGCAACCTTGGTATTATTTTCCACTTACTTTTCTCATTAAACCTGCATATTTAGTCTGTTGCCAAATCCTTCAGTTCTACCTCAACAACAACTCTAGAATCCAGCCCATCCTCTCTATCCAAATTACTACCACATTACCCCAAGCACTTATCCTATCCCACTTTGATTACTGTATCAGCCTCCTTGCTGACCCCCCTACCTCCTGTCTCTCCCTACCCCAGCCATACATCACTCAACTGTACAGATCATATTTCTAATAAAAATCATTCCCCCCTTTGCAAAACCTCCAATGGTTGCACACATCCACCTCTGCATCAAGCATAATCTCTTTACCATTCACTTTAAGGAACTAAATCTACTCTCTTCCACTGCCTATGCTCATTCCTCTCCTACTACTACTACTAATAATAATGGGTATTTGTAAAGCACTTACTATATGTCAAGCACTGTTCAAAACGCTGAGGTAGGGACAAGATTATCAGGTTATCCCATATGGGGCTCACAGTCTTAATCCCCATTTTACAGATGAGATAACTGAGGCACAGAAAAGTGAAGTGACTTGCCCAAAGTCACACAGCTGACAAGTGGTGGAGCTGGGATGGGAACCCACAACTTCTGACTCCCAAGCCTGTGCTTTTTCCACTACACCATGCTACTTCCCCATTACTACATCAACCCAGCCCCCGCACTTAGCTCCTCTAACACCAACCTATTTACTATGCCTTGGTCTTGTCTCCCCTAGCCATCAACCATTTGTTTAGTTCTCCCTCCTGTCTGGAACTTGCTCCTGCTTCATATCCAACAGATCAATCACTCAATTAATCAGTAGATCATATTTATTAAGTGCTTACTTGTGTGCAGTACAGATGCATTCCTGCCCACAATGATCTTATAGCCTAGATGGGGAAAAAGATATTAATATAGATAAATTATGGCTATATACATAAGTGCTATGGGGCTGGGGGGGAATGAGAAAAGGGAGCAAATCAGGGTGACAAAGAAGGAAGAAGAAAAAGAGGAAATGAGGCTTCAGGCAGGGAAGGCCTCTTGGAGAAGATGTGCCTTCTATAAGCCTTTGAAGTGGGGAGAGTAGATGTCTGTCAGATATGAAGAGGGAGGGCATTCCAGTCCAGGGACAGGATGCAGGTGAGAAGTTGGCAGTGAGATAGATGAGATCGAGGTACAGTGAGTAGGTTGGCATTAGACAAATGAAGTGTGCAGGCTGGGTTGTAGAAGAAGAGTAGGCAAGTGAGGTTGGAAGAGGCAAGGTGATTGGGTGCTTTAAAGTCAATGGTCAGAAGTTTCTGTTTGATGCAGAGGTGGATGGACAACCACTGGAGGTTCTTGAGTAGTGGGGAAACATTGAAAATTTTTGCAGAAAAATGATCTGACCAACAGAGTGAAATATGGACTGGAGTTGGTAGAGACAGAAGGCAGGGAGGAAAGCAAAGATGCTGATACAGGAATCAAGGTGGGATTGATAAGTGCTTGTACTAATGTAGTAGCAGTTTGGATGGAGAGGAAAGGGTGGATTTTAGTGACGTGAAGGTTGAACCGACAGGATTTAGTGATTGATTATGTGGGTTGAATGAGAAAGAGGAGTCAAGGATAATGCCAAGGCTTGTGAGACAGGAAGGATGGTGGTACTGTCTATAGGAATGGAAAAGTCAGAGGGAGGACATGCTTTGGATGGGAAGATAAGGAGTTCAATTTTGGACATGTTAAGTTTGAGGACAACACAGCAATATAAAACAGCCACATTCCCTTCCCACATGAAATTACAGCCTAGAGTAGGGAGAAAGATACCAATATAAATAATACCTCCCCATCCTAAAAGTAATCATCCTCTAATACCAATCTACTCACTGTACTTCCATCTGGTCTATCTCACTGCCAACCTCTCACCCACATACTGCCTTTGGCTTGGAATGCCCCTCCTCTTCATATCTGACAGACATTTACTCTCCCCACTGTCAAAGTAGAGATGTCTGGGAGGCAAGAGAAAAAGTGAGACTGCAGAGAGGGAGTGTCACTCGTCACCCAGGGGTGGGTTCGTTCAAGATTCAGTTTGGCGAAAGACAGAGACAAGGGACAGAAAGTCTGAGCTTTATACAAAATATATTTTGTGAAGCAAATTTAATTATTTGATTATCTTGGATGCAGCAACTTGAATTATTTGAATATTTGTGAATTGAACTTCCCTTTTAGTAGGAATATGATAATTTAATGATATTAGAAATTCCCTATTGGGAGGAATATGCTTATGTGTCATTCATGTGTGGCAAAACACCCAGGTCTCACCCGGGAGGAATTAATTTATGGTTTGTTTGCTTGTGGTGAGGCACCTAGCTCCCACCCATGAGCGTTTCCCACTTCGAAGGAATCCACTTACATGTTACACACCCATGGCGTGACAGCTAGCTCCCACCCAAGAGCACTTCTCATTTGGGAGGAATCCATCTGTGCATCACCCACCCGTGGTAAAGTGCCTAACTTCTAGCCCCGCGAGCGTTCAGCGGGACACTCACCCATCCCTTAGCTCCTCACTTGGTGCAGACAGAGCAGGCATCTCACTCTCAGGGCAGAAGTGACACACAGCTGCCTGCTGCAGGTCTCAATCTGCTGCACAGAAGTTCAGAGGCTGCAGGTAGAGGCTGCAGTTCAGAGGCTGCAGAGGCCTGTGCTCCTAGACCATTCCAGATTTTGGCCTGCCCTCCCCCCTCCTCCATACCTGATTTGATTGGCAAGGATGTGAGGCAGACTTTCTGCATTCCTGGCTTGGGCTGTCAATTTAGCAGTTTTGGTTGTGGGAGAGGTATCCCACCCACACTTCCAAGTTCCGCCTTGCTGGCTCAGACAGTTATGAGATAGCATTTGCTCTTGAGATGGTGGGTACCCAGTATTCACCTTGGGAAAGGGAGAGAGATCAGGCTGGAAATGTAGAGTTGGGACTCATCAGCAGAGAGGTCGTAGTAGAAGCCATAAGAGTGAATGAGGTCTTCAAGGGAATGGGTGTAGAAGAAGAATATAAGGGGACCCAGAACTCAACCCTGAGGGACACCACAGTTAGCGGGTGGTAGGCAGAGGAGGAGCTCATGAAAAAGACTGAGAATGAGCAGCCAGAGAGATAGGAGAAAAACTAGTAGAACACAGTGTTAGAGAAGCCAAGGTTGGATAATGTTTCCAGGGGAAGGCAGTGGTTGACAATCATGAGGGCTGATGACAGGATGAAGAAGATCAGGATTAAGTAGAGGCCATTGGATTTAGCAAGAAGATCACTGGTGAGCTTTGAGAGGGTGGTTTCTGTGGAGTGAAGGCATTGAAAACCAGACAAGAGGGAGTCAAGGAGAGAACTGGAGGACAGGACCTTGAGACAGCTGGTGGAGTCAACAGTTTGGAGAGGAATGTAGGAGGGAGATGGGGATTTAACTGGAGGGAGCCATGGGATCAAGGGAGGGTGTTTTTAGGATAAGGGAAACATGAACATGTTTGAAAGCTCTGGGGAAGAGCAAACAGTTGAAGATGGTGGTCAAGGAGAGAAGAAGACATGGGGAAAGAGTTTTGATAAGGAGCAAAGGGATGGAATCAGATGTGCAGGTGGAGGGGGTGGATTTTGAGAGAATGCAGGAGATTGCCTTGAGATACTGCTGGGAAAGATGGGCGAATTGAAGAGGGACAGGAAGAGGGAGTGACTGGGGAGGAGGAGGGGAAATTTTAGGGAGATTACGCCTAATAGTTTTAATTTTCTCAGTAAAGTAAGAGGCCAGGTCAGTAGAACAAGGGGTTTGAGGAGGGAGCTAAACATCTGGAACAACTGGCAAGGGCAATGAGCATGGATGCCAATAAGGATGGAGAAATTATTTTGCCTGACAGAGAAGGGGACAGAATTAAAGCATGCAAGGATGAACTTGAAATGGACGAGGTTGGCTTGATATCTAGATTTCCACCAGCAGCTCTCTGTAGCTTGTGCACAGAAGCAAAGGAAGCAGACTGTGGAGGTGATCCAGCTCTATCAGTTAGTGATACGTGATCAACAAAGGGACGGGGAGTGAGAGAATTGAGTTCGGTAGAGATGGTGGTATTGAAGGCATCAATTAGGTTATCAAGGGAAGGTACTTTGGGTATGGAGGCTAAATGGGACATGATGGCTTGATAAAATTGGATGGGGTCAAAAGATCAGAGCTCTCTGTCGGGCAATAGGACAGATTCGTGGGAAGGAGGTGTGTGGGACAGAAGGCAGGTGAGGAGGTTGTGGTCAGATAGAGGGATTTCTGAGTTGGTAAGGGTAGAAATTGTACAGTGATCACCACTCTTTCCATCTTCAAAACTTTCCTAAAATCCCCCAGGAAACCTTCTTTGACTTAATATCTCAACTCCCCCTCCACCCTAATCTATTTCCCTTCTACATCGCCTAGGCATTTGGGTCCATACCCGCTAAGTACTTTAATATCGACCTCCCACCCCCACAACACTTCTGACTGTATCTTTATACTTTGTAATTTTAATCAATTAATAATATTCATTGCCTGCTTACTGTGTACATAGTACAGTACTACGTGCTTGGGAGAATACCATATAGCAGAATTTATAGACACAATGGGCTTACATTCTAGAGGGAGAGACGAACATTAATTATAAATAAATTACAGATTTATACATAAGTGCTGTGAGGATGGGGGAATAGGGAGTGCAAATATAAGTGCAGGGGTGATGCTTAAGGGAGAGGTAGAAAAGGAAATAAGGGCTTAATTGGGGAAGGCTTCTTGGAGGAGATGTGCCTTCAGTAAAGCTTTGAAGGAGGGAAGGGTAATAGTCTATCAGCTATGAAGAGAGAGGGTGTTCCAGCCCCACAGTACATAGCGATTTATTTATTTAAATTGATGTCTGTCTCCCCCTCTAGACTGTAAGCTGGTTTTGGGAAAGGAATGTGTCTGTTTATTGATGTATTGTGCTCTCCCAAATGCTTAATACAGTGCTCTGCACACAGTAAGTGTTTAGTAAATACGATTGAATGAATGAATGAAAGAGGGACGATGTGGGTAAGAAGTTGGTGGTGAGATAGATGAGATTGAGGCACAGTGATCAGGTTGGCACTAGAGAGGGCTGTGCTGTTCTGGGCTGAAGCGAGGTAAGGTAGTAGGGGGCAGGGTGGTTGAGTGCTTTAAAGCCCATGGTAAGAAATTTCTTTTGATGCAGAGGTGTATGGGCAACCACTGGAGGTTCTTGAGGAGTGGGGAAATATGGACTGAACCCCTAGCCTCAGACCTTCTCCTCCTTGGCTTTCCCAACAAATGTTGCTGCAGAGCACTGGAGAGGGAATCCCCTGCACTGGCTCTCAAATAGAATCAACCCCAACTAGCCTGAACTGCCCTAGTCCCCCAGACTCAATCTCACAAATATCCTTTTAAATTTACACTATTGCTTCCCCCTACCTATAACAATGTCTGTCTCCTCAGCTAGGTTGTAAGGTTTACAGGGAAAGTATCATGTCTACCGTCTCTATTATATTCTTCCAAATGCTTAGTATTGTGTTCTGCTCCCAGTAAGTACTGGATTGATGGATTGAGTGATACTCTTATGAATACAGGAACTACCAGCAATAGTCTGATTGCAAAATCATTCCCAGGTGGCCACAACTCTGAGAAGGCAAGAGGTCTCCAAAACAACGTCACTCTCAGAAGAAAGAGTGAATGAATGGCTAACAGTTTATGAGCATTGTAGGGCTGTGGGAGATCTGCTGGGCAGATAATGTATCTACCAGCTGTGCCTTATTATACTTCCCCAAGCACTTAGTACAGTGCCTCTCTATACAGCAAACACTGTATACAAATGATTGGATATCAATATACTGATTCTATATACTGAGTGCATATCAAATACTACTGATTGATAAGGCTCAGTTACTGGAATAAAAATAGTGGGTAGCAGTGAACAAGTACACTTTCCATAAACAAGCTTCTCTTTCCATAATACATAGAGACAAGTCACTGCTGGAAAAGCTTCTGCCCTACATCTTATCTCTGGAGTGGGAAGGGCCAAGGAGGTGGGGGAGGGGACACTATTGCCCTAAGTAGCTGTCAAGCAGTAATCGAGAAACTTTAATAGAGACCATGCCTTTATGAGTTTGCTCAGTATTTTCATGTTCTGCCTGGCAAACCGGGATTAAAAGTAATTGCAAAGGGGCTGAAGTGAAAAAAGGCAGAATAGGGGACTGAACTAAAAGCATGCAGAATGGGAAATCCTGCAGTGCTCAGATCTTCTCCTTCCTTGGCACCTGAGCCTTGAAGCAAGTCTGAGAGAGCTCTAATGTGCAGATCACTGTGGGAATTGAAGGGTCATAGTGGGCCTCCACACATCCCTTTGCAGTACTCGATATTGCTTTGTAACAGTAATGAAGATGAAGTTGATGACTGCTATTGAACCAGTTGTGTAGGAAACCAGGGACACACTGTCACTTGGAAAATCTTTAGCTGGAGTGCATTGTTAACCTTAATCCACCAGGAGATCTCAAGTCCTGCAAGGATTTGTGTGGTGCTGAGCTTCTCTCCTCCCACTCAGGTCCCGTCCAGCCATGAACCCTGATTTACTTAATAATAATGATGGTATTTATTAAGTGCTTACTATGTGCCAAGCACTGTTCTAAGCACTGGGATAGATAAAACGTTATCAGGTTGTCCCATGTGGGGCTCACAGTCTTAATCCCCATTTTACAGATGAGGTAACTGAGGCAAAGAGAAGTTAAGTGACTTGCCCAGGGTCACTCAGCTGACAAGTGGTGGAGCCAGGATTAGAACCCATGAATACTTCTCCTATTAGGGCTTTTACATCTATCTCTCCTTGTCCTTAACTGGGCATAGCCACCTTCCCCTTTCCTTCCTCATCTTCATTATCCTCTGTGTCTGCTCACCTCAGGATCCTTCCCATTGAGGTTTTACTTATATTGATTGGGTAGGCAATGGGGAATTGGTAGCCTCTTTTGTCCTCCTTCCCAGAATAATAATATTTGTTAAGTGCTCACTACATGCAAAGCACTATATTAAGTGCTGAAGTAGATACAAGATCATCAAGTGGGACACTATTCCTGTCCCACAATGAGGTTCACAATCAAAGTAGGAGGGAGAACAGGGACTGATTCCATATTTTACTGATAAAACAAATGAGGCACAGAGATGTTGTGACCTGTTCAAGGTCACAAAGCAGGCAAGATTCTGTAGTTAGCTATCCTTGGCTAGTTCAAACTTCCTTTGGCTCTTTCCCTGATGACTGGATCATTAAATCATATCTGTGGCTCTCAGTCTAACCCTACTACTCCAATTACTTTTGGCTATTTTTCTACTGGTTGATTACTTATCTTTCCTTTTGAGTCATTCATTCATTCATTCATTCAGTCGTATTTATTGAGCACTTACTGTGTGCAGAGCACTGTACTAAGCGCTTGGGAAGTACAAGTTGGCAACATATAGAGACGGTCCCTACCCAACAGCGGGCTCACAGTCTAGAACAGTCAGTCAGGCTAACCACTGGAACAGGTCTGGAATGATAATGGTGATGGTGATGATGATGATGATTAGATTTCATTTTATGTCTAATGTCTGTTTCTTATTTGGTCCATCCTTTTTTCTTTTAGGCTACAGTGTTTTTCTTCATAGATTCATTTTTAAAATTGCGTTTTAAAACTCTGTGTATTTTGGAAACTTTGGAAAGTGGTTGAATTCAAATATATTATATATTACCACATTCTAATTCACTTCTTTCTTTTATAACATGAAGGTTATGCTCTTGACAAACTGCTGTAAGGAAAACTCATTTTGTAGTACACATGCAATGACTTACATTGTGCATATGTGAAGTTGTTTCTTCAGACATCACATTGCATTCTAGTCAGATAGATGTACTCGCAGAAGAAGAACAATTCCTTATTTCCTCATAGTGTAACAAAAACAGGAATTGGGGAAGAACTGAGAATAATTTACCGTCATAATTTCTGTCTTCATGAACTTTCTAAGTAGTCAGATTGAGAATTTAAGAGTGAGACCATGAGTTTGAGATGGAGCTGAAATTTAAAAAAGCAACATTGCTCATTTTGCCAAAACAAGTGTAGTTAAGCAAGAGTATCACTGATGCATGAAGGAGTCATTGTGGAGTCATTTTCACCAAGAAGTGTTAATAATTCTTGAGATCAAATATGTATCTTGAGTTTGTAATTGAATATCATTTGCATAGAATATGCCCCCGTCTTAGACTGTGAGCCCTATGTAGGAAAGGGACTGATTCCTTGTATCTACCCCAGTGCTTAGAACAATACTTGATACATAGAAGGCACTTAACCAATAGCATTAAAAAAATGATCCTCAAAAAAATATGTGAAGTCAAAGGTATTTGGAACTAATCCTATTATTTTGAAACAATATCAAATGGATGTAATTTTCCATATAGAGTCTGGCCGCTCTTTGAGAAACTCAGACAATAGTCTGAAAAATGACAAACCAGTATAGAAAAGAGAAGATGGAGTGGGGAAGACATTTTAAAATGAAGAGTTCATTCATTCATTCATTCAATCGTATTTATTGAGTGCTTACTGTGTGCAGGGCACTGTACTAAGCGCTTGGGAAGTACAAGTTGGCAACATATAGAGACGGTCCCTACCCAATAGTGGGCTCACAGTCTAGAAGGGGGAGACGAAGAGTTCAGAGAAAAGGAAGTTTTCCTCTTGTCAGAAACAAAGAAAATACTCCATGAAGGACTAAAAAAAGCTAAAATGGTATCTAACTGGTAAAGGAAGTGAATTGAATTTTTTTGTTGAATTATATAACCAATCTGAATAATTCAAAATAATTCAAAATCCATAAAATCTTTTTTTTCTCAAAAACAAATTTTATATTTGACCAAAATTGTCTTGGACTTAGCTTGGACTTTCTTTCTGCCCATTTTGAAAGAACTACATTCTAAACTCTGAGCTCCATGGGAAAAAAATCTTCATATTATATACAGAACAGGGATAAGTCTGTTTTGTAACCACTGTTATTCCACCTATTTGCCAAGCTTTTTTTTCCAAGTGAATTAGCCCAAGTGAATTTCTAAAACAACTGGATTTATAAGCACTCATCAAAATATTTTGTTTATGGGTAAACAATTCTTAACTTTTGAATCCATTTAATCAAGTCAGTGTTCTTAGCAACAGGAAGTCACAACTTGCAAGGCAGAAACGACTTAGTTTGACTTAGGCTCAAGATTTATAAGCCACAGTTTCAAACCCTGTGATGAATTCTAGGTTTTGCAGAATATATTTTGTCCTTATATTACCTTTCATTTCTCAGGTTTTTTAAGCTATTTTTTCACAGATGTAGGAATATTTCCTTGATTATTTATAAAGACAATACCAATTAGCATTACTAATGTTGACATCTGGAATTCTTCAAGATTCATTTGAAAACACTGTTGTTTGGCCCATTTATAAAGAATAACCCACAAGGAATGTTAAATGAAAACAAAAAGATGAAGAAAATGATTCAGACAAAAACAGCTGTTATCTCCCAGATTTGGAAACAAAACGTTTCTTCTACACAGTATAATAATAATAATAATAATAATAATAATAATAATAATAATAATAATGGTATTTCAATCGTATTTATTGAGCACTTACTGTGTGCAGAGCACTGTACTAAGCGCTTGATATTTGTTAAACACTTACTATGTGCCAAGCACTATTTTAAGCACTGGGGTAGATGCAAGGGTGGGGCTCACAGTCTTAATCACCATTTTACAGATGAGGTAACTGAGGCAGAGAGAAATTAAGTGACTTCCCCAAAGTCATATAGTTGACAAGTGGTGGATCTGTGATTAGAACCCATGACCGCTGATACCCAAGCCCATGCTCTTTCCACTAAACCACACTGCTTATCATATAGCTTCTAACTCATTTTCTGAAAACAATTCTTATGTATTTTCCCTTAATGTCATTAATGTCATTGATTAATAGGATTATTAATCAAATGTTTTGATTCCCCAAATAATTAAAAAAGTATAAATAATGTAGAAATTAACTATTGCTTGAATCACTTCAAAAGGTAAATCCTCTTGAATGACATCACTTTGAATACATGTCCTGTTCAGTAACTAGAATGTCTTGAACACATAATGGGTGTTTGTAAATAAACACACACACGCACACACACACACACACACACACAAACACACAAACACATAATATATAATATATAATACATGGGTTTTGTAATGTATGTAACTGTTTATTGTTTCAGATGACACTACTGATGTTTTCTGACTTCAAGACTGTCTCCTGGCATTTAATCTTCTTGAAGCCTTTTCTAAAGGAAGAAGACCCCTCTGTGGATTATGACATATTAAGGCAGATTTGTGTCTCCCAGAGATCCATGCTTTGTTACATTGTAAACTGAGGCTGCGATTCACCCTGGTGAGAGTTAGAGGCAGCAACACCCTGCAGGAGACTATATTGGGGCTTTTTCCACTGATCCCTCATTCACTCATTTCCCCTGTCTCTCACCCACCCCGCCCTACCCCACACCACTTGGACCCCCTTCAGCCCATCCACCACTCCTTCTCCAGCTGGGAGGATGAGAAGTAGCAGCAGCATGAGGCCTTCTTGACTTTCAGATCACTGGGAAGGCTGTGCTTGACGCTGTGACTGTGACAGCAGCTGTACCTCTCCGAGCCTCAAAGAGACCAAAAGTCTACTCTCAGCCAGTGTCCTCTCACTCTGGTTCTATGTATATTGTTGTCCTTGTCTTTGATACTTCTTTATAGTTTTTGTTGTTTTATCCTTTCTTATATCTCTGTCACCGTTCCCCTCTCCCTTCCCTTATTCATATTATGAGCCACTTATAAGCCAAGGACTAGATCCAGTTTTCACCTGGGAATCTTTTTCACAGAGCTTAGTAAAATACTTTGCATGAACTAAGTGCTTAAAAATACCAATACTACCACTACAAATATTCCCCTGCCCCCACACCGACTTTTGCCCCAGTGACTGGGCCGCATACTTTATTGAGACAATTAAAACCATGAGGTGTCAACTCCCTAAGTTTTCCCCTGCTCCTCTCCAGTCCTTCCTTCCTACTGCCCCTTCTTTGACTCTTCCATCTTTCCCAGAAGCATCTCAAAAAAGAGATTTCCTGCTTCTTCTTGAAATCTATCCCCTTCACCTCTGTCTCTGAGCCCATCCATTCACACTTTATCAAAACAATTGACAATCAATCAATCAGTTGCATTTATTGAGCATTTACTGTATATAGAACACTGTACAAAGTGCTTGGAGAGTACAATGTAACAAAGTTGATAAACATGTTTCTTACCATAACACATTTACAGTCTAGAAGGGAGGTCAGACAATAATATAAATAAATAAATTACGGCTATGTACATGAGTGCTATGGGGCTGAGGGAATGATGAATAAAGGATGTAAATTCAAGCGCAAGAATAATGCAGAAGTGAGTGGGAGAAGAGAAATTGAAGGCTTAGTTGGGGAAGACCTCTTAGAGATGTGCTTTCCATAAGACTTTGAAGGCAAGGAGAAGAATCATCTGTCAGATATGAGGAGGGAAGGGCAATTCAGGCCAGAGGCAGGATGTGGACAAGAGGTCAGCCGTACATTAGATGAGGTTGAGGTACAGTGACTAAGTTGGCATTAGAGAAAAAAATGTGTGGGCTGAGTTGTAGTAGGAAATTAGGGAGATGAGGTATAAGGGGCAAGGTGCTTTAAATCTAATGGTAACAAGTTTCTGTTTGATGTGGAGCTGGATGGGCAAGCAATGAAAGTTCTTGAGGAATGGGGAAACATGGACTGAACGTTTTTCTAGAAAAATGATCCAGGCAGCTGAGTAAAATATGGACTAAAGTGGGGAGAAACAGGAGGCAGGGAGGTCAATAAGGAGGCTGATGCATTAATCAAGGCTGGATAGGATAAGTGGATTAATGTGAATTAATCCATCAACCAATCAAACAATCAATTGTATTTATTGAGTGCTTACTGGGTGCAGAGCACAGTACTAAGTGCTTGTAAGAGTACAACATAACAGAGTTGGTCGATACATTTCCTGACCTCAGTGAGTACACAGCCTAAGTTTTTATGGAGAAGAAAGGGTGGATTTTAGCAATGTTATGAAAGTTGACCTGACAGGATATGTTGATATATTGAATATATGGGTTGAGTGAGAGAGATGAGTCGAGGATAATGCCACTGCTATGGGCTTATGAGACAGGGAGGATGGTGGTGCTGTCCAGTGATGATACAAGTTAGGGGGAGAATTCATTCTTTCATTCATTCATTCAATCGTATTTATTGAGTGCTTACTGTGTGCAGAGCACTGTACTAAGCACTTGGGAAGTACAAATTGGCAACATACAGAGATGGTCCCTACCCAACAGTGGGCTTACAGTCTAGAAGGGGGAGACAGACAACAAAACAAAACATATGAACAAAATAAAATTAATAGAATAGTAAATATGTACAAGTAAAATAGAGTAATAAATATGTACAAACATATACAGGTGCTGTGGGGAGGGGAAGGAGGTAGGGCAGTGGGGAGGGAGAGGAGGGGGATTTGGGTTTGGGTGGGAAGATGAAGAGTTCTATTTTGGACATGTTAAGTTTTAAGTGTCAGTGGGACATGCAAGTAGACATGCAAGATGTCCTGAAGGCAGGAGGAAAGGCAAGACTGTCCCTGTCTCATAAGCCTGTAACCTTGGTGCTACCCGTGACTCACCTATTTCATTCAAAATACATACTCTGCCTGTCACCACAGTCTGTCATTTCAACAATCACAACATTGCTAAAATCCACCCTCTTGCCTCCATCCTAACTACTACCATGTTAATCCAAGCACTTCTTATCCTATCCTGCCTTGATTACTGCATCAGCCTATTTGCTGACTTCCCTGCCTATTGTCTCTCCCCACTCCATGCCATACTTCAGTCTGCTGCCCAGATCACTTTTCTAATAATAATAATAATAATGATGATGGGATTTGTTAAGTGATTACTATGTGCCAAGCACTGATCTAAGCACTGAGGGAGATACAAGGTTATCAGGTTGTCCCACCTGGGGCTCACAGTCTTAATCCCCATTTTACAGATGACGTAACTGAGACACAGAGAAGTTAGATGACATGCCCAAAGTCACACAGCTGATAAGTGGTGGAGCCAGAATTAGAACACACAACCTCTGACTCCCAAGCCCATATTCTTTCCACTAAGCCACAGTGCTCCTCCTACAAAACCATTCAATCCATGTATCCTCAACTTCTCATACACCCTGCCCATCTACCTTTGCATCAAACTGAAAGCAATCAAACTTTAAAGCAATCAATCACCTTGCCCCCTCCTATTTTACCCTGCTGATTTCCTACTATAAGCTAGTGTCACTGATCAATCATAATGGGGGAGAGGAAGGACTGAGTTCATTTTGGATTCAAAAATCAAGGATGAATGAGTGACGCAGGTGGCATCAATGGACAAGGGTTTTTTGGTCACAAATATCAGTCAAAGTAGGCAAACAATCAGATGAGGGCTTAAGTTCCCTGCAGCTAGCCTTTAATTGTATATAGCTCCTAGATTGTGAGCCTGTTGTTGGGTAGGGACCATCTCTATATGTTGCTGACTTGTACCTCCCAAGCACTTAATACAGTGCTCTGCACACAGCATGCGCTCCATAAATACGAATGAATGAATATAGCTGCCAATTCCCCCTCTAGACTGTAAGCTCATTGTGCACAGGGATTGTGTCTGTTTATTGTTATACTGTACTCTCCCAATTGCTAGGTACAACACTCTCCACACAGTAAGTGCTCAATAAATGTGATTATCTAACTGACTGACTCTGCACATCTTGGGGTAGTAGTCACTGCTCTGATAGTTACTGACCTCCAGAGTTACCCATCCTAACTTGTACCGGTCATAGGGCAGGAGCCTTCTCTCACATTGCATAGGTGAGCCAGGCCCAAATGAGCTGGTGTCCTCTGCCCACCAGCTACAAAGACCCCCATTTCAGCCTGGGCTCTTATACTCTTTCACCAGACATGGAAATGCTGTGCACTACCATGTCCCTAATTTGTGATTTTCCATACACTAGGGCAAATTGGAGTGCTTGCCCTTCAGCATGTACTCCATAACAGCCCTCCAGTTGAGCAGTCCAGACATGCTTGCATTCAGTGAAAGCTCCTGAATGAAGTTGTTCAGGACCTTTATGGGTCAGCAGCAAGCGGTCACACCCAGCACACTTTGCTCCTCTAACATCAACCTACTCACGGTACATCGATCTCATCTATTTTGCCTCCGACCACTCACCCATGTCCTGCCTATGGCCTAGAACTCATTTATTCATTCATTCTGTCTCTATATGTTGCCAACTTGTACTTCCCAAGTGCTTAGTACAGTGCTCTGCACACAGTAAGCGCTCAAAAAATACGACTGATTGATTGATTGATTCATTCATTCATTCATTCAATCGTACTTATTGAGTGCTTACTGTGTGCAGAGCACTGTACTAAGTGCTTGGGAAGTACAATTCAGCAACAATAGAGACAATCCCTGCCCACAATGGGCTCACAATCTAGAAGGAGGGAGACAGACATCAAAACGAGTAAACAGGCATCGGTAGCATCATTATAAATAAATAGAATTATAGATGTACACACATCATTAATAAAAATAAACAGAATTATAATTATAAATAAGTGCTGTGGGGGAGGAAGCGGGTAGGGCAAAGGGAGAGAGTTGGGATGATGGGGAGGAGTGGGGTAGCAGAGGAAAAGGGGTCTTAGTCTAGGAAGGCCTCCTGGAGAAGGTGAGCTTTCAGTAAGGCTTTGAAGTGGGGATGTGTGCTAGTTTGGTGGATGTGAGGAGGGAGGGCATTCCAGTCCAGAGGTAGAACGTGGGCCACGAGTTGATGGTGGGACATGCAAGAACGAGGCACAGTGAGAAGGTTAGTACCAGAGGAGTGGAGTGTGTGGGTTGGGATGTAGAAGCAGAGAAGGGAGGTGAAGTAAGAAGGGGCAAGGTGATTTAGAGCTTTAGAGTTTTTGCTTGATATGGAGGTTGAAAGGCAACCACTGGAGATTTTTGAGGAGGGGGGTGACATGCCCAGAGCATTTCTGTAGAAAGATAATCTGGGCAGCAGAGTATAGACTGAAGTGGGGAGAGAAAGGAGGTTGGGAGATCAGAAAGGATGCTGATGCAATAATCCAGTTGGGATAGGATAAGTGATTGTACTAGCAAGTTAGCAGTTTGGATGGAGAGGACGGGGCAGATCTTGGCGATGTTGTGACGGTGAGACCAGCAGGTTTTGGTGGTGGATTGGATATGTGGGGTGAATGAGAGAGCAGAGTCAAGAATGACACCAAGGTTGCAGGCTTGAGAGACAGGAAGGATGGTAGTTCCATAATAATAATAATAATGGTATTTGTTAAGTGCTTACTATGTGCCAAGCATTGTTCTAAGTGCAGGGGTAGATACAAGCTAATCAGGTTGTCCCACATGGGACTCACAGTTGTTAATCCCCATTTTACAGATGAAGGAACTGAGGCACAGAGAGTTAAGTGACTCACCCAAAGTTACACAGCTGACAAGTGGCAGAGCTGGGATTAGAACCCATGACATCTAACTCCCAAGCTCGTGTTCTTTCCATTAAGCCACGCTGCTTCTCATGGTGGCCCTTTAGCCCATTTGCACTTTGGGGCCTGCCCCCTTGGAGCCCCCCCTCCTGCATCCACATCACTGCCATCCACAGTGATGAGAAAGTCAGGGAAAGGACACGGTTTAGGAGGGAAGATAAAGAGCTCTGTATTGGACATGTTGAGTTTTAGGTGGTAGGAGGACATCCAGGTGTAGATGTCCTGAAGGCAGGAGGAGATATGAACCTGGAGGGTGGGAGAGAGAACAGGGGAGGAGATGTAGATTTGGGTAACATCAGCGTAGAGATGATAGTTGAAGCCGTGGGAGCAAACGAGTTCACCAAGTGAGTGAGTATAGGTGGAGAACAGAAGGGGACCAAGAACTGACCCTTGAGGAACTCCTACAGTTGGGGGATGGGAGGGAGAGGAGGATCTCATGAAGGAGAATGAACAGGCAGAGAGATGAGGAGAACCAGAAGAGGACAGAGTCAGTGAAGCCAAGGTTGGATAACCTGTTGAGAAGGGGATGGGCGACAGTGTCAGATGCAGCTGAGAGGTCGAGGAGGATTAGGATAGAGTAGGAGCTGTTGGAATTGGCAAGAAGGTGGTCATTGGTGACCTTTGAGAGGGCGGATTCAGTGGAGGGGAAGGAATGGAAGCCAGATTGGAGAGTGTCCAGGGGAGAGTTGGAGGAGAGGAATTCGAGGTAGCGAGTGTAGCTGACTTGCTCCAGGAGTTTGGAAAGGAAGGGTAGGAGGGAAATGGGGCAGTGGGGAAAAGGGAGGGTCAACTCCCTCCCTCTCCCCATCTTCAAAGCCAATTTAAATCATGTCTCTTCCAAGAGGCCTTCCCTAACTAAGCCTGTATTTCTCTTACTCCCTTTTTCTATACCACTCTTGCACTCGGATTTGTAACCTTTATTCACCTCATCCTCAGCTCTAAAGCACTTATGTACATATTCATAAATTATTTAAATGTCTGTTACCCCCCTACATTGAAAGCTCCTTGTGGGCAGGGAATATGTCCACTAACTCTGTTATATTTTAGTCTTCCAAGCTCTTAATACAATGTTCCTCACAGAGTAAATGCTCAATAAATCTGACATTCATTATTAGCTATCATGCCTTTATGAAATTTATCTTACCATTATCTCCAAAGCTCTCAGTCCGCTCACTCCACCATATTTATTGGATCTCCTCCATTGTTACTCATTCATTTGCACTTCTTTGCTCCTCCGTTCACTTCCTCTCCTGCATCAAACAGAAACTCCTTATAATCAGTTTTAAGGCACTAAATCAGCTCTGCCTTGTCTGTCGTGTTGATTTACTACAACCCAGCCTGTACACTTCACTTTTCTCAAACCAACCTACTCATTGTTCCTCAATTGCATCTACCTTGCTGCTGTACCTTTACTTATACCCTCCCTCTGGCCTGAGACTTCCACTCCCTCATAACTGACAAACCACCACATTCAAAGCCTTATTAAAATCACATATCTCTATGAGGTCTTCCCTTATTGGCCATCATTTCCTCTATTCACCTTCCCTTCTGTGTCACCTTTGCTTTGGGTCTATATCCCTTAAGCATTTTGATATTCACCTCACCCTCAGTCCCATAGCATTTAAGTCCTTATTCATCTATAATTTAATTTAATGTCTGTCCCTCCTTCTAATCTGTAACCTCTTTGCATTCAGGGATCATGTCCAACAACTCTAATGTATTGTACTCTCTCCAAATCCTAGGTTAGTACACAGTACTGTGTACTCTGCACACAGTAAGTGCTCAGAAAATACCATTGATTAATTGATCCCACGCCCATCTTCTGTCTATGAAGTGCTCTTGCCTTGCTCACATAAAATCTCTAGCTTAAGGTGTCCTTGGGCCTGGAACTCACTTCCTGCTACCAACTCTTCTCATCTCAACCTTTCCATCCTTCAAAGCTCATTCCCTCCAACTTCCTATCCCTGACCATCCATACTCTGAATCTTATTAACCCTTCAGGTGCCCCTTGTACTTATGCATCTATTTATTTATATTCATTATCAGCACAACTCTTTTCTGGTTCTATGGCATATGTACATTTCTATTATCAGAATCATTAGCACGTAAGTTCCTTTTGGGCAAGGAACTTCTTTATGCCTTTGTTAGCTGTTTGTGAGAGGAAGAAGGAGATTCAGAAGTAGATGTATAGTCAAAACCAGCAAAATCTGGAAGTAGACTGAATGTGATAGTAGAAAGACACGGAGGAGTCATGGTTAACACCAAGGTTGAAAATTTTGGGTACTATGTTTTCTCTTTTTGTTTCTGCTGCACTTTACCAGCACTGGGAACTGTGTATTGCATTCAGTAGGTACTTACTAAATACAATAACTGCTGTGCTTACTACTTTGATGACTATTATCATTATTACTACTACTACTATACTCCTATACTATTACTACTACTATACTACTAATATTACTATACTACTACTACTACTGCTGCTATTACTACTACTACAAAACCACCTACTTATAGATAAGTGCAAAGAGCTCTTGTCTTGCCTTTCGCTGTAGAATCATCGCTGACACATAGCAACTCCATGGACACATCTGTCCCAGAATGCTCCAACACCTTTTGCAATTGTTCTTGTAGTATATCCATATAATTTTCTTGGTAAAAACATGGAAGTCATTTACCATTGCCTTCTCCCATGCAGAAAACTTGAGTCTCCACCCTCAACTCTCTCACAAGCTGGTGCTGCCCAACATTGGTGAGTTTTGACTTGCAGCAGATTGCCTTCCACTCACTAACTACTGCCCAAGCTAGGAATGGAATAGGTATGCCTCTGCTTGACTCCCTCTCATAGTCGAGACTGGTAGAGTATTGGAAATGCCCCAGGTGCAATCCTGAGATGGCTCTGTTCTGGGTCCCCCACTCTTCTTGAACTACACTAACTCTTTGGGGAAGATCATCCACATATATGTCTTAAGCTACCTCCTCTATATTAATGACTCCCAAATCTACCCCTCCAACCCTAATTACTCATGTAATCTACAGTCCCACATCTTCTGTCTCCAAGATATTTCCTATTGGATATCCTACAGGTACCTCAAACTTAACAAGTCTAATCTAGAACTACTCAGCCTCCCTCCTAAATGTATTCCTTTTCCCAGTTTCCCATCTCCATTGATAATACCATCATCCTGTCTGTACCCAAAATCTTCAACCTTGGTGTTAACCATGACTCCTCCATGTCTTTCTACTATCACATTCAGTCTACTTCCAGATTTTGCTGGTTTTGACTATACATCTACTTCTGAATCTCCTTCTTCCTCTCACAAACAGCTACAACCATGATCCAAACTCAGGTCAAAAACAAAACTGCTCATATTCCCACCAACACCCTGTTCTCCCCTATCACTTTCCCACCCCTATAGAGAGCATGACCATCCTCTCTGTCTCACAGGCCTATAGCCTTCGTGTCATCCTCCATGCTTCTCCCCACTTTAGCCCATACTTCACTCTGCTGTCCTAATCATCATTCTTCTGAAATGTATAGGGCATGTCATCCCCCTCCTCAAAAATCTTCATTGGTTTCCCAACCACCTCCATATCAGACAAAAACTTCTCACTATTGGCTTTAAAGCTTCACCTTGCCCCCTTCTACCTCACCTCTTTTCTCTCCTTCTATATCCCAGCTTGCACACTCTGCTCCTCTGGTGCTAACCTTCTCACTGTGCCTTGATCTCACCTGTCTCACAGCAGATCCTTGGCTCATGTCCTACCTATGGCCTGGAATACCCTCCCTCCTCAAATCCACCAAACAATCACTCTTCCCCCTCTTCAAAGCCCTACTGAAGGCACACCTCCAAGAGGCCTTCCCAGACTAAACCCTGATTTTCCTCAGCTCCCGCCCACCTTCCGCGTCACCACGACTCACTTCCTTTGCTCTTCCCCCCTTTCCCCACCCCAAAGAACTTATGTATATATGTATATATCTATCATTATATTTATTTATATTGATGCCTGTTTACTTGTATTGATGTCTGTCTCCTCCCTCTAGACTGTGAGCCTGGTGTGAGCAGGGATTTTCTCTCTTTGTTGCTGTATTGTACTTTCCAAGCACTTAGTAAGGCTCTGCACAAGGTAAGGTCTCAGCAAATATGATTGATTGAATGAATGAATCCTCAACATCTCTTTCATTCAACCCACATATTCAATGTCACCGTATCCTGTTGGTTCAACCTCCACAACATTGCTAAAATCCACCCTTTCCTCTCCATCCTATTACCACATCAATCCAAGCACTTATCCTATCCCACCTTGATTACTGCATCAGTCCCCTTGCTGAGTTACCTGTCCCATGTCTTTCCTCACTTCAGTCCACACTTCACTCTGCTGCCTTTTTTTATGGTATTTGTTAAGTGCTTCCTATGCGCCATACAATCCCTGGATGCAGTCCCTGTCTCTCATGGCATTCACAGTCTAAATCTCCATTTTATAGATGAGGAAACTGAGACACAGAGAAATTAAGAGACTTGCCCAAGGTCACACAGCAGCAAGTGGTGGAGCTGGGATTAGAACCCAGGTCCTTCTGACTCCCAGGCCAGTGCTCTTTCCACCAGGACGTGCTGCTTCTCAAATCTATTTTTTGAGACGTTTTCTACAAAGCTATTCAATCCCCACTCTTCAAGAAGTGTTTCCCCACCCATCAAGAACCTCCAGTATTTGCCCATCCACCTCCGTAACAAACAGAAACTTCTTACCTTAGGCTTTAAAGCACTCAATCACCTTGCCCCCTCCTGCCATATCTCTCTGATGTCCTATTACAACCCAGCCTGTGCACTTTACTCCTCTAACGCCAACCCACTCACAGTATCTCGATCTCAACTATCTCACTGCCAACCCCTCACCCACATCCTGCTTCTTGTCTGGAATGCCCTCCCGCTTCATATCGAAAGAATATACCTCAATTCCCTCTCATGAAAACTGCGGATACTATCCCTGTTCTCCCTCCTACTTAGACTGATAGTCCCATGTGGGACATGATTGTCTTGTATCCACCCCAGCACTTAGTAGAGTGCTTGGCACACTGAAAAGGCATTACAAAAACTAATATGAATTGTTATGATGAGAGTACAATGCACAGAGTTGGTAGATATAATGCCTGCCCTCAAGGAGTTAGTGGGCAGTCTAGTGGGTAGTGAAGCATAGTCTCAAGCAATTCAAAAGAGCAGTGGGCTGCTGGGAAACCACAGCAGTGGACAGACCAGCCTGTTGTACAGAAGATTGGCTCCCCTGTAAACTGTAAGTTCCTTTGTGGGCAGGAATCACATCTACCAGTCCTGCTCAATTATACTTCCCCAAGGGCTGTATGCACAGTATGTGCACAATAAATACCATTGATTGATTGACTGATGTTATTTTCCTTGAATAAAAACCTTATGAAGATCAAGACATCAAGAGACAGGATCAAAAAAGGAGACAGGCCCTGCAAGGGACATATTCAAGCAAAAACTCCTCACTCTCGGCTTCAAGGCTCTACATCACCTCGCCCCCTCCTACCTTACCTCCCTTCTCTCCTACAGGTCAGCCCTCACTCTCTGCTCCTCTGCTGCTAACCACCTCACTGTGCCTCATTCTCGCCTGTCCCGCCATTGACCCCTGGCCCACATCCTTCCCCTGGCCTGGAATGCCCTCCCTCCACACAATGTCAACTTATTTATTATATTTGTCATTTATAGTTCTGTTTTTCCATAGTCTCCACATTGTTGCTGTTTCCAGTTGCATCTGCTTTTCATCTGGCTCTTTTACTCTGTTTCTTTAACTTCCTAGTACTCTGCCCAAAGTTATTACTCAGTAAACAGAATTAATTAATTAATTAATTAATTAAAGTTAAAATGTGCTTTCTGGATCCTGGTAAATGAAAGTACCTTGGTGTGAGTGTCATAAATAGCTGTCTTTCATATTTAATAACACTATTGACCATCAGATCCTGTTCTGAGCAAATGTGTGAGTAAAGACTGATACAGAATGTACACGCATATAATTTTACAAAAAAGGATACATTTTTTTTTGTGCTATTGGGTTTGTCCCATATCAGGCTTTTTCCTGGTTTCAAACTCTGTCTCCTGCTAATAATAATGATAATGATAATAATAATAATAATAATGGTATTTGTTAAGCACTTACTATGTGCCAAGCACTATTCTAAGTGCTGTGATAGACACAAGGTAATGATGTCTTAATCTTCAAGAAGCTTTTATTCTAGGAGAGTAAATCCTCTCCCAATTTCTGTCCCCACATTTCCTTACATCCCATCTCAACTGTTTTGTCTATTGCAGTAGTTTTCCTGCAATTCACTGTTGTTGCATTATTTGAGATTGTGCTTCACCATATTTATAAGCATCAGTTCTGCCCTCCAGTGTGGCAAGTGCCCCCTTCTAGTTCCCGATGCAGTAGCCACTCTGTTTGGCTGCCACCCATTCTTCATCCACCGCATCACCCAGGGCCAGCAGCATTGTCTTGCTGTGAGCTTTGCTTCAATACTAGTAAGTTGATTGGGTCTTAGGACGTGATTGCATAATCCAGTCTGACCACTTGCTGTTGAGTATATTGGTAAATGCCCCCAACCCTTCTCTGTAATCCCACTGCCCCAGTGCCACCAGTTGTCCCCCTTCCCCTGCCCAGGCCCCCGTCAACTCACTCCCATCAGCCTCTCCTCACCCCTTCCGCTGTCCCTGACCCTCCTCCCTGCCCCATCCCTATTCTCCTGTCCCAGTGCCACCCCTCATCACCCTCCCCCCACACCACCCCCTGCCGTCAACTCACTCCCATCCAAAACCTCCCCACCTGCTGTGCCATCCCCTCTCTCTCCCCACTCCACAGTTGCTGCCAGGTTTGTCCTGTGGGACCCTTGCTCCATCACAGGAAAGCTCCCCTTCATCCTTGACCTGTTCCTGTCTCAGTCATTCCTCCTCCTCGCCATCACTGAAACCTGGCTCTCCCCAGATGACACAGTCTTCCCTGCTGCTTTCTCCAGGGTGGGGGGCTCTTCTTTTCCCACTCCCCCAGATTCACTAAGAAAGGAGGAAGTGTTGGCTTCATTCTTGTGCCTCAATGCCACTTTTGCACCATCCCACCTTTCCCTTCTCTTTATTTCCCCTCCTTTGAAGGTCATATCATCCACCTCTACCACCCCCTCCAGATTCTAGTAGCTCTCATCTACTGTCCCCTAGGTCCCACCACCAACGTCTTTAACCATTTTGATCCCTTTCTCACATTCCTTGTCTCTTTCTCCATGCCCACTTTGATCCTTGGAGACTTCAATATCCAAATAGATGTTCCTGGTGACCCTTCTGCTGCCCACCTTCTATCATCCCTCAACTCCACCGACCTTCTTCTCCACCCCACCTCCCCCACTCATCACCTTGGACATACACTTGATCTCATCATCTCTAACCACTGCACAATCTCTATCCTCTATCCTCACCAACTCTGAAATTCCTCTCTCTGACCACAACCTTCTCACTTGCCTGCTCTCCCACCCTCCCACACTCCTCCTCCCCCATAAACCTGTGTTATTCCCCCTTGGGATAGGATTAGTGATTGTACTAACATGGCAGCTGTTTGGTTAGAAAGGAAAGGGCAGATCTTGGTGATGTTGTGGAGGTGAGATCAGCAGGTTTTGGTGACAGACTGGATATGTGGGGTGAATGAGAAAGCAGAGTCAAGGATGACACCAAGCTTGCGGGCTTGCTCATTCATTCATTCATTCAATCATATTTATTGAGCGCTTATTGTGTGAAGAGCACTGTACTAAGCACTTGGGAAGTACAAGTTAGCAACATATAGAGATGGTCCCTACCCAACAAGGGCTCACAGTCTAGAAGGGGGAGATGGGCAGCAAAACAAAACATGTAGACAGGTGTCAAAACCATCAAAATAAATAAAATTATAGCTATATGCATATCATTAACAAAAATAAATAGAATAGTAATTATGTACAAGTAAAATAAATAGAGTAATAAATCTGTACAAGTATATGCAAGTGCTGTGGGGAGGAGAAGGAAGTAGGGTAGAGTGGGAGATGGGGAGGAGGAGAGGAAAAAGGGGGCTCAGTCTGTGAAGGCCTCCTGAAGGAGGTGAGCAAGTTGACGAGGGCCTGGGCAAGGGAAGGGGGACAAGGGGAGGCACTGGAGCAGAGGGATTACAGAGAAGGGGTGGGGGCATCTACCAAGGTACAAGAGTAAATTAATAATAATGATAATAATAATAATATTGACATTTGTTAAGCACTTACTATGTGCAAAGCTCTGTTCTAAGTGCTGGGGAGGATACAAGGTGATCAGGTTGTCCCACATGGGGCTAACAGTCTTCAACCCCATTTTACAGATGAGGTAACTGAGGCAAAGAGAAGTTAAGTGACTTGCCCAAGGTCACACAGCTGACAAGTGGCGGAGTCGGGATTAGAACCCATGACCTCTGACTCCCAAGCCCATGCTTTTGCCACTAAGCCACGATGCTTCTTAGCCACACTGCTTCTAGATTGGCATTAGCGGAGCGACGTTTGCCGACTGGCTTGTATAGGAAAAGAGCATAGTAAAGTAGGAGCTTACATTCATTCATTCAGTTGCATTTATTGAGTGCTTACTGTGTGCAGAGCACTGTACTAAGCAGTTGGAAAGTACAATTCAGCAACAGATATAGTCCCTACCCATCAGTGGGCTCACAGTCTAGAAGGGGAAGACAGACAACAAAACAAAACAAGTAGATAGGCATCAATACCATCAAAATAGATAAATAGAATTATAGATATATACACTAAAATAGAGTAATAAATATGTACAGATATACACAGGTGCTGTGGGGAGGGAAAGGGGGCAGGGCAGAGGGAGGGAGTGGGGGCGATGCGGGGGGGAGGAGCAGAGAAAAAGGGGGGCTCAGTCTGGGAAGGCCTCCTGGAAGAGGTGAGCTCTCAGTAGGGCTTTGAAGGGAGGAAGAGAGCTAGTTTGGCAGTTGTGTGGAGGGACGGCATTCCAGGCCAGAGGTAGGATGTGGGCCAGGGGTTGACGGCAGGACAGATGAGAACGAAACCAGTCAGGAGGCTAGCGGCAGAGGAGCACATTGTGTGGGCTCTCATTTTGTCTTCTCCTACACCCTTCTGTGTTGCCCTTGCACTTAAATTTGTACCCTTTATTCACCTCTCCCTTGGACCCACAGCACTTATGTACATAGCCATAATTTACTTTTTCATATTAATATCTGTCTTCCCATCTAAACTGCAAGTTCATTTTGGGTCAGGAACAAGTCTACCAAATCTGCTATATTGTACTCTTCCAAATGCTTACTACAATGCTCTGCACACAATAAGTGCTCAATAAATATGACTCATTGATTGGAGAGGAAGGTGAGGAGCCAGGAAGTTCTGTGTAGTGACAGACTGCAAGTACAATCTCCCTTTACACTGTAAGTCCCCCTCTAGAATATAAGCTTGATGTGAGCAGGAAATGCATCTGCATGTACTCTCCCAAGTGCTCAGTACAGTGCTTTGCACAAAGTAAGCACTCAATAAGTACGACTGAGGTACGACTTAGTACAGTGCTCTGCACACAGTAAGCGCTCAATAATTATGATTGATTGATTGAATGACTGACTGGTATCCACTATTCCCAACAGGGAAGGACTCATCAAAAGAAGAAGCACCTATCTCTGTGAGCTATCTTTCATCCATTTGTCTAGTTTCACTTAGCGCTGCAACATTGACTTTGTGTCAGACTTGGTCACTGCCCAGCAGACAGCTCATTGTCTGAAGGGGAGCCAAATTCTTAACAGCCACATGAAAGCAGTCCATGAATTAATCAATCAATTGCATTTGAGCGCTTACTACATGCAGGGCACTGCACTAAGTGCTTGGAAGAGTACAATATAGCAGAGATGACACATTCTCTGCACACCCAGCACACAACTATGTTCAACTAGCTTACGGTCTAGAGGGCGACCTTCATTACTGCTTGGAGGCAGTAGTTCATGTCTCCTTGGGTCCACCATTGCTGTAGCATGGGTCACCTCACCACAATCAATCAATCAATCAATCAATCGTATTTATTGAGCACTTACTGTGTGCAGAGCAATGTACTAAGCGCTTGGGAAGTACAAGTTGGCAACATATAGAGACGGTCCCTACCCTACAGTGGGCTCACAGTCTAGAAGGGGGAGACAGAGAACAAAACAAAACATATTAACAAAATAAAATAAATAGAATAGATATGTACAAGTAAAATAAATAAAAATAGAGTAATAAATACGTACAAACATATATACATATATACAGGTGCTGTGAGGAAGGGCAGGAGGTAAGGCAGGTGGATGGAGAGGGGGAGGAGGGGGAGAGGAAGGATATATACAATCATATACAATATGTGAATATACAATCACATATATTCTCAGCATTCTCAGTATTGGACAGGGGCTTGTGTCTACCCCTTGCCCTTGCAGGAGGTGGAGCTTCATTCTCACAGTGGCAGGCAGGAGGAAAGGGGTTCCCCAGCCAAGAAGCTAAATCCCCAAAACCCAGCCTATAGGCTCTATAGTCCCAGTGGTCTGATATCTACAAACTACACAGAGATGGGATTTTATCAGTCCTACATTAATGTGTTGCCAGAAATTATTTGGAATTGATCATTTCCTTTATCTTTAATAACATTCAGACCCCATTAGTGCCACCAGAAACCACATTCATTCAATCGTATTTATTGAGTGCTTACTGTGTGCAGAGCACTGTACTAAGCGCTTGGGAAGTACAAGTTGGCAACATATAATGAATCTGCTTGGGCTAGAATCAGTAGATGTCTGTATTAAGGAAGCAGGTCAGTATTTTTTTATGGTATTTGTTAAGCACTGGCTATGTGCCAGGTGCTGTACTAAACACTGGGGTAGATTCAAGTTGAGCAGGTTGGACACAGTCCTTGTCCCACATAGGATTCTCAGTCTTAATCCCCATTTACAGATGACGTAAGTGAGGCACAGAGAAGTTAAGTGACTTGCCAAAGGTCACACAGTGGACAGGTGGTGGAGGAAGGATTAGAATCCAGGTCCTTCTGACTCCCAGGCCAATGCTGTAACCACTAGGCATTCTGCTTATTATGAGTCAAAAACTGTTCTAAGTCCTGGAGTAGGTACAAGTTAATTAGGTCCTACACAGTCCCTTTCCTGCACTGGGCTCACTGTCTAAAGAGGAGGAAGAATGGGTATTTAATCCCCATTTTACAGTTGAGGAAACTGAGGCACAGAGAAATTAAGTGACTTGCTCCAAGTCATTCAGCAAGCAATTGGCAGGGCTGGGATTAGAACCTAAGTCCTCTGACTCTCAGGCCTGGGCTCTTTGTGCTAGACCATGCTGTTTCCTAATGACACCAAGACTGAGGGATACTTTAGAGGAGTCTGATCCTTGAACCTTTACTACAGTTTTAAAGGATAGGTGAAGGAGAGAAAAATGTGTCCATGAGTACACAAGTTTCCTCTTTCAAAAATTTCTCAGAGTATTTTGCTTGGAAAGATTCACTCAAAGCCAAAGGGGTTATTATTTAAATGGTGAAACTAGATAGGCCCTGGCAGGAATGACTCTTGTCACTTATGTTTTAGAGTACCAGGAAAATGGGAAGGAGAGGTAATATAAGGTGATGGAAATAAAGTTGAACTTTTGATTGGGAGTTAAGAGCTGCTGAGTTGAGTGGGTTTTTAAACCCTGCGGCATGAAAGCTTGGCAACTGGTCGTTAGCTGAAAACTAGAATGAGAGAGAGATAATGGGTCCCTGGTGACAAAAGAGAGGTACATGACAAAGACATTCTGGAGCAAAAGATCCCTGTTCACCTTCTTTCATGGAGGAATGCAGTGCTCACTTTCCCAATGTGAAGGATTTTGTCAGAGAGAAAGATCACATTGAGTTTGTGACTGTGAATTTCAATAGCAGGGAGGATGAAGAATAGAGGGAGCATGAGCCCTTCTCAACTTTCAGAATGTCAGGAAGGCTGTGGCTGCTGCCATAACTGTGATTGTGGCTGCAGCTGCAGCTGTGCTGCCTGACATTGAGCCCAAAACTCTGCTTTCCTAGCTGAGAATACCCTATCTCTCCTGTTGCACTGGCTGTTGTCCTTGGTCTTTTATACTGCTTATGTACTTTTATCTTTTCATCATTCCTTATGTGCCTATTGTCCATCCCTTTCCTTCCCTTATTTCCAGAGTGCGAGCCTCTTGATGGGCAGAGCAGGCTAGTTAATGGCTGATCATCCTATCCAAAAAGCCACTGGTTACCTACTTTGTCCTGTCAATGCCAAAGCCATTCTTACCTCCCCGTAGTTGGTAATCCTGAATGCAATTCTTTTCTTGGGTTCCCACCACAGGAAGAGGTTGAATCCAGGGTCCCATCACTCATTTGCTCATGAGACAGATACTTGAAGTGCAGATTTACTGACTCATTCTCTAGATCAAACTGAAGGTCTATAGAGTTGCTGTGTTGTCTAATCCTCTTCTGGGCTGTGAGTCCTGGATCACACACACAGGCAACACATTCAGCTCCTGAAGCAGTTTCATTAGGATCAATTGTAGGCCTTATGTATTCTTATTTGGGGTTGCTCTTTAATCATGGACTCTAATTTCCACCTGTATATTATTTTCCATATTTTAGTACAGTGTTCTGCACATAATAGTGACAATAAAAACTAATAATAATAATAATAATGGTCCTTGAAAGCACTTTCTACATGCCAAGCACTGTTCTAAATGCTGGGGTAGATTCAAGTTAATCAGGTTGGACACAGTCCCTGTGCCAAATGGGGCTCACACTCTTAATCCCCATTTTACAGATGAGGTAAATGAGACCCAGAGAAGTTAAGTGACTTGCCCAAGGTCACACAGCAGACACGTGGTGGAGCTGGGATTAGAACCCAGGTCATTCTGACTTCCAGGCCTATGTGCTATCCACTAAACCACATTGCTTCTCAGCTATCACTACTACTACTCAATATGAAATAACAAGGTAAGAGCATGAACAATGAAGTCTTGAAATGTAGCCAATCTCCTAGCATTGAAGTTACATGCACTATAACCCACCTATACTGAGTGACAACAGAGGGTCGAAATTGGTTATACTAAAAGTAAGGAGGGCAGAGGAAACCTTTTAAGAACAAGGAAACCTTAGGTTTCCTTAAAGAGGAAAAGAGGAAACCTTTTAAGAACCTTTTAGACAAAGCTTCAGACAGTGCTGTTTCCCAGATAAAAACTGTAAGTCAAAATGACCATCTTGGCACAGTGCTATTAAGAAAGGAGGGTTCTTTTCAAGCAAAGTGTTTTAGGGAGCAAGAAACAAGGAGGCAAAAGAGAAACATGGCCAGGCACTGCAAGCATTAAGCATTACAACTCTACAAGGGATAACAAAATTCACCATGTTGGCTGTGAATTACACTCCTTACTGGTAATATAAGTATTTATGCAGACACACTATGGTATTTGGTGTTTGAAAGGGTTATTAATATTTGGTGTCTAGGGAGAATTGGTAAACAGAATATTGATGATAATAATTGATGATAATGAATTAATCATGATGACAGGAATCTCCTATTATGGTGTAGTGGATAGATCACAGACCTGAGAATCAGAAGTTCATGAGTTTTAATCCTGACTCTGCCATCTGTCTGCTCTGTGACCTTGGGCAAATCACTTCACTTCCTTGGGCCTGTTACCTCATTTTTAAAATGGGGATTGAGACTTACCCCATGTGGGATAGGGGCTGTGCCTAGCCCAACTTCCTTGTACCCACCCAGCGTTTAGTACAGTGCCTGGCACATAGTAAGCCCTTAACAAATACCATAATTATTATTATTAGAATATTTTTGGTGGGTAAGATGGCAGATAATTGAAATTAATATTCAGTATCCTTTTATAAGAGCTCCTTATCTTCCCACCCAAACCCTGTCCTTCCCCTGACTTTCCCATCACCATAGATAGCACCGCCATCCTTTCTGTCTCACAAGCCTGTAACCTTGGCATTTCCTTGACTGCTCTCTGTCATACAACCATATATTCAATCCATCACTAAATCCTGTCAGTCTCACCTTTACAGCATAGCTAAAATCTGCCTACTGCTACCATGTTAATACCATTACTCATCCTATCCCTCCTGGATTACTGCATTAGCCTCCTAGCTGAACTCCCAGCCTCCTATCTCTCCCCATTCCAGTCCACACTTCACTCTTCTGCCTGGATCATTTTTCTACAAAAACATCCAGGACGTGTCACCCCACTCATCTAAACACTCCAATGGTTGCCACCATCACCATCACCACATCAAACAAAAACTCCTCACCATTGGCTTTGAAACAGTTTACCACCACCTTGCCCCCTCTTCCCTCACCTTACTTCTCTCCTTCTACAACCCAGCCTGTACACTTTGCTCCTCTAGTGCTAACCTTCTTACTGTGCCTCGATTTTGCCTGTCTCGCTGTGGACTCCTCGCCCACCTCCTGCCTCTGACCTGGAATGCCCAGCCTCCTCAAATCCGACAGACAATTACTCTCCCCCACTTCTAAGCCTTTTTGAAGGCACACCTCCTCCAAGAGGTCTTCCTAGACTAAGACCCACTTTTCCTCATCTCCCACTCCCTTCTGCGTTTCCCTGACTTGCTCCCTTGTTCTTCCTCCCTCCCAGGCCACAGCACTTATGTACATATCTGTAATTTGTATTTGTATTCATGTCTGTCTCCCCACCTCTAGACTATAAGCTTGTTATGGACAGAGAATGTGACTATTTTTTGTTGTATCATACTCTCCTAAGCACTTAGTACAGTGCTCTGCACACAGTAAGTGCTCAATAAATGACTGAATGAATGAATTTATCATGCTGACTAAATTCTGAATCAAATGAACTGCTTTGTAACTGAAGAAGCAATATGGCCTAGTAAATATAGCATGGGCTTGGGAGCCAGAGGACCT
Source organism: Tachyglossus aculeatus (assembly GCF_015852505.1). NCBI lineage: Eukaryota > Metazoa > Chordata > Mammalia > Monotremata > Tachyglossidae > Tachyglossus > Tachyglossus aculeatus. The sequence goes on along the minus strand of NC_052081.1, from coordinate 22,083,209 downwards.
GGATTCTAACTCCAGCTCCACCAGTAACCAGCTTTGTGACCTTTGGCAATTCACTTAACTTCTCTGGACCTCAGATCCCTCATCTGTAAAATGGGGATTAAGACTGTGAGCCCTATGTGGTACTGGGACTGTGTCTAACCCTATCATCAGTGCCTAGCACAAAGTAAGCACTCAATATCATAAAAAAGTCATTATTTAAGTAGTCTCTGATACATTTTGACTAACTGCATGGGATGGAGCTCAAAATGTCTGGGGCTGTGGAATGTCCTCTTGGTTCTTTTGTAGCTTACTTTATTTTACACTAAAATTTCTCAACCTCAAATTCCAGACCACAGGAATGCATTAGGAAAATATTTTGGAAGGTTTGTTTTGGACACAGATTTAAAAATTCAGTTTTGAAAATCCACTTCTTTCCCCAAACTCATTACTTCTTAATTCTGCTACTGTGAATTCATTGTGTTGAATATCCCCAGTATTTCAGGAATTTTTAGTCTTGTCTTTTCTATCAAACTTAAAACCTACATTTTATTGGCTATTTTATATTCAGTGTAATTGATTCATCTGGAGCCTAGTGATTAGTGGATAGTAGAATGGGTCTGAAAGAACCAAGATAGTAGAGGTTGTCTATTGTTTGTTTAAAGGCTATGTAAATGTGCCTCCCACTTTTTCTGCTGAAATGTTAAGATTAAGCCTTTTCCCTGTACCATTCGAATCAACTGTGTTGCCTATTAATGCATTCTGTTGTGACATCCTCAGATCTACATTTAGAAGCACTGTACATTGAGAAGCAATGTAGTCTAGTGGATACAGCATGGGCCTGGGAGTCAGAAGGATCTGAATTCTAATCCTGGCTCCGTCATTTGTCAGCTGTGTAACCTTGGGCAAGTCACTTCACTTCCCTGTGACTCAGTTACCACACCTATACAATGTGGACAAAGACCTCGAGCCCTGTGTGGGACATGGACTATGTCCAACCTGATTTACCTGTATGTACTCCAGCACTTAGCAATTAGTACAGTGGTAAGTTTAATTTTCCTTTGATTGTAGGGCATTCTTTCAAATCACCATTACCCTGTTAATGAGAGTTTGTGATTTTAGTAAATGAAAATTAGAAAACAAAGACTTAGCTTTTAAAAATAAATAATTCAATAAGCTAAAATGATAATGGATAAAACAAAGAAGACCACTGATAGTCATTCTCCTAAGCAGAGCTAGCTAGTCAATCAATCAATTGTATTAATGGAGCACTGACTGTGTGCAGAGTACTGTACCAAACACTTAGAAGAGCACAATATAACCGAATTGATAGACATGTTCCCTGCTCGTAATGAGCTTCAGTCTGGATGGGGAGACATTTATATAAATAAATTACAGATATGTACAAAAATGCTGTGGGGATAAAGGAGGGGTGAATAAAGGGTGCAAATCCAAATGCAAGGATGATGCAGAAGGGAGTATGAGAAGAGCAAATGAGGGTCTAGTCAGGGAATGCCTCTTGGAGGGATATGGGTGAGAGGTCAGTGGCGAGACAGATGAGATTGAGATGCCATGAGTAGATTGGCATTAGAGGAGTGAAGTATGTGGACTGCATTATATTAGGAAATTAGGGATGCGAGGTAGGAGGAGGCTTGGTGATTGAGTAGAGGAAGAGATGATAGTCAAAGTAGAGATGATACATATGTACATGAATCAAGGTGTAGGAACTGGCAAAAAATGAGGTGATAAGGGAATGACATGAAGCCAATTGACATCTCAGTGATTTGATAGTTTCAGCTTTCCCAATAATATGCTACTACATTCAATCAATCAATCAATCATATTTATTGAGCGCTCACTTTGTGCAGAGCACTGTACTAAGCGCTTGGGAAGTACAAGTTGGCAACATATAGAGACAGTCCCTACCCAACAGTGGGCTCACAGTCTCACATTCGCCATTTGAAGGCACTAGGGGATAGTGTGTAAACTGGTTTTGATACATCAATAATAACACTAATTATGGTATTTGTTAAGCATTTACTATGTACCAGGCACTGTTCTAAGTGCTGGGGTGGATACAAGCAAATCAGTAAAAATGTTTGGCAGTTTCTTTTAAGCAAATGCCTTTTTTCTGGGGCATAAGGTTACAGTAATAGAAGAATAAGGAAAAATTCAGAATCTGATGGAGAACTGACTAGACATGAGGAATCTGGGAGAGGCACACAGTGTTAATGAGTCACTGGCAAAGCCAGTACTGAAAGCAGTGGCAAAGCCAGTACTGAAATCCATGTCTCCTGGATTTTTTGTTCAGTGTTCTTCTAATTAGTTCAGACTGCCAAGGTTTGTTTCTTACAAACCTGAAACAATGACTTCACTAAGAGTCTGAAGCAAACCATCAACATTGAAAATTTGAGGTTTCTTTTTAAATGACAGGTTGGTTATCTTTCAAAAAGAAATTTTAATTTTTTTAAAAAAGTTCAGGTTTTTCCTCACTTTTATTTGCATAAACATGGAAGGTATTTTAGGTTATGGGGAAGAAGCAATACCAAAAAGTATTCCTGAGGTGGGTTTATTGGGTTCAACAAAGAGGGAAAGCAAGCACTTCATCAGAGCCAGAGCCAGAGAAGCCCAAGTTCTGCATGTTGAGATTTGGGGGGACAACAGAGTGAGCTACACATTGCTAGCTTCACTGCTGTCAGTTCCTGAGCAGTGTTGAAGTCCTGTTTCACTGTTATCACAATTCACCCTCTCTAGCACTCAACCTCAATACTCCAGATTCCAGTGACCTATAAAAATCCCCTTTAAATTTTGAGGTTTGATTCTCAGTGGATCAGTCCAGCCAAGGAGTCAGTGCTCATTGGCTGCTGAGACCCTTTTTTTCCACTACTATATTTTCCACACATGTGGATATTTCCTTGGATTAGTGAAAAGTTGTTGCCGTCTGCCTTCACGCGTCCAGCACAGTGGGGAGACGGGCACTCACAATGGAAGAACGCAGGCCAGGGGAGTCTCAAGGTGGACAAGGAGACTGTTTATTGGGTTAAGCAGCAAGACTTTTATATCTTTCAGTCACATTCTGCATTTTTCCATGTTGCTGTGTTTATAACTAACACAGCCATTCTGTAACCTTCAAAACCAGTAACAAGGAACACCCGTCTATGCAAGGCCATAGGGCCGATAACAAGTAACTCTTGCCTGTCCACAGCTCTCCTCTCAGTTCCTTGTAGGTCTTCCTGTGAACACGGAAGGCCTTGCTTACTACTTAGGCCCAGTAATTGATGGGCCAGATGTTTGGTCTGCCACAAGTCCCCCTTTTTGTTTTTGAAACAATTGCGAAGCATGGAGTTGAGTAAGAAGTGGGCGAAGGAAAACAGATAGCCATCGGGCAAGGCAGGGCAGGCAAAACAAGGCCAAGATCAACAAAATAATATATGGGAGACTATGAAGCAGCATTGAAAGCCAATTAAAAGGATTAACAGCCTCAAGGGCAGAAATGATCGGTGAAGCAATATCGGCAGGAATGGCCAAGGGAGGGGTATTTTGCATAGCATCAGAGAGTAAGGCAAGCTGTGACAAATCAAGGGAGACATTCGAAGAATGCCAGGCTCCTTGGAGCCGATTTCGGATCACGGACCACAAAAAACCAGGAAATGTGGCATTATAATAATATGGGGTCACACAGATATGAGGGTAACGATAATCACAATGTTGAAAAGAAAGTTGAGTGCACAGAGCATCAACCTCATTTCCTAATTATATAAGAGAATGCTGTAGAAGAGAGAGGCGAGCGGTAAAGTCTTTATCTAATCGTAACTGTGTTTGCAGAGCATCAGAAACATTTCTTGCAAGGGAATTAACAAAAGAGGCCTGTGTTATTTCAGTATGCAGGGTAATAGGGGATAAGGTGGTAGCAATAATAAGGGATGCCAAAGCGATAAACCCAGTGATTAACAATCCAACAAACCGACGATGTCGCCGTTTTGGAATACGAAAATGATCAGCTAGCATCTGCAGGGCAGAAACCGCATTGGACTCAGCCCAAGGGTGGGATAATGAGGTGGGTAGTATAGCATGACGAGGTTGTTCTACTATAAGAATAGTAGCATTGGCATCACGGGCAGATATACATTGGGTAAGTCTACAATTATCACATGTAATATTCCAGAGGGAAGGGAAGGGGATAAGGGATGGGTAGCCAACAAGGAAGGCTTGCGGTGGCAATATACATGCTCTTATTTGCCGTTCTTCCATATGGACTGGGATAGAATTGAAAGGGACCTGTAATCGAGCAAAAGCAAGTGTGATTGGACCTAAAGCAGCAAAAGTCCGCCAAAGGTGTAGGTACAAAGGGGAGGAAGTTCCGGCACGAGAGGATCCTAAAGCCTGGAAAGCATCCGTGGGCAGAAACCCAAGATAACCATGCAAAGGGGATAAATAAGTAAGGTTGTCATGTCCGCCCCAATTCAGTAAGGTGGCTGGGAATACGTGAGAGGACAAATGAATAAATGTGGGGAAGGGTTGTCGGCATGTTTGCCAAATAGGCAAAACAGACTCTGATGGTGGCCAAGACGAGCTGGCAAACACACAAGAAGGAAGTTCGGGTATCGAAGGTGAGGTTCCCAAAAGACGGGATACAACAGTCAAACGGGTAATCCCACAGTACACTGAACAGGGCTGGGGTTCACGCAGTTCTCTTTCTTGAGCCCAAGTAGTGAGGGGGAGCAGAGACAGACATGGACTTGGGGTCGGAGCTGCAGAGAAAGATATAGGAGTGCGAGTAGCAAGGAGGGAGACATTGACAAGTGCCTCTTCTCCTGGTCCTTCCCATGGAATCGCATCCCCCTCTACAAGATCAGAAGCATTAGTGAGAATATCTCCCACCGGGTCCTGCCACGTAATGGGCCGCACCCACGGAGGGTACGGAACAAAAGTTCAATAGTCCTCAGTAATCACAACAGTGGAGGAGGAGAGAATCAGGAAAGTGATCATCATTTTTAGGAACTTTGCTGCTGATCCTCCAGAGGAAGGGTTGCGGAGTCTGTATCCTGGTTCTCTGTCAGCTCCTGAAGTATGCAGGGTGAGGGAGGGCGTGCTGTAGAAAGGATGCGACGTATGTTCTTTGTGTGTATCCAGATCGGGCGGTCCTCAGTTTCTGGAAAGACACAAGCATAACCTCGGCCCCACGTTAATAAGGGATCTGGCCCTCGCCACTGTCGCGTGAGGGGGTCCTTCCAATTTACTCTTTCTGGGTGTTCCTTAGTTTCCCTACCACCCCATTTTTCAGCGGGGGTGAGACCTTTGTCAGCCATAGTTAAAAAATTAAGGGTATATATAGCGGATTGTAATTGTCTATGGGGAGAGGTCAGTTCATCTCCCCCTTTTTGTTTTTCCAAAAAGGCTTTGAGCCAACGATGACGATTTTCGACAATGGCTTGACCCGTGGGATTGTATGGAGTACCCGTAACAAGGCGGATAGCAAAAGTATTACAGAAAGACTGGAACGCCTTAGAAGTGTATGCAGGGCCATTGTTGGTTTTCAATACCTGTGGAATTCCCATAAAGGCAAAAGCAAGAAACAAATGATCCATAACATGTTTGGCTGATTCACCAGTGTGAGCCGACGCAAAAGTAAATAATGTAAAGGTATCAACAGTAACATGAATAAAAGCCAATCTGCCAAAGGGAGGGTAATGCGTGACGTCCATTTGCCACAGCTTTCTTGGCGCAAGACCACGGGGATTCGTGGCTTCAGAGGCCGCAGGTAATGTAGTAACACAGGAGGTACAAGCTTTCACAATGGCCCACGCGCTTTCCCGAGAAATGCCAAATTGACGGCGCAACATTCCTGCCCCTTGGTGGAAGCGCCAGTGGTCTTGTGAAGCTGTGGCTGTAGCATCTAAAGGGAGAAGAGCCAGAGCCAACAGTGGTGTAACAAAATTAATAGCCTTTGGTGCGCCAGCAATTTCCCTAGTAAGTAGGTCCGCACAAGCATTACCTTCAACCAATGGTCCGGGGAGGGACAAATGCGCCCTAATATGTGAAATATGAAAACGATGAGAACGAGCGCGAATCGTTGCTTGAAGTTCCTGTAACAAAGGAAAAATGGCTGCCTCGGAAAACCGGAGCGCAGCAGTCTCAATGTGAAGAGTAACAAAGCATGCATACCGGCTATCTGAGATAATATTAAGTGATTGAGGGAAATCGCGAAGGACTGACATCACAGCTACAAGTTCCGTGTGTTGAGCGGAATGGGACAGAATGGGGATAACGCGGGAAGTGTCCGGAGGACAGTAATAGGCAGCTCGGCCTTTTGTTCCATCTGTAAAAACTGTGGTAGCCCCCGGTATTGGGTCTGGAACCGTGATGCAGGGGAATACCCATGCAAAAGGTGAGAAAACCTTTAATCGTGGAATATCTGGGAGACCAGTAACCCAAGCCCCGGTATGCATTGCCAAAAGGATCTGCCAATCAGGATCATTGCCAAGAAGTGTGGCAAGTTGATCTGAAATATATGGTTGGTATAATGCAGAGGGTCCGGTCCCAGAAAGGACGGTAATGCGCCGAATTAAATGACCTAATAACTGGGCTACCAAAGTCGGATATGGGGAAACAGAGCGGTGGGGCTGAGTGGGCAAATGCATCCACTCAACCAATTGTTGCTCTTGACATATAACCCCTGTAGGCATGACAGACGGTGGGAACGACAATGGCGGATAAGGGTATCCCTGGGGTGACACGGTCCACTGTAGCCTGAGCCAATTTTTTGACTACCTGCTCTAACTCCCAGGTGGCTTGTGGTGAAAGGGAGCGGGGGGAAGAGAGCTCCAGGGCTCCATGCAAGGTAGCAAAAAGGTGAGATAATTGATCGGTGGGGATTCCAAGATAAGGGCGCACCCAGTTTAATTCCCCCAGTAATTTTTGGAAATCATTAAGGGTTTTTAATTTTGAAACATCCAAGGTAGGGGTCACAGGGGACACTGTCCGATCTGTCAAAATATGTCCCAGATAGGTGATCGGGGGCTTTGTCTGGACTTTCTCGGGTGCAACCCGCAGCCCTCCAGATTCTAGAGCCACCAGAAGAGCAGGCCGTAAGGCGTGTAGTTGGGCTGCGGTGGCACAAGCGTATAATATGTTATCCATATAGTGAATAATATATGCCTCAGGATGCTTGACGCGGAGCAGCGCTATCAGAAGCGCAATGTAAGTCTGGCACATTGTGGGGCTATTTTTCATTCCCTGGGGGGGGACCGTCCAATGATATCGCGTAGTAGGTTGAGTCCTGTTAGCCACAGGGACCGAAAACGCAAATCGAATACGATCGTCCGGGTGGAGCGGAATAGGGAAAAAACAATCTTGAATATCTACTACTAATATCGGCCAATTCCTAGGGATCATAGCCGGGTTCGGGAGCCCAGGTTGCAGCGCTCCCATCGGCTGCATCGTCTTATTGATTTCTCTGAGATCAGTCAACATCCTCCAGGCCCCCGAGCGCTTTTTATCACAAAGACTGGGGAATTCCAAGGGCTATCGGAGGGTTCAATATGCCCCGCTGCTAATTGTTCCGCGACTATCACTTGTAAAGCAGCCAATTTCGGGGTTGGTAGCAGCCACTATTAGATTCATTGTATAGGACGACTGTAACCCATAATCGCGAATACTTTTCCACAACTCCTTAATCAACTCATAAGGGAGAGAGTCATACTAAGCCGGCCGGCTGGGAAGATACGCCACCAGCATCGCTTGCAGTAGCTGTACATCCCCTCGGCGCAATGCCTCCTGCCGGCAGCCCGAAAGGGTCCCGGTATAGGCAGGCTGCGCCGTAGCAGGCACAGCATATACATATGGCGGCGCAGCAGACAAAGGGGGAGCAAGGGGGGGAGGGGGAACGATCGACGAACGGGATACCGCCTGCAGGCACTGGGTCTGCAAAAGGTCCTTTGCTGTGGGTGCGACAGCAGCCGTCGTTGTAAGCTGGGCCAAAGGCGGGTATAAATCAGATCCCTCCTTCAGGTCTGCAGTCCCAGAGTCAGAAGGATCGCCAGAGTCATTATGATCCAGGTCCCGATACAAGTCCTCGGGATCTGGAACAGTAGCGTACATTGGCTCCAATCCTTCTGTTGGTGACAAAACTTCAAAGGACAGGGGTCCTCCTGATCACTCCCTGCCCCTAAGTCGCGCATCGCCGGCGCCTCCTGTAACACCCGTTCAGTGGGATGCAGCGCCCTCAGTGCTGCAAAAACAGTTTTCCATGTAATCAGTACCCCTTTGGGTAGGGACTGGGACAAGCTTTCATGAGTCTGTAGCTCCCTGTAAGTCCCTGTAAGCATCTCGAAAGTGATTTGACCTGGACGTCGGGCGCGATCATTGCGACGCGCTTGCTCCGCGCACAAATCAAAAAATTCTGCCTTCTAAAGCAAATAGTCTCCGCCATCCAGGACAGTCTTGGCTAAGGTTTGCCAATCATACGGGCAAAGAATTGAGGAAGCAATACTTTCTGTGAGTGCCAGCACATAAGGAGCGGTGGGCCCATATGTCGCAGCACCCTGTTTCACTTCTTTTAATAGTTTGAAATTCAGGAGTTCGTGGGTACATATTAACTGACCAGGATTAGCAGGGTCAGGTTGCTCCATCACAGGGAAACCCACCAATAATTCAATAGGTATCTCCTCTCCCCCTTCCATAACAGCCCCCATCGCTCACTGCAGAGGTGTTTGTGCTGGTTTTGGGACCCATGGAGGGGGTGGTGGAGGTGGTGGTGCGGAAGGAGCTGGCTTAGTGAAAGGATTCCACTTTCCTTCCTTTGGAAACGAAGGGCAGCATTTTTCCACGCATTCCAAAAATTGTTCAATCTGGGCAGTGGTGATAATCAACCCATGCTCCTTTACAACATCCTTAAGTAATTGGATATAATGATACCGAGAACGGAATTGAATTTGTCCCATTTTCTTCCCTGCTGTAAGCCTGGTGTTTGAAAATGAAAGTAAACTTAAGTGCCCTCACCTCTTTGGTTCCTCAGTGAGTCACTGCGCAGTGATGAGTTGCTTCATGAGGGTTGCGGTGCTGAGTCTGAGGGTCTAGGCTTCGTGTCCCTGTCCCTGTTCGGGCGCCATTTGTTGCCGTCTGCCTTCACGCGTCCAGCACAGTGGGGAGACGGGCACTCACAATGGAAGAACGCAGGCCAGGGGAGTCTCAAGGTGGACAAGGAGACTGTTTATTGGGTTAAGCAGCAAGACTTTTATATCTTTCAGTCACATTCTGCATTTTTCCATGTTGCTGTGTTTATAACTAACACAGCCATTCTGTAACCTTCAAAACCAGTAACAAGGAACACCCGTCTATGCAAGGCCATAGGGCCGATAACAAGTAACTCTTGCCTGTCCACAGCTCTCCTCTCAGTTCCTTGTAGGTCTTCCTGTGAACACGGAAAGCCTTGCTTACTACTTAGACCCAGTAATTGATGGGCCAGATGTTTGGTCTGCCACAAAAAGTGATATGAGATTTTACTACTTAACCACGCTCTTCTACTATACCTCAGTTTACACACTTTGTTCCTCTTGAGCAAATAAATTCCCTTTGCCTAGTTTTCCTCTCTTTGGCCTCCAATCTTTTGACCATACCCTTGCTCCTGCCTTGATCTACCACCTCTTCAAATCTGCCAAACCATAGTGCTCCCATTATTTAAAGCTCTTATAAATAACTGTCCCTTCCGGAGGTCTTCCCAAATTAATTTCTCTTCTCCCCAAGTTATCTTCTCCATTGACCATCAGCACTTCTGCATCAACTATGTACTTTTTCATTCAATTGTATTTATTGAGTGCTTACTGTGTGCAGAGCACTCTACTAAGCGCTTGGGAAGTATAAGTTGGCAACATATAGAGACGGTCCTTACCCAGCAATGGGCTCACAGTCTAGAAGGGGGAGACAGGCAACAAAACAAAACATGTGGACAGGTGTCAAGTCATCAGAATAAATAGAAGTAAAGCTAGATGCACATCATTAACAAAATAAATAGAATAGTAAATGTGTACAAGTAAAATAAATAGAGTAATAAATCTGTACAAACTTGTGCACTTAGATCCATCTGCAGCACTTCAGTACATCATTGCCCAGTGACAAGAGCACGGACTTGGGAGTCAGAGGTCCTGGGTTCTAATCCTGGCTCTGCCTCTTGTCTGCTTCATGACCTTGGGCAAGTCACTTTACTTCTCTTTGCCTCAGTTACCTCATCTGTAAAATGGGGATTGAGACTGTGAGCCCCATGTTGCTCCCACGGCTTCAACTATCATCTCTATGCTGATGACACCCAAATCTACATCTCTGCCCCTGCTCTCTCTCCCTCCCTCCAGGCTCGCATCTCCCTCCTGCCTTCAGGACATCTCCATCTGGATGTCTGCCTGCCACCTAAAACTCAACATGTCCAAGACTGAAATCCTTGTCTTCCCTCCCAAACCCGGCCCTCTCCCTGACTTTCCCATCACTGTTGACAGCACTACCATCCTTCCCGTCTCACAAGCCCGCAAACTTGGTGTCATCCTCGACTCCACTCTCTCGTTCAACCCTCACATCCAAGCCGCCACCAAAACCCGCCGGTCTCAACTCCACAACATTGCCAAGATCTGCCCTTTCCTCTCCATCCAAACCGCTACCCTGCTCATTCAAGCTCTCATCCTATCCCATCTGGATTACTGTATCAGCCTCCTTTCTGATCTCCCATCCTCGTGTCTCTCCCCACTTCAATCTATACTTCACGCTGCTGACCGGATTGTCTTTGTCCAGAAATGCTCTGGGCATGTTGCTCCCCTCCTCAAAAATTTCCAGTGGCTACCAGTCAACCTACGCATCAGGCAGAAACTCCTCACCCTCGGCTTCAAGGCTGTCCATCACCTCGCCCCCTCCTACCTCACCTCCCTTCTCTCCTTCTGCAGCCCAGCCTGCACCCTCCGCTCCTCTGCCGCTAATCTCCTCACCGTGCCTCGTTCTCGCCTGTCCCGCCATCGACCCCCGGCCCACATCATCCCCCTGGCCTGGAATGCCCTCCCTCTGCCTATCTGCCAAGCTGGCTCTCTTCCTCCCTTCAGGGCCCTATTTAGAGCTCACCTCCTCCAGGAGGCCTTCCCAGACTGAGCCCCCTCCTTCCTCTCCCCCTCCTCCCCCTCTCCATCCCCCCCACCTTACCTCCTTCCCTTCCCCACAGCACCTGTATGTATGTATATATGTTTTTACGTATTTATTACTCTATTTATTCATTTTACTTGTACATATTCTATTTATCTTATTTTGTTAATATGTTTTGTTTTGTTCTCTGTCTCCCCCTTCTAGACTGTGAGCCCACTATTGGGTAGGGACCGTCTCTATATGTTGCCAACTTGTACTTCCCAAGCGCTTAGCACAGTGCTCTGCACATAGTAAGCATTCAATATGATTGATTGATTGATTGACAGGGACTGCATCCAACCTGATTACCTTATATCTACCCTAGCACTTAGAACTGTGCTTGGTACATAGCAAGTGCCTAACAAATACCATTATTATCATTATTATTATCAATGCATATACCTACTATTCAAGCACTTTTCTCATCTACGTATTCATTTTTCTTTTCTTCTTTCATACCTATAAGTTATTTTTCAGTTGTCTCCTATGCTATACTTCAAGCTCCTTGGGGAATGCTCAGTATAGTGACCTATCCCCGGTAGGGTGTTGGGGAATATTACTGATTGATCAAATGATTGATTGGTTCCACTAGGAGCTCACTTAGTCAAATGAATCCAGCATAAGAGTGCTAAATCTCAAGGCTAAATCTATTATTTAATATTTTCAGGCTATGAGTTGTTTTCTCTAGATTTTGGGAAAGAGGTCTGTAGTAGAAGTGAAGAGTGGGCAGGGTATCCTGCTTGTGAAAGACTGAGGTAGATTACAGTTAAGAACTGTTTGCCTGAAGCAATGTGGACTTGAAGGACTGCCCACTTGAAGAACTGTTCTTTTACTTGTCTTGACATTGTTGTTTTTGTTTGCTAACTGTTACTTTTTTTTTTTTTGGTAATCCCTTGGTATCATTGTTTATATCTGTCTACCCCCACCTAGAATGTGAGCCCTGAGTGGAACAAAGACTGCACCTGATCTGTTCTACTTGCAACTATTTCTGCATTAGAACAATGCTTGGCACATATTAATCACTTAAATACTAAAACTATTTGGTTCTTCTTTAATATCTATTGCTAACCTATGAATATACTGGATAGACTATTCTTCTTAGATGCCACTAAATCATTTCCTATTCATAGAGACCCTAAGGTTCTTTTCCATAGAGTTTTCTTGGTAAAAAATATGGAAATTGTTTACCACTGCTTTCTTCTGCACAGTAAAAAAGTAAGTTTCTGCAGTTGTCTTTGATCAACATTTTGATCACTAGATCATCTGCCTTCAACTCTTTCCTGTGCCGCTCCTGCCCAGCACGGATGAATCAACATTGCCTGATGCTTCTACTTAGACTTCCCCATTATGGGTAACCCTGATGAGAGAGTATCTCTCAATGGCACAGTTCCAAGCTTCATTAGCTTATGCAAATGCTCCTGCCACTGTAAGGTGTTTATTTATAAGAGAGAGATAGATTAATAGTAATTGTGATATTGGTACTAAGCACTGGGGTAGATTCAAGATAAACATGTGGGACACAGTACCTGTCACACATGGGACTAACAGCCTAAGTGGGAGGGAGAATAAGTATGTAATTCCCCCTCTCCATCCCCACCGTCTTACCTCCTTCCCTTCCCCACAGCACCTGTATATATGTATATATGTTTGTACATATTTATTACTCTATTTATTTATTTTACTTGTACATATCTATTCTATTTATTTTATTAATATGCTTGGTTATGTTCTCTGTCTCCCCCTTCTAGACTGTGAGCCCACTGTTGGGTAGGGACCGTCTCTATATGTTGCCAACTTGTACTTCCCAAGCGCTTAGTACAGTGCTCTGCACACAGTAAATGCTCAATAAATACGATTGATTGATTGATTTTACAGATAAGTAAACCAAGGCACAGAGAAGCTAAGTAACTTGCCATGGTTACACAGCAGGCAAGTGGTAGAGCTGGGTTTAGACCCAAGTCGTTTTACACCTGGAGAAGTGGACTTTCCACAAGGCCATACTGCTTCCACACTGTTGCACATTGTTTAAGACTATAAATGATCTTTCAAAATAATTTTATCCTTGGTAAAATAGTTTCATGGAAATTCCAATGCTTTACTCTGGATCGAGTGTTTACAGAAGAATGTAGAATGTGAGAGCTATCCAATATGACATTTCAGAAAGCTCAGAACAAAGTTCATTTCGATCCTGTAATTATACACCTAAAACTTAGTTTTTTTCTTTTTACATTTTTCAGTCAATGGATTGTCTGAATTCTAGAGTCTTTTAAACCATTTCGTTATTTGGGTAGACTGAGAATGCTGTCAAGGCTGAAACAGGAAATGCATTTTCAAGGGAAATTTTAAATAAAAACAACAGTGATCTTTGTCAGACGAGGCGGCAAAAGCAAGACCATATTTCCGGGTAGTTGGGCTTTGTTCTTATCCTTCTGGATCACCATTTAACTAGGAACAGCCGCCTGCTGCTCCCGCCCCCTCAGTTCGGCCCGGCCCCGAGCATCCCCGCGTCGCCGCCTGGCCGGTCGGTGACCGTCCCCCCGGGGCGGGGGTGGCTCTGTGTGTGTGTGTGTGTGTGTGTGTGTGTGTGTGTGTGTGTGTGTGTGTGTGTGTGTGTGTGTGTCCGTGTCCTTCCTGGAGGCCCCCGCTCCCCCCCCCTGCCAGGCCACAAGGACCCGCGGTCACCCACGTGTGCCTCCACCTCTGCTGAGCTCCGACCCACCTTTATCCTCCCGGCCGAGCCTCCACCCACCACGCCTGCCCAGCCTCATCTCTCTCCATGGTGGAAGGCCAATGGATAGCCCCCATTCTACCTTGAACCACATGGAGAATCCCCAACCTTCACCTTTCACCATAAGAGAAGCAGCGTGGCTCAATGGAAAGAGCCCGGGCTTTGGAGTCGGTGGTCATGGGTTCAAATCCCGACTCCGCTGCTGGTCAGCTGTGTGACTTTGGGCAACTCACTTAACTTCTCTGTGCCTCAGTTACCGCATCTGTAGAATGGGGATTGACTGTGAGCCCTCCTTGGGACAACCTGATCACCTTGTGTCCCCTACCCCCAGCGCTTAGAACAGTGCTTGGCCCATAGTAAGCGCTTAACAAAAGCCATCATCATTATTATTATTAAGTGCTTACTATGGGCGAAGCACTGTTCTAAGCATCCTCTCCCAAGCGCTTAGCCCAGTGCTCTGCACACAGTAAGCGCTCCATAAAGACGAGCCCACTGTTGGGTAGGGACTGTCTCTATATGTTGCCAACTTGTACTTCCCAAGTGCTTAGTACAGTGCTCTGCACACAGTAAGTGCTCAATAAATACGATTGATTGATTGATTATTCCCCCCAGCGCTTAGAACAGTGCTCTGCACATAGTAAGCACTTAATAAATGCCATTTTGATGATGATGATGATAAGGATAAATTATAGACTGTGAGCCCGCTGTTGGGTAGGGACCGTCTCTATATATTGCCAACTTGTACTTCCCAAGCACTTAGTACAGTGCTCTGCACACAGTAAACGCTCAATAAATGCGATTGAATAAATGAATAAGGATAGCCCCCCTCCCAGCTCAGGTTTAACCACCTGGATAAGCCTCCCCACTTCATCTTCACCTTTTACCAAAATGAGAGCGCCTCCCTCCACCATCTCACTTTCAACCACTGGATTCTTTCTCTCCCCTCCCCCCCCACCCCCCCACCCCCGGTTCACTTGTCACCATAAGGACAGCCCCCCACCCCCACCCCATCTTACTTTTAGAGAAGCAGTGTGGCTTAATGGCAAGGGCACGGGCTTGAGAGTCAGAGGCCTTGAGTTTTAATCCCGACTCTGCCACTTGTTTGCTGTGTGACCCTGGGCAAGTAAAGTGACTTTAAGTGCTTGACTTCTGTGTGCCTCAGTTACCTCACCCATAAAATGGGGATTAATACTGTGAGCCCCACGTGGGACAACCTGATAACCTTGTATCTACTCCAGCGCTTAGAAAAGTGCTTGGCACATAGTAAGCACTTAACAACTACCATCATTATTATTTTTATTAACCACCTGAATCCCCCACCCCGCCCAGCCAATCTCACTTTTAACCACTTACCTTTTGCCATAAAGAGAGCCCCCTCCCCCCAACTTCATCTTTAACCACCTGGACACCCTGCCTACCCCCCAAATCAAACCTTTAACCACCTGGATACCCCCCAAATCTCATATCTGACTCTCTGGACAGTCCCTTCAATCTTCACCTTTTGCCAAAAGATAACTCCCACTCCCCATCCTCCCCTCTCTCTATAAATCTAGCCCCGCCACCCCTCTCTCCCCATCCCCATCTCACCATGTGGACAGCCTCCCCGGGCTGGCCATGCAGTCAGGCCTCCGGGCCACACAGCTCCTGGGCCCCCCAGATTGCCCATGGGAGACCCGATAGGCACCCTCGCCCGCAGGAAGGCCCTCCCCCTCCTCCTTAGAAAACACCACTGGCCCGGGCAGGCCAGGCCGGGCTGGGCCTCATGGCCACCACTGCTTTCTCATTTCTCTACAGGTCAGAGGAGGGAAGCCAAGCAGGGCTGCCTTTAGCCCACAGCCAACATGTGCTAGTTGCCCCTGCCTGGCCTCCCGAATGCTGGTCAATTTCCATCAAATGCACAACGGGGACCCCGACCCACCCATATTCCCTCCCAGCATTTCATTGTGATTTATGTATTGTCCACAGTAGTAGCACGGGATGTGTTGCCAACTTGTACTTCCCAAGCACTTAGTACAGTGCTCTGCAAACAGTAAGCGCTCAATAAATTCGATTGAATGAATGAATGAATGAATGAATGTGTAGAATAGATTTGTACAGTATTGTAAATTAAAACATCCCATCCATGTTGCTGGTAGGATAAATTGCCAACTACTCTCCACTTCTTCCCATGATACTCCTAGGGTGACTCTTGTTGATTCTTGTAATCATATCTATGGTGGCACCCTCCCTTCTCTAGAAACCAAATTAGTGATGTCCTATGATGGCTTTTAAAAGCTGGAACAGGATGAGCATGAACAGGGAGAAGCCTAGTCCAAAATAAGCACCAGTGAGTGTGATGTGGTCATTATTTTCAAGACACACTTAAAAGTAATGTGGAAAGAGGGTTGGAGATTAGCCAGAGTTTGATCTGATTAGGTTAGAAAAGTGCTTTTTTTGTTTGTTTCTTTTTTGTGGGGGGTTGCTTTGTTTTGTTTCAGTGGTATTTGTTAAGTGTTTACTGTGGGCCAGTCACTAGGCTAAGCCCTGGAGTAGATACAAGATCATCTGGTTGGACACAGCCCCCGTCCCACATGGGAGTGACAGTCTTGGTCTCCATTTTGCAGATGAGGTACCGGAGGCCCAGAGAAGTGGAGTAACTTGCCCAAGGTCCCATAACAGATGAGGCAGAGCCGGGACTAGAACCTAGGTCCTTCTGACTTCCAGGCCTGTGCTCTTTCCATCAGGCCACATTGCTTACTGCATCAGCCTTCTCTCTGATCTCCCATCCTCGTGTCTCTCCCCACTTCAATCCATACTTCATGCTGCTGCCCGGATTGTCTTTGTCCAGAAACGCTCTGGGCATGTTACGCCCCTTCTCAAAAATCTCCAGTGGCTACCAATCAATCTGCGCATCAGGCAGAAGCTCCTCACCCTGGGCTTCAAAGCTGTCCATCACCTTGCCCCCTACTACCTCACCTCCCTTCTCTCCTTCTACAGCCCAGCCCACACCCTTCACTCCTCTGCCGCTAATCTCCTCACCATACCTTGTTCTCGCCTGTCCCGCCATCGACCCCCGGCCCACGTCATCTCCAGGGCCTGGAATGCCCTCCCTCTGCCCATCCACCAAACTAGCTCTCTTCCTCCCTTCAAGGCCCTACTGAGAGCTCACCTCCTCCAGGAGGCCTTCCCAGACTGAGCCCCCTCCTTCCTCTCCCCCTCATCCCCCTCTCCATCCCCCCCATCTTACCTCCTTCCCTTCCCCACAGCACCTGTATATATGTATATATGTTTGTACATATTTATTACTCTATTTATTTATTTTACTTGTACATATCTATTCTATTTATTTTATTTTGTTAGTATGTTTGATTTTGTTCTCTGTCTCCCCCTTTTAGACTGTGAGCCCACTGTTGGGTAGGGACTGTCTCTATATGTTGCCAACTTGTACTTCCCAAGTGCTTAGTACAGTGCTCTGCACACAGTAAGCGCTCAATAAATACGATTGATTGATTGATTGATGTGTTTCATTTAGCTGGGAAACAGGAACAATTTCATCAGGAGCCTGAATCTGAAGTGTTTGCATTAAATGTCCTCACCGCCCAGTACTGTCCGAAAAAGAACAGAAATGTACAGTTTCTGTACATCCTCACTGCCCAGTAGAGTGCCTCTGGTTTAGGAGGCCCACAGTGAAGGTTGGTGGTGGGCTTTATTTAATCAAGAACTGGGGCAGGGAACGTGTCTACTAACTCCATTATATTGCACTCTCCCAAGCAGGTGGCTTAGTGGAAAGAGCATGGGCTTGTGAGTCAGAGGTCATGGCTTCTAATCCTGACCCTCCTACTTGTCAGCTATGTGATTTGGGCAAGCCACTTAGCCTCTCTGCACCTCAGTAGCCTCATCTGTAAAATGGAGATTAGGATTGTGAGCCCCATGTGGGACAACATGATTACCTTGAATCCACCCCAGTGCCTAGAACAGTGCCTGGCACATGGTAAGCTCTTAATAAATACCATAATTACTATTATTGTTATTATTATCACTCTGCACACAGTAAACAGAAGCAGGGTGGCCTTAATGGTGAGAGCACAGGCCTGGGACTCAGAAGGACTTGGGTTCTAGTCCAGCCTATGCCAGTTGCTTACTGTGTGACATTGGGTAAGTCACTTCTGTGCCTTAGTTTCCTCAACTGTAAAATGGGAATGCATGATAGATTGATTCCCCCTCCTACTTAGACCGAGAGCCCCATGTGGGACAGGAAATGTATCTAACCTAATTAAGATGGTACCTATCCCAGCACTTAAAACAGTGTTTGGCACATAGTAAAGCTCAGCAAATACCATAGAAAAGAACAGTAAGCGCTTAATAAATATGATAAGTGTAATTGGTTGGAAGTTCTCTGGGTTTGTTGTATTCTTCCGATCCTTGGTCTCCAGGTATTTAGTGTCTATTTTCCTCTCTTGAGCATGTCTGCTGGAAGTGTTTGATCTCCTCAAACAAAGTGGCATTTCTGTTATATTTGAAACAGAAGGAGCAGGAGGCCCATCTGACCTTTCAAGATTTTTCCCATTCCCCACTCTATTTCTCTGACTAGGCCTTGTGGCCAACCTTTGTGCTTGAAGATGATGCTTCAGAGAGTAAAGCGGCTTGTAGATGTGACCAGAAGGTCTGATGGTAGGTTCTCCTGTAACGCGAGGGTGGTGGACTCAAAGAACCAAACGTTAAGGGAAACTTATGGTCCAGGGACTCACACACCAAGGGACCCCATGACCTGGTGCCCAGCTGTTCCTTCCACCCCTGCCCCGGGTTCTCTCCAGAAAGACCCCCTAAGTTCCCCAGCAGTGCACTTTCCAAAGCTCTCAGAAAAAACACCCATTTGGAGAGGACTAGTGGGTGTGGTCTGAGTCATTCATTCAATTCATTTGTATTTATTGAGCACTTACTGTGCACAGAGCACTGTACTAAGTGTTTGGGAGAGTACAATACAGCAATAAACAGTGACTTACCCTGCCAACAGTCCACACCAGGCACTCTTTAAAGGGGATCCTCGACCATGCTCCGGGACCACCTATCCAGGTAAAGCTCCTACCCAGATAGGCTGGGGGAGATGGAATTGGGACTGGGGGATGTGGGGCCCCCTCAAATACCCCTTGCTCCATTGCTCATCGCAGTGCTGTGGGAGACAGAACTCCAGGGAGATTCTCCTCTGTTTCCCACCCCTAACTGTGGCTGTAAATGTACGGGTCCCTCAAGGTTCAGTTCTGGTTCCCCCTTCTATTTTCCATCTACACCTACTCCCTCAGTGAACTCACTCTCTCTCAAGGCTTCAACTATCACCTCTATGTGGATGATACCCAAATCTACATCTCCAGCCCAGATCTCTCTCTCTCTATGCAGTCTCTCATTTCCTCCTGCCTTCAAGACATCTCTACTCAGATGTCCTGCCAACACCTCAAATTTAACATGTCCAAAAACAGAGTTCCTTATCTTCCCACCAACACCCTGTCCTTCTCCGACTTTCCCATCACTATAGTTGGCACTACCATTCTTCCTGTCTCACAAGCCAGAAACTTTGGTATTACCCTTGACTCATGTCTTTCATTCAACCCACATATTCCATCTATCACTAAATCCTGTTTGTTCAACCTTCATAACGTCATTAAAATCCATCCACTCTCTCCAAACTGCTACTATATAAATACTATCACTTATCCTATTCCACCTTGATTGCTCTATCAGCTTCCTTGCTGACCTTCATGTCTCCTGTCTCTCCCTACTCCAGTCCATACTTCACTCTGCTGCCCAGAACATTTTTCCTCAAAAACAGTCGATCCCTGTCTTCCCACACCGCAGGAACCTCCAGTGATTGCCCATCCACCAATGCATCAAACAGAAATTCCTTACCACTGACTTTACTTCACAGTCCACAGTCCACACCGCTGCCCAGATCGTCTTTGTGCAGAAATGCTCTGGGCATGTTACTCCCCTCCTCAAAAATCTCCAGTGGCTATCAGTCAACCTACGCATCAGGCAAAAACTCCTCACCCTCGGCTTCAAGGCTCTCCATCACCTCGCTCCCTCCTACCTCACCTCCCTTCTCTCCTTCTACAGCCCAGCCCGCACCCTCCGCTCATCTGCCACTAATCTCCTCACTGTGCCTCGTTCTTGCCTGTCCCACCGTTGACCCCCGACCCACATCCTCCTCCTGGCCTGGAATGCCCTCCCTCCACACATCCGCCAAGCTAGCTCTCTTCCTCCCTTCAAAGCCCTACTGAGACCTCACCTCCTCCAGGAGACCTTCCCAGACTGAGCCCCCTTCTTCCTCTTCACCTACTCCCCCGCCTCCTTTTCCCCTCCCCACAGCACCTGTATATATGTATATATGTTTGTACATATTTATTACTCCATTTATTTTACTTGTACATATTTATTCTATTTATTTTATTTGGTTTATATGTTTTGTTTTGTTGTCTGTCTCCTCCTTCTAGACTGTGAGCCCACTGCTGGGTAAGGACCGTATCTGTATGTTGCCAACTTGTACTTCCCAAGCGCTTAGTACAGTGCTCTGCACACAGTAAGCGCTCAATAAATACGATTGAATGAATGAATGAATTTAAAGCACTCAATCACCTTTCCTCCTCTTATCTCACCTCTCCTGTTACAACCCAGCCTGCACACTTGCTTCTCCAGGGCCAACCAGCATGGCTCAGTGGAAAGAGCACGGGCTTTGGAGTCAGATGTCATGGGTTCAAATCCCAGCTCTGCCAATTGTCGGCTGTGTGACTTTGGGCAAGTCACTTAACATCTCTGGGCCTCAGTTCCCTCAACTGTAATATGGGGATGAAGACTGTGAGCCCCATCTGGGACAAACTGATCACCTTGTAACCTCCCCAGCGCTTAGAACAGTGCTTTGCACATAGTAAGCACTTAATAAGCACTTAATAAGCACTTAATAAGTAAGCACTCTCGTCTTATGAAATCTCTCGCTCCATCCCTTCTCCCCTCCTTAACTTCCATCTTCAACCGCTCACTCTCCACTGGTTCCTTCCCCTCTGCCTTCAAACATGCCCATGTCTCTCCCATCCTAAAAAAACCCTCTCTTGACCCCACCTCACCTTCTAGTTATCGTCCCATATCCCTCCTACCATTCCTTTCCAAACTCCTTGAACGAGTTGTCTACACGCGCTGCCTAGAATTCCTCAACAACAACTCTCTCCTCGACCCCCTCCAGTCTGGCTTCCGTCCCCTTCATTCCACGGAAACTGCGCTCTCAAAGGTCACCAATGACCTCCTGCTTGCCAAATCCAACGGCTCATACTCTGTCCTAATCCTCCTCGACCTCTCAGCTGCCTTTGACACTGTGGACCACCCCCTTCTCCTCAACACGTTATCTGACCTTGGCTTCACAGACTCCGTCCTCTCCTGGTTCTCCTCTTATCTCTCCGGTCGTTCTTTCTCAGTCTCTTTTGCAGGCTCCTCCTCCCCCTCCCATCCTCTTACTGTGGGGGTTCCCCAAGGTTCAGTGCTTGGTCCCCTTCTGTTCTCAATATACACTCACTCCCTTGGTGACCTCATTCGCTCCCACGGCTTCAACTATCATCTCTACGCTGATGACACCCAGATCTACATCTCTGCCCCTGCTCTCTCCCCCTCCCTCCAGGCTCGCATCTCCTCCTGCCTTCAGGACATCTCCATCTGGATGTCCGCCCGCCACCTAAAGCTCAACATGTCGAAGACTGAGCTCTTTGTCTTCCCTCCCAAACCTTGTCCTCTCCCTGACTTTCCCATCTCTGTTGACGGCACTACCATCCTTCCCGTCTCACAAGCCCGCAACCTTGGTGTCATCCTCGACTCCGCTCTCTCATTCACCCCTCACATCCAAGCCGTCACCAAAACCTGCCGGTCTGAGCTCCGCAACATTGCCAAGATCCGCCCTTTCCTCTCCATCCAAACCGCTACCCTGCTAATTCAAGCTCTCATCCTATCCCGTCTGGACTACTGCACTAGCCTTCTCTCTGATCTCCCATCCTCGTGTCTCTCTCCACTTCAATCCATACTTCATGCTGCTGCCCGGATTATCTTTGTCCAGAAATGCTCTGGACATATTACTCCCCTCCTCAAAAACCTCCAATGGCTACCGATCAATCTGCGCATCAGGCAGAAACTCCTCACCCTGGGCTTCAAGGCTCTCCATCACCTCGCCCCCTCCTACCTCACCTCCCTTCTCTCCTTCTACTGCCCAGCCCGCACCCTCCGCTCCTCCACCGCTAATCTCCTCACTGTACCTCGCTCTCGCCTGTCCCGCCATCAACCCCCGGCCCACGTCATCCTCCGGGCCTGGAATGCCCTCCCTCTGCCCATCCGCCAAGCTAGCTCTCTTCCTCCCTTCAAGGCCCTGCTGAGAGCTCACCTCCTCCAGGAGGCCTTCCCAGATTGAGCCCCTTCTTTCCTCTCCCCCTCGTCCCCCTCTCCATCCCCCCGTCTTACCTCCTTCCCTTCCCCACAGCACCTGTATATATGTATATATGGTTGTACATATTTATTACTCTATTTATTTATTTATTTATTTATTTTACCTGTACATTTCTATCCTACTTATTTTATTTTGTTGGTATGTTTGGTTCTGTTCTCTGTCTCCCCCTTTTAGACTGTGAGCCCACTGTTGGGTAGGGACTGTCTCTATGTGATGCCAATTTGTACTTCCCAAGCGCTTAGTACAGTGCTCTGCACATAGTAAGCGCTCAATAAATACGATTGATTGATTGATTGATTGATTGATTAATAAATGCCATAAAAAACCTACTCATCTTGATCATATCTATCTCACTCACATCCTGCCTCTGGCCTGGAACAGACACTTACTTTCCCCACCTTCAGAGCCTTACGAAGGCACATCTCCAAGAAGCCTTCCCTGACTAAATGTTCACTTCCTTTTCTCCCACTCCCTTCTGCACTGCCCTTATTGCTCCCTTTATTCAGTGCCCCCCTTCCCAGTTCCACAGCACTTCTGTACATTACTGTAATTTATAAGATTAATGTCCATCTCCCCCTCTTGACTGTAAGCTCACTGTGGGTAGGGAATGTACCTACCACCTCTGTTATATTGTACTCTCCCAAACACTTAGTACAGTACTCTGCACACAGTAAGCACTCAATAAATATGATTGACTGACAGACATTCTTGGATTTTAGGACAAATTATTTTTGAGACTCAAGTTAAACAGCATTGTTCAGTGGAAAGAGCACAGGCTTTGGAGTCAGAGGCCATGGGTTCAAATCCTGGCTCTGCCAATTGTCAGCTGTGTGACTTTGGGCAAGTCACTTAACTTCTCTGTGCCTCAGTTCCCTCATCTGTAAAGTGAGGATTAAGACTGTGAGCCCCCCGTGGGACACCCTGATCACCTTGTAACCTCCCCAGCACTTAGAACAGTGCTTTGTACATAGTAAGCACTAAATAAATGCCATTATTATTATTAATAATAAAAATACAATATTAAAATTTAAATATCTTCTGAATATTGGCAAACCAGCCAAAAATTCACTCAAGGAAACTGGAAAATTCTTCCCTAAGAAGTTCCTGCCTGTTTGAAACCTTTATGGCTTGCCATTGGCTGCTGGGCAGAAAGTCTTCTTCTCTGGCTCATCATTGGCTACTGAGCAGGATGTCTGAAGTCCCTGGCAGTAGAGGAAAAGCCTACTCCTGCTTGACCTCTGTAGCTGTATATGTGTCATCCCCAGTCCCTCCCTGAGTGTTCCTATCAGTGCAAATCCTCTGCAACTCACCATTCGCTAGCATCACCAGGGCCTAAGCCTGCCCCTCCCTGTCTTCCTCCTGCTCACAGGGTTTAGTGGGATCCATCATCAGGCCCACTGTTACCATGGGACCTGGCTCTCAAGCTGAGGTGCCGGGGTGGGGTTCAGTCCTGAGATGGAAGCTGGGGCTCTGTGTGATGCTCCAGGGCTCAACCCCAAATTACAGGCAGGGGAAAAACCTGGTCTGGTAGTGGTGGCGAAGAGCCTGGTAAGGGTAAAAAAACCCCTACATTGGTGGTAGGTGGCCCATAGCCTGGTGGAGGTGTTAGAAATCCTGGACTTGTGGTGCCTTACAACCTGGTGAGGGTGACAGAAACCCTGGACTGGTGGTGGCCTACAGCCTCTTGCTGGACTCGTGGTGCCTCATAGCATGGTGAAGGTGAGAGAACCCATGGAATGGTGGTGGCCCATGGCCTGATAATAATAATAATAATAACAACAATAGTAATTATGGTATTTGTTAAGTGCTTACTAAGTACCAAGCACTGCTCTAAGCTCTGGGGTAGATGAAAGGTAATCAGGTTGTTCCATATGGGGCTCACAGTCTTAATCCCCATTTTACAGATGTGGTAACTAAGGCACAGAGAAGTTGAGTGGCTTGCCCAAAATCACACAGCAAACAAGTGATGGAGTCAGGATTAGAACCCATGTCTTCTTCCTCCCAAGCCCATGCTCTTTTCACTAAGCCATGCTGCTTCCCTGCAACGCTGATGAAGGTGAAAGAACTCTGGACTGGTGGTGGTCCAGAGCATGGTGAGGGTGACAGAATCCCTAGACTGGAGATGGCCCACAGCCCATTGAAAATGACAGAACATGTGGCCTGGTAGTGACTTATAATATGGTAAATATGACAGAACACTTTTGGCGGGGGCCCACAGCCTGGTGAGGGTGACATAACCCCTGGACTGGTGGTAGAACAGAACCTGGTGAGGATGACAGATCCCCTGGACTGGTGGTGACCATGATACAATATCATGTATTGTGGTGGCTCACAGCCTGGTGATGGTGACAGAACCCCTGGACTGATGATGGCTCACCGCCTTTTTAAATCAATCAATCAATCAATCATATTTATTGAGCACTTACTGTGTGCAGAGCACTGTACTAAGTGCTTGGGAAGTACAAGCTGGCAACATATAGAGACAGTCCCTACCCAGAAATGGGCTCACAGTCTAGAAGGGGGAGACAAAGAACAAAACCAAACATACTAACAAAATAAAATAAATAGAATAGATAGGTACAAGTAAAATAAATAAATAAATAAATAGAGTAATAGTAAAATAAATTAATAATTTGAGTAATACTTATTACTCACTAACTAATAGTTAAAGTGGCAGTACCCCTGCACTGGTGGTGCCTTGTGCTCCGTGAGGTGTAGCATAGAGAACACAGAGACCATGGTTCACTCCAAGTCAAAAAACTTTAATGCCATGTCCTCCTGGGACGGCTCAGCACATGACTGCCAGTCCAGGCACTGAGCAGTCCATGTACTGAGTGTGGGCTGCTTACACGGGAATTCCTATTGGAGAGGGTGGGGGAGTTGAATATCAAATCTCCAAAGATCACAGATCCAAGTGCACAGATGAGTCAGAAGGGACAGTGAGCTGGGGAAAAGATGAATAGTACAGTGCATAGCACATAGTAAGAGTTTAATAGATACCATTTAAAAATAAAGCCAGGTAATAGTCTTTGTTTTCTGCTCTTTATGTCTTATTGTCTTTATGTCTTAAAAATCTATTATTCCTTTTTTGAAATATATTCCAAGGAAAATCTGCTTCTCAAAAATACTTAGAAAACATATGAATTATTCATAAACAAAGTTATCTATGAAGTGAAATCTTCTTTTCCAAAAAACAAAAAATGCTTTGGGTTTGGGAAACTATTCCAGGTCCCCAAACACCAAAGAAGAGCTTCACATTTCTGTAGATAGTTTATAGTTTACACCTCAGTTAAGACTTAATTGTTAGGGTGCCATTTGCAGTCTTAACCTGAAGCAGTTTTAGATTAATCCTATTTAGGATAATAGAGCTGTGATTCTCACCAATTTCTTAAAAATTCATGAAATGACTAAATGTGGCCATAGATATTGGCTTTTGGAATTTCTGAAGATTCATATTTAATGGGAAGACTCTAAGCTCTTAGAAATGTTCTCCATGGAATATCAAAGATAATTTCTTATTGAGCTAGATTCACTCTATATACATAAAAATAAGCAGCATTACTCATCAGGCCGGTACTTTTGCAGGAAGACCTGGGAATTCTCAAATCCCTGTTATGCAGAGTACCCAGGTGAGAGCATTGTTAGGACCAACTTGTACTTCCCAAGTGCTTAGTACAGTGCTCTGCACACAGTAAGCGCTCAATAAATATGATTGATTGATTGATGTGGCTTGGCATTCTTCCCCTCCAATCTCTCAAAGCGATGAAAATAGTCCTGGGAATGTCCAGCTGAGCCTATCACTTCTGCCCTTCTTCTGTCCCTCTCTTCCTTTTGTCTTCCCTAGAAAACTTCTCTATATTGAACTGATTACTAGCCTCAAATCCCAGAGGGATATAGACATCTTGAATGAATATATACATAATATATATATCTTTCTATGGAGATTCAAAAATGATCCCCTTACCTCAGCTCTATCAATATTTTTGATCATGACTAAGAAGACTGATGTGGCACCAATAAGCATTCCCCTATGGCCTTCTTAAAGGTCACCAATGATCTCCTTCTTGCTAAATCCACTGGCTCCTACTCCATCCTAATCCCCTTCAACCTCTCAGCTGCCTTTAACACTGTAGACCATCCCCTTCTGGTTACATTATCCAATCTTGGCTTCACTGACAGTGTCCTCTCCTGGTTCACCTCTATGTCTCCGTCCATTCATTCTCAGTTTCCTCCATGGGCTTCTCCTCTCCCTACATCCCCTAACTGTGGGGTTCCCTCAAGGTTCAGTTCTTGGACCCCTTCTATTCTCCATCTACACTAATTCTCTTGGAGAATTCATTCTGTCCCAAGGCTTCAACTACCATCTCTTTACAGATGACACCCAAATCTACATCTCCTCCCCTGATCTCTCTCCCCCTATTCCAGCCTCGCATCTCCTCCTGCCTTCAAGACATCTCTACTTGAATGTCCTCCCATCATCTCAAACTTAACAAGTCCAAAACAGAGCTCCTTATTTTCCTTCCCAAAACCTGTCCTCTCCTGAACTGTCCGCCACTGTAGATGACACGGCCATCCTTCCCGTCTCACAAGCCCATAACCTTGGTGTCATCCTTGACTCCGCTCTCTCATTCAACCCACATATCCAATCTGTCACCAACTCCTGTCATTCTCACCTTCACATCTCTAAGATCTGCCCTTTCTTCTCTATCCAAACCACCAACGTGTTAGTACAATCACTCATCCTATCCCACCTAGATTACTGCAACAGCCTCTTTACTGACCTCTCAACCTCCCGCCTCGCTGCACTCCAGTCCATACTTCATTCCGCTGTTTGGATTATCTTTCTAAGGAAACATTCAGGGCATGTCACTCCCCTCATCAAAAATCTCCAGTGGTTGCCTATCCACTTCTGTATTGAACAAAAACTCCTCACCATTGACTTTGAAGCTCTCCATCACCTTACCTCTTCCTACCTCACCTCCCTTCTCTCTCTTTCTGTAACCCAGTCCACACATTTTGCTCCTCTGGTGCTAATCTTCTCACTGTGCCTCTATCTCACCTGTCTCACCACCGCCCCCTGGCCCATGTCTTACCTGTGGTCTGGAATGCCCTGTCTCCTGAAATCTGCCAGACAATTACATTTTCCATCCTTCAAAGCCTTACAGAAGACACATCTCCAAATGGCCTTCCCATACTAACTTTTCTCACTTTTCCTCATCTCTCACTCCCTTCTGCATCACCCTGACTCTCTTCCTTTGCTTGGCCCCCCTCTTCTCACCCCACAGCACTTATGTATATATCTGTAATTTTATTTATTTGTGTTGATGTCTGTTTACTTGTATTGATGTCCATCTCCCCCTTCCTCTAGACTGTGAGCTTGTTGTAGACAGGGACTGTCTCTCTTTTTTATTGTATTGTATTTTCCCAAGTGCTTAGTACAGTGCTCTGCACACAGGAAGTTCTCAATAAACACAATTTAATGAATGAATGAATGTTAAGATTGTCCCTTGCTATGCTGCCACTTTGTTACTTGGAGTGCCTGGCTCCATTACCATTTCTTCAGCTTTGGATAGCATTAAAAAAAAACAAAACTCTGTTTTAAGAGTTATCCTAGTTCTGTTTCTATGTCAGGTAGCTCTCTAGAGCTTGAATTTAGGAGGACACTTAATTCAATCAGTCAGTCATATTTACTGAACACTTACTTTGTACAGGGTCCTGTACTAAGTGCCCAGGAAAGTAATAATATTAATAATAATTATGGTCCTTTTTTAGTGCTTATTATGTGCCAAT
Source organism: Tachyglossus aculeatus (assembly GCF_015852505.1). Classification (NCBI taxonomy): domain Eukaryota; kingdom Metazoa; phylum Chordata; class Mammalia; order Monotremata; family Tachyglossidae; genus Tachyglossus; species Tachyglossus aculeatus. The sequence goes on along the minus strand of NC_052081.1, from coordinate 22,055,112 downwards.
CATTGTTCTAAACACTGGGGTAGATACAAAGTAGTCAGGTTGTACACAGTCCCTGTGCCACATAATAATAATAATAATGATGGTATTTATTAAGTGCTTACTATGTGCAAAGCACTGTTCTAAGTGCTGGGGAGGTTACCAGGTGATCAGGCTGTCCAACGGGGAGCTCACAGTCTTAATCCCCATTTTACAGATGAGGTAACTGGGGCACAGAGAAGTTAAGTGTCTTGCCCAAAGTCACCCAGCTGACAATTGGCAGAGCCGGAATTTGAACCCATGACCTCAGACTCCAAAGCCCATGCTCTTTCCACTGAGCCACGCTGCTTCTCTAAGAGCTTACACTCTTAATCTCCATTTTGCAGATGAGGTAACTGAGGCCCAGAGAAGTGAAGTGACTTGCCCAAGTTCACACAGCAGACAAATGGAAGAGCTGAGATTATAACCCTCAACCTTCTGATTTCCAGACCCTTGCTCTATCCACTGAGCCACGCTGCTTCTCCAGTATGAGTACAATGTACCAATGTAACAAGGTTACAATGTAACCTTCCCTGCCCACAATGATCTTACAGTCTAGAGAATGCAATCACATCATATTTTGCCTTTCAATTTTTCACTGTTCTTCTTGATGCAGACTTATACCTCTCCGTACATCCATGTGCCACTGAACAATAGGATGGATAGTAGTAGTAGTAGTTGTCACAGAGGTCATAGTAGTCGTAGTAGTATTAGTATTTATTAAGCTTATACTGTGTGCAGAGTACTGTACTAGTATTGGGAGAGAATACCCAAATAGGACTTAGACATGATCCCTCTTCCTCGTGGGGCACTCAAACTCATAGTGGAAGTGGGGAGAAAAGACTAGAGACAGACACATCAAGAAATAGTAATACACTACACAGAAAAACACACAAAATAAAAACAAAATCAGTAGGTTACTGTAGTTCGAGAAGCAGAATTTCAGGTTTCTCAGGGTTCAGAGTCCAGGCACACCCACAGCCTCCAGCCTTCCTGGTTTTTTTTAATTCATTTATTCATTCATTCAATCATATTTATTGAGCGCTTACTGTGTGCAGAGCACTGTACTAAGAGCTTGGGAAGTACAAGTTGGCAACATATAGAGACAGTCCCTACCCAACAGTGGGCTTAATGAAATTTGTTAAGTGCTTACTATGTGCCAGGCACTGTACTAAGTGCTAGGGTAGATACAAATTTGGACACCGTCTATTTCCCACATGGGGCTCACAGTCTCAATCCTCATTTTACAGATGAGATAACTGAGGCACAGGTAAGTTAAGTGACTTGCCCAACGTCACACAGCATACTAGTAGTGGATCCTGGATTAGAACCCAGGCCAATACTGTAGGCCTCAGCTGTGGGCGTTTTTCTCTTTCCCACCAGGGAGGAGAAAGGCAGAGCAAGATGGAATCTTTTTGGTGGAACAGAGGAGGGTCAGTGCCCCAGGGAAGCAGCAAGGCTGGCTGTCTCATGTGGGGGATGCTGAAGGCACGCTGTGGTGACTTTACTCTGTTTCGATGGGGTGGTGGAAGGTAGGGCAGTGGAGAGCCAGAGCCAGTCGTCTGGTATGTCTAATTTTCAATTGGATAGTCAGATTTTCCCCTGTGTCAGCACTGGACAGCATTAAGTCTGGATTATAAATGGCCAACCACAACTAATATGCTCCTTTTCATGGTTAGGTCCTTGGAATTCTGCCGCACTAGATCAAATGCACCAAATTTTGCCTACTGTAGTGTGATTAAAGTTGACAACTTGTCTACTGTGAATAACAACTGTCTAAAAATAAATGTCTGCCTGATTGCTGCAATTAGTATCTGTCCGATTGTTTTGTTTTTCCCTGTCCTTAAAACATTTACTATGTCCATGGTTTCAGTTTCCCAGTTTCGGCTTACTATACAGCAGTTGTTTAAATTTCCTGCAGTCATTCATCCAGTCAGTCTATCATATTTATTGAGCACTCACTGTATGCAGTGCCCTGTACTAAATGCTTGGGAGAGAACAATATAACAGTGTAACATACATATTCACTGCCCACAATGAGTTTACAGTATAGAGGGGGAGACAGGCATTAATGTACACAAATAAATTACAGATATGCACATAAGTACTGTGAGGCTGCAAGAGGGGATGAATGAAGGGAGCAAGTTAGGGTGACACAGAAAGGAGAGGAAGAAGAGGAAAGAAGGGTTTGGGGAAGGCTTCTTAGAGGAAATGTGCCTTCAGTAAGGTTTTTAAGTGAGTGGAGAGAAATTGTTGGATTTGAGGAGGGAGGGCATTCCAGGCCAGAGACAGGGCATGAGCTGGAGTTTGGCCACAAGATAAATGAGATTGCGGTACAGTGAGAAGGTTAGCATTAGTGGAGAGAAGTGTGCAGATTGGGTTGTAGAGGAGAGTATTGAGGTGAGGTAAGGGCGGGCAAGGTTATTGAGTGCTTTAAAGCAAATGGTGAGGAGTTTCGGTTTGATGTGGAGGTGGATGGCCAACTACTGGAGGTTCCTGAGGAGAGGGGAAACACAACCTGAACATTTTAGTAGAAAAATAATCCAGGCAGCAGAGTAAAGTATGGACTGGAGTAGGGAGAGACAGAAGGGCTGGGAGGTCAGCAAGAAGGCTTATATGGAGGCTGATGTAGTAATCAAGGTGAAATATGATAACTGCTTGGATTAACACGGCTGCAGTTTGGGTGGAGAGGAAGGAGCAGATTTTAGCAGTGTTGTGAATGTCGAACCAATACGATTTAGTGATACATTGAATATGTGGGTTGAATGAGAGAGAAAAGTCAAGGATAATGCCAAGGTTATGGGCTTGTGAGACAGGAAGGCTGGTGGTGCCATCTACAGTAATGGGAAAGTCATGGGAAGGACAGGTTTGGGTGGGAAGATAAGAAGTTCTGTTTTAGACATGTTAAGTTTGAGGTTGCAGGAGGACATCCAAGTAGGAATGTCTTGAAGGCAGGAAGAAATATGGGACTGCAGAGAGGGAGAGAAATCAGGGTTGAGAATGTAGATTCATTCTTCTCTCATATCCCATCCAGTATACCTGTGTTGAAAGAATAGTAGCTCTTAGATAGTGGTTACCTCCATCACTGGAGAGAAAACCTGTCACACAAAGTCCTCTGAAGCTATGGTGTCTCTTGTCTCCCTCTCTTCCCACAATTGCTGGGGAGAAACCCCATCCCATAATCCCCTGTAATTTTTATAGCATTGGGCAGGTTCTGGCTGTTATGACCAGATATAGTCCTTCTGGGAGTGGAGAAGTGATGGACAACAGCTGCTTTTCTCCTTATTATTATAATGATAAGAAATGCAAAATAATTATGACATTTGTAAAATGCTTATTTTGAGCTAAGTGCTTGGGTAGAAATAAGGTTATGCAATCAAAATGTTTTATTGAATTGAATTTCTCAAGTAATTTGTTTCCCAATGTGACTAGCCTCCCATTCATTAATTCATTTAATTGTATTTATTAATAGTGATAATAATAATAATGATATCACTTATTAAGCATTTACTATGTGCAAAGCACTGTTCTAAGCACTGGGGAGGTTACAAGGTGATCAGGTTGTCCCACGGGGGGCTCACAGTCTTAATCCCCATTTTACAGATGAGGTAACTGAGGCACAGAGAAGTTAAGTGACTTGCCCAGTCATATAGCTGACAATTGGTGGAGCCAGGATTTGAACCCATGACCTCTGACTCCTAAACTCGGGCTCTTTCCACTGAGCCACGCTGTTAAGTGCTTACTATGTGCCAAGCACTGTTCTAAACTCTGGGGTAGATGCAAGGTAATCAGTTTTTCCTATAGTCTTAATCCCCATTTTACAGATGAGGTAACTGAGACCCAGAGAAGTTAATCAGACAGCTGACACATGGTGGAGTTGGGATTAGAACTCACAACCTCTGACTCCCAAGTCTGTGCTCTTTCCACTAAGCCACACTTCTTCTCAAGGAATGTGACAAAGAGATCAAAATGGTTAAAAAAAACGGAGGTGGGGCCTGGCAGGTAATAGATTACTGTGAATAGCATCTGGTGGGTGGTAGTGGTGGATGATTTGGGCTTCAAAGGAAGGGAAAGAGAGGAATGAGAAAGTTAGAATGGTGCGTAAGTGGCATCGGGGTACAAGGAAGCCAATCCCTCCCCCTTTCCCAAAGAGTCTGGAGGAATGAGGGAAAATGAAGCCTCTTCTAGAGAGAGCAGAAGGGGAGACCATGTCTTCTAGAGAAAGCCAGGTTACAGTGATGGTGAGAAGGAGCAGTGACTGGGTCGGGAACAGGTCTAGGATGAAAGGAAGTTTTCCTGTGATGGAGAAGGGCTTCCACAGGCTGCACTTGGCTGAGGTTGTGGTGGTGGTTAGAGGAAGAGAGATTGGGGGAGACGACAGTGTGAAAGGTGGGGAGTGTTTGGACGGGAGTTGGAAATCATCGGGGTGGGGAGGGGAGAGGGATGATGGTCGGTGCTGGGACAGGATAATAGGGATGGGGTGGGAAATGGGGAGGGATTGGATGGAGGAAGGCGGGTGTGCTGGGAAGCAGGAACAGGGATGGATTGACTGGAGGGGGGGTCATGGTGAGTTTCGGGAAATTTAAGGGTGGTAGGTGAGATTATCAATTGCAATAACTGCTTAATCCAGTGGTTTTCTGAGTAAATTGTTTAATTGTATACAGGTCCTTAGGTCCTTGAGAGTGAAGAGGTGAGAGTTTAGGAGTAAACCAGAAGCCCTGTTGAGAAGTAAAAATCTGGGTCGTTATAACCTCCATGTCAGACAGCCATACTTGTTCTATATTCTCCACTGTGGATTCAGGCCAGGCTTCAAGGAAGGGGGGAAGGTGAAGAAATAGCCACTTCTGGGTTGCAGCAGTTTGGGAATGGAATGTCAGAGTCCTGACAGGTGGTGAACGGTAGGCAGTGTTTGATGCCCTGCCCTGGTTTGTGGTTTCTTGGCAGGTAGATCTCAGTGTCCTCGGGCAGATCTTTGTCCGGGATGATGATCGATGGTCTGCATCTGTTTGTGGCCTCTCAGTGGAGAGATCTCAGTGTCCTCAAGCAGAGCTCTGTCCCAGGAGAGGTCACTGGCCTGTACCAGTTTGGCTTTGCTCATCACCATCTATCAGATGACCAGAAGAGAAGGTAAAAGAGGGTATATAATTGAACAAGGATATTAGAGTGTTTTAAAAGGGAAAAAATTCCTAAGTACCTAAGAAGTAAAATTAAAATCCAACCAGTACCTCCTAACAAATACAGTAAGAAGCAGCATGGCATAGTGGATAGAGCACAGGTCTGGGAGTCAGAAGGTCATGGGTTCTAATGCCTGCTCTGCCACTTGTCTGCTGTATGACCTCGGGTGAGTCACTTCACTTCTCTATGCCTCAGTTCCCTCAACTGTAAATGGGGGTTGAGACTGTGAGTCCCATGTAAGACAAGGACTTTGTCCAAACCGATTTGCTTGTATCAGCCCCAGAGCTTACTGCAATGCCTGGCACACAGTAAGTGCTTAACAAATACCATCATTATTATTAGCAATCCACACTCCCTCACTAGCCTACAGCTTCTCCCCAACTTTTCTAGGCGACCCTGGTCCAACCATCTGCTGTGAGCAGATCCTCTGTCCTGAACATGCAGAAGCATGTTGTATCAATCAATCAATCAATGGCATTTACCGAGCATTTACTGTGTTGAGAGCACTGTACTAAGTGCTTTGGAGAGTGCGATGCAACCAGGTTAGTATACATGTTCCTTGCCCACCCGAGGATTACAGTCTAGAGGGGGAGATAGACATTAAAATAAAATGAATTGGATTCCCTTTCTCCCCATCCAAACCCTATCCTTCCCCTGACTTTCCCATCACTGTAGACAGCAGCACCAGCCTTCCTGTCTATCAAGCCTATAATCTTGGTGTTATCCTTGACTTCTCTCTCTCATTCAACCCACATATTGAATCTATTACTAAATCCTGTCAGTTCAAACTTTACCTCCAGTGGTTGCCCATCCACCTACACAACAAACAGAAACTCCTTACTCTAAGCTTTAAAGCACCTTTCCTCCTCCTACCTCACCTCGCTACTCCTACTACAACTCGGCCCACACACTTCACTCTTCTAATGCCAATTTACTCACTGTACTTCTATCTCAATTAATCACCGCCTACCTCTAGCCCACTTCCTGCCTTGGACATGGAACATCTTCCCTCATCATAGCTGACAAACGATCACTTTCCCCCCTTTCAAAACCTAATTAAAAGCACATCTGCTCTAAGAGGCCTTCTCTTACTAAGCCCTCATTTCCTCTTCTCCCACTCCCTTCCGTGTCACCCTTGCCTTTGGATTTGCACCCTTTATTCACCACTCCTTCAGCCCCACAGCACTTAATGTACATATCCTTAATTTATTTATATTAATGTCTGTCTCCCCTCCAGGCTATAAGCTTTCTGTCAGCAGGGAACATGTCTACCAACTCTGTTATATTGTACTCTCCCATGCACTTAGAACAGTGTTATGCACACATTAAGCCCTCAATAAATATTATTAATTGATTGATTATTTTGGTTAGTAATGAAGCCCTCAGACTGAGGAATTTTTCCACATTGAACAGCCAGGCCCATCAAAATTCAGTGGTGAAAAATGATTTTTTCCTGAAACTGAAGCTTTATAGTTTCCAGAGGGAAGCACAGAATTGTGTAAGCAAACCTTGAGTCACTTTCTGTGATCCCTTAGTTAAGACTGTTTGTTCTCTGACCTTTTGAAAAGAAAAAAATGAAAGGAGTGACTAAACCTGTATTTTTCAGTCTTCTAAATTTTTATTTTCTTGGAATGGTGCTACCTGGTGCTACCTGCTGTCCATTTATTTTGCATGAAAGTTAAATATAGACAAACGCATGAATGCTTTCTGCAAAGACACTGGCACATCATTATTTTATAGTCACTAAGCAAGGACATTAAGGAAATAAAAAGCAGCTGTGAGTCTGAGGGCAAAATAAGACCATTGCCAACACACTGCTCCACTCTGAGCCAAATTCCTCAACAGCAGTAAAACTCAGCATTCAGTAAGTTTTCTCCATAAGGAAGATGCATTAGAAGGGACTGGCAAAGCCAACGTGGACATTGGGCCTGACTGTGTACTGTAAGTCGGTAAGTGCTCTTGGGGCAAGACTTCTTGTGGTACAGATCCTGAGATCTGGACAGGGCTTCTGGATGTGTGGAAAGAGAGCTCCAGGGCACCACTGATGGAAAAGGCCAAGTGACCTTGAGGACCAGGGATGGAAAAAAGAACCAGTGGCCACAGATGAGAGAGTCCTGCCAACTCCCATATGGAAGATGGGGGACAAAGACAGAATCAGACCCACTTTTTCTGCCTTGCTTCAATGTGGAAGGGGCCACTATCTGAGGTGAATGGAAAAACCTATTTCTGCCTAGGAGGAGGGTAAGAAAAGCCCACTGTGGTTGGAGAGCTAGGCAGGGGTGAGGAAGAATGAGGAAGCCTAGAACCTATTGAGCAGAATTCCAGCCTGTAGCTTAGCCACCATTTTGGTGGTATCTATTTTCTGATTGCCACTCCAGTACTTAAGGAAAATAGAGTAATAGCAGTAGTGATAATCATAGAAGTAGTATTTATTGAGCATTCACTTGGAGCAGTGGACTGTTTCAGGGACTTGGGAAATATAGAATCATGAATTGATATAGTTCCTGCCCACAAAGAGTGCACACTCTAACAGAGGAAACAGATGGTTAGTTATGACTGCCCATCTTGCTCCAAAACTCTTGTGAGATGAACAGGAAAAAAAATAGCTTTACAGTTAGATTTGTGAATCATCTGGATAGAGATGGTAGTTGAAGCCGTGGGAGTGAATGAGGTCTCTAAGGGAGTTGGGGTATAGATGGAGAATAGAAGGGGCCATAGAACTGAGCCTTGAGAGATGCCCACAGTTAGGAGGGGAGAGTCAGAGAAAGAACCTGTAAAAGAGATTGAGAAGTTGTGGTCAGAGAGATAGGAGGAGAACCAGAAGAGGATAGTGCCAGTGAAGCCAATTGGATAATGTTTCCAGGAGAAGTGGGGGGTCCATAATATCAAAGGAGCAGAAACTTTAAGGAGGATTAGGATTGGGTAGTAGCCATTTGATTTGGCAAGAAGGAAGTCACTGGTGAATGTAGAGAGGGCAGCTTCCGTGGGGCAGAGGGATCAAAACCAGATTGCAGGGGATTGAGAGATTTGGAGGAAAGGAAGTGAAGACAATATGTGTAGAAAATGTGGTCAAAGAATTTGAATAGGAATGGTCCAGTGGAGATGGGGCAAAAACTGGAGGGAGATGTGGGATCAAGAGAGAGTATTTTAGGGTGGGGGTACATGGATATTTTTGAAAGCATGGGGAATAAGCGAGAATGAATGATTGGAGGTGGCATTCAGGAAAAGAAGAAGCGGGGGCAAGTGTTCTATTAAGGAGTGAGGGGCTGGTTGGGTCAGAAGGTCAGGTGGAGGGGATAGTTTTTAAGAGGAGGCCAATCTCATGAAAGACTGCTTTAGAAGGATGGGAGAGTCAAAGGAATAGGAAGAGCATCAGACTGGAGAGGTACAGGATGGTTTTGGGGAGATCATGGCTGATAGTTTCAATTTTATCAATGAAATAGGTGGTGAGGTCTTTAGGGGTAAGAGATGGGGAAGTTGGGGGGCAGGGTTTTTGAGGTAGGAGTTAAAAATCCAAAATAACTGGCATGGTCAAGGAGCGCAGGAGTCAATAAGGAATAGAGAAATATTGTTGCTGGGCAGACGAGAGGACAGAAATAAAGCAGGTAAGGATGACCTTTCAGTGCATCAGGCCAGCCTGGTGTCTAGATTTCTGCCAGTTCTGCTCTGCAGCTCAATGCACAACAGCGGGGGAAGCATACTGTGGAGTTGATCGAGGCCTGTGGGTTGGTGAAATGAGACTGACTGAGGGACAGGGCAACAAGAGAGTTTAGTTCAGTGGAGAGGGGAGTTGAGCACATTGATTTGTGCCTCAAGAGAAGATAGGTTGGGTATGGAGATCAAATGGTACATGGAAAATTGGAGGGTGTCGAGAGATCCGTACTCTCTGTGGGCAAATGGGACAGTTTCATCAGCAGGAAATGAATAATTGTTGGGAGTCCCATTCCAGTTTTAATTATTTCAAAGCATCTCCCCATTTCTTTTCTGTCCCAAGCTCCCTGCCTGATCTGGGGGCTTCATAACAGCATGGGGGGGGTGGGGTGGGGGGCTGCCCCTCATCTATGTGTGTACCACAATGCAGAGTGGACTTGGTCCTGACACAACACCAGTACCACCTGAGGCTACGTTGCAGGGTCCCAACTCTTTCAGGGTTTCAGGCAGCCAGTCAGCTACCACAGCACTGCCCTGTTCCTTAAGTGAGCTGGTATGGCTCAGGGCTGGGGGTGGGCACCCTTTGGAGAGGCAGAAGTTGCCTCCCACTCATGCTGCTCCAGTTTCTTTGGCTGGCAGGACATGGTTCAGACTGAGCCTGTAAACCTGCGGTGAATTCCCCTCATCCTCACCAGATTTCTGGGTGAGCTGGATCAGCTCTTGCAGCCCCTGCTACTGCTTCCACAGGTTGAAATATTTCTGTCCCACCCCTGACCCCAGTCAATTTTTACTATCACCCCTGCCAATAACTATGCATTTCTGAACTCAACAGGATTTGAATAGATGGTTAGAGACCATCTTAGGGACACTCAGTCAGGCACAGTGGGCAGCCCTCTTCAGAAACATGGGGTGGAAAGAACCAAGGTTAGTGGAAATGGAAAATTAAAATGTCAAAGGCTGAATGGAGTGAACAGTAGGGTAAAAGCCTGGCAGACAGAAGGGCACAGTTGATCCAAAGGGCAAAATCAAGATTGAGGAGGCTGGTGTGAGGGAAAGAAAATGAGCTGTGATGAAAAATGCCTGTATGTCCAAAGGATCCTTTTCACCCAATAGGAGGTATATGAAGAGCAGTGGCCCCATATTTTGGTCAGCATTGTTAGGTGTAATGAATTACCTATCATTCCAAGTACAGAATGGTGGAGTGTGCTGGAGGGAGGAGATTAGGATTCTAGAGCATGTTGGATTCTTACTCAGGCACCATGTGGAAATACTAAAAGGGTGATTGTCCCAGTGTTAGGAGTGGGATGTGGCTACAAGAGGGAAAATGTTTCGTTCCCCTTTGGGAGAGGTATGAGTGACACATTGACAACAAAGTTCACTGGATACTGTTCTTACCAATCAGATGCACTCCAAAAGAGAGCTCGATTTTGCCCCACTGTTGGTAGGAAGTAGCTAAAGGATGGGTGTCTCCTGGGACAGACTGGGTTATTAGAAGGCCCATGATACCTGAGGATGGGCTGATAATACTTAGAGACCATTAAGATAAACAATGTTATCCTGATAAGAGCTAGTGGGAATGAAACCATCCACATACTTGCTACTCAACTGTCATACACCAACATTTTTGTTTGGGGCCTCTGACAAAGAAAGAAATCCTGGTTATATAAATATCATGAAGAAGCACTGCAATTTCAATGAGAGTTCCAGGCATCTTTTTTAGAAATTCCCCAGGTAAAATGTCCAGAGGGTAAAAACTGAGACATATATGGGGTTAAGTTTTCTGAACATGAAGCCACCTATCAATAAGTCAAAGGGAGAAGAAAGATAGACAATCACAGTTGATAAATGAATATAATCAGGGTTGTGAGTTGTGGACATTTTCATTTGGATGTGTGGAAGGGGGAGGAATTATGTGTAGTTTGTTGAAGTGGTTATTTTATCTAGAAGGATTGGGGTAGGGAGATTCTTATCATATTGCGGTGAGTCACAGTTTTGAGGAAACCAGAACTAGAAAGAAAATTCCATATGATGGCCTTTACATGGAATCTAAAATATAATAAAAAATGTGGGAGTATTACCGGAGGTCTGTGGGTTCAAGCTGGGTGGCAGTTGTAGAAGAATGAGAATAAATGAGGTGAGGTCTCTTTGTAGGTTGAATAACAACAGGAAAACCAATCAAGCAATGGTTTCTTTTGAGTGATTACTATGTATAGAGCACTGTACTAAGCACAGTACACAGTAGATGCTTAAATGGTTTTTATTGAATGATTACTATGTACAGAGCACTGTACTAAGCACTTAGTACAGTGCCTGACACATAGCAAATGCTTAACAAATAACATAATTTATTTTATTTTGTAGTTTTTACTAGTGTTAGTAGATACAGTTCCTGCCCACAAAGAGCTTACAGTCTATAGCGGGAGACAGATGCTAAAATAAGAAAATATTCCTGAACCTACAAAAAAGAACCCAGTACAAATCAACTTCAAGAACTGAACAAACAACTAAGGGAAAGTTCCTAAATCCAAACATAAGCTATAGTAAACCCTAAGCATGACCTCTACTCAATCCTAAATCTGCTTATTAGGTGGGCAATATGCCTGGTAGATATGAGCCTGCCCAATGAGAAGAAAATAGATTTGATGAACTCTGTATGACATTTGAAAAGAAGGTAGACTTGGGGTCAGGAAAGAATGGAGTGATTTTAGCCTGCCTCGGTTAAAGGGGTGAGGGAAAGTCATGGGAAAAAGGGATTTGCTTTCCAAGTAATAATGATAAGCTTGTTTGCCCAGCATTTACTGGAAAAAATCCCTGGCATGTGCACACAAGCCCCTGGTGATGCTAAATAAAAGTTTGTTGCTGGAAACTGAGACCCACAGAGTCCTCTTTCCTTGGCAAAGCTTTTCAGTTCTTGTTATCCTTGAGGAGAGTAGCAATAACTCTCTTGGAGCTTTCACATTGTATCTGCCCCTAGATCCTGTTGTTTTTCCTTTGTGACATTTCCCAGATCCTTGTCTTCCTCTCCATTCAAACAGCTACCACCCTGGGCCAGCCACTCAGCATGTTCTGGCAAAGCTACTCTATCAACCTCCTCACTGTTCTTTCAGCTTCTTCCCTTTCCAGTGCAGGCTTTGCTCTGCTGCTCAGATCCTTTCAGAAATGTTGTTCTGCACATGTCTCCCCATGCCTCAAAAACCTTTGATAGTTAGGGATCATGTCCACCAACTCAATTGTATAGTACTCTCTTAAGTGCTTAGTACAGCACTCTGTATATTGTTTGCTCCCAAGGGTTATGTACAGTGCTCTCCCTATAGAAAGCACTGAATAAATTCCACTTCTTGATCAATTGATTACTCTCTGGATCAATCTGAAATTCCTGATTATTGGCTTTAAGGGGCATGCCCTCAGCTTCCTCAATCTAACAGGTGTTCTTCATTGAGAGCTCACTATAAAGATAACACTGTACTAAGTGCTTGCGACAGTATAACAGAGTTATTAGACACATTACCTGCTCTTGAGAAGCTTACAGTCTACAGTGAGATGGCCATTAATAACTGTGGTATTTGTTAAGTGCTTACCATGTGCCAAGCACTGTACTAAGTGCTGTGGTAGATACGAGATGATCAGGTCCCAGATGGGGGGTCACAGTCTAAGTAAGACAGAGTGAATCCCCATTTTGCAGGTGAGCAAATGGAGGCACAGAGAAGTTAAGTGACTTGCCCAAAGTCACACAGCAGACAAGTTGCAGAGCTGGGTCTGAGTCAGAGCCAGGCCCTTTGACTCCCAGGCTCATATACTTTTCACTAGGACACACTGCTTCATGACATCAAAATAAATTGCAGATATGCAGCCAGTGCTGTGGGGCTGAAGGTGGAGTGAATAGAAAGTGATTAAAGGGTACATTCTTCCTTACTTATCCACTGTCTTCTACTAAACCCTACCTCACACTCTCCATTCCTTTTGTTGCTGTTCATCCCTGCCTTTCCTGCCTCAACCCCTGGTTCACCCTATTCTTCTTGCCTGGAACTCCCTCCCTCTTCAAATCTGCTAGACCTCAACTCTCCTCATTTAAAGCCTTTCTGAAATCCCACTCCCTCCAAGAAGCTTTCTCTGATGAATTTTTCTTCCTCTGTTTACATTCTTCAAGCCAACAGTGCAGCACTTTTGCCTTCTTAACCTTCTTTGCACCTTTGCGTACAACAATTCAAATATTTTGCTGTTTAAGCACTTCCTCCTCTGATCTGCAAAGTAGGTGACTCCCCTGTGAGATTTTAAGGTGCTTGTGAGTATGGATAATGTCTTGTACAGAAATTGTATTTTCCCAAGGGTTTTAGTAAAATGTGTTGTAGCTTTTTAATATATACTTTTGATTGGCTGATTACGTGTGGAAAGATTTGGTAGTGAGAATGATAGTTTGTGACAAATGAAGTGGGTGTAGCTTTTCAGGTCTTCTATGGAGGCAAAGGAAAGAGGCATGGGAGGTTATAATCTGAGAGGGACAATTCAGGGTTAGAGAGGTGAGAAATGGTGCAGTCTCTGGTGAGGTCCAAGTTCATATGCATTTGATATGATGAGGAGCAAGAGCTGCGAGGAATTGGCTAGTTTATGGAAGAAGGTGGCTGAGTGTTAAGTAAGATCTTTCCCCCTTAGACTGTGAGCCCGATATGGAACAGGACTGTCCCAGACCTGAGTATCTATCCCAGCCCTTAGTACTGGGCTTGGTAATCAATCAATGGTTTTATTTGAGTGCTTATTCTGTGCAGAGTACTGCCTTCAGATGGAGAGGAGAGGTGGATTATAGGGATGTTGTAAAGGTTGAACCAACAAGATTGGGTGACAGATTGAATATTTGGGTTGAGTGGTAGAGATGAGTTTAGGATAATGCCAGGCTTATCTGATTGTGAGGTAGGAAGGATGATGATGCTGTCCATAGTGATGGAAAGTCAGGTCGGAACATAAGGAGTTCTGCTTTGGACATGTTCAGTTTGAGGTGCCAATGGGACATGCAAAGAGAGATGTCCTGAAGGTAGGAGAAAATATGAGATTGCAGTGGAGAGCGATCAGGGTTGGTAATACTGTATTACTAGTAATTAATTAATTCATTCATTCAGTCATATTTATTGAGTGCTTACTGTGTGCAAAACACTGTAATATTAGTTACTAGAACACTAATTATCTGGAAAATGGAGAAGAGATAGATTGTCAGTCCATGTGGAACAGGGATTGTATCCAACCTGATAATCTTGTATTTGTAAAGGAAGGTAGCAAGGAAAGTGGAAGATTCTGGGGAAGTTTGTTTTTTTTAACTTTTTGGGTTGCCAATATAAATCAGTGAACGCTAGGAACAGTAGGAGCAGTGCACGCAGCTAAAGAGAATGTTCACTCCCAAGTGCTTAATGCAGTGCTCTGCATACAGTAAGTGCTCAATAAATACCATTGATTGAGCCATTGATTTGTGGCCATTACATAGCATCCCTTTTTCATTTTTTATGTTAATCCATAACCAAGTGATCCTCATCTTTTACAGAGTTACATCTCTAGCACATAACATCTCTTGTCAGGAGGCATCATCTCTAATCACTGTACAACTTCTACCCTCACCAACTCTGAAATTTCTGTATCTGATCACCACCACTTCATCTGCCTTCTCCCCCACACACAGACGCCTCACAAATCTGTCCTGTTCCCTCACATAAATCTCTGCTCTTTTGGCCCCTCCTCCAATTATCTAAAGTCATCATGTCCCTTTTGATCTCTATACCCAAACTACCTTCTCTTGAGTCACAAATTGATGTCTTTAACACCACTCTCTTCACTGGACTCAACTACTTCGCTTCCCTGATACTATTAACCTACGGCACTGGATCACCTCCACAGCATGCATCCTCCAATCGTGTACTCAAGCTATGGAGCATTCCTACGGGAAATTCAGACATCAGAGTAACTTCATCCATCTTAAATGCATATTTTCTGCGACAGCCATTTCAAATGTTTAATTTGCTCTTCAAACCCCCTGTTCCCAGAACCCCACATCTCTTGCCCCTAATAGCCTGGCCATTTATTTTATTGGTAATATGAAAACCATCAGTCATGATCTCCTTAAAATCTCCATTGATTCTTTCCAGTTCCACCCTCCTCCTATTCCTTCTTCAACTCTCCCATCTTTCCCAGCAGTATCTGAAGAGATCTCCCACCTCCTTTCAAAGTCTACCCTCTACACTTGTGCCTCCTACCTCATCTTTATCAAAGTGCTGTCCCCTTCCTTCTCTCTCGGACTGCCATAGGCAGTTCATTTTTCAATGGCTTTTCCCCAACTGCTTTCAAACAAGCACTTGTATCCCCTATTCTAAAAACAACCTCCCTTGAACTTTTGGCTCCCTTCATTTATCTCCGCATCTTCCTCCTACCATTCCTCTCCAAACTCCTTGAGTGAGTTGTCTACACCAATTGCCTCCACTTCCTGTCCTCCAATTCTTTCCTTGATTTCCTTCAATCTGATTTCTGCCTCCTTTACTCCATGTAAATTGCCCTCTCTAAGGTCACCAATGACCTTCTTCTTACCACAACCAATGGACACTACTCCATTCTAATCCTCCTTGACTTCTCAGCTGACTTCAATACTGTGGACTACCCCCTTCTCTTGAATACCTTATCAAACTTCTGCTTCACTGACATGGTTCCTCCTCTGCCTCTCACCCTCTGTCTGTGAGATTTATACATCTGCTCCCATGGAAAACTCCTTCACTCCCACAGCATCAACAATTTCTATATGGATGATTCCCAAATCTACCTCTCCAGTCCTGACCTCGCTCCTCTGCATTTTCACATTTCCTTCTGCCTTTGGGAATCTCTACTTGGATGTTCTGCAGACACCTCAAAACAGAAGTCTTTACCCTCCCCCTGAAACCCTCTCCTTCCCCTAACTTTCCCATCACTGAGAAGAGACAATCTATCTCTTCTCCATTCTCCATCACCAACATCCCAACTCTCTCCTCAACCCTCTCCAATCTGGCTTCCATCCCCTACATTCCACTGAAACTGCCCTCTCAAAGGTCACCAATAACCTCCTGCTTGCCAAATCCAATGGCTCCTACTTTCTCCTAATCTTCCTCGACTTCTCAGCTGCCTTGGACACTGTGGACCACCCCCTTCTCCTCAACACGCTATCCAACCTTGGCTTCACAGACTCTGTCCTCTCCTGGTTCTCCTCATCTCTTCGGCCATTCATTCTCAGTCTTCTTTGCTCCTCCTCCCCCTCCCATCCCCTTAGTATAGGGGTTCCTCGAGGGTCAGTTCTTGGTCCCCTTCTGTTCTCTATCTACACTCACTCCCTTGGTGAACTCATTCGCTCTCACGGCTTCAACTATCATCTCTACGCTGATGACACCCAAATCTACATCTCTGCCCCTGCTCTCTCTCCCTCCCTTCAGGCTCGTGTCTCCTCCTGCCTTCAAGACATCTCCATTTGGATGTCTGCCTGTCATCTAAAATTCAATAAGTCCAAGACTGAACTCCTTATCTTCCCTCCCAAAGCCTGCGCTCTCCCTGACTGTAGATGGCACTACCATCCTTCCCGTCTCACAAGCCCACAACCTTGACTCCGCTCTCTCGTTCACCCCCACATCCAATCCATCACCAAAAACTACCGGTCTCACCTCCGCAACATCGTCAAGATCCGCCCTTTCCTCTCCATCCAAACGGCTACCCTGCTGGTTCAATCTTTCACCCTATCCTGATGGGATTACTGCATCAGCATCCTCTCTGATCCCCCATCCTTCTGTCTCTCCCCACTTCAATCTATACTTCACGCTGCTGCTCAGATCATCTTTGCGCAGAAATGCTCTGGGCATGTTACTCTCCTCCTCAAAAATCTCCAGTGGCTACCAGTCAACCTACGCATCAGGCAAAAACTTCTCACTCTCAGCTTCAAGGCTCTCCATCACCTCACCCCCGCCTACCTCACCTCCCTTCTTTCCTTCTACAGCACAGCCCGCACCTTCTGCTCCTCTGCCGCTAACCTCCTCACTGGGCCTCATTCTCACCTCTCCCGCCTTTGACCCCCAGCCCACATCCTCCCCCTGGCCTGGAATGCCCTCCCTCTGCACATCCGCCAAGCTAGCTCTCTTCCTCCCTTCAAAGCCCTACTGAGAGCTCACCTCTTCCAGGAAGCCTTCCCAGACTGAGCCTCCTCCTTCCTCTCCCCCTCCCCATCCCCCCCGCCTTATCTCCTTCCCCTCCCCACAGCACCTGTATATAAGTTTGTACAGATTTATTAATCTATTTTACTTGTACATATTTACTATTCTATTAATTTTATTTTGCTTATATGTTTTGCTGTCTGTCTCCCCTTCTAGGCTGTAAGCCCGTTGTTGAGTAAGGACCATCTCTATATGTTGCCAACTTGTACTTCCCAAGCGCTTAGTACAGTGCTCTGCTCACAGTATGCACTCAATAAATATGATTGAATGAATGAATGAATCACTGTAGTCAGTCAGTAAGTCAATCGCATTTATTGAGCTCTTACTGTGTGCAGACTACTGTACTAAGCCCTTTGGGGAGTACAATATAACTTTATAATGAACACATTCCCTACCTACAACAAACTTACATCTAGACAGAACTACCATCATCCCTGTCTCACAAGGAACCTTGGCATTATCCTCAACTAATCTCTTTCATTCAATCTGTGTCATTCTTTTAGACTGTGAGCCCACTGTTGGGTAGGGACTGTCTCTATATGTTGCCAACTTGTACTGCCCAAGCGCTTAGTACAGTGCTCTGCACATAGTAAGCGCTCAATAAATACGATTGATTGATCTGTCACCATGTCCTGTTGGTTCTACCTTTAAAACATTGCTAAAATCCAGCCATTCCTCTCCAAACTGCCACTCTGCTGATCCAAGCACTTATATTCTGCCTTGACTATAGCTCTAGTCCAGTCCACCCCAGTCCATACTTCACTGCTGCACAGCTTGTTTTTTTAAATAAAACTTTCAGTTATAGTCTCCCCAGTCCTCAAAAACCTCCACTGGTTGTCCTTCCACCACTGCATCAAATAATAACTCGTCCTTCCACCACTGCATCAAATAATAACTCCTTACCATTGGTTTTAAAGCACTCAATCAGCTTTACCCCTCCTATTAGCCTCACTGCTTGCCTACAACAACCTAGTCCACACATTTCACTTCTCCATTTCCAACCTACTCACTGTACCTCTTATCTATCTCGCTGCTGACCCCTTGCCACATCCTCCCTCTGGCCTGTAGGTCCCTTTCCTTTCATATATGACAGACCACCACTCTCTCCACCTTCAAAGCCTTATTAAAACCACATGTCCTCCAAGAGGCCTTCCTTGACTAAATTCTCATTTCATCTACTCCCTCTCCCTTCTGTGTTGCCCGTGTTAACCTTTAAGCACTTGGTATTTACCTATTTTTGGTCTCACAGCACTTACGTATATTTCTGTAATTCATTTATTCATATCAATATGTCTCCTCTAGATTATAAGCTCCTGGTGGTCAAGGAATGTGTCTACCAACTCAGTTTTAGTTTACTCTCCCAAGAGCTTAGTATAGTGCTATGCACATAGTAAGTGTTCAATAAATAGCACTGATTTATTTATTACCAATGAAGATTATATTCTACACAAAAATGGTTTCTATAAGGCTGCCAGTGCTGGCACAAAAACTTTAATTTGCAGGGAATGGGAGAGGATAAGAAAGGAAGAAAGGGAGAGGGGGATTGAGAGAGAGAAAGAGAGAAACCTGCTTGCCCCAGTAGTTTTAAAAATCTCCAGCTTCAGCCTCAATTAGACCAACTGCAGAATGAGTGATTAACATTTAATAGGTTGGGAGAGCTAAGCTGATAGCACATAGAAAGGGAAAAAGTGTGCTCAACATTTAAGCTCTATAGAAGTGATGCTTGTCTGCAGGCAGTGTGTCATGGATTTGCTACTTGAAGTGCTGCTCCTTAGCAGGGGAAGTGGGGGCTCTCCACCACCCATCTTACTCTCCCACCCTACCACCCATCTTCACTTTCCAAAGAGCAAGACACAGGGCAAAGTCTGGAGAGGGTGGGGGACAGACAGAAGCAAATCAAAAAACACCACTAAATCCTGCTAGTGATCCCCCTGACTCCTGTTTCCTCCTTCCCTTCTGCTTCTGGCTGGTGGCACTAAAATGACATCATTGAGGATCCCCTGATGGGGCCCCACAAGGCAGTTCAGACCAGGGCCTCCTCTTCTCTTAATGCAGTCCGGGGAATAGGAAACCAGCGGGACCTAGTGGTCAGAGGATGGGTCTGGGAGTCAGAGGACCTGGGTTCTAATCCCGACTTTGCCTCGTATGACCTTGGACAAATCACTTAACTTCTCTGTGCCTCAGTTACCTCATCTGTATAATGGGGATTAAGATTGTGAGTCCCATGTGGGACATAGACTGTGCACAGCCTGATTAGTTTGTATCTACTTCAGCATTTAGTATAATGCCTGGCACAGAGTAGGTGCTAAACAAATGCCATAACAAGTATTATCCATTCCAAGTTCGTATATTTTAATTGTATGCTCTAGATAAATGTATTTACAATAATTAATTATCTCTCTGGAACATAACACAACGTTAAATCACTTAAGTGAAATTGAGAAATAACTGTTGCCATTGAGGAGGTCCCCAGACTGAGCCCCCTCCTTCCTCTCCCCCTCCTCCCCCCCCCAACCCCCCTGCCTTACCTCCTTCCCCTCCCCACGGCACCTGTATATATGTTTATACGTATTTATTACTCTATTTATTTATTTATTTTATTTGTACATATTTATTCTATTTATTTTATTAATATGTTTTGTTTTGTTGTCTGACTCCCCCTTCTAGACTGTGAGCCCACTGTTGGGTATGGACAGTCTCTATATGTTGCCAACTTAGTACAGTGCTCTGCACACAGTAAGTGCTCAATAAATATGATTGAATGAATGAATAAATGAAACAATTTTTCAAACACTGTGATTCATTGTATATGATCATTCATATAAGCAATAGATAGAGCATGGATGGCCTAATGGATAGAGCATGGGCCTGAAAATTAAAAGGGCTTGGGTTCTAATACCGGCTCAGCTACCTGTCTGCTATGTGACCTTGGACAAGTCATTTAACTTCTTTGTGCCTCAGTTATGCCATCTGTGAAATGGGGATTAAGATTGTGAGCCCCCATGTGGGACAGGGACTATGTTCAAACTGATTAGCTTGTATCTACCCCAGTTCTTAGAACAGTGCTTGGCACATAGTAAGTACTTAACAAATACTATTATTATTATTACTTAGTACAGTGCTTGGCATATAGTCAGTTCTTAAGAAATACCACAATGCCAATGCACTATTTTTTGGTAAATAATTTTCCCCTTGTTTCTTGTGAATTGCACAGGCATATGAATGTAACTTTTACCAAAGTTAAATTCTTTTTATAACACTCCCTTGCTTTTGGAAAAAAATTACATTTGAATTTAATTGTATTCAATATCTGAAAAACCATCTGTCTGTAGTTTACTCCTTAAACAATACAATTTCATTCAATTAAAATTTACATTGCTTTCATTTAGTTTTATGCCTGCTACCTGGTTATATATCAATGCCTGTCTCCCAATATTTTCCTCTAGTGAGGTACTGCAAATCAATATATTGTGGATTCCACTTCTACTTCTTTGAGAATTTGTTGTGCTCTTTTTCTAACCCAAATGATAACCTTCCAAATAGATCACTAGATTTTCCTAACAGAGTCTGCCAGAATCCAGAAGGGATAGCTAGAGACTGAACACATGGAGGCCTCTACCATTTCACCAAAAATTGCATCTCTGATAGGATTGGGAAAGTGTTCTTGTTTACTATATTTATCCAATTCTTGACATCCACACACATAATATGTGACCTATACTTTTTCTCTAAGTCCACTTTTGTTATAATTTCTTGCATTTCTGAGTACATTTATTGTGTAATTAATTAAATGAATTATTCCTGCAATTTTTCCATGACCATTAATGGAATATTCATGCATTTGAGCATATGTTACTAGGATAAGATGTTTCTTAAAATTAATTTTGAATCTGATCTGCAAGTTCTATGAGCTCCTAATTCCTTGGAATATCTTTTTTTCACAACAAATTGCTCCCTCTTAATAAATGTCTCAATGAACCCCTGAACCTCGCAACCTCACTCCTCATAAATTCTATTTAAAGGTGAAATCTAGATTAGCAGAGGTGCTCAGAGTTTTTCTTTTTTGAGGAAAACATTTTAAGAATTTCATATATACAGCCAGTTGGGTTTTCCTTAACAAATCCTTCCTTAGATCTTCAGTTCAAAGTATCTGGTTGAAGTTACACCTCAAATTTGAGGAAACTGCCCTTCTTAGCTTCTGATAAATATTTCATTTTAAATGGGTTTGTAATCCTAGTACTGCCATAATAATCCTTTTAGCTAGTTCAATTTTATTATTATGTTTTATTATACTGTGCTGACAGATTGAAAAAAATGACACAGTTTAAATATAATTTCCAGGGCTCAATATGAATACTCCTCTAGAATATTTGTTTAGTTGAAGTTTAATTTTTATCAATGATGTGTATATATCTGCCACCATTATTATAACAGGACACGCAAATCCAGGGGTAGAGGCGGGGGATGGATTCTTGGCTGTCTTGTGCCATCTAGACCGTGAGCCCATTGTTGGGCAGGGACCGTCTCTATATGTTGCCGATTTGTACTTCCCAAGTGCTTAGTACAGTGCTCTGCGCACAGTAAGCACTCAATAAATCCGACTGAATGAGCGAATAAGCGGGGAGGAGCTGCTCCCGAAGAAGCTGGCAACAAAGTCACTTCACTTCTCTGGGCCTCAGTTCCCTCATCTGTAAAATGGGAATTAATAATAATAATAATAATAATAGTATTTGTTAAGCGCTTACTATGTGCAAAGCACTGTTCTAAGTGCTGGGGGATACAAGGTGATCAAGTTGTCCCACGTGGGGCTCACAGCCTTAATCCCCATTTTCCAGATGAGGGAACTGAGGCCCAGAGAAGTGAAGCGACTTGCCCAAAGTCACCCAGCTGACAATTGGCGGAGCCGGGATTTGAACCCCTGACCTCTGACTCCCAGGCCCGGGCTCTTCCCACATGGGACAGGGATTTTGTCCGACCCAATCTGCTTGTATCCACCCCAGCACTTAGTACAATGCCTGGCACATAGTTAAGCGCTTAACAAATACCATTATTATTATTATATTAATTTTATGAATGATGTGTATCTATTTATAATTCTATTTATTTATACTGATGCCTGTGTACTTGTTTTGTTTTGTTTTCTGTCTCCCCCCTTTTAGACTGAGATCCCGTTGTTGGGCAGGGATTGTCTATCTGTTGCCAAATTGGACTTTCCAAGCACTTAGTACAGTGCTTTGCACACAGTAAGTGCTCAATAAATGCGACTGAATGAATGAATGAATGAATGAATGAATGAATCTAGAATTCTATTTATTTATATTGATGCTATTGATGACTGTATACTTGTTTTGTTTTGTTGTCTGTCTCCCCCTTCTAGACTCTGAGCTCATTTTTGGGTAGGGCTTGTCTCTATTTTTTGCCAAATTGTACTTTCAAGCGCAGCGTGGCTCATTCGAAAGAGCATGGGCTTGGGAGTCAGAGGTCATGCTGCTCTGCCAACTGTCAGCTGTGTGACTTTGACCAAGTCACTTAACTTCTCTGTGCTTCAGTTCCCTTATCTATAAAAGGGGGATTAAGACCGTGAGCCCAACGTCGGACAACCTGATCACCTTGTATCCTCCCCAGGGCTTAGAACAGTGCTTTGCACATAGTAAACGCTTAACAAATGCAATCATTCATTCATTCAATTGTATTTATTGAGTGCTTACTATGTGCAGAGCACTGTACTAAGTGCTTGAGAAGTACAAGTCAGCAACATATAGAGATGGTCCCCATCCAACAATGGGCTCACAGTCTAGAAGTCATTATCATTATTATTATTATTATTATTATTATTATTATTAGGTGAAATGAAGCTTTTGTTAAATAAGACCTCTTGGAGGAGATGGTTCTAGACTGGAAGCTCTTTGTGGATAGGGAATATGTCTTTTATGTTGTTATGCCATATACCCCCAAGTGCTTAGTACAGTGCTCTGCACACAGTAAGTGCTCAATACTCATTGATTGATTGACTGATTGATTGATTGACTGATTGATTGATGTGCTGTTAATAAGGCTTTAAATTTGCAGAGAGTAGTGGTCTCCATGAAGAGAGAGGGCATTCCAGTCCAGATAAAGGACATGGGTAATAATAATAGTAATAATAATGATGGCATTTGTTAAGCACTTACTATGTGCCAAGCATTGTTCTAAGTGCTGGGGTAGATACAGGGTTATCAGGTTGTCCCACTTGGAGCTCACAGTCTTATTCCCATTTTACAGATGAGGTAACTGAGGTACAGAGAAGTTATGTGACATCCAAAATCACACAGCTGACAAGTGGCAGAGTCGGGATTAGAACCCATGACCTCTGGCTCCCAAGCCCAGGCTCTTTCCACTAAGTCATGCTGCTTCTCAAAGGGGTCATCAGTGAGATAGATGAGACTGAGGTACAATGAGTAGGTTGGCATTTGAAGAGTGAAGCATGTGGGCTGGTATACAATAGGAAATCAGTGAGGTAAGATAAGAGGGGGCAAGCTGACTGAATGCTTCAATGCCGATGGTAGCGGAGTTTTTGTTTTATGCGGAGGTGGATGGGCACCCACTGGAAGATTTTGAGGAGTGGGATGATGTGAACTGAAATGCTTTTTTACAAAAATAATCCAGGCATCAGAATGAAATTAGGACTGGAGTGGGGAATGACCAGTGTCAGAGAGATTGGAAAGTAGCTAAAATGGGATAGGATAAGTGTTTGGATCAGTGCTTGGATCAGCATAGCAGGAGTTTGATTGGAGAGAAAAGAGTGGATTTTAATGATGTTGTGAAGGTAGAACCAACAGGATATGGTGACAGATTTTTTTAACACTATGTTAAGGTTTTATTATGTGCCAAACACTACTTAACACTAGGGTAGGTACAAAAAATCAGATTGGACACAGCCCATGCCCCATTTGAGACTCACAGTCTTAATCCCTATTTTACAGATTAGGCACAGAGAAGTTAAGTGATTTCCACAAGGTCACACAGCAGACAAATGGTGGGGCAGAGATTAGAACACAAATCCACTGATTCTCAAGATCCCACTTAACCCACAAGGCCATGCTGCTTCTGACAGTTTGCATTTTTGGTTTGAATGAAAGAAATGAGTCAAGGTTAATGCCGAGATTTGTGAGAAAGGGAGTACAGCAGGGTTGTCTAGTCATGGGAAAGTCTTGCAGAGGGCAGGGAGGGGCTGGGTTTGTGTGAGAAGATGAAGAGATCTAATTTAGACATGTCAAGTTTGAGGTGTTGCTCACTGTGGGCAGGGAATGTGTCTGTTTATTGTTGTACTCTCCCAAATGCTTAGTACAGTGCTTTGCACACAACAAGCGTTCATTAAATACAATTGAATGAATGAATGTTGGAGTATCCAAGTAGAGATATCCTGAAGGTAGGATGAAATGTGAGACTGAAAAGGAGATCTGTCATGGCTGGGGAGCTAGAGGCAATATAGTCAATTCCTCTAGCAGTTTCACCAGTGTCACTTATAAGCCATCTAATAATGGCAAGAGAAGATCATGACCAGTGAAGTTATACTGTGACCCCCATGTGGGACAGGGGCTGTGTCTAACCGGATTAATTTGTATCTACCACAGTACTTAGAATAGTGTTTGACACATAGTAAGTGCTTAAGAAATACAATGATGATCAGGATGGCAATAATAATAATAATAATAATAATAACAATAATAATAACAGTAATGAAGTTCTGGAACATAGTCAAGTCTTCCTCAGTTGCCAGAACAAGTTGTCTTTCTTGCCCCAGCTGTGGCTTGTTGACCCTCCCTGGCTCCCACCATCTGACTCTTCTTTGTGCATGTGCGTGAAGGCCTTGGCAATCCTGAGTCTCTTCCTGGCCTCTGCCCTAGCTGCGTGGGACCTTGTGGTGGCTGGCACCCAGCAAGTAGTGGGGATCAAGGTGGTGGGGCCATAAGCTAAGGCTTGGGTGAACACTGGCAGGTAGAGGGCACAGGGGCTGTGCTGCGGGTGTGTGAGAGGAAGAACCTGCTGCTATGAGCCAGCCCCTACAGTCCTTCTCCGCAGAACTCCAGCCTGGATCTGGATCTTCATCTCTGCCCCTCTAAGCCCTTTTTCATTCGAAGCCTCCCCCAGGTGGAGCTGCCCTTGTTCAGGAGAGTCTCACAATCCTCTGCACTGAGCGGGGGCAAAAAGGGGAGGGTGGCACTGCCTGTTTGGGGCCGATCTACTAACATATTTCCTCTTGACTGTAAACTTATTATGCCTGGTAATTTTATTGTCTATTAATCTCTCAAGTGCTAAGTACAGTGCTCTGCACACAGTAAGCACACAATAAATGTCATAATCGTGTGGCTGAGGGGGTAGCATGGCCATTCATTCATTCATTCATTCAATCGTATTTATTGAGCACTTACTGTGTGCAGAGCACTGTACTAAGCATTTGGAAAGTACAATTCAGCAACAGAGACAATCCCTACCCAACAACGGGCTCAAAGTCTAGAAGTGGGGAGACAGACAACAAAACAAAACAAGTAGACAGGCATCAATAGCATCAAAATAGATAAACAGAATTATAGATATACACATCATTAATAAAATAAATAGAATAATAAATATATACAAATATACACAAGTGCTGTGGGGAGGGGAAGGGGGTAGAGCAGAGGGAGGGAGTAAGGGTGATAGGGCGGGGAGGAGGATCTGAGGAAAAGAGGGGCTCAGTCTGGGAAGGCTTCCTGGAGGAGGTGAGCTTTCACTAGGGCTTTGAAGGGGGGAAGAGAGCTAGTTTGACGGATGTGAGGAGGGAGGGCATTCCAGGCCAGAGGTAGGAAGTGGGCCAGGGGTCTACAGCAGGACAAGTGAGAACTAGGTGCAGTAAGGAGGTTAGTAACAGAGGAACAGAGTGTGTGGGCTGGGCTGTAGAAGGAGAGAAGAGAAGTGAGGTAGGCGGGGGCAAGGTGATGGAGAGCTTTGAAACCAATAGTGAGGAGTTTTTGCTTGATAGGCCAGAAAAGTGAGGGGTTAGTCAGGGAATGCTTCTTGGAGGATGTGTATTTTCAGGAGGGTTTTTAAAGGAAGGGAAGGACTTCTTTGGCAGAGCTATGCAGGGAATAGTGTTCCACATTGGTGGGCGAGTCATAAGTTGTGGTTCACAATTGGGAGTGAGGTACAAGGTACATGCTGCTTAGAGAAGCATCATGGCAATGAGTTCAGAAGGACCTGAGTTCTAGTCCTAGGTCTACCACTTGTTTGCTGTGTGATCTTGGGCAAATCACTTAATTTCTTTGTACCTCTGTTACCTGTAAAATAGAGATTAAGACTAAGCTCCATGTGGGACATGGACTGTGTCCAACCTGAATAGCTTGTATCTACCCTACTGCTTAGTATAGTGCCTGGCACCAAGTAAGCACTTAACAAATACCATTACATTTTTTTTAGTCCAGCTATGGTGCATGGGACCCATAACAAGAATGAAGGACAGTCGGATAACTCAGACAGTTGCTATCTGGAGAGCTGAAATTGAGAAACTGAAAGCAAGGAGGACAGAGGAAGAATTTTAAGACATGGTAGAACAAAGGCTCAGACAATGGTGCATTCCAGCTGAGAATAGGAAGTCAATTTTTAAGAATAGACCATTAGGAAGGGAGTGGCTCTCAAGGAAGCAGAACAGAAAACAGCCTCAGGCGCTAGTATCATTAGCCTCAACAATGGAACAAGGGAAAACCTTCTTGGGTGCAAAACCTGGCTAGGACCGTGGGTCTTGCATTGACCCTTCCAATCCACACAAGCACTCATAGATGAACACTCAACAGGGGTGTCTACTTCAAATATGAAGGAGAACTACAGATAATATAAACTTCGATTTAACAAAACTACTATAGTCCCATGTAGCTTTATACGCCCAAATGAAGTTTTCAACTCTTTTAATATTTCTGTTCTTTCAATTCAATTCAATCATATTTATTGAGCACTTACTGTGTGCAAAGCACTTGGGAGAGTACATTATAACAACTAACAGACAAATGCCCTGTCCTGCTTTTTTGTTCTTGTAAGAAACAGCTTGGCACGTGGAAAGAGGATGGGCCGAGGAGTCAGAGGATCTGGGTACTGATCCTGACTCTGTCACTTGTCTGCTGTGTATGAACTTGGACAAGTCATTTTGCTTCTCTGTGCCTCATTTCCTTAATCTGAAAAATGAGGATTCAATACCTTTTCTCCCTCACACTTAGACTTTGAGCCCCATATGGGACAATTATCTTGTATCAACCTCAGCACTTTGCACTGGGATTGACACATAGTAAGAACTTAACAAATACCACAATTATTATTATTATTTGTAAATCAGAGCTTGTCTTCTATCTTTCCCACTGTAAATTGCTAAATTGTGCTTGCTAGTAGCATAAATCAAATGTACATGCTGTTTCAATCAATAAATCAATGGGATTTATTGGGTTCTTACAGTGTGCAGAGCACTTTATTAAGCACTTGGGAGAGTACAGTATAACATGTAGACAGGTTTCCTGCCCACAATGAACTTATAGTCTAGAGGGGGGAGAGAGACATTAAAATAAATTACAGATATGTACGTAAGTTTCCAACTTGTACTTCCCAAGCGCTTAGTACAGTACTCTGCACACAGTAGGTGCTCAATAAATGCTATTGAATGAATTGAATGAATGAAGTACTGTGGGGCTGAGGGTTGGGTGAATATCAAGTACATATTTATTACTCTATTTATTTATTTATTTATTTTACTTGTACATATCTATTCTATTTATTTTATTTTGTTAGTATGTTTGGTTTTGTTCTCTGTCTCCCCCTTTTAGACTGTGAGCCCACTTTTGGGTAGGGACTGTCTCTATATGTTGCCAACTTGTACTTCCCAAGCGCTTAGTACAGTGCTCCGCACACAGTAAGTGCTCAACAAATATGATTGATGATGATGATGATGATAAAGGGTCAAATGCAGGAGTAAGGGTGATCCAGAAGGGAGAGGGAGTAGAGTCAGTCAGTCAGCCCTGAGTGCTTACTTTGTGGGCAGCATTGTACTAAGTGCTTGAGAGAGTTCAGTATAACTATATAACAGACACATTTCCTGCCCACAACCAGCTTAGAGTCTAGAGGAAATGAGGGCTTACTTTGGGAAGGCCTCTTGGAGAAGATGAGATTTGATTAAGGCTTTGAAGGTGAGGAGAGTGGTGATCTGTTGCATATGCAGGAGGAGGGGAGTTCCAAGACAGAGGGAAGCCTTAGGCAAGAGGTTGGCAGCAAAACAGATATCAGCCAGGTAAGGTAGGAGGGAGAAAACTGATTGAGTGTTTTAAAGTTGATGGTAAGAAGTTTCTGTTTGTTGCAGAGATGGATTGGCAATCACTGGATGTTCTCATAAAGTGGGGAGAAAATTGACAGAACATTTTTTAGAAAAACGATCTGGGCAACAGAGTGAAGTTTGGACTGGAATGTGGAGAAACTGAGACAGGAAGATCAGCAAGAAGGCTGATGCAGTAGTCAAGGATACATATGGTAAGTACTTGAATCAGCTTATTAGCAGTTTGGATTGAGAAAAGTAGGATTTGGTGGCAGATCAAATGTGTGAATTGAATGAGAGAATTGAATCAAGGATTATGCCAAATTATGGACCTGTGAGATGGTGAGGATAGTGGTTTTGTCCACGGTGATGAGAAATCTTGGGAATAACAGGGTTTGGGTTGGAAGATGAGGACTTCTGTTTTGGACATGCTTAGTTTAAGGTGATAGCAGGACATCCAGGGAGAGACGTCCTGAAGGCAGGAGAAAATGCAAGACTGCAGAGGAGAGATGACAGGGCTGGAGAGGTAAATTTGGGAATCATCTGTGCAAAGATAGTAGTTGAGGCCATGAGAGTGAATAACGTCTACAAGGGAGACCTCTCTACTATGATGTCCTGCGATCACCATAATGTCCTATGATCATCTGCGATCACTTAACATGACAAAAACAGAACTCCTTATCTTCCCAACCAAACCCTGTCCTTCCCTTGACTTTCTCATCAATGTAGACAACACAACCACCCTTCCTGTCTCACAAGTCCATTACCTTGGAATTATCCTTGACTCCTCTCTCGTTCAACCTACATATTCAATCTATCACCAAATCTTATTGGCTCAACCCCTACGACATCGCTAAAATCTTCCCTTTCCTCCCTATCCAAACTGCTAACATATTAATCCAAGCATTTATCCTATCCTGCCTTGATTACTGTATCAGCCTCCTTGCTGACCTCCTTGCTTCCTACCTCTTCTCACTCCATTCCATACTTGGCTCATTTTTCTACAAAAACGTTCAGAACATGTCCCCACTCCTCAGGAAACTCCATTGGTTACCCATCCACCCTTGCATCAAACAGAAACTCCTCACAATTGGCTTTAAAGCACTCAAACACCCTGGCCCTTCCTACTGAACCTAGCTACTCTCCTACTACAACCCAGCCTGCACACTCTACTCCTCTAATGATAACCTTCTCACTGTGCTTTGAACTTGTCTATCTCACCGCTGGCCCCTTGCAGACATCCTGTCTCTGGCCTGGAATGTCCTCCCTCCTCAAATCCTACAGACTATTACTCTCCCCCTCTTCAAAGCCTTATTGAAGGCTCATCTCAAGTCCTTCCTTGACTAATCCCTCGTTTCCTCTTCTCACACACTCTTCTGAATTGCTGTGACTTGCTTGTCTATTCGACCCTCCTCCCAGCCCAATAGCACTTATGTGCATATCTGTAATTTATTTATTTATATTAATGTCTGTCTCCCCCTCTTGTTGTGGGCAGGGAATGTGCCTGTTTATTGTTATATTGTACTATACCAAGCACTTGGTACAGTGCTGTGCAAACAGTAAGCACTCAATAAATATGATTCAATGAATAAATGAATGAATGACATGTACCGTGTCCAGCCTGATTAGCTTACATCTACTCCAGTGCTGGTACAGTACTTGGCATATAGTAAGCACTTAACAAATACCTTAAAAAAAGAAAAACAAACAAAAAATCCAGTCAACATTCTCTCTATTCGGGTTCACAAGAGCTGAATAATGTTAATGTTTTCAATTTGAGGGGATTAGCTAACTCTCATGACTTGGATTTTTCAATGTTCATTTCACACTAAATTCATCACAAAATCCTCCTTACACCACACATTTCCCCAGAAAAAGAAATATTTTCCTGTCAAGCGTATTTGCTAAATAAAAGGTTATCCCTTTCCCAGTGCTCCAAGGTTATTTATGACAATGAATCCCTGGGCTGAGCTCCAGAGCCCCTGGATAAATTCAGCCTTAAAATAGCTTAAAGAAATGGTTTAACCTAAAAAATTATTTTTATCTTGCACTCTCCTCCTGGTCTCATCCACACTTATCTCTCCAGCCTACCCCTGCACATTTTCCTTGTTGAACTGTTCCAATACTTCTAGGAGACCTGTAGAACCAACAGGTCTCATGAAAAACAAAAAGTAAATAAGAGAGCCTGGTTGGGTTCAACATTGCAGGGCCCTGCTGCCTGGTTGCTTGTAAGTCTTCTGATTGTGTCTTGCCCTCAGACTTGCGAGATCTTCAGATCCTAGGTGCCTCCTCAATTTCCTGTCACCCCACAGATGAATCTTTGGCAAGGTTTAAAACAAGGACCAGGACTTGATGCTAGGGACTCTAGGAATAGAGACATTTCCACCCTTTCACCATCCCACAGATTCGAAGGAACATCACAGTCACAGGCGGAATTGAAAAATAGTTACTTACCCAAGGCTGCTCATAGCTAAACCTTTGACTTTCCTGGTCACAGTGGTGGGAGGCAGTCCCTCAGGGAGCTCCAAAGATGGTGGGGGCCAGGGTGGTTTGTTGGCAACATCAGAGGGAGTGGTGTGGTATGTCCAGAGGGGCAGTGGCATGGCATTCATTCATTCATTCAATCATATTTATTGAGCACTTACTGTGTGCAGAGCACTGTACTAAGTGCTTGGGAAGTACAAGTTGGCAACATATAGGGACGGTCCCTATCCAACAATGGGCTCACAGTCTAGAAGGGGGAGACAGACAAGAAAACAAGTAGACAGGTGTCAATACCATAAGAATAAATAGAATTAGAGATATATGCACATCATTATTCATTCAATCATATTGATTGAACACTTACTGGTTCTAGAGCACTGGACTAAGCGCTGGGAAAGTACAAATTGGCAGCTGGCCAGAGGGGGCAGGCAGCACAGCAGGAACCCAGCTGGAAACCTGGTGTGATGACCAAGCCCAGGACACCTAGGGTAGCCTGTCCCGAGGTGACCCTTGGGTACCGGCCATCCCAAGGTCAAAAGTTATCTCGTGACCACCTGAGCCAGCAGGCGGAACTCGGAAGTGAGGGTGGGATACCACCCCCATGACCAAATCTGCTAGATTGACAGCCCAAGCTGGGAATACAGAAGGTGTCCCTGGCCCCCGTGCAGATCAAATTAGGTATGGAGGAGTGGGGAGGGCAGAGATTGGATAGACTGAGGCCGGAAGCTGGAATGGCCTAGGTGCACAGGCAATAAATACCTGTAGCCTCTGACCTTCGGGGTCAGAACACCAGGACATACAGCAGCAGCAGCAGCAGCAACCCATGTGTCTCTCTCTCTGCCCAGAAGGCCAGATGCCTGCTCTACAACCAGAATCAACACACTGAGGCAAGGGCCATGGGACGGGTGAGTGTTTCGTGGGTGGGACCCAGGTACCCTGCTGCTGATGGGAATCATGAGTGGATTCCTCCCATATAGGGAGAGCACATTGTGAGAGCTAGCCGCCCACCACGTGTGCGGGTAATGTAATGAATTCTTCCCATGTGGGAAAGTAAGTGGATTCTTCCCGAGTGGGAATTGCACATGGGTGAAAGCTAGCCACCTCACCCACGTGCGATTAACGTATGATTCTGTTCCTCCCGTGTAGGGAAGCTCTAATATTGCTAATTGATTATATTCTTCCTGAAAGGGAAGTTCAATCCATTGCGCCTAAACAATTACATAAATTCAATTCGCCTCACGGAATAAATTTTATATAAAACTCAGGCTTTCCGTACCCGGCCTCTCTGTCTGTCTGTCTGTCTGTCTGTCTGTCTGTCTGTCTGTCTCTCTCTCTCTCTCTCTCTCTCGCCTCGCTGATCACTGAATGAACCCGTCCCCAGACAACCGGTGACAGAGCCCCACCCTCCACTCTTCCTGGGACCACTTTCCCAGATGGGTGCCGCGAGGCGTCCAGTGCCCATCTGCCAAGCTAGCTCTCTTCCTCCCTTCAAGGCCCTACTGAGAGCTCACCTCAATCAGTCAATCAATCGTATTTATTGAGCGCTTACTGTGTGCAGAGCACTGTACTAAGCACTTGGGAAGTACAAGTTGGCAACATATAGAGACAGTCCCTACCCAACAGTGGGCTCACAGTCTAAAAGGGGGAGACAGGTTCTCTAACAAAATAAAATAAATAGAATAGATATGTACAAGTAAAATAAATAAATGGAATAATAAATATGTACAAATATATATACATATATACAGGTGCTGTGGGGAAGGGAAGGAGGTAAGATGGGGGGATGGAGAAGGGGACGAGGGGGAGAGGAAGGAAGGGGCTCAGTCTGGGAAGGCCTGATGGAGGAGGTGAGCTCTCAGTAGGGCCTTGAAGGGAGGAAGAGAGCAAGCTTGGCAGATGGGCAGAGGGAGGGCATTCCAGGCCCGGGGGATGATGTGGGCTGGGGGTCGATGGCGGGACAGGCGAGAAAGAGGCACGGTGAGGAGATTAGTGGCAGAGGAGCAGAGGGTGCGGGTTGGGCTGTAGAAGGAGAGAAGGGAGGTGAGGTAGGAGGGGGCGAGGTGATGGAGAGCCTTGAAGCCCAGGGTGAGGAGTTTCTGCCTGATGCGCAGATTGATTGGAAGCCACTGGAGATTTTTGAGGAGGGGAGTAACATGCCCAGAGTGTTTCTGGACAAAGACAATCCGGGCAGCAGCATGAAGTATGGATTGAAGTGGGGAGAGACACGAGGATGGAAGATCAGAGAGAAAAGGCTGATGCAGTAGTCCAGATGGGATAGGATGAGAGCTTGAGCGAGCAGGGTAGCGGTATGGATGGAGAGGAAAGGGCAGATCTTGGCAATGTTGCGGAGCTGAGATCGGCAGGTTTTGGTGATGGCTTGGATGTGGGGGGTGAATGAGAGAGCAGAGTTGAGGATGACACCAAGGTTGCGGGCTTATGAGACAGAGGCCTCCAGGAGGCCTTCCCAGACTGAGCCCCTTCCTTCCTCTCCCCCTCGTCCCCCTCTCCATCCCCTCATCTTACCTCCTTCCCTTCCCCACAGCACCTGTAATATGTATATATGTTTGTACATATTTATTATTCTATTTATTTATTTATTTATTTATTTTACTTGTACATATCTATTCTATTCATTTTATTTTGTTAGTATGTTTGGTTTTGTTCTCTGTCTCCCCCTTTTAGACTGTGAGCCCACTGTTGGGTAGGGACTGTCTCTATATGTTGCCAACTTGTACTTCCCAAGCGCTTAGTACAGTGCTCTGCACACAGTAACCGCTCAATAAATACGATTGATTGATTGATCGATTTCCTCTGCTGCTGGGATGATGTTTGACCAGGGTTTCATGTCTGCTTCTGCTCTCACTCCCTCTGGCTTTCGCTGAGAAGCAGCTTGGCCTAAAAATACAGCATGGGCCTGGGAGTCAGAAGGACCTGTGTTCTAATTCCAACATTGCCACTATTCTGCTGTGTGACCTTGGGCAAGTCACTTAACTTCTTTGTGCCTCAGCTATCTCAGATGTAAAATGGGGATTGAGACTGTGTCCAACCCGATTTGCTTGTAGCCACCCCAGCGCTTAGAACAGTGCCAAGCACATAATATGCGCTTAACAAATGGAACAATTATTTCATTATTATATTGCTTGCTCTGAGTTCTTTCTCCTTTCCTCACTTCCTACCCTCTAGAAACCCACAGATAACTCTTCCCTAGGCAACGGGGGTCTTACTGGAGGGGCTGGCCAGACCCAGGATCCTCTTGGTGGCACCATATCTAGATTTGATTAGTTTCCAAGCTAGAGACACCCAGCTGCAGGAGATGGGGTAAACTGGAGGCTGACAATAGTGCGGTGTATGGAGGTAGCTTGTGTCAATCAATCAATCATACTTATTGAGCACTTACTCTTGGGAGAGTTCAATATGTTCCCTGCCTATAAATAAACTCACAGTTTAGAAGGGGGGAGACAGATATTAATGTATTAATGTATGAATTATGGATATGTACATAAGCACTGGGGGGATGAGGGTGAAGTGAATACCAAGAGCTCAGGGAGTACAGATCCAAGTTCATAGTGGACTCAGAAGGGAGACAGAGTCAGGAAAAGAAGGCTTAAATGGGTGAGCCCTCTCTGAGGAGATGGATCTTGGGGGAAGGGCATTTGTGGGGGCAGGAAGGTGCTAGCTGCTCAGCCTCACCCAGATTCACCTTCCCTGGGTGCCACCACCATGGCCAAATCCCCTCAGTCAATCAGTCAGTGATATTTACTGAGTTCTTACACTGTGCAGAGTTCTGTAGTGAGCACCTGGAAGATAACGATGGGGATTGTGGAGCTGTGTGTGGCCAGGAAGCCATGGGGTGAAGCATGAAGAGCAGGGAGAGGGGAGGAGGAGAGAAGCCTACTGGTGTCATATCTTGTGCTGTGTGGAAACTCAGAGCAACCTGTTGACACCATGGAAGCATTGCAGACACACAATGTAATGCAATGATGTCACACAGAATAGAGTTGGGGAGGGGGAATCTGACCCCCACCTGACTTCAGGAAGCCAGTGCTACCTGATAAGACAATGAAAAGTGAAACAAAAAAGGGGACAGAGGCCCGGGAAGCTATGGAAGTTGTCTTATTTTGGGTAGCTTTTGTAAAAATTTGCAAATCTGGCCTGGTACGTAGTTTGGCTATTTGCACCAGAACCCCCAGGAATAAGGGAATTGGGCCTGAACAGAACTGCATTTTTCACAATCAAATCTCAAAGGAAAATTTCCC
Source organism: Tachyglossus aculeatus (assembly GCF_015852505.1). Classification (NCBI taxonomy): domain Eukaryota; kingdom Metazoa; phylum Chordata; class Mammalia; order Monotremata; family Tachyglossidae; genus Tachyglossus; species Tachyglossus aculeatus. The sequence continues at coordinate 22,020,028 of NC_052081.1, read as the reverse complement.
ATTTCCAAAACAGGTAGAGGGGAATGCCCTCTTCCCATCTGGTGCCAGCTTCTGAGAACAGCTAGTCTGCTTGTGACTTTCGTCACCGAGGAAAACAAATAGGCTTTGTGGCAAGCCAAATAAGTTTTACTTTGGCTGGGTCAATGATTACAGACTATTGCACCACTCTTCCTGGCAGTACAGATTGTTTTGAAGAGCTATAATGCTGGCAGAACTGCTTTTTTTTTCTTAAGAGCATTTATTTCTTTTTGTAAATAAGCTATCAAAGAGCAGCAACCTCTGAACACCTGGTAGCCTTGGGGCACATGGGCTTCGACTGCAATCTGACTAGCTAAACAGTGGTCTATGAGCAAAGTCCGATTTAGGCAGATATGAGTATGGGCCTGCTCCAGAAACCAGGCTTTGAAAATTTCTCTAACTCTAGGTTTCTGGTATCCTTTCCACTCAAGCTAAAAGTCCACCACACAGATCCAGGAACTTGTCATATACTAGGCAGATAATTGCATCAGCTCTCCCTACTTCAGGTCTCTCCCCTCTCCAGTACTTACTTAATTGTGCTGCCCAGATTATTTCTCTAAAATAGCAATCTACACATACCTCTCCACTCCTCAAAAAACTACTAATAGTTACTTGTTCCTGTCTACATCAAGCAGAAACTCCTGGCCACTGATTTTTAGATCCCCAACCAGTTTGCTCCCTCACTCCAACTTGTGCTCTTTGTTACTTTGAAGCTAAATCTATCCAATGTGCCTTGTTCTCATCTCTCTCCCTACTCATGTATTACCCTCTTCCTGAAACTCCCCCACCTTCATATCCGACAGACTACAGCTCTCCCCTTCTGAAATCACATGTCCTTCATTTTACAGAAACAAGGTTAGTTCAGAGAATTCAGAAAGAAGTCTGGTAATGGAATACAAACATTTAACATTTAAAGCAGTGATTTACAAGGAGAAACAAGTACATTTGAATCTATACTGCCCTTGTCAATTCCTCTGCTACATCTCCAGAATTTGTTCCTTCTTCTCCATCCAAACTACTACCACACTAGGTCATTCCCTGTCTTGACTACTGCATCAACCTTGTTACTGACTGCCCTGCCTCTAGTCTCTCCACACTCCAGTTCATACTTTGCTGCCCAGTTCATCATTCTAAAGTCACTCTGCATGCATCTCTCCACTCCTCAGGTGCCTGCAGTGGTTGACCATACATTTTTGAACCAAGTAGAAAGTCCTCACCATAGGATTCTTCTCCTACACAGCCTGCCCATTTTACTCCTCTAATAACAACCTACTCACTGTCCCTCACTCTTACCTCACCCACCATTGATCACTTACACCACTTCCAACCCCAACAACTCCTGAGTGGAACTCCCTTCTTCTACCCACATAGTCAAGTGACCAGGAGCTCCTCTTCTTCAAATCCCTATTGAAATCACATTTCCCAGACTAAGCTCTCATCCCACCACCCTATTTTCCCTCCATACTGCCTCTCTCATGCACTTAGTCCCATCCACTAAGGATTTAGATTCATCCATCCTCACCCCTACATTACATATAGCCACCTCCATTGGCTGCCCATCCAACCTCCGCATCAAACAGAAACTCCTTATCATTGGTTTTAAAAACATTCAATCAGCTCGCCTCACCCTACATCACCTACTAATCTCAGCCCAAACACTCCTCTCCTCTACTGCCAGGTTACTCAATGTGCTCTGATCCCGTCTATCTCATTCATTCATTCATTCATTCATTCAATCGTATTTATTGAGTGCTTACTGTGTGCAGAGTGCTTGGAAAGTACAATTCAGTAATAAAGAGAGACAATCCCTGCCCACACTGGACTTACAGTCTAGAAGGTGGGAGACACACATAAAAACTAGTAAACAGGCATCAATATAAATAAATGGAATTATAGATATATATACATCAAAACTAGTAAATAGGCATCATTATAAATAAATACAATTATAGATATGTACATATATACACAAGTGCTGTGGGGTGGGGAGAAGGGGTAGAGAAAAGGGAGTGAGTCGAGGCAATGCAGAGGGGTGAGAGATATGAGGAAAAGGAGGGTTTAGTCTAGGAAGGCCTCTTGGAGGAGGTGAGCCTTCAGTAGGACTTTGAAGGGGGGAAGAGTGATTGTTTGGTGGATTTGAGGGGGGGGGGGCGTTCCAGGCCAGAGGTAGGATGTGGGACAGGGGTCGACACTCGGACAGGCGAGAACGAGATACAATGAGAAGGTTAGCACCAGAGCAGCGGAGCGTGAGCCTTGGGATGTAGAAGGAGAGAAGGGAGGTGAGTTAAGAAGGGACAAGGTGATGGACAGCTCTGAAGCCAAAAGTGAGAAGTTTTTGTTTGATACAGAGGTTAATAGGCAACCACTGGAGATCTGGCTGCTAACCCCTTTCCCATGTCACCCCCCTAGCCTAGACTGTAAGCTCATTGTGGGCAGGGAATGTGTCTATTGTTATATTGTACTGTCTCAAGCATTTAATACAGTGCTTTGCACACAGTAAGCACTCAATAAATATCACTGAATGAAATATGATTGAATGGATAGCCTGGACCTCCCATCCTCTTACTGTGGGGGTTCCCCAAGGTTCAGTGCTTGGTCCCCTTCTGTTCTCCCTTGGTGAACTCATTCGCTCCCATGGCTTCAACTATCATCTCTACGCTGATGACACCCAGATCTACATCTCTGCCCCTGCTCTCTCCCCCTCTCTCCAGGCTCGCATCTCCTCCTGCCTTCAGGACATCTCCATCTGGATGTCAGCCCGCCACCTAAAACTCAACATGTCCAAGACTGAACTCCTTGTCTTCCCTCCCAAACCCTGCCCTCTCCCTGACTTTCCCATCTCCGTTGACGGCACTACCATCCTTCCCGTCTCACAACCCCGCAACCTTGGTGTCATCCTCGACTCCACTCTCTCATTCACCCCTCACATCCAAGCCATCACCAAAACCTGCCGGTTTCAGCTCCGCAACATTGCCAAGATCCGCCCTTTCCTCTCCATCCATACCACTACCCTGCTCATTCAAGCTCTCATCCTATCCCGTCTGGACTACTGCATTAGCCTTCTCTCTGATCTCTCATCCTCGTGTCTCTCCCCACTTCAATCCATACTTCATGCTGCTGCCCGGATTATCTTTGTCCAGAAATGCTCTGGGCATATTACTCCCCTCCTCAAAAATCTCCAGTGGCTACCAATCAATCAGCGCATCAGGCAGAAACTCCTCACCCTCAGCTTCAAGGCTGTCCATCACCTCGCCCCCTCCTACCTCACCTCCCTTCTCTCCTTCTACAGCCCACCCCGCACCCTCCACTCCTCTGCTGCTAATCTCCTCACCGTACCTCGTTCTCGCCTGTCCCACCATCGACCCCTGGCCCACGTCATCCCCCGGGCCTGGAATGCCCTCCCTCTGCCCCTCTGCCAAGCTAGCTCTCTTCCTCCCTTCAAGGCCCTACTGAGAGCTCACCTCCTCCAGCAGGCCTTCCCAGACTGAGCCCCTTCCTTCCTCTCCCCCTCGTCCCCCTCTCCATCCCCCCATGTTACCTCCTTCCCTTCCCCTCACCACCTGTACATATGTATATATGTTTCTACATATTTATTACTCTATTAATTTATTTATTTATCTTGTACATATCTATTCTATTTATTTTATTTTGTTAGTCTGTTTGATTTTGTTCTCTGTCTCCCCCTTTTAGACTGTGAGCCCACTGTTGGGTAGGGACTGTCTCTATGTGTTGCCAACTTGTACTTCCCAAGTGCTTAGTACAGTGCTGTGAACACAGTAAGCACTCAATAAATACAATTGATGATGATGAAATGGGTCCTAATCTCAGCTCCACCACTTGTCTTCTGTGTGACCTTGGGCAAGCCACTTAACTTCTCTGTGCCTCAGTTACCTCATCTGTATAATGGGGATTAAGACTGAGAGCACCTTGTGGGATAGGGATTGTGTCTACTCTGACAATTTTGTATGTGTCCTGGTGCTTAGTAAGTGATTAACAAATACCATTAAAAAGAAAAGGAAAGAGGTGGGGATTAAGACTGTGAGCCCCATGTGGGACAACCTGGTTACCTTTTATCTACCCCAGTGCTTAGAACAGTGCTTGGCACATAGTAAGCACTTAACAAATACCATTATTATTATTGTTATTATATGTACATAAGTGCAGTGGGGCTGGGAGTGGAATGAATACTGAGGTGCTTTAGTACTATATTATACTCTCTCAAGCACTAATGATCAGCACTAAGTAAGCACACAATAAGTGCCATTGATTTAACTAAAACTATTGGTAAGGACTTCCTATGGAAATCTGGGTTTAGGAGAATCAATTAAGGAAGGCAGTTAATTTATTTTTAAAAATGGACCATAAAAGGGTTGCAGGGTTATTGGAACGGGAAAGGGGAAAGTGCAACAACAGGGAAGATAGGGAAATTCACTGATACATATGGAGAGTGCCCTTAAAATGTCCGTTCTAGTTCCATGCCTAAGCCCACCCCACAGCAGAGAACTTCCTACTTACAGGAGGGGGGAGGACTGGAGAAACATTCCTCTCGCTCCAGGATGGAGGCTGGAATCCTTCAAACAGCTCCACCTTGTCTCTCCAAATCCGAGGCAGACATATGTGGCTTGTTTCCATGTGCTTGGAAGTTTCCAGGCCCCTTCTGAGTGAGTGGCTATGTTGATCAGAGATGATTGAGCATTCTTGATTCAGAAGAACTTTGCTTATTTTTGTATACCACTGCTTTAAATGTAAAATACCATCCATAATGGTTTTTATACAGCTGTCTCCATTCTCATGAATTGTCATGTTTATAATGCCTTACTGATTATTATTAAACTTGAACATCAAACTGTTTATTTTCTAACAAAACTGAAGCCATTTGTTGTGGTTCTCTTTTTTTCAACTATTGCTGGAGCTACAGACATCTGAGGAAATTCCTCAGGGTAACAGCTATCTTCAGCAACATTCAGTTTACAGTAACTCATGTCTAAAGCTTCCATAACCTCCCTCACATGTAGATGAAAGGATTATGTTCACACAGTAGCTAACAAAGAATATGTCTACTGGGTTTGAGAAAAAGAAACAAAACAACTGTGTACTGATCTGTTCCCTTCCTTTCTATAGTAGTTTCTTTTTGCTTTGTTTGAGAGTTATTATAAATAGCTAAGTATTGCATGTTCATTGTCTCAGTAGTTAAAAAGATATGTAACTCTGAACAAGCCCTTTGGAAGGTTGGCTGCATTCTGAATGTTCAAGGTTTTCTGACTTCTTTTTAACTAGCCCAATATTTCTTCATGTGTTTTCTTCTAATGTTTGACCCACCTCTTCAGATAATCAGCTCAGTTCAATAGCACCTGTTTCTTTGAAGGGACGCAAAAAATAATGCTTTAGGCATGTTTGAAAAACTTCCACAGCTGGTTGTAGCCTCATTCCAGTGTTCTGTTAAGATGTTTGAATTGAACCTGAAATTTTCAAACTAAAGAGTAACATCTGCAAATACCAGGTAACTGTTTTGTCCATAGACTGAATACTGAGTCATAAATTGATCTGGGGTCACAAGCCTGATTGGTGCTTTCTCAAGACAAATCACTTTTCCTTCATCAAATCAGGATTTAGACAACATTGGAATGTTGGCTTTCCTTTTTAATATCCTCTCCGGTGATTCCAAGGAAGGAGTGGAGGAAATGAGGCGATTCTAATATTCAGTACAAAATATTATAGTGACCCCAGGAAGAATTTACAATGTTCCAGTGGCACTCTCCAAAAAATCAAATAGGGTTCCATTTTATCTGAAGAGTTAAACTCAATATTTTTTCATGCCAAAGGGAAGTCTCCAGATAACAAGACAATTGCAAATCAAAGGGAGTCTGTACAGCACACATGCCAGCCTTCATATTTATATTGAAATGAAAGGATTATTATTTAATGCTCTTCACATTAAACAAAATGGTTCAACAGGATTTCAAGTTATTTCTAAATAAATATAGCTACTGCAAAAAGATCCACTGAGATAGTAGTGGTAGTGTTGATAGTAGTATTAATAATAATAACTATGATATTTGCTAAGTTTTACTATGTGCCAAGCACTGTTCTAAGTACTGGAGTACTGTTAGTAGTAGTGATAGTAGTAGCAATAGCAGTAGTAATAATAATAATAGTTGCATTTATAGTTGCATAGTTGCATAATGGTGCCATTAACTGTACTTGCACTTAGCTCTCTGTAAATACCATTAACAGTACTAGATTCCCTAATCACTTCCTGCCTTTCCTCTTATGAATGCATGAGGAGTTTTTCAGCTTTCAAATGCCTTTTCGATATTCATTTTCATATTCGTATTATTTATGAGTGTGTGTTTCCATTTTTAATCTTGAGGAGATCTGTGAGGAGAATGAGTGACAGCAGGTTACCCAAAAAGTTGCTGCATGGAGCACTGAAATTGGGAAACAGAAAGCAAAAAGGGCAATAGAAGCATTTTGGGAACCAGCAAAACAAGCCTCTGACAATGTAGCATCCCAGTAGAAAACTGAGAGCAAGTTGCCAAGAACAGACTAATTTGGAGTACAACTATACAAGAGAGGAGTGGCTCTTTTTGATCAAAAACTTTGTAAAGAATAAGAATCAGAGAGGCAAAAGAGAAAACAGTGCTAGGTGATGTAAACATTAAGCACAGCACAACAAAGGATAGCCTTTCAAGTGCTTAACATGGCCAGATCTGTGTGTCCTGCATTGGCTTCTTCAGCCACACACACACTGAGAGTCAGTTTTACTCTCTGTAGTATCTTCTTCAAAGGACAATGGTTGCCATTCCTATCTCTTCACACAGAAACTCCTGACCATTGGCTTTAAAACATTCAATCAGTTCTCTTCCTCCATTCTCTTCTCAAACACAATTTTCATTCCTGTTATAGTAATCTACTCACTGAGCCTCACTCTCATCTCTCTTGCCATCAACCCCTTGCTCATAACCTCTCTCCTGTCTAGAACTTCCCCCTCCTCTCTATATGTGATAGACCACAGTTTTCCATTCTCAAAACTCTTTTGAGAACACATCTCCTTCAGGAGGCTTTCTCCAATTAATCTCTAGTCTCTCTTTTTTATATCTCCCAGCTGCCACTTCAGCCCCTCAGAGCCACCTAAAGACTAAATTTCCACAACTCTTATAGCACTTATGTACATATTCATTCTATTAATCACCTTTATCTCTTTTTGTCTGTCTCTCCCACTGTACAGTAAACTCCTTGAAGGCAGGGATCATGTATCCCAACTCTTCTATAGTCCCCCTAAACAATTAATAGAACAGTCTGTACACAGCAAATGCTCAATAAATCCTACTGATTGATAATGATGGCATTTATGAAAGCATTTATATATGCCAAGTGACCAGGTATATACTGTTCCCACTCCCAGAGGGAGTGGGAAGAGAACACAGAGGCAACAACTTGCTCCAAGTCAGGCACTTTTAATTTCACTCCCTCCCAGGAGGGCTTACACATGGGCACTGGTCCAGGGACTGAATGTGGACCATTTACCTGGCCAACTATCTTCTTTCTTAATCTGGCAAGCAGCCGCCTAAGGGTATTCTCCTTCTCTTCATGGTACAGGATCACCGGTTGTTTCAGAAACGGGAAGCAGCATGGATAGTGGATAGAGCACAGGCCTGGGAGTCAGAGGACCAAGGTTCTCACCCTGATTCCGTTCCATGTCTACTGTGTGACCTTGGGCAAGTCATTTAACTTCTCTGTGTCCCACTTACCTCATCTGTAAAATGGGGATTAAGGCCGTGAGCCCCACATGGGACATAGACTAGCCCAATTAGCTTGTATCTTTCCCAGCTCTAAGTACGATGCATGGCACATAATAAGTGTTTAACAAACACCATACAAATAAGAAAAAAAACCCACATTGCAGGGTGGAAGTTTTCTTCAAGGCACCCTTCACTTTCCACCATGCTATGTGGGCTTCCAGGGGTAGATGGAACTTTTTATCCCTGATCACCAGATTGCCTGCCTTGGGTGGAAGGCACTACTGTCTCTGGAACTTTTGCCATTCTCCTGGATGATGACGATGAGTGCTTTGGATAGAGTTCCATCTTCCAGGCTGTCCATGACCCAGATGACAATATTCTTCCAGGCAGCTCTTATCATGTCAGTCTTCCTTGCCTTTATGGAACTAATCGCTAGACAATCATTGACCTCCCCACTTTTCCAGTCAGTGGAACCCCACCACTGAAACATCAAGTTTGCTCAGTCAAACATTTTCCTCAGGGTACCCAACAGGTTATGTATCGGAATGGCCAGTCAAGTCCCCTCATAGTACATTCTGCCCTGTGGAGTAACTCGATGCTTTACTGAGGAGATCACAGTCCTTGCACCTCTAGCCCCTTCTACAGGCCATGACCTGCTGTGGCCTGATGCTTTTGGGTTTTGCAGAGATAGGACATGGTAGGAACACCAAATTTCAATTAATAATTCCTGAACCTGGCTTTCACCTGCTACCCTCCCAACTACCCAAGATTCCTTCTGAGTACAGTTGAATGCCTTCCTATGTTTAAGCCCATGCCTGGATCCTGTCTACCAGGGCCTTTTTTCAGGTTTATCCTCCCTACTCTGCACTCAGGCTATATTTCCCAAAATATGTTTTTACCATTTATTTTGCTGTTTGGACAAAACTGCTTCTCACTAAGACTACTGCCATCTTGGATACTAACAAAATCTTCCACAACTTGTCCTGGTGAGCAGAACTATATTCTGCATTGCTTGCTCTGCTCTTACCAACCAACATGTGAAGCTATTCCAGTCTCCAAGGACCCCTCTAATCTTTTATTTAGGGCTCCCCTCTCCTGCAGAGATAGTGAAGTGACCCCCACCTCCTCAGTGACAGTAGTGGAGGACTCCCACTCATCTGATTCATTCATTCATTCATTCAATCATATTTATTTAGTGCTTACTGTGTGCAGAGCACTGTATCAAGTGTTTGGAAAGTACAATTAAGTAACAAATGATGATGATGATGGCATTTGTTAAGCATTTACTATGTGCAAAGCACTGTTCTAAGTGCTGGGGAGGATACAAGGTGATCAGGTTGTCCCATGTGGGGCTCACAGTCTTAATCCCCACTTTACAGATGAGGTAACTGAGGCACAGAGAAGTTAAGTGACTTGCCCAAAGTCACACAGCTGACAAGTGGTGGAGCCGGGATTAGAACCCATGACCTCTGACTCCCAAGCTTGTGCTCTTTCCACTGAACCACGCTGCTTCTTCCTATCCAACAATGGCTCACAGTCTAGAATGGGAGAGACAGACAACAAAACAAAACAAAATAGGTACAAGTAAAGAGGCATCAATAGCATCAATGTAAATGAATAGAATTGTATACATCTTTAATAAAATTAATAGAATAATAAATATGTACATACATTCACAAGTGCTGTGGGGTGGGGAGGAAGGTAGAGTAGAGGGATGGAGTAGGGGCTATGGGGAGAGGAGGAGGAGCAGAGGAAAAGGGGGCTTAGTCTGGGAAGTCCTCCTGGAGGAGGTGAGCTTTCAGTAAGGCTTTGAAGGCAGGAAGTATGAAGTGAGCTTTCAGTAGGGCTTTGAAGGGGGTAAGTGTGTTAGTTTGGCAGATGTGAGGAGGGAGGGCATTCCAGGCCAGAGGTAGGATGTGTCCAGGGGTTGACAGTGAGACAGGTGAGATCAAGGCACAGTGAGGAGGTTGGTGGCAGAGGAGTGGAGTGTGAGTGCTGGGCTGTAGAAGGAGAGAAGTGAGGTGAGGTAGGAGGGGGCAAGGTGATGGAGAGCTTTGAAACCAATAGTGAGGACATTTTGCTGGATATGAAGGTTGATAGGCAACCACTGGAGATTTTTGAGGAGGGGGGTGACATGCCCAGAGCGTTTCTGTAGACAGATAATCTGGGCAGCAGAGTGAAGTATAGACTGAAGTGGGGAGAGACAGGAGGTTGGGAGATCAGAAAGGAAATGGCACAGCGTCCCTCAAATGGGTGTGAACTGGGGAGAGATGAGTCCCACTCCTCAGTGTCATACTGCCCTCATGCTTGGAGACCTGTGGAGTCCTCCATTCCATTGCCATAACTGAATGGTTTGGGGGGATCTTGGGGTTCCCTGGGGACTTGGTGCTGAGGTGGGCATGAAGACTTCCCTGGGCCAGAGGCACAATGCAGAGTGTCTTGCTTATCTGGTTAAAGCCCCACCTCACATTTCCTCCCCACCAGGGTTCTCACCTCTTCCATCAGCTTCCAAACTTTGAATTCTAACTTCCACCACCCACCCACCCACCTGTTTGGGGTGTCTGATAGGGCCCTCCCCATTTCTTTAGTGCCTTCTGGACAAACTTAGAAATATGTTCTACAGTCCCAAATGCAGGTCCAGGGACTCCAACCTCCTGTTCACAGCTGACTCTGCCAATGATGCGACAACTCCAAGAGAGGTGTACCTTAGAGAATACAGAAATATTAGCTTGCTCTAAGTCAGGGATCTTAAATCCCATTCCCTCCTGGTATGGCTCAGTACCTGGCACTGGTCCAGGTACTGATCATGGCCCACTTACATGTGCAAGGTTTTAACGCAGTCGTCTATTTGCATAAGCCTCCCTGAGCTGACACAGTCAGCTCTTCTTGACCCTCCTGAAGATGGGGTCATGGGAGCAAACACTGATTAGTCCCCATGCTGTCAGCTGGGTTCCATTGCTCTCGTTGATTGTTGAGCAGGAAGTTGTCATCCCTCAGTCTCCATTGGTACCCATTTACTGTTCTTAGTCTCTCCTCCAATGGTCCATTGATCTACACCTTGAGGTCTGATCTGCCACCTTGGAGCCATGTGACTTTGGCAAGGGACACCCCAAAATACCAAGGCATCGGGGAAACATGGGACACTAGGGACAACCCTGAGCTGTGTTGGAGCAGGTGTTGGAGGTGTCCTGAGGCAGCAGTAGCCCAGGAGATGCTGCAGTCTGTGCTCCAGGACAGAGGCAGGGTTGCAGCATGTCCTGTGGTGTTGGGGTGGGAAGGGGGCACTGGACTTGTGCCGTTAGAGCCAGTCTGACAGTGGAGCCAGACATCAGATCCAGTAGGAGTTTGGGGGTGCTGCAAGTGGGCATGGTAACACCTGCTGAACATGAAGGAAGCTCTCAGAAGTGGTGGCAACTCAGGCCCTCAGAGTGTGCCACAAGTGAGAGGGGATTAGGGAAAGAGAAGGGCAGGGTCAGCTCCGAGTCTGCAGCAGCTCAGAGCCCCTTCTCTGTACTGCAGGGGCCCCCTGAGACTGCAGGGACGACATTGTGGTTTGAACCTCCCCCTCCACATTGCAGAGCTCAACCCAGACTGCAGGTTGGAGCCACAGAGGGGAAGGAGTGGGGGAAAAACTGCTATGGCAGCCTGGAAGCACCCTGTGGCACCAGAGGCTCAATATGAGGAGCATCATGGTGTTAGCACTCTGGATCTCACCTCCCTGTTATAGACTTTGAGTCTGAGGAAGGCAAGGGAAACAGATAAGATAATCAGATTCATTCATTCATTCAATCATATTTATTGAGCACTTACTGTGTGCAGATCACTGTACTAAGTGTTTGGGAAGTACAAGTCAGCGACATATAGAGAGGATACCTACAACAGGCTCACAGTCTAGAAGGGGGAGACAGACAACAAGACAAAACACGTAGACCCATCAAAATCATCAGAACAAATAGAATTATAGCTATATGCACATCATTAACAAAATAAATAAATAGGATAGTAAATATGTTCAAAATAAAGAGAGTAATAAATTTGTACAAATATATACAAGTGCTGTGGGGACGGGAAGGAGGTAGGGCGAAGGGGATGGGGAGGAGGAGAAGAAAAAGGGCACAGTCTGGGAAGGCCTTCTGGAGGAGGTGAGCTCTCAGTAGGGCTTTGAAGGGAGGAAGAGAGCTAGCTTGGCGGATGTGTGGAGGGAGGGCATTCCAGGCCAGGGGGAGGACATGGGCCGGGGTATTGATGGCGGGACAGGCGAGAACGAGGCTACAGTGAGGAGGTTAGTGGCAGAGGAGCAGAGGGTGCGGGCTGGGCTGTAGAAGGAGAGAAGAGAGGTGAAGTAGGAGGGGGTGAGGTGATGGAGAGCCTTGAAGCTGAGAGTGAGGAGTTTTTGCTTGACTTGATTCGTAGGTTGACAGGCAGCCACTGTTGATTTTTCAAGAGGAAAGTAACATGCCTAGAGCGTTTCTGCACAGAGATCATCCGGGCAGCAGAGTGAAGTACTGACTGAAGCGGGGAGAGGCAGGAGAATGGGAGATCAGAGAGGAGGCTGACACAGTTCCTGTCCCAAATGGAGCACACAGTCCCAGAGAGCAGGCATTTTATGTTCATTTCACAGATGAGGAACCTGAATCAAAGAGAGGCCAAGTGACTTGCACAAGGTCGCATAGCAGGAGAGTTGTCTAAGCTGAAATCAGAACATAGATCTTCTGACTCTCAGGTCTGTGCTTTTAAATGGCAGGAAAGAGTTTTTTGAAAGAAACACATCATAAGACATTTGCTATAGCCAATAATATTTGCCTTTTAGATAAAATGCTCCACCAAGTGGTTGTATGAAAGGAACTTTTATAAATTCATTTCTGGGTTATGGCAAGAAAATATGTCAGGATGTTTGATAAACCCTGGCTAACATGCAGCCCAGTTTCAAAGAAGTATCTTTGTTTCAGAACCTTATTTATGTAGCACAGTGCTAGTGCCACCCTAATGATGAGCTCTCTCCTAGTCCTTCCCTTAGTAGCACAAGGCAAATGCACTTCCACCTTACTCAGCAGCACTCCTTCCTACTCAGAAAAAAGATGGTGAGGAATCCCTACATTGTCAAAGTAAGAAGGACTTGGAAAAGTGTACTTGACAGCCTACTGCTCAGTGAAAATAAATCTTTCCTTTGAATTCAACATTTGGAACCTCCCTCTAACCCTGCATATTCAGAAAACCTAGATAAATGCTTCACCTTGAAAATAACTGACACCGACTTGGATTTAGCCATCTCTTGATCAAGGATCTGAAAAATGTTTGTAACAACTTTATTGAAAACTTTGCTTGGCTTTTTCAGTGGATTTTGGGTGTGACTGGGAAAGGTCTCAGTTAATATCCTTCTTCCTGACATATTCTGAAAACTGTTTTCAGGATGCCAGAAAGTTAAGATCATAAATGAGTCATTTAATTTCTTAAACAGCAGGAAAGAGTTCTTTGAAAGACATCACAAGACATTTTCAGTAGTCAATAATATTTGCTTTTTAGCTAAAATGCTCCACCAAGTGGTTGTATGAAAGGACCTTTTATAAACCCATTTATTAGCTTTGGCAATGAAAAATATAGTTTCAGGAAGAAAATAAAACCTGACAGTTCTCAACCAGTCATCAACATTTTCTGTATCTGCTGACATTAAAGAAATGATTCCCATCTTCTTGTCTTTGCTAATATTAATACTGAACTAATTAACACATCTACCTAGCAAATGTTCTGCATGGTCTTGTTTAAGCCACTCTGCTCTTCCAAGGCAAAAGCAGTATTTAAAATGAGCCAAAGTCATGTAACTTCAGAATTCTGAGCAAATCCCATTGCAAATGAGCACTATAGGAATGCAGGGCAAGGGGCATCTGGAAATACAGAAGACAAAGGGAGAAATCAGGAGGGTTAATCAATGTGAAATCTCCTAAAGAACATGGTCAAAATTACATTTTGTCTTCAGACCAAAACTTAGCATAGTAGATATGACCTTTGGAAAGTGACAGTTTCAGGAAAACTGAGGAGAACACTACCCAGACTTCTTTACCATGTTCATTAATCTTGCAAAGCATTTGACAGCATCGACAGACCTTTGGCAATTACTCAGCACATTCAGCTATCCAGAGAAATTAAGCAAGATCTTTAGGTTATTCCATACTGTAATGATTGAGATTCATAGATATCAGTCAGTCAGTCAGTTGTATTTATTGAGAGCTTATGGTTTGCAGAACACTGTACTAAGCATTTGGGAGAGTACAATACAAAAATATAACAGACACATTCCCTGCTCACAAGAAGATAACAATCTAGAGGAAGAGGGAGACCTTAATATAAATGAATTACAGATGTGTATGTCATGAATCCAATCCCAGGGATTGCTCCCCCCTATTTTCAGGTGCTCAACCTATGAATCTTAACCAGGGATTTAACTCCCTTTTTAATTCAGGCACTCAAATGACAGGTTCCAAAAGTAAATCCAAACACCACTGATACAGCAGAAAGCTTTATTTTATACTAAAACAGGTGTTAGGTGCATACAAAGGCACACACACGCACACACACACGAAGTACAACACCTATCAATCCAATCCAACTGGTGTTCCCCAAGACTTTGTGAAGATGAGATAATAATAATAATAATAATGATGGTATTTGTTAAACACTTACTATGTGCAAAGCATTGTTCTAAGCGCTGGGGGGGTACAAGGTGATCAGGTTGTCCCACGTGGGGCTCACAATCTTAATCCCCATTTTACAGATGAGGTAACTGAGGCACAGAGAAGTGAAGTGACTTGCCCAAAGTCACACAGCTGACAATTGGCAGAGCCGGGATTTGAACCCATGACCCATGACTCCAAAGCCCGTGCTCTTTCCACTGAACCATGCAGGAGGGATAATCCCACGTTGGAGGAGTTTCAAGGTGTCCAACTGACCGCAGCTTGTCATTGTCCTGGTTCAAGTCTTAAGTGCTTGGCCATGGCAGCTGTAAGTGTCTTAGTTCATAGCTAGGTGGTTCCATGCTGGGTGAAGAGGGCCAGTTCTTTCCCCCTTTTATTCTTTGTTTTGAGTGGGTTGCAGCAGGGAGGTTGCTCAGAATTGCCTGCTGTCTTCTGCTTGTTACTCAGTAAGCCAGGGGGATGGCGACCCCACCCCCAGTGTTTATTCCCCCATGAGTATAGGTTCCATCCAGCAGTCTTTTTCCTGCCCAGCAGAGCAGTTTAGCTCCTCCTCAAGCCCTACAATTCAGTTCCTCTCCAACAGTTCAGGTTCTCAAAACTCCTCAGAAAGATAATACAGTTTCTCCTCCAATAGTTATTATTATTATTATAATACAAGATGAACAAATAAGGACAATCCCTACCCAACAACAGGCTCACAGTCTAGAAGGGGGGAGACACAAGGAAACAAAGCATAACAAGTAGACAGGCAATTTTTCTTCAATTCCCTTTTGTGTTGCTCTGACTTGCTCCCTTCATTCATCTCCCCTTCTGACCCCACAGCACTTATTATCTGTAATCTATTTATTTATATTAATGTCTGTCTCCCTCTCTAAGTTTGTTGTGGGAGGGAATTTTTCTGTTATATTGTTATATTTCACTCTACCAAGCACTTAGTACAGTGCTTTGAACACAGTAAGTGCTCAATACATTTGATTGATTGATTGATTGAATGAATACCATTGATTGATTGATTGATTCTATGATTTAACCCTCCAGACTCTGTCCCATTTGCTTAAACTTTACTTCTCTTCTCAACCTACAACACCTATACCTCCCTTCTTCAAAGCCCTTGGAAAAACCTTCCCTCTCCCAGAGACATTCCCAGTGAATCCCCTCTACTTTTCTGCTCATTCCATCCCTTCAGGAACCTATGTACTTTTGCACTTTCCTTTGTTTATGATCAGTTTAGTTAGTTTTCCAGTTATTCATTAATATTATTAATAATTTATAATAATAATTATGATGTTCATTAAGTGCTTGGTGTGTGCCCCAGTAGGAACAAAACTAAGAGTTAATGTTTCTAATAATCCCACAGCCCCACATCAGTGTTAAGAAGAAATATGAGATGAAGTCCATATTTAGAGATGGCATGGCCTATTGGAAAAAATGTGAAGCTAGGATAAGGGCAGATTCAGGTCTTAATCACAGTTCTGTCAATGACCTATGGTGTCACCTTGGACAAGTCCTTCACCTTTTCTGGACCTCAGTTTCCTAATATGTAAAATGGGGATAAGATAACCATTCTCCTTATCTCTTAAATATTGAGCCCTGTGTGGGGCAGGGACTGTGTCTAATCTGATTATTTTGTATCTACCCCAGTGATTAGTAGAGTGCTTGGCACATAATAAACCACTGTCAACCCCTGGCCCATGTCCTTCCCCTAGCCTCGAATGCCCTCCCTCCACACATCCATCAAACTGGCTGTCTTCCTCCTTTCAAAGCCCTACTGAGCACTCACCTGCTCCAGGAGGCCTTCCCAGACTGAGCCCCCTTTTTCTCTCCTCCTCTTCTCTCCATCGCCCCCTGCACTATGGCACTTGTATATATTTGTATGTATTTACTACTCTATTTTATTAATGCTGTGCATATAGCTATAATTCTATTTATTCTGATGGTTTTGACACCTGTCTACATGTTTTGCTTTGTTGTCTGTCTCCCCTTTCTAGACTGTGAGCCCGTTGTTGGGTAGGGACAATCTCTATATGTTGCCAACTTGTATTTCCCAAGTGCTTAGTACACTGCTTTGCACACAGTAAGCGCTCAATAAATATGATTGAATGAATGAATATGAATAAGCATCATATCATTAGAGATGATTCCTTAGGGACTGGTAAAAAAAAATGGGAGTTGAAAGGCAGCCCCTAACCTGAGTGAAGTAAAATGTTTGGTTTTACTTTAATCGAAGATTGATTCCTTGTCCACTTCTAGGTTAATCAATGATCCCTTCTCTTATAGAAGCATCTATAATTCCTGAAAACAAAGCATCAGCCCTGGCAGCTTTCATACCTGGGGTCTATGGAGACTGAATCAGGGGCATGATCTCCTGCTGTCATGACCTCCTAATATTTCAAGAATGAAACTGGTCTTTCTGTGGACAGAGGAGAGAAAACAAGGTGCTGTAATCCTGTGGTGTTCCTGCAGGTTTCACAGCCAGAGAAACTTCAATGAACAATGGCAAGTTCACACTGAAAATGTTTCCTCCTGCTTCAAAAACACAAGCATCAAGAGCCAGTGCTCTGGGCACTTAATTACCCAGCTATTCCAGACCTATCAGTTCATTCTCTGCTCAACTGAGCCACTTTTTTGTGACTTGTCAGACATAGTTCACACAACCTCTCTACATCTTCTGAGACTGCTGTCTCCAAAATGAGGCCTGCATGCCTGTGGAAGGATGAAAACTACCCTGGCCTGATGGAAATAAGCCCTCATCTAAGTAAGGTCTCTTCTGAAGTTACAAGTGGAAGATGATTCTTAGTGCAAGACAAAGTGCTCAGCAGAACTCACCCAACCTACCATGGCAACCACAAAATAGGATAACCAACAAAGGAGTTCAAGATGGATAAGATATTTGCTCTCATTTTAAATGATGAGAGAAGACGATCACACACCCACACAGTCAAACCGAAGAGTTGGAAGCCGTATGCTCTTCCAGCTATACTAGCCTGACTTTAGCTGTACGTCACTGAGCTGACCTAGGATATGTCTGTTCTTTTGCGGGGAATTAACTCTTTATCTAAATGTGGTTAATCAGGCAGCTCTTATAACCATCAATTTACTCATTCTCTACCCATTTCTAACTCTGAGTCAACAACAGCCTCTCAGTTTTCATGATAACCTCAAATCATGTGCTGACTAATTATTTATAGTTTTTCACCAGCAAAACATACTTTACAAAATACAATACTTTAGAATGTCATTACTCTCCTGTCTACAAGGGAACTACCACTTTCCTTTCCAGTAGCCCCCTGAAATTTTCCTTTTCCACATAACCCTCTGGCTTGCTAGGTTAGTCTGTGGGCTACTAGCTCCCCCAGCAAATCCTTGCTATGCTATATTGTTTGAGATCTGACTTGTGTGAGTCTTTAAAATGTTTTTTCTACCTCTCTGTGTCCAGCAGCTCCTATTGGCTGGTGTCTGGCTGGGGAAGGTAAGCAGTCTATGGAATAAACTATCTGTGAGGCTTCTCACTAGAAGCAAGAACCTCTGTGCTTCTAACATCATTGTTTGAATGAGGCATTGTCCTGCTGCAACAGATTATAATATTGGGGTCTCTACTACTAACCCAATAACTCATAGCAGTATGTGGTTGTGGACAAAATATCCTTTCATACTCTTCCAAGCAGTAGATGTTTATAGGTCTCTTAGTTTTATCTGCCATCCAATTCAAGTTCAAATTCAAATCCACCATATCGAGTCCTCTTAGCTAGAGGATTAGCTAGTATGGATTGAGGTAATCTTAAAAATGTTGATAGAATAACAGGAGTGCCATTTAAAGGACACCATGTCCACTGGGATTCGATGGCCTTAGATGCATAGAGAAATGCTATTTCTCTTTGGTTTCACTATCCTACTACTCTCCTACTCTCCTCTGACCTTCTGACTGTTCCTCCTCAGACTTATTACCTGGCACTCCATCAGTCATTGGTAATCCTGGCAATCCCAATCAAACAATCAATCTGTTTGCAGGAGACTGTACTAAGTACTTGGGAAAATATAATATAACAGATTTGGTAGAAACATTCCCTACCCACAACGAGCTTATAGTCTAGAGGGACTGTAAGTCCCTTCTTTTTCTCCATTTTTCTTACTTCCACTCACTGTTTTGGGGGGGCTTATCTACTCATGTGACTTCAGCTAACAACCCCAAAACACTCCTGCTTTCTAATGGAGCAATTCCTCTTGACTCCAGGACATCACCACTTGGACTTCATGCTTGAACATGTCTAAAACTGAACCCCTTATTGTGTCTCCTAAACCCACCCCTCTTCCTAATTTCCCCATCTTTATCGACCACCATCCTCATTTCAGAAACCTGCATCTTTGATTCCTCAGTCTTTTAACCTTCAGATTTAACAAAATCTTGCCAGTTGTTTCTCCAAAATAATCCTTGGTTTCACTTCTTTCTTTCACCAAAAATGGACAACAGTCTGGCTCAAGGTCTCATCATCTTCTGGTCTCTCGGGAGGATGGGGTAGGTCATAAAAGCACCAACTTTTCATTTGGAGTGTTAGGTCAGACTTGAAGAGTGGAGCTCAGAGTGGGTGGGGCACTGGGGCTAGGGTTTCCGAGGGCTGGGGAGGAAGAGTAAGTATAGAGGAAGGAAAGGAGGTAGTAAATGGAAGAGGGAGGAAGAGAAGTGAAGGAAAAAGAGAAGGAAGAGGACATAAAAAGAAGGAGCACCTTCTCCACATCTTCCCTGTGGTACACCCTGGGTACCAGGACTGGGCATGAATGGCTCCTCTGATCCTGTCCAGCGATGTCTGGCTATGTGCCTCCTCCTGTCCTAATCATGTGGTCCATGGACTATGTGTGTTTTGTCGCCATGGCAGCTGCAGTTTCTGTGTTCTGAGCTGCTATTTCTGTGTTCTGACTCTCACTCATGCCCAGCGTTCATCCTGTGCCTAGTCCATGTTCACTCTGCAAAGAGTACATCTACATTCAAACCATGGAGACCCCAGCCCCTGTAGTATGACCAAGACTCCAGCTCTTCCTGCTTGTGCCACCAAAACCACAACTTGTATCCAGCACCCACCAGGACTGCAGAAACTCCGAATCCAGTTTGCTTCGTGAGAACTTGAGACCACAACAAGCTGCAGACTGCCCAGCCCCCATTCCTGCCACCAAGATCCCTTCACCTCAGTCACACAACCAAGAGCTTGAGCTGCTCAGGCTACAAATACTCCAGTCCACTTCCAGCACCATGGCACCTGTGAGAATTCCAGCTCCAGTGGGAGGGGTCATGGGGTGGCAAAATGGGCTGGTTATGCTATCCTTCCTCCTTGTAACACTGTGGGGTGAAGTTAATGGCATCACCTGTAAGCTCCTACATTAGATTGTAAACTCCTTGAGGAAAGGGATTGTGCCTGCCAACTCTCTTGTACTCTCTTAAGTGCTTAGTGCAGCTCTCTCCACCCACTCCCATCGCCCCTTCCCCTCTTCATCGCCTGATGTTCCCCACCTCCCAGGCCCCCAACAGTCTTATTTCAGGGGTCTGAGGGCTGAGGTGAGAGGAAGGATCATGGAAAAATTAAACCAATATGGTGGCCATGCACACACACCAGAAGTGGTGGCCAGGTTCTCTGGGCAATGCTGGAGGCCATCTTAATGAAAGCTCTAAATTGGTTTCCATCTTAAGCTACCTTGAGAGCATCTGGAAACATGTCACCATCCCAGCTTGTGCTGCCATGGAAATGCTTACTTTGTTTACCATCTAAAGCCGACCCTGCTCTTACCTCCCCTCTTCAGTCAATATTGCACTCCATCTGTAAGATAAAATCATCTTCCTGAAATATTTTGCCCTCATTTCTCCTCTCCTCCAGCTTCCTATTTTCCTATGCATCAAGTAAAATATCCTGCCACTGACTTCAAGGCTCTCTTTTAAGTTTCTTCCTCACTCTCCACTCCCCAACTCAACACATTCTCTTCTAGACTCTTCCCAAGGGGGACTTCTCACGTTTCCTCATTCTTACTTCTCTTTACCCTAGTCCCTTGCCCCAGTCCTCTGCCTGTAACTCGCTCCTGCTTCAAAACCACTAGAACAAAAGTCTCCCCATCTTCAAAGTTCCCCTGAAATTTCACCTTCTCCATGAGACATTTCACAAGAAATTTTATTTTCCCCAGACCAAATCCTCCCAACTACCATCTCAGCATTTATACACTTAGCCACTTAGTAGCAATTTAGGGCAAATTGATTTATGTACTTTACTATATTAGCCCTTATTTATTTCCTTATCCATCCTAACTGTAAATAATCTTGTGTCTGTCTTGGCTCTACACCCTTTTGGGGACAGGGAATCTGTCTTTTACTTCTACTGTACTCTCTCAAGAACTTAGTAAAGGGCTCCTACACACAGTGCATGATCAATAACTGATACAGATAAACAGCAGAGATAAATTTATATCCCTTTGGAAGTTTTTGAGGAGGAGAGAGGCCTAGTGAATGGAAATTTAGGAAAATAGTCCAGGAAGATGAGGAGGAGAGAAGCTGAAGGCAGGAAAATGGCTTGGACCAGGTATGAAGTTAGAGTGAAGAGTAAGAGGCAGATTGGGTAAATATTGGGGAGGGAAAATTGTGAAGTTCTCACCTTCCCTCTTAAAGTCTTCTATCTTGCCAACTTGCCCTTTCCTGTTGACAGTACCACTGTCCTACATGTGACCATGATCTTGAAATCATCTTCAGCACCTCATTATCACTCTTCTACAACCACTCTCCTGCTAAAGCCTGTTGATTTTCTTGAGAAGCATTTCGTAGATTTCTTCCTTTCCACACACAAAGGTGCTCCTCTGCTTCAAACAATCATCACATCATGAGTAAACTACTTGTACTGACTTCCTCACTTGTCTCACTACCTCTAGCTTCTCCTCACTTCAGTCCATACTCCCCACACCTGCCCAGATCATGATCCTGATCTCACTCCACACTTCCCCTCTCCTTGATACCCCTCCAATGATTGCCCATCTCCTTCCATGTCAAGCTATGTCTTCTAGGCTCTCAACCAACTCTCTCTGTTTTACATATCCACTCCTCTCACTAGTCCCCAGCTCACACCCTCCGCTCTTCCCTAGCCCATTTTCTGGTCATACCTGGCCTTTGTCTTGCTCCTCTCTTATCCCTCCCAAACACTGTTCCCAGGTGCTGGAATCCCTTCCCCTAGAAGTCCACAGACCTCAGCCAACTCCACCTTCAAAGCCCTTCTCAAATTCCCAAACTAATTATTAGAAACCCACATCTTACCAAACTTTTGTTTAGTAGGGATCATAGTAATAAATCTATTACGAATATTTGCTATGCCTGTACTGAGGGTAAAGCATTGTTCTAAGTCTTTGGGAAAGTACAACAGCCATAGGAGAGACATGCCTTACCCACATAGAGCTTACCCACTACTGGGGGAGACAGTCACAAGAAATAACTACAGATTGAATAACCAAAATAAATAGCTGGCTGTACATTTGATTATGCCTATAATGACAAGTGCTGTTGAACAAGAGCCTGTAAATAAAGAAGTGCTGGCATAGCTATTGCATGGATGTGACTTGGGGGTTGGGGGGCTAATCAAGGAAGGCTTGTTGGAGGAAGTAGGATTTTAGGAGGACTTGAAATGTGGAGAGAGCTGTGATCCAGTGGATTGGTTTGCAGAGGGAGTTCCAGGCTGGAGGAGCAGCATGAGTGGCCATTGTAGCACTTATGTAGATATGTATGTTCCACTGAAGATTCAATTTTATTTATTCTGATTTCACTACTTGTGAATATTTTCTCCCCTCTAAATGAGTGTGTGCCTTGTGGGAAGGGAATGTGTGCTTCTGTAGACTTTCTCAAACACCTAGCACAGCTATTGCAAGGTTCTCAATAAATACCATTACTAGTACTGCAACTACTGCTTTTGAAGAGTTTAGAGAAGTTGTATCTATGTGAGATAGTTGAAGAGTAGTCAAAGATACACCAGGACTGGGAATTTGATGTAATGGGAGAACTAGGAGGAGGAGTTTTAGTCATGTTTTGTTGTGGTGGTGGTAGTAGTAGCAGTAGTAGTATTTATTGAACATCCACTCACTGCATTGCTTGGGACATACAGAATTAAGAAGAGGCATGTTCCCTGGGGCATAAGGACCTTACACTGTAATGGGGGAGAAAAACATGAAATTATTTATGGGGATAATTAAAATAAATAATTGAATGTACAATTAAATAGACACATATGTAAGAATACTGATGCTGGGAAAAAATAAGTTCAGAAGTACTAGAATGGCTATTGGCCTTTGATGACAAAGGTGTTAGGAAATTAACTGGGGAATTCTTGTTGGGTGAAGCAGTATTTTAGGAGGGCTTTGAATGTGGAAGTACCAACTTTGGGGAACACTGTGAATGAGGACATGGAAGCAGGAGAGTCAAGAGTGAGGAACAACTAGAAGTCTTGCTTGGGAGGAGGGAAGAGCCAAAACACTTACATACTGACCCTTATTTCCATCCTCCTCACAGTTTTTATTTATTCTCTTACCTGTAGTTTATTTTAATGGTTTTCTTTCCTGTTAGACCGTAATCTCCTTAAGGGCAGGGATCATGTCTACCAACTCTATTGTATCAAAACCTAAGCACTTAGTACAATGTTCTGCCCAAAGTAAGAGCTCAATTAATATAATTGATTGACTTGGGGAGAGATGAAGAGAGCAGATAAATAAGGGGAGTGAGTTTATGGGAAGACTTGAAATGGACTGTGAGGAGTCTCTGTTTGATGCAGAAACAGGAAGCCAGTAGCACTGACTTGGGGACAAGAGGAAATGCAAGACTGTACAGCAGGTGAGAAGTCAAGGCCAATAAGATAGATTTGGGAGTCACCTGTAAAACTACAGCTGTATAAATGGGTGTAATTTCTGAGTGTGCTACTGTAGGGCCACAGAAACATCCAGAATTTAAGGCTGAGGGGTGGTCAGAGAGTTTGCAAAGAAAATTGAAAAGGAAGGAGTGTAAGAGAGATAGAGAACCAAATTGAAACAAAGGCCACTGAAAATGTGTAGGAGAAGGGAGTGGTCAACTCTGTTCGAATCAGCCATGTGGTGAGCAGGAGTGACTCCGTCTTGTATTATCTGACCCCGGGAGGCAAGGCTGACTCCAGCTTGACATGTAGACCCCGGGAGCAACAAGGCTGAAGGAAGAATTGGAGAACAAACTGTATTATATTTCTGAGAAGTTTTGAGGACCTGAATTGTTGGAGAGGAACTGAATTGTTTTACAGAAGGCTTGAGGAGGGGCTAAATTGCTCTGCTGAGCAGGAAAAATACTGCTGGTTGGAGCTATGTATTCTGGGGAAATAAGCACGGTGGCTGGGGGTGGGGACAGGAGGGGAGAGGGTGTGTCCTCCCTGTTTTACCTGTTAACTGATGGAAGGCAATCCTGAGCAGCCCCCCTGCTGCAACCCCCCAAGGCAATGGATAAAAAGGAGAAAGAACCGGCCCATTTCTCCTGGGCCAACTAAGCCATGCATTAAGATACCTATGGCTGCAGTGGCCAAGCACCCAAGAGTTGAACCAGGATGATGACGAGTTGCAGGCAATCAGACTCCTTGAAACTCCACCAATTTGGGATTATCTTCACAAAGACTTGGGGAAAACCAGTTAGATTGGTGACTGTAGGTGTATTTCAGTGTGTGTGTGTGTGTGTGTGTGTGTGTGTGTGTGTGTGTGTGTGTGTGTGTGTGTGTGTATGCACCTAACCCCTGTTTTAGTATAAAATAAAGCTTTCCACTGTAGCAAGTGGTGCTTGGTTTTACTTTTGGAACATGTCATTTGAGTGCCCAAATTAAAAAGGTATTTAAATCCCTGGTTAAGGGCTAGTCAAGCGCCTGATATTAGAGGGGAGCAATCCCCGGGATGGGGCTCATGACAAGCTGAGAGATCAGGGAGGATGAAGATAGAATGGTAACTCTGTAATGGTGGAAAAATTCAGCTTTTGTTTGCAGATCACTGAAATCATCTTCACATTTGCTTATCAACCAATCAGAGACCAATTTTGTTCCTGACACTTGCAATACATTTGGGACAGTTTTTCCTCTTTGAGAGAGAGAGGACTGCTCCTCTGAACCTATTGGAAGGCACCCTAGATCCATTGGCCTCCCATTGCCTCCAGTAGCCAGGGCCTAGAGGGTTAGTAGTAGTAACTATGATCACTGCAATGAACTAAGCACTGGGAAAGACTCTCATGTAGCTCACTAGCACTGTGCTGGGTGACATTTGGAACTGGTAATTCCTGAGTCAGAAAGAATGTTAGCCGTCAATTACCCTTTCAAGGACTCTTGATCTGTTATCTACACTCTCCCCCTCCCCTCCCCACTTCCCTATACCCCCAGATACAAATGAAAGAAAAATTACTGAGGGGAAAAATGACCTTTGAGTGCCTTTTCAAATCCAGGGTGAATTTTAAGTGTTTCCTATTGTCATTTTCTTTTCTTCCAGCCACTGGAGCTGGAGAGAGGTAGAAGTGGTCTGATGGAGGAGAGATGTTTACCTCGCCTCGCCTAAAGACTAAAGACAGGTCCCATTAGGGCCCGACTTGCCACCGGACTGATAAGCAGCAAGCCACCTGTGGTGGCAGTACAGCAGCAGGGAGGATAAAGTGGGTAAAAAAGGTGCTTCCTTCTTGTCCATTTTCCTTCCTTCCCCCCCACCCATCCCCCATCACTTCCATGCCATCCCTCTTTCCTCCTTCTCGATCCTGTCATTTCACAAGGTTCCCAAGAAAGGCCCTAGGAAAAGCCTGAGCAATCAGGACAACCATGCAGTTTCTTCCCTACCACTGACCACTTCTTCCACCGTGACGTCCATTCTGGTGCCCAGCATCAGCAGCAGTGAAAGATGGCTTTGTCTCAGTTAGTGGTTCTCTCCTTCCCCTTCAATTTCCCTCTCCCTCGCTGTCTTTCTTTCCCTGGGCCTCTTATTTCTCCCCTCTGTTCTCTTTCTTCTTGTCTTTCTCACCTCTGCACTTTGCCTCCTTTACTGCACATTCAACCCTGCCCTGATCCTCAAACATAAAACTTCATTCATTCATTCAGTGGTATTTACTGAGCACTCACTGTGTGTGGAACACTGTACTAAGCGCTTAGGAGAGTACCATACAACAATAAACAGACACATTACCTGCCCAAGACAAGCTTAAAGTCTCAGGGGGGATGTGTATGTTCTTCGACAATAACTCTTAATCATCACAGCATAGGAGGGTTTGGAAGCTATTTTCAGAGTTATTGGCATGAAAGGACTAAATATTTGTGAAGACAAAACTTCTCATTCCTTTCTTGTGCATACCTCTTCTTTACAACTGCCCTCCTCCCCAGTAATGAATGTGCTGGGAAGTTAGAAGGAAGGCTTACTTTAAGGGTGTAATACCACTTATTGCCTCGAGGGGGTAATGTTTCACCACCGAAGAGGCACGCAGGGCTCTGCTCTAAAACTAATCCTTTAAGCGATCCTCTCTCCCAGGTCTCCAGCTGATGTATCATCAGTGAGTTACTTCTGCTTCATGAATCAGAGATTGTAATGAGCCAGAGGCAAATGTCCTCCCGAAGGAGACCATTGTCTGAATTGAAATCTAATGTTTTTATAACATACAAGGGAACCAATGACTCATGTGTGAAGATGAATATTGTTGTCCGAATATTGCAGTTTAGTTTTAAAACAATCTAAAAGTTTCACATAAATCAGTTTCCTGGTTTGTCTGCTAATCTTCTCGCCCAATTGCTTCTCTGTGGTAGCCTTACTGTGGTATTAGGTGAGGGTGAATATAGAAGAATACTATAGACTGTTCTCTAGAGGTCTCTCCTCATTCCTCCCACAGCACTTATGTCCATATCTTTAATTTGTTTGTATTAATGTCTGTCTTCCCCTCTAGAATGGAAGCTCGTTGTGGGCAGGGAATGTCTGTTTGTTGTTGTATTGTCCTCTCCCAGGCGCTTGGTGCAATGCTCTGCACACAGTGAGTGCTCGTTAAATATGATTGACTGACCCACTGACAGATAGGGTCCCTGTTCCACATGGACCTTTCAGTCCAAGGGGGAAGAAAAACAGGCATCTTATCCACAATACAAATGAATGAATGAATGAATGAGTCTTGGCTCCTAACAAAATGCCTGGAGTTGCTGCGCTTATATCGGCACCACTGGATGTGGGTACAGGTCCTGGCTACACCCACTGAGGGTCATAAATCAGAGTTCACTGATTATTTGTTTATTTATTTAAGTTAATTTATGTTAATGTATGTAATTTATATTATCATCTGTCTCCCCCTCTAGACTGTAAGCTCATGGGCAGGGAATGTGTCTGCTTCTTGTTATATTGTACTCTTCCAAGAACCTAGTACAGTGCTCTGCACACAGCCTTAGGAAACCTAAAATAAGCCATTGTTGAGCTCCCCTGTCAAGCTGACCTATCTCAGGATGATGTTGTTACCCTGCTCATTTCAAATCAGCCCCAGACACACTGCACTAGGCGTCTGAAGCCATGGAGCTAACAAGGAGTAGCCATTAAAGTCTCTCCTTTTTGTTTCCTATGGGTTTACTTTTCATGGAAATTTGTATTTGCCAGGGCACTGACTGTACTTGCTGGGCCTTTCTTGTAGCTGGGAGCAGGGGAGAGCAGCAACTGGACTTTAGCTTGATTTGGGCAGACAGGGCCAAGTGTTCACATTTACCTTCTAATTGACCTAGGCATGTGGGCCTGCACTCCCCAGACCCTCTTTATGCCATGCCATTGGTCTGTCCAAACTCTGGGGCTGCCCTGCCCCCCCAAACCCCCTCCACACCACACACAAACATAATCAGGCACTAGTGGAATAAGAGGACACACCCAGGGAGCAAATAAGTTTGCCCAATGTTTCATTTCCCTACCTACTATCAATCAGTCAATCAATTGTATTTAATGAGCACTTACTCTGTGCAGAGCTCTGTGTTAAGCACTTGGGAGACTACACAACAGAGTTGGTAGACATCATCTTGCAGCAAAGCATCATGGCCCAGTGGATAGAGCATAGGCCTGGGAGCCAGAAGGACCTGGGTTCTAATCTACCACTTGCCTGCTGGGTGACCTTTGGCAAGTCACTTAATTTCTCTGTGTCTCAGTTACCTCATCTATAAAATAGAGATTAAGACTGTGAGTCCCATGTGGGACATGGACTGTGTCCAATCTGATTACTTTGTAACTACCCTCAGCACTTAGAAAAGTGCCTGACACATAATAAGCACTTAGCAAATGCCATTTAAAAAAGACATTCCCAGCCCACAGTGAGTTTACAGTCTAGAGGGGGAGACAAATATTAATTTGGATAATGTTTACATCACCTAAGAACCTGGATCTGCACCCTTAGCCACATGATATTCACCCTATCCTCAGCCCCATGGCACTTATGTACACATTCTTATACTCAGGAATGTATTGTAATGTCTGCCTTTCCCTTTAGACCGTAAGCTCTGTTGTACTCATTCAGGCAATTAATACAGTGCTCTGCATACAATAAGTGCTCAATAAATACCATTGACTGATAGACTGTAAGCTCCTTTTGGGCAAGGATCATGTCTTTCCCAAGCACATTAGCATAATAATAATAATAACTATGGTATTTTTTAAGTGCTTACTATGTGCCAGACTCTGTACTAAGCGCTGGGGTGGATACAAGCAAATTGGGTTGTATACAGTCCCTGTCCCACATGGGAGCTCACAGTTTTAATCCCCATTTTACAGATGAGGTAACTGAGGCCCATAGAAGTTAAGTGATTTTCCCAAGGTCATGTAGCAGACAAGTGGCAGAGTGGGATTAGAACCGAGGTCCTACTGACTCCCAAGCGCATGTTCTATCCACTGGGCCACGCTGCTTCTCCAGGACACAGTACTCTGCACACAGTGAGAGCTTAGTAAATGCTATTGATTGATTGATGGATGGATGGATGGATGTGTTTGTATTAAGGTCCTAAGGATATCCAGAACCTGAGCCAGGTCCTGAGCCAGGCCATATGGAGTGTGACTGCAGCAATGCTGAGTGTGTCTGCCCAGATCAACCCACTCTCATGTTATGGTTTAATTTTTATAGATTTAAGGCTAAAGTACTTCACCAGAAAACAATATCCTCCAAAATATGCAAAAATGTAGATATGGATGAATGTCAGCCCTGGAGAATAGCCCAAGACTGACGTACTTTGCATTTCCCTTGATAATATTTGAGCTCGGGATCCCATGAACACAAGGGAGTTCCACTCCAATTCAGGAAGAGAATCATTTAATTTTTGTAGATGTATTCACTTGACAGATAATTAAGGAATTTGGAAGAAGTTAGGGGATAAATCGCAAGGGGGGAGTTTTTTCATGGTCAAAGAGGACTGTGGGTTTCATAATTTTTGGATTCAAGGCAGTAATGAATTGGATTCTTTTAAATTCATTTAGTTTAAGACACAGCTAGTGCTTTAATATGGGTGACCTCAAAATTCCTAAATCATGGGCAGATGAGTGCGACCAATAGCATGGAACCCTCCCTCAAATGATAGGAACCCTCTAGGAATAGACTGATTCACCCCACAGAGGGAGATTTAAGACATTTTTTAACTGAGGAGACAATTCAGAGGACTTAACCTCTAAAATAAATTGGTTTCTGGAGCAGCAGGACACTGGCAAATGCAGGAATAACTTGGAGATGAGTTGACTGTAAACTTCTTTGCAGCAACCTGAGTAGTGTATAGGTTGTTGGGATGGATTGAGAGAATCCGGCACTTGTCTTTTAGCTAATCCTGATGGCTATGCTGTCCATCATTCAGCAATGTCTTGTTTAACAACTTCACATACTCTTTCTCCCTTGCATCTGACTGATATTGAACATGTCCCATAGATTTCATTTGATTATTTGATTCCCACTTGTTTGGACTTTTGCAGTTTTGCAGTACTTAAATTATTTTCTTTATTAATCACAATAATAATAATGAAATAATTGCATTCATTACAATGTGTCAAGCACTGGGATAGATACAAGTTAATCAGGTCAGACACAGTCTCTGTCCCACATGGGGCTCACAGTCTTATTCTCCATTTTACAAATGAGGTAACTGAGGCACAGACAAGTTAAGTGACTTGTCCAAGGTTACACAGCACACAAGTGGCAGAGTCAGGATTAAAACCCAGGTCCTTCTGTCTTCCAGTCCCATGTTCTATCCATGAGGTCATGCTGCTTCTAGTCAGCACCATTTTCCCTGAAGCATAAAGACCTGTAAAGACATTTTCATTTAGCCTCAGAATAATAATAATAATAATGGTGGCATTTGTTAAGCACTTATTATATGTGAAGCACTGTTCTAAGTGCTGGGGTAGATATAAGGTGATCAGATTGCCCCACATGGGGCTCACAGTCTTTATTCCCATTTTACAGATGAGGCAACTAAGGCACAAAAAAGTTAAATGACTTGCCCAGAATCACACAGCTGACAAGCAGTGGAGCCAGGATTAGAACCCATGACCTCTGACTCCCAAGCCTGTGCCCTTTTCACTGAGCCATGCTGCTTTTCTGAGCCATGCTGCTTCTCTGAAGGTAACTGGCAGTTATCTGGGGCAAACTGAGGCAAGAATCTCATTAACTTGCTCACCCATGGGAGACGAAGAAATCAGTACAATTCACGAATTAATTCATTCAATCCTCTTTATTGAGCTAAGCACTTGGGAGAGTACACTAAAATAAACAGATACATTCCCTGCCCACAATGAGCTTACAGTCTAGAGTGGGGAGAAAGACATTAATAAAAAAAAGTTACAGGTATGTACATGAGTGCTGGGGGGCTGGGAAGGGGGAAGAACAGAGGGAGCAAGTCAGGGAGAAGTAGGAGTGGGAGAAGAAGGAATGGGGAGCTTAGCCAGGGAAGGCCTCCTGGAGGAGATGTACCTTCAATAAGGCTTTGAAGTGGGGGAGAGTAACTCTGTCAGATTTGAGATGGGAGGGCATTCCAGTCCAGAGGCAGGATGTGGGGGAGGGGTCGGTGGCAAATAGGCAAGATCGAGGCACAATGAAAAGGTTAGCATTAGAGGAGCAAGTGTGAGGACTGGGTTTTGGTAGGAGAGTAGTGAAGTGAGGTAGAAGGGGGCAAAGTGATAGAGTGCTTTAAATCCAATGGTGAGGAGTTTTTGTTTGATGTGGAGGTGGATGGGCACCACTGGAATTTTTTGAGGAGGGGGGGTGACATGTCCTGAACATTTTTGTAGAAAAGTGATCAGGTCAGCAGAGTGAAGTATGGACTGGAGTGGAGAGAGTCAGGAGGCCGGGAGGTCAGCAAGGAGGCTGATGCAGTAATCCATTCAGGATAGGATGAGTTCTTGTATTAACGTGGTAGCAGTTTGGATGGAGAGGAAAGGGTGGATTTTAGTGATGATGTGAAGGTGGGAACGACAGGATTTAGTAATGGATTGAATATGTGGGTTGAATGAGAAAGGGGAGTCAAGGATAACACCAAGGTTATTGGGGTGTGAGATAGGAAGGATGGTGGTGCCATTTACAGCGATGGGAAAGTCAGAGGGAGGACAGGGTTTGGATGGGAAGATAAAGAGTTTTGTTTTGGACATGTTAAGGTTGAGGTAATGGGAGGTCATCCAAGCACAGTCATCTTGAGGGCAAGAGGAAATACGAGACTGCAGAGTGGGAGAGAGATCAGGGCTGGAGATGTAGATTGGGTATCATCCATATAGAGGTGGTAGTTGAAGCCATGGGAGCGAATGAGTTCTCCAAGGGAGTGGGTGGAGAGAATAGAAGGGGACCCAGAACTGAACGTTGAGGGACCCCCACAGTTAGGGGGTGGGAGGCTGAGGAAGAGCCCAAGAAGGAGACTGAGAATGAATAGCCAGAGAACTAATCAGGCTAATCAGGGTAGACACAGTCCCTTTTCCATCCTTCCCCTGGTATGGAATGCCCTTCCTCTGCACATCTGCCAAGCTAGCTCTCTTTCTCCCTTCAAAGCCCTACTGAGAGCTCACCTCCTCAAGGAGGCCTTCCCAGACTAAGTCCCCCTTTTCCTTTTCTCTTCCCCATCCCCTCTGCCCTATCTCCTTCCCCTCCCCACAGCACTTGCATATATATTTGTACAGATTTATTACTACATTTTACTTCTAATATTTACTATTCTATTTATTTTGTTAATGATGTGCATATAGCTTTAATTATATTTGTTCTGACTATTTTGACACCTGTCTACATGTTTTGTTTTGTTGTCTGTCTCCCCCTTCTAGACTGTGAGCCCATTGTTGGGTAGGAACCGTCTGAATATGTTGCCAACTTGTACTTCCCAAGTGCTTAGTACAGTGCTCTGCATACAGTAAGCGCTCAATAAATACGACTGACTGAATGAATGAATGAATAAAATAAATATGGTAATAAATCTTTACAAATATACATGAGTGCTGTGAGGCAGGGAAGAGGGTAAAGCAGAAGAAGGGAGTAGGGGCAATGGGGAAGAGAGGAGGAGCAGAGGAAAACAAGAGCTCCATCTGGGAAGGCCTTCTAGGGGAGGTGAGCTCTCAAGAGGGCTTTGAACGGGGGAAGAGAGCTAGCTTGGTGGATGTGAGGAGGGAGGGCATTCCAGGCCAGAGCTAGGATGTGGGCCAGAGGTCAATGGCAGGACAGGCGAGAACAAGGCACTACCATCCTTCCCGTCTCACAAGCCCGCAACCTTGGTGTCATCCTCGACTCCGCTCTCTCATTCACCCCTCACATCCAAGCCGTCACCAAAACCTGCCGGTCTCAGCTCCGCAATATTGCCAAGATCCGCCCTTTCCTCTCCATCCATACCGCTACCCTGCTCATTCAAGCTCTCATCCTACCCTGTCTGGACTACTGCATCAGCCTTCTCTCTGATCTCCCATCCTCGTGTCTCTCTCCACTTCAATCCATACTTCATGCTGCTGCCCGGATTATCTTTGTCCAGAAACGCTCTGGGCATATTACTCCCCTCCTCAAAAATCTCCAGTGGCTACCAATCAATCTGCGCATCAGGCAGAAACTCCTCACCCTGGGCTTCAAGGCTCTCCATCACCTCGCCCCCTCCTACCTCACCTCCCTTCTCTCCTTCTCCAGCCCAGCCCGCACCCTCCGCTCCTCCACCGCTAATCTCCTCACTGTACCTCGTTCTCGCCTGTCCCGCCATCGACCCACGGCCCACGTCATCCCCCGGGCCTGGAATGCCCTCCCTCTGCCCATCCGCCAAGCTAGCTCTCTTCCTCCCTTCAAGGCCCTACTGAGAGCTCACCTCCTCCAGGAGGCCTTCCCAGACTGAGCCTCTTCCTTCCTCTCCCCCTCGTCCCCCTCTCCATCCCCCCATCTTACCTCCGTCCCTTCCCCACAGCACCTGTATATATGTATATATGTTTGTACATATTTATTACTCTATTTCTTTATTTTACTTGTACATTTCTATTCTATTTATTTTATTTTGTTAGTATGTTTGGTTTTGTTCTCTGTCTCCCCCCCTTTTAGACTGTGAGCCCACTGTTGGGTAGGGACTGTCTCTATATGTTGCCAATTTGTACTTCCCAAGTGCTTAGTACAGTGCTCTGCACATAGTAAGGGCTCAATAAATACGATTGATGATGAGGCGGAGGAGGTTAGTGGCAGAGGAGTGGAGTGTGTGGGATGGGCTGTAATAGGAGAGAAAAGAGGTGAGGTAGGAGGGAACAAGGTGACGGAGAGCTTTGAAGTCAATAGTGAGGAGTTTTTGCTTGATACGAAGGCTGATAGGCAACCACTGGAGAATTTGAGAAGGGGGATGACATGCCCAGAGCATTTCTGTAGAAAGATAATCCGGGCAGCAGACTGAAGTATTGACTGAAGCAGGGAGAGACAGGAGATTGGGAGATCAGAAACGATGCTGATGCAGTAATCCAGTCGGAATATAATGAGAATTGTACCAACAAGGTAATGGTTTGTACAGAGAGGAAAGAGCGGGATCTTGGCCCAAGATTGGAATGGAATAGATACATGCCTCTGCTTGATTTTCCCTCCCTTAGTCAAGATTGGTAGAGTAATAATAATGGTATTTCTTAAGCTCTTACTATGTGCCAAGCACTGTTCTAAGTACTGGGCACTGGAAACTCTCTGGGTGCAACCCTGAGAGGGGACTTGAGAGAGTACAATATAGCAATAAACAGACACATTCCATGCCCAAAATGAACTTACAGTCTAGAGGGGGAGACAGACATTGATATAAATAAATAAATTAAAGATATGTACATAAATGCTGTGGGTCTGGGAGGGGGGATGAATAAAGGGAGCAAGTCAGGGCAATGCAGAAAGGAGTGGGAGAAGAGGAAAGGAGAGCTTAGTCAGGAAAGGCCTCTTGGAAGATATGTGCCTTCATTAAGGCTTTGAAGGTGGGGGAGAGTAATTGTCTGTGGGATATGATGAGGGAAGGTGTTCCAGGTCAGAGGTGGGACTTGGGCAAGAGGTGGTTGGAGAGACCACCACCCTGCTTCAGAACAATTAAGTTTCAATTCAATTCAATTTAATTTAATTCAATTCAATCATGGTGATTGAGTGCTTTAAAGCCTTTGGTAAGCAATTTCTGTTTGATGCTGAGGTGGATGGGCAACCACTGGAGGTTTTTGAGGAGTGGGGAAATAAGGACTGAACATTTTAGTAGAGAAATGATGCAGGCAGCAGAGTGAAGTATGGTCTGGAGTGGGAAGAGACAGAAGGCAGGGAGGTCAGCAAGAAAGCTGATACAGGAGCAGCATGGCTAAGTGGAAAGAGCATGGACTGGGGAGTCAGAGGATGTGCGTTCTAATCCTGGCTCCACCATTTGTCTGCTGGGTGACCTTGGGCAAGTCACTTAACTTACTCTGGGCATGTCACTCCCCTCCTCAAAAATCTCCAGTGGTTGCCTATCAACCTTGATATCAAGCAAAAACTCCTCACTATTGGCTTCAAAGATCTCTATCACCTTGCCCGCTCCTACCTCATCTCCCTTCTCTCCTTCTACAGCCCAGCCCGCACACTCCATTCCTCTGCTGCTAACCTCCTCACTGTGCCTCATTCTCACCTGTCCCACCATCAACCCCTGGCCTACATCCTACCTCTGGCCTGAAGTGCCCTCCCTCCACACATCTGCCAAACTAGCCCACTTCCCCCCTTCAAAGACCTACTGAAAGCTCACCTCCTCCAGGAGGCCTTCCCAGACTGAGCCCCCCTTTTCCTCTGCTCCTCCTTCCCTCCCCATCACCCCTACCTCCTCCCTCTGCTCTACCCCATTTCCTGCCCCACAGCACTTATGCAAATATGTGCATGTTTATTATTCTATTTACTTTATTAATGTTGGTATATATATAGAATTCTATGTATTCATATTGATGCTATTGATGCCTGTCTACTTGCTTTGTTTTGCTGTCTGTCTCCTCCCTTCTAGACTGTGAGCACATTGTTGGGTAGGGATTGTCTCCATCTGTTGCTGAATTGTACTTTCCAAGTGCTTGGAACAGTGCTCTGTACACAGTAAACTCTCAGTAAATATGATTGAATGAATGAATATATTCTCTGTGCCTCAGTTACCTCATCTGTAATATGGGAATTAAAACTGTGAGCCCCACATGGGACAAGGTGATTATCCTGTATCTTCTCAGTTCTTAGAACAGTGCTTGGCACATAGTAAGCACTTAACAAATACCATAATTTTTATTATTATTATTACAGTAATCAAGGTGGGATAAGTGTTTGAATTAATGTGATAACTGTTTGGATGGAGAGGAAAGGATGGATTTTGATGATGCCTTGAAGATTGAACTGACAAGATTTAGTAGCAGATTGAATATATAAATTGAATGAGAGAGATGAGCTGAGCTTAAAGCCAAGGTTATTGGCTTGTGAGACAGGAAGGATGGTGGTGCTGTCTCCAGTAATGGGAAAGTCAGGAGGGAGACAGGGTTTGAGTGGAAAGATAAGGAGTTCTGTTTTGGACATGTTAAGTTTGAAATGTTGGCGGGACATCCAAGTAAAGATTCCTGAAGGCAGGCAAGACTGAGGCTGAAGTGTGGAGAGAGAGATGGAGAGGAGAGGCACGAAGAGGCTGCTGAGACTGCTCCCTTCTGTCTCTGCCTCTGACTCTATAGGTGACACTAATGACATCATCATGCAGACTATGCATGACATTATCTGCCCCTAGGGGAATGGAAGGGGAGCCCCATGAGTTAGTCCAAATCTGGGCCCCAACTTCAATTAATGCATCCTTGGGCCCGTGGGAAGGGAAAGTATAAAAGTAATGGTCAGCAAAAGATGGCTGCTATAGTCTTTGGTTTATCAGGAGATTTTACTCAGGCCATCTAGAATGTAGTGACCATTTGTACTTTCCCAAAGTACTATCCCATTACTTAGCTCAGTATCATTGTGGGTAGGGAGAGGAAGGTGTGCACATTCCTGTGGAGATTAAGTGATTTACCCAAGGACACTCAGAGACCCATGGCAGACCTGGGACTAGAAACCATGCCCTCAGGCTCCCAGATCCGTACTCTTTTCATTGGACCACATAGCCCTCTGCCTCCTAGTCATGCATTTTTTAAAAAATGGTATTTGTTCAGCACTTAATATGTGCCAGGCTCTGGTCTAAGCTCTGTGGAAATATAGAATAATCTGGTTGGACACATTTCCTGTCCCAAATAGGGCTCAAAGTCTTCTTACTTTACAGTTGAGGAAACTGAGGCACAAAAGCTAAGTGACTTGCCCAGGGTCACACAGTGGACAAGTGGTGGAGCTAGGATTAGAACCCAGTTTTGCTAAGTACCAGGCCTGTGATCTTTTCACTATGCCATGTTGCTTCTGCCTTTCCACTAGATCTTAGTAGAGTGCCTAACACATAGTGAGTGCTTAACTAGTGCCACAATTATTAATTTTTAATAATTACCACATAGTACTCATGATAGTTATACTAAGCATTGTAATTTTTTTTGCTAGAACAAGTGGAAATTAGTACTTGAATGGAAGGTCATGGGTTCTAATCCCAACTCTGCCACATGTCTGCTGTGTGACCTTGGGCAAGTCACTTCACTGCTCTGGACTTCAGATACCTCATCTGTAAAATGGGAATTGAGACTGTGAGCCCCACATGGGAAAGGAACTGTGTCCAACCCAATTTTCTTGTATAATAATAATAATAATTATGGTATTTGTTAAACGCTTACTATGTGCCAGTTCTATGATACAAGGTAATCAGGTTGTCTCACGTAGCGTTCACGGTCTTAATCCCCATTTTACAGATGAGGTAACTGAGGCACAGAGAAGTTAAGTGGCTTGCCCAAGGTCATGCAGCAGACAAGTGGCAGAACCAGGATTAGAATCTAGGTCCTCTGACTCCCAAGCCTGTGTTCTTGCCACTAGGCCATGCTGCTTCCACCCCAGTGTTTAGTACAGTGCTTAGCACATAGTTAGTGCTTAACAAATACGATACCATTGAAATAGATATTGAATTTCAATGATTCAGTTTCATTTATTTCAATGAATTTCAATGATTGTGAAACAAATAAGATCTGGAGATTTTGAGAGGCAGATGGGGACAATAAAATAACAAAAAAAAGCCAACATCTCCCCCCTTCCATTTTTAAAAAAGGGGTTTAACATGACTGCTAGGTTAACATCCGTCCAACTGTGATTTTCACCCTGTCAGAAATTTGATATTTCTTCTAAATTACTTGCTCTCTAATGCTATCAAAGCTCCCTCATCCATCCATTCATTTGTTTGAAAGGCACTTGGGGAGAGACTTCAAACTTTTATCCTAATTAAGTGACTTGCCCAAAGTCACACAGCTAACGAGTGGCAGAGGTGGGATTAGAACCCATGACTTCTGACTCCCAAGCCCATGCTCTTTCCACTAAGCCAAGTTGCTTCATGCTGCCCATGTAACAGTTGAAACGCTACCACACATTCTGGGTGGATATCATAGACTGCATTGTACTGGCTGAATTTAGCTCACTAGCAAAGGACCTGTACTGGGAAAGGTCTCCAAAAACAAGAAGAGGATCCAAAATTGTGAAATAACATGCAAGTTTTTTCAATACTCTGAAGGTATGCCCCCTTGAAAATGGAATAAGGATTGTATTTCCCAACTGTACTTAAAAGACATAACCCCAATCACAAAATGACATGAAGTTTAAATGGATCAGGGGTTGGTTACTTGAGAGGGTACATGGTAGAAAAATGTCAAGTGCAGGGCAAGCACCTGCACAGTTCAAGAATGTAGACATTGCATGTTATTCACTAGAATAATGCAGTTTTGAATGAATTGGTGAAATTTAAGCTCTTCACTGAAATACAATGATTGTGAACTGCATATCTAATATATCAGAAACAGAAGGAATTGTTGTAAATTAAAGGATTAGGCCAATGTAGAGTTTATTTACAAGTGTGTAGTCTGACCTTAAAATAAATGTGCTGCAGCAAGTAAATTCAATTTGAAGAAAGACTTAAGAAGTCAACATTTTTTTAGGTTTATACTTTCCCATATGCAGTTATGAGACACAGTGCTGCAAGTAAAATATAAATTTTCCTTTCATTATTATTTTTCTTAATGGGAGAAAATGAATATTGGCCAGGTAAAATAAAAATAGTAATCATTTAGTAATCAATATTATTTACTAAGAACCCTCAGCAGTCTGAGCACTGCACTAAGTGCTTCAGAGAATACAGTAGAGCTAGAAGACATGCTCCTTGCCCCCAAAGAATTAGCAATGTAGACGAGAGACAGATTCAAATAAGAGGAATAAATAGTCACATATATAACACAATATGTACAAAAGTGCTCTGTGACATTGTGAATGTGTAACTGCTGAAGGCTGTCAAGTCAAAGATAAGAATGTGAAGATGAATTGGTAATCATTGAAGATTTTTGAGGAGTGGAGAAATGTGTGCAAGATGACATTTCATAGAGGTGACATGGGCAGCGGAATTAAATACTAACTGAAGAGGGAAGAACTACTAAGTCACTGGAAAGAGATAGGTCTGGAAGTCAGAGGATCTAGGATCTAATCACAGCTCCGCCACTGGTCTGCTATGTGACCTTGGGCAAGCCATTTCACTTCCCCGTGTCTATCTCATCTGTAAAATGGAGATTAAATTCTCTCTCTGATTTAGACTGTGAGACTGTGTCCAACTTGATTATCTTGTATCTATGCCAGCACTTAGTACAGTGGATGGCACATAATGTAACAGGTACCATTAAAAAAACAAAAGCAAAACAAACAAAAAAAGTATTTAATGACAGAATTAATATGAGACCTGAAAGAGAGGGAGGAATTGAAGATGATGCCAAGGATAGGGGAAATAGAGATAGGGAGGATGGTGGTTTGGCTAAAATCAGGGGGCAGTTACGTACAGGGGTTGATCTGAGGGGGAGTAATAATAATAAGAATGGTACTTGTTAAACACTTACTATATGTCAGGCACTGTACTAAGCACTGGGGTGGATACAAGCAAATCGAGTTGGACACAGTCCCTGTCCCATATGGGGCTCACAGTCTCAATCCACATTTTACAAATGAGGTAACTGAGGCCCAGAGAAGTGAAGTGACTTGCCCAAGGTCACACAGCAGACAAGTGGAGGAATCATCATTAGAATCCATGACCTTCAGACTCTCAGGACCATGCTCTATCCACTAGGCCATGCTGCTTCTCATGATGATGATAGTGGTATTTGTTAAGCACTTACTATGTGACAAAAACTGTTCTAAGCACTAGGGTAGATACAAGGTAATCAAGTTGTCCCACATAGGGCTCACAGTGTTAATCCCCATTTTACAGATGAGGTAACTGAGGCACAGAGAAGTAAAGTGACTTGCCCAAAGTCACAAAGCTGATAAGTGGTAGAGCCAGGATTAGATCCCTCGACCTCTGACTCCCAAGCCCGTGCTCTTTCCACTAAGCCAGGCTGCTCCTAGACTGTAAACCCATGGTGGGAAGGGAATATGACTATTTGTTGCTGTCTTGTACGCTCCCAAGTGCTTAGTATAGTGCTCTGTAAACAGTAAGTGCTCAATAAATACAACTGAATGAATGAATAAATGAATGAAAGTTTCTTTGCTACAAGAAATGAGAGGTTGCAGAGAGAGAAATCAGACCTGTAAAATAGATTTGGTAGTCAACTGCTTAAAGGTGGTAATTAAAGCCGTGGATAGAAATAAACTCACTAAAAGATTGAGTATGGAATGAGAAGAACAGGGGGACCCAGAACATAGAGGGTGAGAGGTGAAAGAGGAGCCTGTTATGAAGAAACTGAAAAAGAGTGGCCAGAGAGGTGAGAGGAGAACTGGGAGAGACTGTGGAGGCAAAACAAAGATTAGACAGGTTTTCAGAAGGAGGGAGTGGTCCCTGGTGTCAAAGGTGTCTGGGAGGTCAAGAAGGATTAAGATAGAATCGAGACAATAAGATTAGGCAAAGAGGAGAGTGGTCTCAGTGGATTGAAGGGGTCAGAAACTGAAACGTTTTTCAAAAGCCCCTTTAACTGTTAACTAGAAAATAGCCCTGAGAATGGGATCAATAAGATAAATATCTTTTTATGGAGAAGAGAACTGAAACATAAGGAGATTAACGGAGGGCCCCACTAACTTGCAGTCATCTCCTTTGTCCCTTCCCACACAGGACACAGTCTACGGAGCAATAGAACAGGTATTGAATCCTCATTTTACAAATGAGGAAACTGAGGCACAGAGAATTTAAGTAACTTGCTCGAGGTCACACAGCAAGAAAGTGGAAGAGCAGGGATTAGAACCCATGTTTTATGATTCTAGGCTCTTTCCACTAGGTCATACCACTTCTCAAAAATGGTGACAACTCTACTGCAAACTCAACAGAAGATCAGCCTTAGAACGCACTCCAAATAAAAGAGAGCTGGCACTGGAAGTATGAGGGTATTTATTCATTTTTGTAAAACCTAGGACTTCTACTTACCACATGAAGCTTGTACTGTTGCTTGAGGCAAGAGTCAACATAAAATTATTACAAAAGGAAAATAGACATTTTGGAAAGATTTATGCATATGCTAGCTTTTAGAATCAATTTAGACCCAGTTGTATTGAATAAATCCCTTAAAAATAAAGTCATCCTGAATCACTAACCTCTAGAATATCCCAAGAGTTCAGTAGGTTTTTTAGTAGTGTCCATTTAATCTAAATACCAGACTGTTTAGAAAAAACAAAAGATTTTGGAATCATTTACTTCATAGTTATTGAGATTGCTCACAGAAACATGTCATGGATTGCTAGGCCAAGTGATAGGGAGAAAATTGGAAATTTTTATCTATCTTAAAAGGATTCCAATTTCAATAAAAAATGTCCTTTCATGCCCAATTGACATTCTTTCAGCTTTCCTCTTCCTTTTTAAATAATTTTTATTGTGCACGTTAGAGTAACCGGAGCTCTGCAAAACATTCACATCAAAACTGAATCACTCAACAGGAACTTTCTTTTAGCTTCCGACATGCATTTCGAATCAGAATGGTTCTAT
Source organism: Tachyglossus aculeatus (assembly GCF_015852505.1). NCBI lineage: Eukaryota > Metazoa > Chordata > Mammalia > Monotremata > Tachyglossidae > Tachyglossus > Tachyglossus aculeatus. Next base: position 21,979,063 of record NC_052081.1, on the reverse strand, counting down.
GGAAACATTTTTGAAAATGCCATGCTCTCTATAAGGAATTTATGGTGATAATTTTATACCTGCTGAAAGGCCAGGAGCTTTTTTTTTTTTTGATATGGTGTGGAATTCTATTGGATAGAGTAATTTAAATGGCCAGCAAGCTAGTCCCTAAGCAAACAGACATATCCAGTAAAACTGTCTGAAAGTGGTTTTTAGTTTGATTTCAGAAAGAAAAATTAGATGTCATTGACCTCTCTATGCATATTTGCTAGACAGTTGAAATTATAGTTACTTTATTAAAACATAGCACCTTCCCTTCAATCTCTATGGCTAATCTTGCTAGGGCTGATTTTTCTTGCCGACCCTTGTTGAAAGGTCTAGGAATTTAATTATCTGCTCTTTCAGGTACAGTGTTGATTAAATCTGTCTTTTTGGACCAGTCCTGCCTGAATGCTCATTTTTAGTTTCTCCAGGTTTGCTCAGAGTAGGTATGAAAACTCAGATTGGGATATAACCTAGGTTTCCTTTAAGTTCGGTGCCATGCAGATTCTGTGGAGGGATACCTGATCATTTGTCAGTCTGTGCTTGTGGGTATCTAGAGTGTGGCTCAATGGAAAGAGCCCGGGCTTGGGGGTCAGAGGTCATGGGTTCTAATTCTGGCTCTGCCACTTATCTGCTGCATGACTTTGGGCAAGTCATTTCACTTTTCTGGGCCTCAGTTCCCTCATCTGTAAAATGGGGACTAAGACTGTGATCCCCACGATGGACAACCTGATCGACAACTTGATCACCTTGTATCCCCCCCCCCCCCCACCCCCGGAGCTTAGAACAGTGCTTTGCACATAGTAAGCGCTTAACAATTACCGTAATCATCATCATCATTGCTGCAGCCAGCTGTTCAGTAGAAAGGTTTCTTGCCCTGTTTCACATACAGTAATAATAGTATTTGTTAAGCGCTTACTATGTGCCAGGCATATCCAGTATCCAGTGGGGTGGTTACAAGCAAGGTGGGTTGGACAAAGTCCCTGTCCCATGATAGGCTCACAGTATCAATCCCCATTTTGCAGATGAGGTAACTGAGACACAGAGAATTGCAGAGAAGTGAACAAGGTCACACAGCTGACAAGTGATGGAGCTGGGATTAGCATGACCTTTTGATTCCCAGGTCTGTGCTCTATCTACTACACCATAGGTTGAAGAGTTCTGGAGTCTGTTTCACTTTAGAAGAGATGAAGGGTCAACTCTGACTCACAAATGCCACACCTAGTAGCACCAAAAGATCACAAACAATGAGGTCAGGTCAGCAATACTGAGGCAATGCTCACAACAGTACAGCTCTTCTGGGCTAAAGACATGAAAAGAATAGGTGACTGCAGTATACCCAAGCAGCTCCTGTATGGTGAACTAAACAGGGGAACTAAAGAGGGGAACTTAACAGCCCTCCCCACAGCACTTGTGTATATTTGCACATATTTTTTACTCTATTTTAGTAATAATGTGTATATGGCAATAATTCTATTTATTCTGTTGGTATTGACACCTGTCTACTTGTTTTTGTTTTTGTTTTTTTGTCTGTCTCTCCCTTCTAGACTGCGAGCCCATTGTTGGGTAGGGACCGTCTCTATATGTTGCCAATTTGTACTTCCCAAGCACTTAGTACAGTGCTTTGCACACAGTAAGCACTCAATAAATATTATTGAATGAATTAATTAATACGCAAGTCAGAAAGGCAGAATAAACTATTAAAAAACACAGTGAAGGTCTGTCACCTGGGAGACCACAGATCAGTCTGGGTAAATACAGAAATCAGGTGATGGATTGCTCTTCTTGAACAGAGACTTTGGGACACTTGAGTCAGGGAATGTGTCTAATGTTATATTGTACTCTTCCAAGTGCTTAGCACAGTGCTTTGCACACAGAAAGTGCTCAATAAATATGATTGAATGAATGAATGAATGAAGAAACCAAGACTGACCCTGCAAGTAGCACAGCAGTAGAAAAATGTGCTTATACCCCCACAATGAGAATAGATTATCAACATCACTCAGGTCTTTTCACTCACGCTCACACACATGGGAAGGATTCTACTGATTTTGGCACCAACTTCTTAAACAACCAACACCACTCTCTCTGTCTTTCTCCTTTTCTCTGTACATTGCTTCCAACACTTTGGTTGTAAGTCAGTTTTGTAGGGTAAAACTCTGACATCTGCTTTGCAGTATGCTTCAGTTGATCAGTGGTATTTATTGAGTGCTTACTGTAGGTATGCTCTAAACACTTGGGAGAGCACAGTGCAACAGAATTAGCAGACGTGTTCCCCACCCTTTAGGATTTTACAGTCTAGAGGGAGGGACAGGCATTAATATGAGTAGATAAGCAATTTATAATGAATAATTTAAGGATAGGTACATAAGTATTGTGGGGTTGGGGTGAATATCAAATTTCCAAAGGTCACAGATCCAAGTGCATAGATGGCTCAGAAGGGAGAGCGAGTCAGAGAAAAGAGGGATTAATCGGGGAAGGCCTTGTGGAGAATATGTGACCTTAACTGTGCTTTGAAGGTGGAGAGAGTGATGGGCTGGTATATATGGAGGGGGAGGGAGTTTCAGTCTAGGGAAAGGATGTGGGGAAAGGGTCGGCAGCAAGCTAGACAAGATCAGGACCCAGTGAGTAAGCTGGCACCAGAGGAGCCAAGTGTGTGGGCTAGGCTGTAGTAGGAGATTAGTGAGGTGAGGTAGAATGGGCTGAGCTGACTTAGTGCTTCAAAGCTTGTGCCGCCTACTTAAGCACTTGAGAACCCAATCCCAGTGTGAACAAGACTAACAGGGTCAAGAGAGCACAGGTACTGCTGCACAAACCACATGCACTCTAATTAATTATTTGATAAAGGTCTGGGTCTCTAAGTCTTCATAACTGGATCACAGCTCATTCACTGTTTTTGATGGGAGACTCCATCCCCATCACTATCTCTCACACTAGTAAAGTATCATACACATAATAATTCCTCTATAAATACTACTACTATCAATGAGTCAAACAATGGAATTTATTGATTGCTTATTCTGTGCAAAGCACTCTACTAAGATCTTGGAAGAATACAATACACAGAGTTGGTTGATATGTTTTCTGCGCAGCAGGAGCTTGCAGTCTAGATAGATGGAGAGACAGACATTAAAATAAATTATGAGTATGTATGTAAGTGCTGTGGGGTTGAGGGCGGGGTGAATATCAAATGCTTAAAGGGTACAAATCCAAGTGCAAGGGAGAGGGAGTAGGAGAAACGAGGGCTTACTCGGGGAAGGCCTCTTGGAGGAGATAATTTTAATAATGCTTTGAAGGTGGGGAGAGTAATGGTCTGATGGATATGAATAGGGGAGGAAATTCCAGGCTCGAGGGAGGACACAGGCATGGACCAATAGCAAGAGAGATGAGAGTGAGGTGCAGCAACTAAGATGGAGTTGGAGGAGCTAAGTAAGTGGGCTGGATTGTAGTAGGGGAGCAGTGAGGTAAAGTAGGAGGGGGTAAAGCGATTCAGTGCTTTAAAACTGATGGTAAGGAGTTTCTGTTTGATGCAGAGGTAGAAAGGTAAACATTGGATATTCTCAAGGAGTGGGAAAATATGGACTAAACTTTTCTTTAGATAACAATCTGGGTAGCACAATGAAGTTAGGACTGGATTAGAGAGAAGCAGGAGTCAGGGAGGTTATCAAGGAAACTGACTGCTATTGATGATAATGGTGATGATACTACTACTAATAATGATGATAATAATAAAATAAAAATTCACCTGTGTTAACAACTATTAATAACTAACAAAAACTTATTAACAAAACTATTATTAACTATTATTAACAAAACTATTAACAAAAAATTAACAACTATGTTGTTAAGGAGTGTTGGAAAGCCCAGGGTTGTTGATTCTGTGCTTGAAGCAAGCATTCTCCTGTTTCAAATTCAGAGTTAGAGAAATGTGCAAGAGAAGTTGTACTTTTCCCTAAAGCTCTAGCTGTGGTACAGCAGCATCCTCTCTCTTCCCCTCTCCCAAGACTTAAACTGGACAATCAGGTGAAATGTTAGTCTTCTTGGTAAGAGAAATTTCCCCAGAGTGCTTATCACTATTAAACTGTACTATTTCATTTGCTCTGTCATCAGCAGAGTGTAACTACTCCTTATGATTTGACAGTACATTTTAAATTCTGCATTTCCCCGGTTTAATATCACAATTCTCCATTTAACCAAATTGTAAAAGAAAGACGAATGCATCCTTTTGTTCTTGTGTTTGTCCTTTTACTGTCCAGCCCAAATAAAGCAAATCAGAGGACTAAACAATAAAAATAAAGCAGTGTAGATGTCCAATACAGATTATTGAGGTTAAAATAATTATTAAGAATCCTTGTGGTTTAGTGGGAAGAGCATGGGCCTGGGAGTCAGAGGACCTGGGTTCTAATTCTGTCTTTGCCTCATGCCTGCTGTGTTACCTTGCGCAAGTGGCTTAATTTTTCTGTGCCTCAGCTCCTTCACCTGCAAAATGGGTATTCAATACCTGTTCTCCCCCCTACTTAGATTGTGAGCCCCATGTGGTACCTGATTATCTTGTACCTATCCCTGTGCTTAGTACAGTGCTTAGAATACAGTAAGTATTTAACAGAAACTACAGTTGTTATTTTGAATAATAAAAAAATCTAACTCTTTGTTGAACTTCAGCAATCCTTTTGTCCTGAATTATCCAGAAGGTTAATCTCCACATCTTAAATTCATCAAATGCAAGTACGACCAGGGACATTTCAAAAATTAAGGTTTTGGAGGGTAAAGACTATGTACTTTTACAAACAGATTCCTGGAACCTTAATATCTGGAGTATAATGCTGATGTGCCTAGAAGACTCAAATAGTAATTATTCAAATTTTTTTTCTCTAGAGAACTACTTGGCTGTAATAAGTACAAATTTGACATGCAATACATACAATTCCCGTAAAATTAATATTTTTCCCCCCTGGGCACAAAAATAAAGATTTCAGAAGAAGAGATTACATACCATCAGCTTAGGATAAGAATGCATTTGTCGTATAGGTATGAGGGCAGTCCCCTGCATATTTCTCCTGTCATTTAATGGAAGATATAATCATTATCATAGACTACAATTTCACATTTCTCAGACCTGTAGTTTTGACTCCTCTATATAAACCTTGGAATAAGTTCCCTTTAACTGCCATTACTAAAGCCACTGATCTTTCGAGTCAAGCTCTTAGTTTTTCTCTTTGTGACTAGTGGTATTGTTTTCCTGATCTCCAAATTCTTACCTTGAGTTATAGTCCCTAACTGTAACTATCAATTGGTAAAATATGGCAAAGCTGTCCCTGTCAGACAGCTGCTCCAAGTTTGGATTTTTTTCCAACAATGTAGCTACCATAAATCTATTGTTGATGTATTGGTGCATGGAGAGGGAGGGGACATTCTGGCCAAAACAGACCGTGAATTATTAATAGGAAAAATACAAGTGCACTAACAGTGTCTTTTATATTCCTCTGTGAGAGAACCAGAGTCTAAGATACTGAAAGGTGATTACATGTACTATCACTCAGTCAACAATTTTATTAAATACGCTGCATAAGAAAACACTTCTGGTCAACACGAGGTTAATAACATTGATAACTGCAGCATTTTAACTCCCTCTCTCCTCACTCCACTACCACCTCTTGTCTCTCCCCACTTCCCCTGCTTTCTCTATCACTGCAAGTTTAATAAGACAATATCAAAACCATCTAGGCCTGGAGCTTTCAAAGATTTAAGACTTTTAAATGTGAAGCACCTCATTATATCTGACTATTTTCAATAAAAAGAGAAGATAAGACATTGATATGACACCAGTTATCAGTGGTATTTGTTTGACTTCTATTTGAAATGTGCACTGCTTGCTTTTGGGGAGGAGGGGTGGTAATGGAATCAAACACTTACGAACTAGACGGTGTAAGATATATCAGTTTTCACATAAGAACATTAAAAGGGAAACCGTCTGCTTTTCACTTTGTAAAAATAAAGAACTATTGTACAGTATAGTATGCAACATTTGCTACATGCACAATTGACTTCCTTCCTATTAATCAACTACAATGTTTACCTTCTTATTTAAACCATTTCCAAACCATTAAAACTAAGAGGATTAGCATCACATTTCTGGCAAAATGTACTTTTATTTCAGCAAATACTACTTTCACTCTCTGGAGAAATTAAAACCCTAAAAGAAATGGTTTCTTTATGCTCTACCTTAAGTTAAACAGGTAGAAATTATATCTAGTGTCTTTTTTTAAATATGGTACCCATGTTCAATTAAAGGGGATTGTAGAGGAGTTAAATTTCAAGTAAAAACACACTGAAATGTTAGTTAAATCCTAACAAAGTGTCCTAGTAGTTCTTGGCCATGTAAATAGCACCAGGTTCTATTTCATTTAGGAAGCAGCAGGAAAATATTCTCCAAGGCAAAAAGTTATAGTACTTCCTTTTGTATAGATCTTGAAATTTGCATGTATCAAGGGATATTTTTATTCCAGTTTTCCTACCTTTGTTTATTTAAGCTCTTTAACTTTTCATCAGGCTCTTTCTAATCTTCATACAATATGTAACCTTTCTGTGCAAAAAGTCAGGCTGTACTCATTTCCTTCAAAACTTGTTTAAAGTCAATAATAGATGCGTAAGATATTTTTAAAGTTTTTGGCTACGGAGCATTGAAAAATTAAAAGGAATCACAGTACAGATGGATAACGTAAAATAATATAGCATATGTAATAATAATAGTTGTAGTATTTGTAAACATTTACTATGTGCCATGGATGGTACTAAGAGTTAGAATAGATGCAATACAATAAGATCAGACACAGTTCCTACCAATCAATCAATCGTTAGTATTTATTGAATGTTTCTTCTGTGCATTCATTATTCTACTACTTGCCTACTGTGTTATCTTGGTCAAGTCCCTTAACTTCTGTGTGCCTCAGTTTCCTCAACTGTAAAATCGGGATCCAATACCTATTTTCCCTCCATTTACACTATGAGTCCTATGTGGAACAGGATTTGTGTCTGATCTGACTAACCAGTATCTATCCCAGTGCTTAGAAAGGTGCTTGGCACATAATAAGCACCTAGGAAATACCATAATAATCAGAACACAGTATTCTGTGTGGATCATCAGAACTACAGTATCCTGTACATTAAAAATTACAGAGAAGCAGCATGGCTTAGTGGAAAGAGCACAGGCTTTGGAGTCAGAGGTCATGGGTTCAAATCCCAGCTCTGCCACTAGTCAGCTGTGTGACTTTGGGCAAGTCACTTAACTTCTCTGTGCCTCAGTTACCTCATCTGTAAAATGGGGATTAAGACTGTGAGCCCCCCGTGGGACAACCTGATCACCTAGTAACCTCCCCAGTGCTTAGAACAGTGCTTTGCACATAGTAAGTACTTAATAAAAATGTCATCAGTATTTAGGCAGATGAAGTTGATTATGAATTTAATATTGTACAGGAAGAAATATAATCTCACTAGGACGAGTGGAGAACAATTATCATTAACATCATTCCTTCCCATAATTATTATGAAGATTATGAAGCAGCTTGGCTTAGTGGATAGATCACGGGCCTGGGAGACTGGAGGACCTGGGTAGTAATCCTGGTTCTGCTGCTTGTCTGTTGTGTGACCCTGGGCAAGTCACCTTACTTCTCTGAGCCTCAATTACCTCATCTGTCACATGGGGAGTAAGACTGTGAGCCCCATGTGGGATAGGGATTGTGTTCAACACAATTTGCTTGTATCGATCCCAGTATCTGGCACATAGTAAGTACCTAACAAGCCCTTCCTTCCCCCTTGCTTTTGCATCACTGTAGATGGCACCACCATCCTTCCTGTCTCACAAGCCCATAACCTTCGCATTATCCTTAACTCCACTCTCTCATTCAACCCACATATTCAATCCTTCACTAAATCATCATCAAAACCCACTCTTTCTTCTCCATCCAAACTGCTATCATGTTAATACAATCACTTATCCTCTCCTGCCTTTTCCTCCTCTTTGCTGACCTTCCAGCCTTTTATCTCTCCCTACTTCCTACTTCACTCTGCTGCCTGGATAGCAGAAACATTCAGGACATTTTTCCCCACTCCTCAAGAAACTCCAGTGGTTGCCCATCTACCTCCTTATCAAACAAAAACTCTCACAGTTGGCTTTAAAGCACTCAATCACTTTGCCCCCTCCTACCTCACCTCACTACTCTCCTACTACAACTCAGCCTGCACACTTTGCTCCACTAACGCTAACCTTCTCACTGAGAAGGTGAGAACTTCTCACATAATAATAATAATAATGGTGGTATTTGTTAAGCGCTTACTATGTGCAAAGCACTGTTCTAAGAGCTGGGGGGGGGCTACAAGGTGATCAGGTCCCACTTGGGGCTCACAGTCTTAATCCCCATTTTACAGATGAGGTAACTGAGGCACAGAGAAGTTAAGTGGCTTGCCCAAGGTCACACAGCTGACAAGTGGCAGAGCCAGGATTCGAACCCATGACCTCTGACTCCCAAGCCCACACTCTTTCCACTGAGCCACGCTGCTTCCCCGATCTCATCTATCTTGTTGCCGACCCCTTGCCCACCTCCTCCCTCTGGCCTGGAATACCCTCCCTCTTCAATTCTGACAGACAATTACTCAACCCAACATCCAAGTCTAATTGAAGGCACATCTCCCAGAGGCCTTCCCTGATTAACCTCCCCTTTCCTCTTCTCCGACTCCCTTCTGCATTGTTTTGACTTGCTCCCTTTGTTCATCCCTCCTCCCAGTCCATCACTTATGTACATATCTTTTATTTATTTATTTATATTAGTGTCTATTTCCCCATCTAGACTGTGAGCAGGGAATGTGTCTGTTTATTGTTATATTGTACTTTCCTAAGCACTTACTACATTGCTCTGCACACAGTAAATGCTCAATAAATAAGATTGAATGAATGAACAAATATCACCATTATTATTATTATTAGAACTCAGATCAGAAGACTCAGTTTCCAATCTTTGAAAGTATATAATCCAGGTATCTTTCACTAGCTGCTTGTGTTCTATCCTTGGAACTGAATTGAAATCTTCTAGTTGAAACATCATCTTAATCAGTTTCTAATATTGTCTCAGAAAATCAGATTCATTTATTCATCCATTCATTCAATCATAGTTATTGAACGCTTACTGTGTGCAGAGCACTGTACTAAGTGCTTGGAAAATACAAGTCAGCAACATATAGAGATTGTCCCTACCCAACAATGGACTCACAGTCTAGACTCTCACAGTCACAGTCTAGATGGATCCGTACTTCCAAACTCTTCTAAACACTCTGTCTTTTCTTCTGGAACTGTTTCATCAGTTAGGGTGTAGTGGTGTCCCAGCCCCAATGTTCATCCTAAGAAACCAGTTCAGGCTCATCCCACTTAAAGATCTAGCACAGGATTTTTCATATTTAAAACCACATCACGAAGACGACTGTTAAAAGAAATGCATGACTCCACTTCTGACATTCTCATTACATTTACTTTTGTCAGATTCTAAATATAAGAATAAAGTTGTGATTAGATTACTTTCTTCACCTGGATGCAAATCCATTGAACTGTTCTTTCATGATAGCTATTCTGTCATCTGAACATTCATTTGATTTTTTTCAGAGAAATATTATTTGATCTGAGAACATCTGCAGCAGACTGAAACATATTTTTCCCCGAATTTTACTTGAAGCTTGTGCTTCAAAATAGCAGATGTTCTCTTGTCAGATTCTGTGATGTATCTTAGTGTTATTGAAAAAAAATCAGTTATGCTTATGACGATGTTAGTTTGGGTTAAATAATGCACCAACTTTTTCCACATTGCTAAAAAATTGCTTAATTACCTGCTAAAGTTGTCTATTACACAGCATATTCTTCAAGAACCCCCTTTGATCTTTTCTGGTTATCAAAAAAGTCAAATATTTCTTTTAAGTCCTCAATTTTTTTATTTAGAAACTGAGCCTACCTTCAATAATCTTGATTACATCAGTCGTTCATTCTCAGTGCAGCCTTGGCCAGATTAGAACTTCTGAGGCACATGTAATCCTTCTTCACTTGCCATGCAGCTCACAGTATGTTTTTCATTATTTAGCCATGGTGGCAGTGGGCTGCTGTATGCCACTGCTCCAGTCTTTTCCATGGCAGTGGCACCTCTGCCACTTGGGCACAGCCACTGGACCTTGCCCAGAATATCACCTACTTAGTAGCTCAGTGCCATCACACATCAGACATTTATCTGACGGCCAACTTGTATATTGGCAATATGTTGCCAACTTGTACTTCCCAAGCAGTTAGTACAGTGTTGTGCACACAGTAAGTGCTCAATAAATACGATTGAATGAATGAATGAATGAATGAACCTGACACATCAATGTCTACTAGCACTTCACAGAAAACCAATTTGCAGCTTTTTGACTTCAGTTTCCAATAAACAACTCATTTTAAGCAATTGTAAATAATTCCCTTGGCAGTGCTAGTGATCTACTGACAATAAGTTTTCCACAGGATCCTTACATCTGTTTGAAATAGCATTCCTGGTAGAGCCATATCTCATTATAACCATTTTTAAGCTACATTATTGTAACTACATTTCTCTATTTTTCCACAGTTCTATCCAAATCATACTCTTAATAGGTCACATTCTGTTAGGAGTACCTGTATGTCTGTATATGGAATGTTCTGAAGTTAAGAAATCACTCATTTCATCCCAAAATTCTGACTCTAGGAAGATATAAAAATAAAATTCAACAGAAAGTGAGGAAGTTACACTGAATTTCAAGAACTCTTCTTTTATTAAAAGTTACTAATATTGAAATGAAAGATGTTGGTGAAATGTCAACTTGATTATATTTCCAAAAGAGTACTCATTAACTTCAGTAAAGCTCCAAAGAAAAGATCAGAAGACACTTTAACATTGTTAGCTCCTTGAGAGCAGAGACTATGACTTTTACTACTATTGTCTGTTCCCATAAGCACACTGCAGTTTTCAGTAATAGCAGTAGTAGTAGTAGTAGTAGTAGTAGTAGTAGTAGTAGTAGTAGTAGTATAAGTATGTATTTATTTAGTTTGTGCAGGGTACTGCAGAGTACTGGGAGAAAATAATAAATAATGCTTGGGAGAATGTTAGACATGGTCCCTGCTCTTCAAGAGGCTTAAAATCTTAGAACAAGGGAGTGGAGAGGGGATAAATGACAGAGACATAAAGAAGAAATGGTGAAACAATAAAAATGCAAAACTATAAATGACATGAACAAAATATACAAAATAAGGGGTAGGACAGTTGTGACTCAAGGTAGTTGCAGGCTACTTGCAGCTCTGAGTCCATCAGTCACAGCCATTAACAACACTGTCACTGCTCTTCATCCTCCTAGCTGGAGAAGAAGGGGCAGTTGGGAGTCCTGGTGAAAATTGGATTGTGGGAAGGAGGGATGACCTGGCCTTGGGCTCTTGCTTTTTCTTCGCATTAGCTCCCATGACTTCAATTACCATCTCTATTCAGGTGATTCCCAACTTCCTGCATTTCCTCCTGCCTTCAGGATGTCTCTACTGGGGTGTCCCACTGTTGCCTCAAAGAAAACATGTCCAAAACTGAAATCCTTATCTTCCCACCCAAACCCTGTCCTCCCCCATCTTTCCCATCACTGTAGACATCACCACTATGCTCTCTATCTCACAGGCCTGTGACTTTGGCATTATCCTCGATTCATCTCTCTCATTCCACCCATACATTCAATCTGTCACCAAATCCTGTCAGTTTTACCTTTACAACATTGCCAAAATCCACCATTTCCTCTCCATCCAAACTGCCACCAAGCTGATCCAAGCACTTATCTTATCCTGCCTTGATTACTGCATCTGCCTCCTCGCTAACCTCCTGACCTCCTGTCTCTCCCAACTCCTGTCCATACTTCATTATGTTGTAGGAATCATTTATCAACAAATACATTCAGGTTATGACTTCCCACTCCTCAAGAACCTCCAATGGCTACCCCTGCACCTCCACATCCAACAGAAACTCCTTGCCATTGACTTTAAAGTGCTCAATCAGCTTGCCCCATCCTACCTGACCTAACTCATCTCCCACTACAACCCAGCCTGCACACAACACTCCTCTGGTAATGATAATAATTATAGTATTTGTTAAGTGCTTAACTATATGCCAGGCACTGTACTAAGCACTGGAGTGAATACAAGCAGGTCAGGTTGAACACAGTCCCTGGCCCATGTGGGGCTCACAGTCTCAATTCCCATCTTACAGATGAGGTAACTGACACCCATAGAAATGAAGTGACTTGCTCAAGGTCACAGAGCAAACAAATGGCAGAATTGTGATTAGAACACATGACTGTCTGACTCCTGGGCCTGTGCTCTATCCACTATGGCACTAGTTTACTTACTGTGCCCCTATCTCATCTACCTCACAGCTGACCCCTTTCCACACCTTCCCCCGACCCTGGAACTCCTTTCCTCTCCATACACAACAGATCACCACTTGCTCCACTTTCAAAGCATTACTAAGGTCACATCTCCTCCAAGGGGCCTTCCCTGTTTAAGCCCTCTTCTCTGGATTGCTCTCCCTTCTGCATTCTCTATGCATTTCAAACTGTGACCTTTGGATACTTGATATTCTCCCTATCCCCAACCCCACAGCACTTATGTACATGTCTCTAAATCATATGTTATAAATTACTTTTTTATTCATATTAATGTCTGCCTCCCCCTCTGGACTATAAACTTGTTTTGGGCAGGAATCATGTCTGCTAGTTCTGTTGTATTATACTCTTCCAAGCACTTAGTAGAGTGCGCTGCATATAATAAGCGCTCAATAAATTTGATTGATTGATTGCTCCTAATAATAGTAGTAGTAGTAGTAATAGTAGTATTTATTAAGTGCTTACTGTGTGCAGAGCACTATAGTAAACACTGGGAATGGATGCAGAGGTGACCTTTAAGGGACTCACAATCTAAGGGTATAAGGGGAGAGAAAGGATCAGAGGCAGCCACATCAGGAATGATGAAGCAATAAAACACTAAAACAACATAAAAGACAAGATGAATACACAAAATGAAAACAAAAAAATCAGTAGGATGTGGCTGGAGGAACAGAGTTTCAGGCTCCTTGTGCTTCAGATTACAAGACACACTCATGGCCACAGCCAATGCTACAGCAGTCACTAGTCTTTACTGAATTTTATGGTGGTCACATACTGTGTTCTCTGTCCCACTGGGGTGGTGGATGGCAGGACAGGGTGAAGTCTCCTCACACTCTCTGCAGGAAAAGGAGGAGTCAATGAGAGTTCCAGGGACGTATGTGTGTTGCAGGGATGGTCTTGCTCCTTTGTGGCAGTTTACTGTGAAGGGCCTGGCCTAGGCTACTGCTGCTGATGCATCTTATCACCCAGCTGGAGAATTAGGGGACAGTGGGAGTCCCAGGAGTGGCTGGGACTTGTGTGTAGGGGCCCTGAATTTCCAGGCCTTTATTTTTGTTTTTGTTGCCATTTCCCATGGCCAACTGCAAACATCTGAAGCAGCATGGCTCAGTGGCAAGAGCCCGGGCTTTGGAGTCAGAGGTCATGGGTTCAAATCCTGACTCCAGCAATTGTCAGCTGTATGAATTTGGGCAAGTCACTTAACTTCTCTGTGCCTCAGTTACCTCATCTGTAAAATGGGGATGAAGACTGTGAGCCCCCCGTGGGACAACCTGATCACCTTGTAACCTCCCCAGCACTTAGAACAGTGCTTTGCACACAGTAAGTGCTTAATAAATGCCATTATTATTATCATTATTATTTGGGCCAAGAGATAAGACAAGATTGTCCATCACTGTGTGACATCATTGCATCATGCTGCTTGCACATGCAATGTAACATAATGAAGTTAAACACTATGGTAAAAGAGTGTTTCTCAGCCACCACCCACAATGCTGCTTTGCCTGACAGTGGCTGAGTGAGAGTCATCTTTGGGAAGGGAAGTATTGGTAGCCATCTGTGAAAAGGGCTGCACAGCTGCACCCCCACTGTGCAGATTTATTACTATATTTTACTTCTAATATTTACTATTCTATTTATTTTGTTAATGATGTGCATATAGTTTTAGTTATATTTGTTCTGACTATTTGGACACCTTTCTACATGTTTTGTTTGGTTGTCTGTCTCCCCCTTCTAGACTGTGAGCCCATTGTTGGGTAGGAACCGTCTGTATATGTTGCCGACTTGTACTTCCCAAGCGCTTAGTACAGTGCTCTGCATACAGTAAGTGCTCAATAAATACGACTGAATGAATGAATGAATGTGCACTGTCCTGAGGTGATTGCTTGATGACACCACTGTTGACTAAGTATTTTAGACATGATTCTTGCCTTCAAGGAATTTACAATGGAGCACAGGTAATAAAATAAATTACAAGTTGGGGAAAGTAATAGAGTGCAGAGTAGCATGGCCTAATGGAAACAGTACCAGACTAGGAGTCACGGGACCTGGGTTTTAATCTCAGCTCTGCCACTTGCCTGCTGTGTGACCTTGGGCAAGTCTCATAACTTCTTTGTGCCTCAGTTACTTCATCTGTAAAATGGGGATTCAATACTTGTTCTCTCTCCTACACTGACTGTGAGCTTCATGTGGGACAGGGACTGTGTCTGACCCGATGAAATTGTATCTGCTTTAGTGCTTAGAACTGTGGTGACACAGAGCAAGTGCTTAGGAAGGACCGTAATTATGCATATGTGTTATGAGGGGATGGAGGGGAAATGAGTAACCAAGTGCTTAGGTAACACAGAAGGGCTGAAATGGCAGTAGGCTGGGTAATAGAGAAGCAGCATTGCTCAATTGAAAGAGCACGGGCTTGGGAGTCAGAGGTCATGGGTTCAAATCCCAGTTCCGCCAATTGTCAGCTGTGTGACTTTGGGCAAGTCACTTAACTTCTCTGTGCCTCAGTTCCCTCATCTGTAAAATGGGGATGAAGACTGTGAGCCCCACGTGGGACAACCTGATCACCTTGTATCCTCCCCAGCACTTAGAACAGTGCTTTGCACATAGTAAGCACTTAACAAATGCAATCGTTATTATTATTATTGCCAATAGGATGAGGAGATACAATCATCCAAAAAAATGGTATTAAAACTATCAGGATGGCCAAATTTTAAGCTCCTAGAAAATGAAGACCCCTGCAAGGTGTTTGGTGATAGCATCACAACATCACAGCAAAAGAAAACTCATTTGCAAGTAATGAAATGAACAGTAAATGGGCAGTTTTCAGAAATACTGTCTATCAGGTAACCACCATATTTTGGGTCCGATAAGGAGATAAGATCAAAACTGGTTTGAGAAAAATGATTTAGAGTTTAAAATACTATTAACAGACAAACAGGAAATGCACCAACAGCACTTTGCAACTCCTCATGATCATACTAAAACTTACAGTGGGACATATAAGCTATGAAGCATGGGTGACAAATGGTACCCCATGTCAAAGCTGAAGAGATCCAGAGATTTGTTGGCCACTATCCAACTAGACCTCTAATTCATCACTCATAGTTCTATGTCTCACTGACGCTCTGAAGATTCTCTAAGGCTGTAGATAAGGATCCCCTGTACTACTACTACTACTAGTACTAGTAGTAGTAGTAGTAGTAGTAGTAGTAGTAGTAGTAGAATAGTAGTAATGATGCTTGTTAAGCATCTTCCATGTATGAAGAACTACTTTAAGCACTGGGTTATAGCAAAGTAAATGGATTAGGCTGGTTTGGTGCTGTCCCACATGGAGCTCACAATCAAAATGGAGAAAAACTACCCCAATAAAAATAACAATTGTGGTTTTTGTTAAGAGCTTATTATGTGCCATGCACTGTACTAAGTGCTGGGAAGGATATAAGCAAATCGGGTTGGACAGTTCCATGTCCCACGTGGGGCTCACAGTCTCAATCCCCATTTTACAGATGAGGGAACTGAGGCACAGAGCATGAAATGACTTGCCCAAGTTCACACAACAGACAAGTGGCAGAGCCGGGATGAGAACATATGACCTTCTGACTCCCAGACCCATGTTCTATCCACCATGCAGCTTCTCGGGTAGAGCAATAACAGTGAAATACAAAACAATGAATTATAAAATCAACAATCCAAGAGAGCATTATAAAACAAAGTAGCTAAACACAATTACTGAAGGGCAGACAACTTCACTCCAGGTCCAGTCTTTTATTCCAAATAGCCAGAGCCCCATAGTGTTCAAACAGATCTGAAGAAAGTCTTCTGTTCTGGTGCTCTAGTGAGAGATAGCCAACCTTGATTGACATCCAGGTGCTACAGAGACCCTGAAACTCTTGGTTTGATAGGGTCTCCAGGCCAAATGATACTCTGGTAGTGCTCACCTCCAAGTCATTTTGGGCAATGGGACTTCTACCCCAGAGTGCTCTGACTGTGAGATTGAATCAGCATCACAGACAAGGAGGGACTCCTACAAAGAAGGCAAAAATGCTCTAACAAGCTGCTGCACATACCTCCCATGATGGAGGAGAAGATCCTTTGACTCATAGAACACTGGCCAAAATGTGAAGGCATAGGCTTAGCTCTGATATCTGAGGAAATAACCACCCCAGTCAAGGCTGCGAAAAAAGGTCCTGGATCTGATATGATTCGTGCAGAAATCTATGCTCATGAAAGCACTTAGTACATTGCTCTGCACCTAAGTTCTCAATAAATACCACTGATGATAAAGTCAATCTGTTGAGAACCTACTGTGTACAGTGTGCTTTGGGAGAACTCAGTGATGATAGAAGTCACAATCCCTGCAATCAAAGAGAGGAACATACACTTAGATGGGGGAAGACAAGCAAACATAAATTATTTCTAATTATGATGAAAAATGGAGATGTCATAGGTTTTACAAAAAGAAGGGAAAGATGGATAAATTAATAAGTGCTTAAATAGCAGATTATGTATATTAACTTGTACACATATACTATGTGAGGGTGTGAGTATTAGTGTCATGGTGACTGTTGGGATGATTCAACCTAGGTAGGACAAAATTAAAGCAGGAAATGTCTCCTGGAGGGAGAGATTTCATTAGGGCTATAAAGGTAGGGAAAGCAGACAGATTTGAAATAAGGAGAATTTCCAACAAGAGGAAAGTGAGAAAGGGGGTCAGAAGCCAGAAAGGTGAGAATGAAGGATAACAAGAATGTTCTCTTGGGAGGAGCAGAGACCATATGCTGGGGCATAGGAGATGAAAAGAATAGTAAGTTAGCGGAAGAGAGTTGGAGGGGAGCCTGGAAGTCATTGGTGGGAAAGTTTACTGTTGTAGAGGGAAAATGGGTGAAAAATAAGGGACGAGATAGGGAAACAGCATGGTGTAATGGATAGAACATAGGCCTGGGAGTCAGAATGTCATTGGTTCTAATGCCAGCTCTGCCACTTGTCTGCCGTGTGACCTTTGGCAAGTCATTTCACTTTTCTGGGTCTCATCTGTACCATCAGTTACCTCATCTGTAAAATGGAGTTGGAGACTGTGGGTCCCACAGGGGACAGGGACTGTATCCAGCTAGGTTTACTTGCATCCATCTCAGCACTTAGTACAGTGCCTGGCATATAGTAAGTGTTTAACAAATGCCATTATTATTATTGTTATTATTATTATTGTTACATGTGTTGAATTGAATTTTAGGAAGATGGCCTGAGTTACACAACTGTAAGCTGGTTGTGGGCAGTGAATATGTCTGTTTATTGTTGTATTGTACTCTCCCAAGAACTTAGTATAGTGCTCTACACACGGTAAGTGCTCAATAATTATGATTGAATGAATGAATGAGTGTAGTACACCTGAAGGCTCCTGGAAAGGTTGGAGGCAGGGAAATCAGTGAGTAAATCAGTTCAGAAGTCTAGCTAGAAGCTGATTTATGCTTGAACAAGGGATACAACAGGAAAGGGAACTAAGCCTGAGACATCTGTACCCAACTACTTTTCCTCAACATTTTGAACACGAGGAAATACCACAAGACTTTAAAGATGCCATCATAATCACCATGTTCAAGGCCCTTAATGAATGATCACCTTGGGGTCTGAATAGTTTATTAGAGTAAACTTAGGCTTTGGAGAACTGACGATGATGATGATGCTATTGTGAAGAGACTGCAAATTCCAAACCAATGGCTGGGTGTGGTCTGCAAAGAGTTAGAAATTAGAAGACAATGTGTCTTCTGAGTGTTTCCATGAGTTTTCCCTTATGATACGTAAGAGAATTGGATTTATACTCCCTTTCAAAAAGGGGAGGAATAAGCCAATTTTCTGGGTAAAGTAGACTAATCTGAGAAATAAAATAGGTAATAATAATACCAATAAGTTTGTGAGGTGATTACTAGCCAATTATCTGATTTACACTAGGAGATTATCTGCATAATTCAGGCTAAAAAAATAATTGGACTCAGGTATCTTCACTGCATTGGATTGTACTGAGCTACCCTCACAGTCAACAGTGGTTATATGAAGTCTTTATATAAATGTAGCTTTGTGCCCTATACATTTTGGCCAGATCTACACTAGCAAATTATCTAGGCAGCTTGGCCTAGTGAAGTTTAGGAGTAGTCATTAGGAAAACTGGATTCTGTTCAGCTCTGCCACTGGCTGGCTATGTAATCTTGGACAATTTACTTATCTTTTCAGATCTCAGTTTCCTCATGTGTAAAATAGGGATAAAACACCAGATCTCCTTCCCTCTTAGATTGTGAGGCTGGGATAGAGTTGAGCTCTCACTTCTTCCCCTCTTCCCCAATTAAGCTGATCTGTGCATTCCTAAATAGGGCTGCTGGAGCTCCATAACCACACTGGTTTGTTCTCATAAATTAAAAAGGAAAGAGACCAGCTAATTTAGAGGACCCTGCCCTGCAAAACCCCTTTCTAGAACTCTACCACCATTGCAGAGGTGCTGTTTTATGGGTATTCACTGTGTTAAATCAAGTGAATGTGTTCATTGTCTCCATTGGTAGGCATGTTTACAGGAGAAACCAAAGAAAATAGAAAAATAGAATCTGCCCTGAGACAAGGACTATTCAGAATCTGGTCATGGTCATAGTCCGATAAACTAACTCTTTGAGGTCAGTTCAAAATGTTGTGTAGCTAATTACACAAAGAAAAACCAGACATGCAAACCTTGTATTTCTAAAAGAAAAAGAGGAAAACCTCATCATATCCATGTTGTTAGCATTTAACAAGGGTAGCCTTTCTTTACACTTAGTCTACCGTGCACTTAGTGCACACAGCATAGCAAAGTCTTTGTCTGGTTCACAGTTACACTTTGCATTGCAAAGTGTAGACCCTCTGCATCCCTGAAATTTGTGGGAAGAAGCTTTAAATCATGATTCCTGCCTGAAGAGTTAACTGTCAAAGTTCTGTTCTTTGAGTCAGGTAAGAGAAAGCCACAACGAGTTCAGATAGATATACTGTATATTAAAAGGCTCCTGATTTTTTCAAAATGATAACCTGCTGAAGGAAATGATCTACGCTACCTCAGTTCCTACTTCTCTAATTGCAAACCATGCAACCTTATCCTCAGAAAGATTTGCAGATAAAGAACACTGTCATCACCGCTGCCCTGACTGGATCCATTCTTTTTGTGCTGTACAGCAGTATGACAAACAGGCCATGGATGGTTTAAAGTGAGAGTACACTTGAGAAGCCAGACAATTATGAATGCTGACACAGCACACGTGCAAGAGGAATGTAACAAGTTATTGACAGCAGGATTCCTTTCATCTGTACATCTTTAAAATCAAACTGTAATGTGGTTTTTGAGGCTGGGCATCACAGAGTACCCATTACTCTTCTTGGTATGGTTGCTTCAGCTGTATTAAAGCCTGCTGTAGTTGAGGATATAAGGCTAAAGTAGGTAGATTTTCCTGCATCAGAATTGTGACAAAGCAGCAGGGTTCTGGAGGCCCACCATTATCTGGGAGGGAAGAAAGTAGGCAGGAAAGAGGTATTCCAACAGTGTGGCAGCTGCAGTTCTGAGCAAAGTCCAAACCTTGAACTTTTCATGTGTCTCCCGCTCCTCCCTGACCAAGCCAACCCGAAGGTGGCTTATTCTGTTTAATCTTTCCTGACTCCTTCCCTGCAATATGATTCCCTTGCAGCCCTCCCTATCTCTAGCCTGTAAGCTCACTGTGGGCAAGGAACCTGCCTATTATTATTATTATTATTATGGTATTTGATAAGTGCTTACTATATGTGAAGCACTGTTCTAAGTGCTGGGATAGTTACGAGGTAATCAGGTTGTCCCACTTGGGACTCACAATCTTAATCCCCATTTTACAGATGAGGTAACTAAGGCACAGAGAAGTTAAGTAGCTTGCCCAAGGTCACACAGCAGACAAGTGGCAGATCCAGGATTAGAACCCACATCCTCTGGCTCCTAAGCCCATGCTCTTTCCACTAAGCCACATTGCCTACCAACTTGGTCGTGTTGTATTCTTTCAAGCACTTAGTACAGTGCTCTTCACACACACATTAAGCCCTCAATAAATACAATTGATTGACTGATTGACCACCCTTTGCTTCCAAAGCTGAGGGGACAGGACAAGACAAGGCAGGGATGAAGATTTGGGAGGGGTCCACAACTGCTCTTCCCTCACCCCATCTAGCTCCATCCAATTCCTGCAGTTTAATGAGTCTCAAACACTGTAGGCTGCAGTGGAGGAATGGGGCAGAACAGCCATAGGGATTATCAAAGCCGCAAGACAGCAGGAATGGGATAGGACTTTCCCCACGAGGCCCTCATTTCTCCTATTGATCCTCCTTTGTGTGTCACCTCCACATTTAGATCAGTACCCCTTTGGCCCATGCTATTCATCCCACCCCAGCCCTACAGCACTTATTTATGTATTCTTATACTCTCTCACTTCACTTATTTGTAATTTATTTTAACATTTATCTCTCCATCTAGACTGTAAGCTCCTTGTGGACAGGGAATGGATCTACGAGTTCTACTGCATTGTGCCCTTCCAAGCACCTAGTACAATGCTGGGCACACAGCATTCAATAAATACCATTGATTGATTGATTGATTGAGACACAGGTGAGAGTGACAAAGAAAAATAGAAGAGTAAAAAAATTAAGACTGGAGAGTTGGAGGAAGCAAAAAAAGAGAGAGGAGAACAAAAGAAGACAAAGGCAGAAGTGAAGGACATTGGCTCACGTAGATTCACTGGCTCACAGACATACACATTCTTCAAAAACAAATCCTCTAGACATCCTTGCTATGGCACTGAAAGAAGGAAGTAGCAGCATGAAGGTCCCTCCCAGTTATGCCAACTGCTAGCTGTCAGGGTTCTGCTCTGGCTACTTGTTGCAGAGTCCACTGGCACTATCCAACCCTCTTCTTGGGCAAACAGAGCTGCTTGACTCACTTTGTGCTTTATTTTATCTCCTTGAGTTGTTGCAGTGTGTCACCTTTCTGCTGCCAACTCCCCAGAGCTCTTTGGAACATGGGTCTTTGGTTGGCCTAGCCAGCTTTCTAGCAGGTTTTGGGATAAAGGGTGCAAAGTGTTACTTACTCTCCCTCCCAAGTAGACTAAATGGTTCCTTTCTACAAGGCCATTTAAAACATTTGAGATTGAAAACTTGCAAATCGAAAGGATGCATAACCACTTGAAAAATTGAGGGTACAAAGACAAATGAGGTCATATCAACAGTGGCAAAATGTACAAGTAATTCAAACCTAAAATACATTGAAGCTCTATCTGAATATTTTTGAGTTTAAAATGCTCTGAACAATTTGCTGTGATAGACCAATCAGTCAGTGACATTTATTAAATGCTTACTTTGGGCAGAGGTTTGTACTAAGTACTTGGGAGTGTACAATAAATAGGGTTGGTAGGCAAAATCCCTCCCTCTAGGATGTTGTAGTCTAGAAGACCTGATCTTGTACTAACAGAAACTTAACATGAGTATCTTACCAAAGTCTCAGGGAAATGAAATTTCAACTCTTTCTGTGCTTTATTCAGATCTGTTCATTGCTGTTATTCTCTACTCCTGGTGGATTTTTGCTCAAAATTTCTCAACGTGGTGAGAGGCCAGTCTTCTTACTTCCCCTTTATAGGTGGGCTCCCTACTCTCTTCCAACACTTCACCTCTATGCCTTATAAGATACCCTGGCAATAGTTCCTAGAATTTAGGAAGGGAAAGTACAGTGCCTCAGCACTTAGTAAAGTGCTTGGCACACAATAAGTGCTTAACAAATACCATAAAAGAAAAGTTAAGCCTGGAATATGACCTGGCAATCAACCAGTTGTGCTGATTCTGAGTGAAATTAAAGGCAAGGATAATCAATCAATCGATCAATCGACTGCATTCATTCATTCGATCGTAGTTATTGAGTACTTACTGTGTGCAGAACACTGTACTAAGTGCTTGGATAGATATATACATATATATGTAAGTGCTGTGGGGTGGGGAGATGGAGGCAGAGCAAAGGGAGCGAGTTGAGCTGACACGGAGGGGAGGGGGAAGCTGAGAAAAAGGGGAGCTTAGTCTGGAAAGGCCTCTTGGAGGAGGTGAGCCTTCAGTAGGGCTTTGAAGAGGGGAAGAGTGATTATTTGGTGAATTTGAGGAGGGAGGGTATTCCAGGCCAGGGGTATTGCCTACTGTGAGTGGAGCACTGTACTGAGCCCTTGGGAGAGAAAAATACTCCAGAGTTAGTAGACACACTCTCTGCCCAAAGAACGTACAGTCTGGAGTTGATTAGTTAAGTCACAGTTTGTCTGGCCCCAAGCAGCTCTGGGTCAAATCAGAATTTTCCAACAGAAGATTTCTTATAAAGAAGCCCTGACCAATGGTGACATAACTACAATTGTGCCCAAGAGCAGAGTTATACAAAGCTAATAGATCACTGCTGAGTCCTCTGAAGTTCCTTATTTGGGTCTGCTGCCTATTCCCACTACTATTGATTCCTCCTATTGATTGATTCTTCAATCAATCATAATTACTGAGTGCTTATTGTATGCAGAACTCTGTACTAAGGGCTTGGGAGAGTACAATGCAGCAGAGTTGGTAGGTAAATTCCCTACCAACGAGGAACTTACAGTCTAGAGAGCAAGACATATTAAAATAAAACTATGGAGATGTATAGTTCTGTATATTATTCTTCCTACAGCTCTCTACTTGTAAATAACCTCTACCTCACCTATTCTACCTGTGACTCCTAACCAACATCCTCCCTTATGTTTGGAACTCTTTCCACCTTCATATCCCACAGTTCACTTCATATCTCACCTTCAAAACCCTCCTAAAATCACATCTCCTCTATAATAATAATAATGATAGCATTTATTAAGCGCTTACTATGTGCAAAGCACTGTTCTAAGCGCTGGGGAGGTTACAAGGTGATCAGGATGTAGTCTTCATCCCCATTTTACAGGTGAGGGAACTGAGGCACAGAGGAGTTAAGCGACTTGCCCAAAGTCGCACAGCTGACAAGTGGTGGAGCCGGGATTTGAACCCATGACCTCTGACTCCAAAGCCCGGGCTCCTTCCACTGAGCCACACTGCTTCTCTGAGAAGCTTTCTTAGACTAAACCCTCATTTCTCCTATCTGTCCTCCACTGGTGTTACCTTTGCACTTGGTAGTATACCCCTTAAATACTTTGATACCACAGACCCACAGCCCTTATGTAAATATCCTTATACTCTACTATTTCCCTTATCTGTATTTTTTAAATATCTGTATCCCTTTCTAGACTGTAAGCCACTTGTGGGCAGGGATTACACCTACTGACTCTATTATATTGTACATTCCCAAGTGCTTGGAACAGTTCTCTGCACACAGTAAGATCAATAGATTGATTGATTGACCTTTAGCTCCTTTAGGGCAGGGAGTGACTTTTGCTTCTGTTGATCTCTCTCATGAAATAGTACATTGCTCTGGACTGTGTGCTTTCACTAAAGACCACTGAAGGAGAGTGGGAAGGAAGAGAAGGGAGCCATAAGCTTTATATTAGTCTTTGAGTTATTCATTTACATCAAGAAGACACACTCAGGGCCTAAAAATAGTTTTAGAATATGGAAGAATGAAGAAATTTAATTCTCTTCCGGTTAAGATCTGCATCTTTCCCTAGAATAGATTTGACCTTAACGTCAGTTTTTCTACTTGCAAAACAGCAAGAGCCCTTTTAAAGATTAATTCATATGTAAAGAGCCTAGGTGCTATGGTGCAGTGTGCTATGCAAATATTGAATGCCATAGACACCCCACCTTAAACAAGTTGGGTTGAACAATGGATTTATTTTCATAAAATGAATATGAAAACATTTCTAGTATTCAACAAGACTCTACAAAACGGAAATGTTTCCATAACAACTAAACAGTAATCTTTGTCTAAGTACGAGTAGCCATCATAAACATCTACTTCTGTAGGTAAATGGCAATCTGTTCTGCACCTTGAGTGGCAGGGTTATTTCTAATGTAACAGACAAGTCTGGAGTCTAAGATTTTAATGACCCAGAAATGCAATTACCTGAAAAATTACAGGGAAAAGGAAAGAGTTTTGATAATAAGCTTGTTATGGGCTGGGAATGTGTCTTGCTAGTTCTATTGTACTGTACTCTCTGAAGCACTTAGCACAGTGTTATGCGCATAGTAATCACTCAATAAATCCAATTGATTGATTGCAACAATGGTAGGGAAAGATGCCATCAGAGCAAAAATGAGATTAAAATAATTATCCAGTAACTTTGATAGTACAGGTCTTCAAATGACATAGATTGCAATATTACCCACACTAATCAGATAATTGCTCAACTCTTCTTTTTACCTCAATAGACCTAAACTATAAAACACATGATTTAGAATCTTCTTAAATGGAGAAGTCTGATCAGGTATTAGGAGCAGCATGACCCAGTGGAAAGAGCACAGGCCTGGAAATCAGAGGACATAGGTTTTAATCCTGGCTCTGCCACTTGTTCACTTTGTGACCTTGGACAAATCACTTAATTTATCTGTGCCTCAGTTTCCTCATCTGTAAAATGGGATCAATTCCTGTTCTCCCTCCTACTTAGATTGTGAGCCCCTTGTGACCAGCAACTGTATCTGACCTGATTGACTTATATCTTCTCCAACACTTAGAATGATTTTTGACACATAGTAAGGACTTAACAAATGATAATAATAACAATAATAAAGTATGATAGAATTGGGGGCATTTCTCTCTCGCAAATTATGTTTAAAAGTAGGGATCTTGATCATTATTATGCTTATTTGCAAAATTGAATTGTCAACTGAGGATAACTCCAAACAGGGAGAGTAGCCACTAGTATAATGAAGAAAAACATAAATGAGACAAAATAGAAATAGAAAGAAGAAAAATATTTGGAATGGAGTTGGGGAAAAGATCTGTAAATTAAAAAGTTCAGGCTGTCATTGCATGCTAAGCAGGGCTTACTGAGGTAAGGGAAAATTCACTTGATCCTATTTAGATTTCATCTCTGAGGGTACACAAGGACCGCAATTCCATCTAAGACTAAGGTGAAAGTTTGAAATTCAATAAAATGCATGGATTCTTTAAATATATCCAAATTTCATCATGCCTTCTGGAAAGGTAGCAGGATTTTCTGCTTTTTCTGCTTCTGAAAGTGGTAAAAATTTGGCATATATGTCAGAATGAGACTATCATGAATAGATATATGTATATTTACCAAGTCCATTAATATTCCAGACCAGCTTTAAGTCTCACAATCATTCCCATTCTGCACCCATTGCCCCTGCCCCTTCCTTTGTGCATGGCTTTCTTAGGGTCCTATCAATCAATCAATCAATCCTGCTGCCCAGGATCCCAAAAGTCATTGTACAGTGAGAATGAGATGTGATCAGGTTGGGAAGGAATCCTGGAAGGTGATTGCCATTTTTCTCCTTCCTGCATACCAGTCCCATCTTATCATTCATTTATTCAATCGTATTTATTGAGAATTTATTCTGTGCAGAGTACTGTACTAAGTGCTTGGGAGAGTACAATATAACAATTACCAGACAAATTCCCTGGCCACAGTGAGCTTACAGTCTAGAGGGGAGATATTGATATAAATAAATAAATTATGGATATTCACATAAGCATTGTGGGGCTGGGAAAGGGGATGAATAAAAGGAGTAAGTCAGGGGAACCATGAAGGGAGTTGGAGAAAATGAAAGGGGGGCTTAGTCAGGGAAGTCCTTTTGGAGGAGGCGTGCCTTCAATAAGGCTTTGAAGGGGGGAGAATAACTGTCTGTAGGATTTGAGGAGGGAGGGCATTCCAGGCCAGAGGGAGGATGTGGGTGAGAGGATGGCAGTGAGATAGATGGCAACAAGGCAGAGTGAGAAGGTTAACATTAAAGGAGTGAAGTGTGCAGTCTGGGTTGTAATAGGAGAGTAGTGAGGTGACATGAGAGGGGGCAAGGTGACTGAGTGCTTTTAAGCCAATCGTGAGGAGTTTTTGTTTGAAGGGGAGGTGGATGGGCAACCACTGGAGTGTCTTGAGAAGTGGGGAAACATGTCCTAAATGTTTTCATAGAAAAATGATCTTACCCTAGTACCCTATGTTTTGGTGGGTCCAGGACAGGAGGTTTGAAAGGAAATGGTGTGTCAGGGAAGAGACGGAATGGTTATGATGGGAAAAGATTAAAAATAACAGCAGCCATGTGGGGCAGGCTCAGCTTTGTGGGCTGGGCTGATCCAGTGGAGAGGAAGTTGGTGGGGAGCTCTGGGCCTGATGAAGAAGCTTTGGTGATAGGATATGTGGAGGTAGGTAGAGGGTACCCATTGATTAAAGGAGCCATGGTGTCCGGGAAGGGGGTTGAGGAGTATGGGGTTGGAGGGATTGGAGAAAGGAACAGGGGGAGGGCAGGGGGAGAAATGAAAAAAAATCAACAAATAGGTTATCTGTATGACCGGTGGAGCCACTAATAAAAAAAAAAAATGTCCAGGACCAGAAGTCAGAGATGCCGGATTGTCTTCTAACCCTGATCAACAGTTATTTTTATCACATGAGGGACAGGGCAAGAAGTATGGATTATTATGGATTATTCCATGCAATCCATCACCACTAGGGGAATATAAATGCAAATACACAACCTACTGATGTAGGTTGCCCATTCTTACCAGATAGTTAGCTAACTAGGTAAATAAATAGATCAATAGATAATTGTCCTTGGTATTCATAGAGGATACCACTGATGGCTAGGTCTCAACCATGCAGGTAAATGTGGCTGAAAAGCTGATATGGGATTAATGCACCCACCTGCCTTCTTTACAAGTACAAATCCTTGCTCAACAAATAGGTTTGCTTACACTAGTCTTTTCTTTGCTTTCAGTGCAGCCTCCTTACATCCCAATCTTCATGTAGCATCTACAAGACAGCTACCACTGTCCCAGCTTTTCCAGGCTGCAGGGCCGTCCCAGTGGTACACAGTGGGTGCTCAGTGAATGCTGTTGATGACAATGACTGAGTTGAAAAAAATTCCAACAGCAGAGCAAGAAATGCATCATCAATACCTGGAGAGAATTTGTGATTATCACACAAAGAAGGCTCAATGAATCTGTAGTCTGATGAGCAGATCAAACGAAAGAAATTGAGGGAGCCTATAGGCCTGAAGAGAGGCAGGAGGGAAGTCCCTCTTGCCCCCATACCTAAGGCTGGTAATTAATCCACACCGAAACTCCTTAGAGACATGCACTGCCCCTTCTACCTCAGCATCACTGCAGAGGCAAATGACTGCAGCCTCAGTCCAAAATAATGGAAGAACTCCTGCAGCATCAGTTTCTAGTCATGCCTGCTACCACAAAGGATGAGGCCTTTGGAGGCCCAGAGAACAGGCAAACATGTAATGATATGAACCTTGCTTCAATGTCAGGACATAAGAAATGCCATTCCTAGTTTCAGCCTAGTGCACTGAGAATGGCAGAAACGAGTGGTTGGAGGAATTGCATGGTGGCTGCCTTCTTCAGTATGGACCTAGCTGAGCTATCCAAAAGCCAACAGCCAGAACTTTCCTGGAACATTTCCTTACTTTTCCTCAGGTTCATGAACTCTAGTTCATGAATTTATTGAAGCCCTGTTTGAACTTCCTGGTATTTTAGGTGCCAAATCCCTGTGGTAAAAAATGCCTTAATTTTAGTGTCTGAAGGCTTGCTAAAAATCACAGGAAACAAGAAGAAAAAGGGAGAGAATTGACTCAGGGAAACTACTATGGTAGCTTTCCTGGCCAAGACTCTGCTTAAACAGATAGTAAATAAATGTGGAACACACTAGAGCTGATATAATTTCCTGCAGCTGCTTATGCTGGTGATTGTACTTTAGAGGCACATTCCCAAGGTGACATCCTAGGGATTAGGAACCAGTTTAACAGTTTCAGCAGAACACTATGAATGGACAAGAAGCCTGGGAAGACAGAGGTTATATAGAAGGACGCATTGGGGAAACACTATTATGTCTCAATATTCTTATCAGAAAAATACAATTTGATGCTGCCAATTCATTTTCAACATGAGCAGTAAAACACACAGATTGTCAAAGAAGTAGAATCCAATGTGTCCTTGAGGAGACTGACAGATGATGTGAGACAAAAATTGGGCATCTGTGTCAATCAGATTTCAGGAATGGTTAGCGGGGTCTACTGAGTAATTATTGTGTACAGTATCGTGTACTGGACATCCATTGAGTGCAGAAAACTGTACTGGGCATCTCCTGTGTGTAGAGCAATGCACTGAGCAACTACTGTGGCAGGACTCCACGTTGGACATCTAATTTGGGCAAAGTACTGTGCTGACTGCTTTTGATGAGCAAATTAGTAGATTAATTAATTGGTGATACTGAGCCTTTTAAGTGTGAATCTTTTTTCTAAGTGCTGGTGAGAATACAACATAAGCAAGAACCACATTCCCAGTCATCAGGGAACTTGACTGCAGGGTTCAGGGAGAGGTTGCTCAAGGCCCAGAAAACTGTCCCAAACATAAAAGCTTAAACTTTAGTGCTGGCTTTTGAGGAAGAAACTGCTGCAATGTGGCCCAGGGGAAAGAGCATGGACAAAGAGTCAGGAAACCTGGCTTCTAAGCCCAACTCTGTCACTGGTCTGCCTTGAGACCTTGGGCAAATCACTGACCCTCTCTGTGCTCCCGTTTCTCATCTGTAGAAAGGGGATAAGTACAGTGCTCTGCACACACGAAGTGGTCTGTCTCCCCCTTCTAGACTGTGAGCCTATTGTTGGGTAGGGACCATCTCTATATGTTGCCGATTTGTACTTCCCAAGCACTTGGTACAGTGCTCTGCACACAGTAAGAGCTCAATAAATGCGATTGAATGAATGAATGAATGAATATATGTTTTCCTCTTAGACTGTGAGCCCTTGGTAGGATAGGGACTAGGTCTGGTCTGGTGATTTCTTATCTACCCCAGGACTTAATGTAGTGCTTGGTACATAGTAATCCTTAATAAATATCATAATTAATTAATGCCATGAAAAACTGGATCTGGTGCCATTCCTGCAGAAATATGCACATATGAAGGGGGCCTAAATTTCACATATCTGCATAAGCTTTTACTCAACATAAAAAGCATAGAGGAAATGCCACAACTTTAAAAACATCACCAAATCACTATTTCCAAGAAGAAAGGTAAGAGAGCTGAGCAACAAACTAAAGGGGACTCTCCAGTTTCAAAATACTGGCAAGAGTCTAGCTGGGGTCCTTCAAAACAGGCTACTGAAGAACAGTAGTTCATAATGTAGCTTCAAACCAAATCACGGTGCAGCAGATATGATCCTTGCAGCACGACAGATACAGAAAAAGTGCAGAGAAAAAGACCTCTATACTGTGTTCATTGACCTTATAATAACATTTGACACCATCACAGACAGGGCTCTGGAAATTGTTGTAAAAATTTGGCTGTTGTGGGAAATTCACTAGGATCCTCAGGCCACTTGTTTATGGTTGGTCAAATTAAAGGAACCTAGGATGGTCCTGTCTTAGTGAAGCTGGGCTGAGGGGTAGGTCCAAAACTGTTTAAACTATTTCTATACTGCCACGTTTTAGGAGGCAATGAGTTATCAGAAGGCTGGAGTTAGAAAAATTTTCAATCCTGTAGGAAACTCTTCTAGGTCACCAGGGTATGAGCATCATTAACATTTTTCCAGATGTCAGTTATCTAGAGGCACAACCACAAGATGATTATGAATCACTCTGTAGAAGCAGTGTGGCACAGTGGAAAGAGCCTGGGCTTGGGAGTCAGAAGTCATGGGTTCTAATCCTGGCTCTGCCACTTGTCAGCTGTGTGACTTTTGGCCAGTCACATAACTTCTCTGTGCCTCAGTTACCTCATCTGTAAAATTGGGATTTAGACTGTGAGCCCCCAGTAGGACAACCTGGTTACCTTGTATCTCCTCCAGCACTTGGAACAGTACTTTGCACATAGTAAGCACTTAACAAATGCTATCATTATTATTCAGCATAGAGCTAAGATCTAACAGTATATCAGAAGAAACTGATAGTTATGTACCAGCCTATACATTGTAAAATCTACCAATACCAAATATTTTTACTGGTAACATATAATATAAAGCATTCACCAGAGACTGGGAACTAGGTAGCACACTCTCCAGTAACTTACGCATGCACAAATAGGTAGAAAACAGGATAAAAAGGCTAACATAGCTTCCAGTGTACTGTAATACTAAATACTGTGAGCTTTACACTCCATAACAAGTTGAAGCTATACTTCTGGATGTTGAGTTGAAGTGTGGGTAATCAACCTAACACAGCAAAGTGTGAGTCAGACAATGTGGGTAAAAAAGGTAACTAATTTTAATACAGAATATAGGAGCTGTGTTTGTTGGTGCAGCACAATGACCAACACATAGAGTGCACATTCCTGGTTTCATAGATGCATGTGTCAAAACTAGGGTGCTATTGTGGAATGCTAGAGTGTTGGCAGAAATAGCAACATTGAAATTCAAAAATGCTATCTTTGAAAACTTTTTAAAGGAGATTGGTGTGCATGGCTCTAACATTTGGATCTACTTCAGCAGATACATCTACTGAAGCATTTAAGCTAACAGCACATATGAACTATACCCAACATCCGATGACTGGTTAAGATCACCAACCACAAAGTCAGGTATTGTAATCAGCTCACTGGTATTGAAGCAATGCTTTTTGGCAACAAAGTTCTGCTAGACAGGATGTGTGAGGAGAATAAATCAGCTCCAATTCTATCTAACCATCCAAAAAATGCAATGGGAGCAGAGAGGAACTGTTACATGTAACTTTAACTATATTGAGTTTAATAACAATGGTGGTATTTGTTAAGTACCTACTCTGTACCAAGTTCTGGGGGTAGATACAAGGTAATAGGTTGGACACAGTGTCTTCATCAGTCTAAGGGGGAGGGAGAAGAAATATTTAGCCACGATTTTAGAGATGTGGAAACTGAGGCACAGATACATTAAGTGACTTGCCCAAGGTTACAGAGCAAACAAGTAACAGAGCTGGGATTAGAACACAGGTCCCCTGACTCCCAGGCCCATGTGCTTTCCATTAAGCAACACTGCTTAGGTCATGCTGCTTCCCATACTGCATTTACCAGGTACTGCTATGCCAAAAGATAATTTGAATTGTAACTTTGGAAAACTTTGGATCAGAATTTCTGGGTTTTATGTGAAAGGTAAGTTTAACTGAGTTAGATTAAGTTGAAAATTAAAATGTTTGAATTTTTAGTTAGCACCATGAACAACTGGAAATGTTGAACAGTGTCTTAAATTTTCCATTTTCATACGAAAGGTATCCTAGTGGAAATATTTCCTCATCAATCAAGCATGTCCATGTGATCAAACTGAGAGTTGAACACTTTATTTGTGAACTTTAGTAGCTGAAAAACCAGATGCCATCTTTAGAGATAGATTCAACCCTATTAAGCAATAGAAATTAAAAGTTATGAATGGCAAAACTGTTTTCAAATCATTACAGTTAAACCAACTCTCCCTGTACTGTGGGATAATATTTTCTTTAAGTTAATAGTTTAGTTTCGTAGCTGGCTGTGTATGCCAAACAAGACACTTGTACAGTCATTCAGACTTGTTCTTCTTAAGAGGGAGAGAGTTGGTGGCATTTCTTAAAGCCTTTTGTAAGGAGATCCTGCTTGTTGCAGAGGGGAATGGATACATATTGAGGGTTTAGATGACAGGGGAGATGTGTGCAGAAGAATGCTTTAGGATAATGTGATCTGGGCAGCAGAATCAGGTGCAGGTAGGAAAGGGAAAGACTTGAGGCAGGGAGACTTGATAACAATATTCAAGTTAGGATATAACAAGTTCCTGAACTGGCTTGGTGATCATCCAATTGGAGAGGATAGGGAAATTAGGGGGAGAATAATTGTTAGGATTGAGCAAAGGTTAAGTGTTTACTGCAGCATCAAAATATATAGACTGTAAACTCGTTGTAGGCAGGGAATGTGACTGTTCATTGTTGTAATGTACTCTCCCTAGTGCTTAGTACAGTGTTCTGCAAACAGTAAGTGCTCAATAACTATGATTGAATAAATGAATGAATTATTGTAATCAAGCATATTTTTATTGATATGACGAATACATCAGTACTTTGGTCAGGAAGTGGAGGAAAAAGGAGGACTGTGTGAAAGGTGAAGATAAAGAATTTGGTCTTTGTCAAGTTCACTGAAAAATCAAACCAAAGAAATGAAAAAAAAAATATTGGCTGGGCAGATGACATCTAAATAATTCTAAACAATTTTAGGAATAAAATTTCTAGGGATTGACTTTCCATCACCATCTTCCTCATGGTTGGAATATCCAAACTAAGTGACTCTAGTACAAATTAAGCCTCTTTTATTAAAATATGAAATGTTACTATAGTTGCCAGAAGATCCTGAAGTCAAACAATTGCACAGTTGAAATGGGAAGAAGAGACTTGAGCATACAGAATTAGAGGGAGCAGAAGAAACAGTTAAGAAAAGGATTTTAATTACTCCACAGATGGAGATTAGCCAACACTTAAACCCATGGAGTGAACAATCCACAGGTAGAATAGCCAGATTCCCTGTGCCAAAGATGGAACAGAGGCATGGCCTTAGGGGAGGAGGGCCAAAAATGGGGAAATGAGCAGAAAAAGAGAGGCAGAGGAAGAGAGAGAACAGTGGGCATAGAGAGGGAACATTTTGAAGAGAGAGAATATGAGGGGAAAGCAAATGAAATGAGAAAATGAGAGAGAGAGAAGAGGCTGGTTCAGTGAAGAGACATTGCTAGAGGGATAAAAGAGAAAGGGGAAGACATAGAAGGAGGGTATAATGCCCGACAGCTAAGCTAGGCTGTGCAAACTCAAAGCCATCAAAGACAAATGTTACTGCAGAGCAGGGCAACCAAGAGGAATCTTCTACGAGTCCCCTAACTGGTGCTTGGGATGTATGATGATTCCCTTGTCACCCAGGGGGTACCAATCTAGAAAATCAGCAAAGCTGGCAGAAATTTAAAGGGTGAATCTTTGGGGTTCACTAAGCTAAACTCCCTGAAAACGTTTCTTACGTTGGCCTAGTATTAAACTCAGAGCACTAGAACCCAGAGGATTCTTCTGTGCTTCTGATAAGTGTGTTTGCAGGGGCAAAAAGGGGATTATTTCATCTGGGAAATAGCCTGGGGTGAAGTCTGAAATGCCACACAGAGAAAGGAAGAGGAGAGGTTAGAGGGAAAGGCTAAAGAAGGAAAATTGGGGAATGAAAAGAGTAGTGATTAGAGTGAGGATTGGGACCCTGCCGTTAACCTCCTCACTGTACCTCATTCTCGCCTGTCCCACCGTCGACCCCCAGCCCACGTCCTCCCCCTGGCCTGGAATGCCCTCCCTCCACACATCCACCAAATGAGCTCTCTTCCTCCCTTCAAAGCCCTACTGAGAGCTCACCTCCTCCAAGAAGCCTTCCCAGACTGAGCCCCCTTTTTCCTCTCCTCCTCCCCATTCCCGCCCTACCTTCTTCCCCTCCCCACAGCACCTGTATATATGTATGTACAGATTTATTACTCTATTTATTTTACTTGTACATATTTACTATTCTATTTATTTTGTGAATGATGTGCATCCAACAGCTCCTACTCTATCCTAATCCTCCTTGACCTCTCAGCTGCCTTCGACACTGTGGACCACCCCCTTCTCCTCAACACGCTATCCAACCTTGGCTTCATAGACTCTGTCCTCATCTGGTTCTCCTATCTCTGGCCATCATTCTCAATCTCCTTTGCGGACTTCTCCTCCCCCTCCCATCTCCCTACTGTAGGGGTTCCTCCAGGTCAGTTCTTGGTCCCCTTCTGTTCTCTATGTACACTCACTCCCTTGGTGAACTCATTCGGTCCCAAGGCTTTAACTATCTCTACGCTGATGACACCCAAATCTACATCTCTGCCCCTGCTCTCTCTCCCTCCTTCCAGGCTCGGGTCTCCTCCTGCCTTCAGGACAACTCCATCTAGATGTCTGCCCACCATCTAAAACTCAATATGTCCAAGACTGAACTCCTTATCTTCCCTCCCAAACCCTGTCCTCTCCCTGACTTTCCCGTCACTGTACATAGCACTACCATCCTTCCCATCTCACACGCCCTCAACCTTGGTGTCATCCTCAACTCCGCTCTCTTGTTCACCCCTTACATCCAATCTGCCACCAAAACCTGCCAGTCTCACCTCCACAACGTACCAAGATCCACCCTTTCCTCTCCATCCAAACCGCTACCTTGCTGGTTCAATATCTCATCCTATCCCGACTGGATTACTGCACCAGACTCCTCTCTGATCTCCCATCCTCCTGACTCTTCCCAGTTCAGTCTATACTTCATGCTGCTGACCGGATCATCTCTGTGCAGAAACGCTCTGGGCATGTTACTCCCCTCCTCAAAAATCTCCAGAGGCTGCCAGTCAACCTACACATCAAGCAAAAACTCCTCACTCTCGGATTCAAGGCTCTCCATCACCTTGCCCCCTCCTACCTCACCTCCCTTCTCTCCTTCTACAGCTCAGCCCACACCCTCCGATCCTCTGCCACTAACTCCTTCACTGTACCTCGTTCTCACCTGTTCCGCCATCAACCCCCAGCCCACATCCTCCCCCTGGCCTGGAATGCCCTCCCTCCACACATCTGCCAAGCTAGCTCTCTTCCTCCCTTCAAAGCCCTACTGAGAGCTCACCTCCTCCAGGAGGCCTTCCCAGACTGAGCCCCTTCCCAGACTGAGCTCCCTTTTCCCCCCTCTTCCTCCCCATCCCCCCGCCTTACCTCCTTTCCCTCCCCACAGCACCTCTATATATGTTTGTACAGATTTATTACTCTATTTTACTTGAACATATTTACTATTCTATTTATTTTGTTAATGGTGTGCATCTAGCTTTATTTCTATTTATTCTGATGACTTGACACCTGTCTACATGTTTTGTTTTGTTGTGTGTCTCCCCCATCAGGACTGTGAGCTTGTTGTTGGGTAGGGACCGTTCTCCATATGCTGCCAACTTGTACTTCTCAAGCGCTTAGTACAGTGCTCTGCACACAGTAAGTGCTCAATAAATAGGATTGAATGAATGAATGAATGAATTTAGCTTTAATTCTATTTATTCTGACGACTTGACACCTGTCCACATGTTTCGTTTTGTTGTCTGTCTCCCCCTTCTAGACTGCGAGTCCGTTGTTGGGTAGGGACCGTCTCTATATCTCACCAACTTGTACTTCCCAAGCACTTAGTACAGTACTCTGCACACAGTAAATGCTCAATAAATACGATTGAATGAATGAATGAATGACCCTCAACGGACCACTCTCTTCCTCCTCTACTGCTTTCACCACCCACTGCTGCCAGTTATCATCAACTTGCTCCACCTTCACCTAACCTAGCCCCAGGAGGATTGGCCCTTAAATAGAAGGAAGATTCAAGTAATAGTCCAGAAAAGCCAGTTTTTCTGAGGTCTATGGGCCAGTGGGGCCCATGAGTCATGACTTCTGCCTCCCAAGCCTGGTAATGGTAGCAGTGCAGATGACATTGTTCTGATAGTCCTACAGACTTCTATAAATAACCTGGTCGAGCCACTTGGGCCAAGATAGCTACTTGGGCCAAGACTGTGAGGGTGAGAGCAGCAGAAGTGACTGCTGTTGCCATATTTGAAGTTAATAGATAGGTTGAAGCAAAGAAAACCAGATATCCCAGAACTGATGGATGGTCTCACTGTTGCGGGTTCCTCCCCACTCTACTTCTCCCCCTTCCTGGTACCCTGCAGTCACCCACTGCTGCTGTGGTGGAATTCTCTCAAAGTGGGGTGGTCACATCCAGGTCTTTTGGAAGTGGAATAGAAGCACTGAAAGTGTGACCCTCCCACTCACTGACAAAAACAATTTCTTTTCTTCTGGCCTTTACCCCTACTATCCCTCTCCTAAAACTCTCCCTAGATCCTGTCCCTTAGCTGACCCATAAATCCCTGTTTGTATGCCCTTTTCTTCCCCTCTCTCCCTTTTTTTTTCTCTCTAGCCCTCTCCCTTTCCAAGCCCTTTCAATTTTCAGTGGTGCATATCTGCACACACAAAAAATGTGGAGGGCTGACAAACAGAACACAGTGCCTAAAGGGATATTTAGGCATATTTTTTTCTTCAAGGTTAACCCAATAGGCTTTTATTTCACAGCCATCTCTAAAGCCCAATGTAGAACTGCAAAACGGTTAAGGAATAGAGAGAAGATACAGCATCATTAAGGAAAAAGTTGTCTAAGGCAACAGCAGAGTAGATGCTGATTTATCAATTAATTAGTCAATCAATCAAATTTATTGAGTGCTTACTCTGTGTAGAGTACTGTACTAAGTGCTTGGGAGAGTACAATATAACTGAGTTGCTAGACACGTTCCTTGCCCCAGTGAGCTTACAGTCTAGTGAGGGAGTCAGACATTAATAATATACAAAGAAATTGTGGATATCTACATAAGTGCTTTGGGGCTGAAAGAGGGATGACTAAAGGGTGCAAATCCAAGTGTAAGGATGACACATAAAGGAGAGGGAGAAGGGGAGATAAGGGCATAGTTAGGGAAGGCCTCTTGGATGAGATGTACTTTTAAGAAGGTTTTGAAGATGAGGAGAGTGATTGTCAGATATGAAAAGGGAGGACATTCCAGGGCAGAGGCAGGATGTTGGCAAGGGCTCTCAACACTCTCTGCTACTCTCCCATCCTTCCCAGCAGTATCCTCAAAGGAGCTCTCCTCCCTCCTCTCAAGTGCTACTCCAGCCACCTGTGCTTCTGACCCCATTCCCTCTCATCTCATGAAATCTCTCGCTCCATCCCTTCTCCCCTCCTTAACTTCGATCTTCAACCGCTCACTCTCCACTGGTTCCTTCCCCTCTGCCTTCAAACATGCCCATGTCTCTCCCATCCTAAAAAAACCCTCTCTTGATCCCACCTCACCTTCTAGTTATCGCCCCATATCCCTCCTACCATTCCTTTCCAAACTTCTTGAATGAGTTGTCTACACGCGCTGCCTCGAATTCCTTAACACCAACTCTCTCCTCGACCCCCTCCAGTCTGGCTTCCGTCCCCTACATTCCACGGAAACTGCCCTCTCAAAGGTCACCAATGACCTCCCGCTTGCCAAATCCAACGGCTCATACTCTATCCTAAACCCCCTTGACCTGTCAGCTGCCTTCGACACTGTGGACCACCCCCTTCTCCTCAACACGCTATCCGACCTTGACTTCACAGACTCCGTCCTCTCCTGGTTCTCCTCTTATCTCTCCGGTCTTTCATTCTCAGTCTCTTTTGCAGGCTCCTCCTCCCCCCTCCTATCCCCTTACTGTGGGGGTTCCTCAAGGTTCAGTGCTTGGTCCCCTTCTGTTCTCGATCTACACGCACTCCCTTGGTGACCTCATTCGCTCCCACGGCTTCAACTATCATCTCTACGCTGATGACACCCAGATCTACATCTCTGCCCCTGCTCTCTCCCCCTCTCTCCAGGCTTGCATATCCTCCTGCCTTCAGGACATCTCCATCTGGATGTCAGCCCTCCACCTAAAACTCAACATGTCCAAGACTGAACTCCCTGTCTTCCCTCCCAAACCCTACCCTCTCCCTGACTTTCCCATCTCTGTTGACAGCACTACCATCCTTCCCGTCTCACAAGCCCGCAACCTTGGTGTCGTCCTCGACTTGGCTCTCTCATTCACCCCTCACATACAGGCCATCACCAAAACCTGCCGGTCTCAGCTCCGCACCATTGCCAAGCTCTGCCCTTTCCTCTCCATCCAAACCGCTACCCCGCTCGTTCAAGCTCTCATCCTATCCTGTCTGGACTACTGTATCAGCCTTCTCTCTGATCTCCCATCCTCATGTCTCTCCCCACTTCAATCCATACTTCATGCTGCTGACCGGATTGTCTTTGTCCAGAAACGCTCTGGGCATATCACTCCCCTCCTCAAAAATCTCCAGTGGCTACCAATCAATCTGCGCATCAGGCAGAAACTCCTCACCCTGGGCTTCAAGGCTCTCCATCACCTCACCCCCTCCTGTCTCACCTCCCTTCTCTCCTTCTACAGTGCACCCCGCACCCTCCGCTCCTCTGCTGCTAATCTCCTCACCGTGCCTCGTTCTCGCCTGTCCCACCATCAACCCCCGGCCCACATCATCCTCGGGCCTGGAATGCCCTCCTTCTGCTCATCCGCCAAGCTAGCTCTCTTCCTCCCTTCAAGGCCCTACTGAGAGCTCACCTCCTCCAGGAGGCCTTCCCAGACTGAGCCCCTTCCTTCCCCTCCCCCTCGTCTCCCTCTCCATCCCCCCATCTTACCTCCTTCCCTTTCCCACAGCACCTGTATATATGTATATATGTTTGTACATATTTATTACTCTATTTATTTATTTTTTTATTTTACTTGTACGTATCTATTCTATTTATTTTATTTTGTTAGTATGTTTGGTTTTGTTCTCTATCTCCCCTTTTTAGACTGTGAGCCCACTGTTGGGTAGGGACTGTCTCTATATGTCGCCAACTTGTACTTCCCAAGTGCTTAGTACAGTGTTCTGCACACAGTAAGCGCTCAATAAATGTGATTGATTGATTGAGTAGGCAGCGAGATAGGCAAGATTGAGGTTGACATTTAGTGAAGTGTGTGGGCTGGGAGGTAGAGGAAAGTAGCGACATAAAGTAGGAAGCGTAAGGTAACTGAGGGCTGAGACTTCATTCATATAAGCAGCTCTGTTAATTTTAGCGTTTGGTAAATTGAATATATTAAGGTCTAGTAAATTGAATATATTAAGGTCTAGTAATACCTTCTGCGCATTTTCTAGCAAGGCAGATTCATGTTCCCCAGTTTAAAGTGTGAACAGCAAATGCTGTTCTGATTTATACAACTCTTAGATGGATTCAAAACGAGCAAACAAATGCATTTATCAGTCAATCATATTTATTGAGTGCTTACTGTGTGCAGAGCACTACACTAAGCACTGGGGAGAGTATAACAACTATACATATGAAATACTTATTTACTATATAGACTAGGAACCTAGAGAGGAAGAAAGCTCTACATTTCTTGTTTTTCCTTATTCCTCGGTGATTTAGGATTTCTTTTTACAGTTTGGCTGAGTTGGTAATCAATACCCCAATTTATATAAGATAGTTTAGAAGGAAATCTGGCTTCTCTCGCGGAGAGCATTTTTATGGAAAAATGAGACTAAAATGGTTATGCCACTAATACTAATAACTCCATAGTTCATCAGGACCAGTCTTCTTCTGCTAAGAATTAATGTGCCTGAAGAAAGAATGACTCGAAGGAATATCCTTTCACTCAGGAGAGCAGAGAGCCTTGCGGACACAGGGGTCTGGTCTCCCTTGTGCCTAATTGTCAATTAGGTGCTTAAGGAGGTTCATTAACTCTTTCAGGTCACAAATGCAATAATTCATTAAATGGTCCCTGGGGGCCTGCAACCACTAGTGCTTCTACATATCGTGTAGAAGCATAACTAGCTTCTACATATCGTCATAAAATCATTTATACGCATAACTACGGTTCATGCACCAAGCTGATGCAAAGGACAGTAAGATCCTATCCATTCATCCAAGTATACCTGGAAAAGCCAATGCCAAGACCAATCCTTCATTTCACCTGGGTTATGCACTGATGTGTTTTGACCTCTGCAATTGCTATTGTTGCTTTGTCTGCCTTTTAACTTTGAAATTCCTCTATCCAACTACCCACTCATCACCTACCTTCTCTCCCACACACCCACTCCTCACAAATCTGTTCTCTTCCCCCCCCAGTGACCTCCAATCTTTTGAGTCCCCTTCAGTTTTCTAAAGATATCATGCCCCCTTTGGTCTCCAATCCCAACCTACTTCTCTTGACACAAAATCTGATGGACTCAACACTGCCCTCTCTACTGAACTCAACTCCCCTCTCCCTCCACCAATGTTATATCAACTAACCTGCAGCCCTGGATCACTCCACAGTAGGCTTGCTATGCTCCTGGGCTTGAGCTGCAGATTGCTAAAGGTAGAAATCTAGACACTTGGCTGAACTTGTCCAAAAGAAATTCATCCTTACATA
Organism: Tachyglossus aculeatus; assembly: GCF_015852505.1. Lineage (NCBI taxonomy): Eukaryota > Metazoa > Chordata > Mammalia > Monotremata > Tachyglossidae > Tachyglossus > Tachyglossus aculeatus. The sequence continues at coordinate 21,938,469 of NC_052081.1, read as the reverse complement.
CATTAACTTTGCTCTTTCCTACTCCTGGGAAATTATTTCTCCATCCTTATTAACTCCCAAGCCCATTACCCATGTCAGTTGTTTCAAATATTTAACTGCCTCAACAAACCCTGTGTATCCCTGATACCCCTCCCCTGCTGTCACCATTTCTTGCTCCTAATGAACTGGCCATATATTTTATTGATAAAATTGAAGCCATCAGCCATGATCTCCCTAAAATCTCAACTGCTCCTCTCCAGTTCCTCCCCCCACTGACCACTCTTCAACTCTTTTAATTTTTTTTATTTTATTTGTTAAATGCCTTACTATGTGCCAGTCACTTTGCTAAATACTGAGGTAGATACAAGCTAATAAGACTGGACACAGTCCCACTTGGGGTTCACTGTCTTAATCATCATGTTACAGATGAGGTAACTGAGGCACAGAGAAGTTGTGACTTGCCCAAGGTCAAACAGCAGACAAGTGGCAGAGCCGGGATTAGAATTTAGGCTCTTCTGTCTCCCAAGCTAAGTTCAATTCACTACACCATGCTGCTTCTTCCACCTCTTCCAGCAGTATCTTAAGAGTATATCTCTCCCCTTCTCAAATCTACCCCCTCCACTTGTACCTCAAATGCCATTCCTTTGCATTTTATCAAAACATTTACCCCCTTCTTTCTTCCCTCCCTGACTTCCATCTTCAACCATCATTTTACAATGGCTTCTTCCTCATGACTTTCAAACATACTCATGTAACTATTATACTAAAACCCCCCAAAAAACCTAAAACACCTTTCCTTGACTCCACGGCTTCATCCAGTTATCTTCCCATCTCCCTCCTACTACTCCTCTTCAAACTCCTTGAGGGTCTTTACACTTGCTGCTTCAAATTCTCTCCTTTACTCCCTCCAATCTGACTCTGCTCCCTTCACTCCATGGAACCTTCCCTCTTTCAAGTCACCTTCTCACTGAATCTGAGAGTTTCTACTCCTTCCTAATTCTCCTTGACCTCTCAGCTGCATTCAACACTGTTGACTACCCTCTTCTTCTGGAAGCATTATCCAACTTGGCTTCCCTGACACTCTGGTTCTTCTCCTCCATCTTTCCTGCCAATCCTTCTCAACCTCTTTTGCAGGCTCCTCCTCTGCCTCCCATCCCAAACTGAGGGAGTCCCTCAGGCTAAATTCTGAATTCCTTTCTAGTCTCCATTTACACCTATTCCTGTGATGAACTCATTCACTCCCATGGCTTTAACTACCATCTCTGAGTGGATAATTTGTGAATCTTCGCCTCTAGCCGTGACCTCTGAATTCTTACATTCCCTCCTATCTCCAGGATATCCCTACCTGCCAACACCTCAAATTAAAGGTGTCCAAAACAGAACTCCTTATCTCCCAACCCAAACCCTGCCCTCCCCCTGACTTTGTCATCACTGTAGACAATACTACCATTCTTCCTGTCTCTTAAGCTCTTAACTTTGGCTTCTTTCTTTGATTTATCTCTCTCATTCAATCAACATATTCAATCTGTCACCAAATTTATCAGTTCAACTTTCACAAAATAGTTGAAATTCACCCTTTCCTCCATCCAAACTGCTACTACACAGATCCAAACATTTATCGTATCCTGCCTTGATTACTGTATCAGCCTTCTCACTGACCTTCCTGCTTCCTTTCTCTCCTCACTCCAGTCCTTACTTCACTCTGCTGCCCAGATCATTTTTTTTAAAGTTCAGTTTTCATCTTCCCACTCCTCAAAGACCTCCAGTGATTGCCAATGGCCATCTACCTCTGCATCAAACAGAAAATTCTCACCATTGGCTTTAAAATATTCAACCAGTTCACTCCCCAATCCCATCTTACCTCACTGGTTTCCTACTACATCCCAGTCTACATATTTTTCTCTTCCAGTGCCAACATACTCACTGTACCTTGATCTCATCTATCCTGTTGCCAACCTCTTGTCCCCTTGATCTTGTCCTGCCTCAAGCCCTGAACTCCCTCCCCCTTCATATATGACAGACCTCTACTCTGCCCACCTTCAAAGCTTTATCAAAATCACATTTCCTCTTCCTGTACTCCCTCTCCCTTTGGCATCACCTATGAACTTGGATCTGTATGCTTTAACCAATTGATAATTCACCTGACCCTCAGCTCCACAGCACTTATGTAACTTATGTACATATCTACAATTTATTTTAATGTCTGGCTCTCCTTCTAGACAGTAATCACCTGATGGGCAGGGAACTTATCTTCCAACTGTGTTATAGTATACTCTTTCAAGACCATAGTGCAATGCTCTGCACACAGTAAGTGTTCAATAAATATCATTGATTGTTTTTAGACTCCCTATCCTCCCCAAAACTCCTCTCAAAGAGCAGGACCTTTAGTCCTTGGTATGTCCACTTTTGTTGTCTTCAACTGTCCTCTGTTTTACCACCTAATTTGGGTCTATGTTTGAGTCATAAAAGTATTTGCTCTATCTTCATTCCTCTGGCATCATTCTATTTCAGTTCTCCATAAAGCAGTTGCTTGACTATCTTGACTATCAAGATAGTATTTTTTTATACTTCCTGCAAAATTGTTTATGATAAATACTGTTCCAATGTTGGTGAACTGTCCTCTACAACCACATTTTTAGTGATCTTATCTTGTCATTTGGAGTTAAGCTTGGTCCATAGGTGACCCTGAAGAAACTACTTAGGAAGCTGTAGATTACCTGTGTTCAAACACCACAGGTTGGGCACTAATACAACTTTGAAAACATTAAGCCAGAAATGAAGCTTGATGCCACTCTGCTATCTCTAATTTCCCTTAGAATCAATCCTCTTGCTCTGGTTTACTCCTTTATTCAAACATGCATTTTAGGTAACGTGCTGCTAAGGTAGCAGAATTCCAAGTTAGCAGACATGAAAAGGGCTTGATTTTTACTTATTCCCAATAATGAGGTGCATATGACTTGCTGAAGGCACAAGGGTGGTCTTCAAGAATGGTGTTGAAGCTAAGTATGCTAGGGTAGAAGCAGTGTGGCCTAGTGGAAAAAGCATGGGTCTGGAGTCAGAGAACCTGGATTATAATCCTGTTTGCTGTGTGACTCTGGATAAATCACATAACTTCTCTGTGCCTCAGTTACTGTATTCATAAAATCAAGATTAAATCCTATTCCCTCTGATTTAGATGGCGAATTCCACAAAGGACAGGGATTATGTTCAACCGGATCATCTTTTTTCTACCCCAGTCCTTTGAACAGTGCTTGACAAATAATAAGTGCTTAACAAATACTGTAAAAAACAAAAAACCTGGTATAGTACGCTGAACTAGACAAGAAGTAACAATGATTGACAGTTGATTTAATGCCCACATGAGGCACTCAAGGCTAATTCATGAAAGGCTGAACTTTTTGGAGCTTACCCCACCTAACATCCGAGACAGCAGTTGCTTCAGAATTAGTACAGCGTGTATTTGAAATAGAATTAGAATTAGAAATATTTCCAGTTAGAATTTAGAATTAGAAATAGAATTATTAGAAATGGAAGCAGCATTGTTGAGTGGAGAGAGCACAGGCCTGGGAGTCAGAGAACCTGGGTTCCTATATCAGTTCTGCCACTTATCTGCTGTGTGACCTTGGGCAAATCACTCAACTGCTCTGTGCTTCAATTACCTCATTTTCCCTCCATTTCAGATTGTGAGACAAAACAATGTGGGGCAAAGAGGATGTGCCTGACTGGATTACCTTATATCTGTCACAGCTGCCAATACACTGCCAGGCACATAGTAAGTGCTTAACAAATGCCATAAAAAAAAAATAGAAGCCAAACAAAAGATAGCCTGGGGTGCTCAGATTAACCCATCATTTTTAGAAATGTTTCTGGAGCCAAACTGGAAATGACTGCCTTGGTGTAAAGAAATAAATCAATACACCCCCAAGATCCATACTATGACCTTGTGGATTGCCTTGGTTTTTATTTTTCCCCTAACCCGTTTCTGGAGGGAGCACACTCTATAGCTTGCCATTTCCATTTGGCTCTGTTCAAAGCACTCGAGAGGCCATTTGTGTTTATTTGGCCTCTTTTGTGGATAGGGAGCTCAGATTTTAGTTCTGTTACCCCTTCCAGTGGAAACTTTTTTCTTTCTTGCTTTTGTTTTTTCCCTCACTTTTTTGATTGGACATATGTTATTTATGGGATATGATATGATATACTGAATTTCAGAATTGATTTTTATGTTCAACTATTGTAAAACATTTTTTGGTGCACTGATACCTCAGGGTGATATATATTTCCTTTACTGATGTTCTAACTTGGCTTTTTCTCCCAGTGCATCAAACCCTTTCTTCTATGTTTTCTTGTTGTTTCCCGTTGGCCTAAATTCATTAAGTAACAGGTATTCTGGCCCCTGGGCCAAAGAAAATATTGTACTTAGAGCATTTCAACTTAAGATAATGAAAGCCTTCATGTGACATTCATTCATATGTTTTGTATGATTTGGGACAAAATCCTATTTATTATCTTTTCAGTAGCAAGGCTGGCTAGTACATTATTTCTGATTGAGAAACAGAATAAATAATGAGATATTTTCCATGATTTCTTACTATACCACTTTTAGATTCTAATTGATTTAGTAAGGAAATTATATATTTCATGAAGAAAAAAGATCTCTTGAAATACAACCTAGAAGCTGACCACTGAGTAAAAAAAAAATGTTTCAGTCTAAATGTGAAGAAAAAGACCGACTTTTTTTACCTTGGGATGAAAACAGTAATGCCAATTGCTTTCTACTCAGCTCCCATAGAAGTGTAAGTTGGTATTAATATCAAAGCATTCTGCATATTTTTCATTCCTTCTTTGGTATTAAGCAAAGACATCTGACAGATACACAAAAGCTCCATAGTTTCCACTTGGATTGTACAAAGGCATCAACAAGTTCAAATCAGATTGAAAATTCATTCAACTATATTACCTTTCCTTGAGTTCTATAAAGGATTATCACTACAATCCTCTCCAAAATCAATTTATGTCCACTTATCATTTGCTTTAAGTATAAAGTAAGAGATTATTGGTTCTTTCTAGGGATGTAATGACTGCCACATGACTGACTCTGATTAGAACAATTCTTGGGACTGAAGAAGAGATAATAGATGTTATTCAGAGTTGTCTTTGATGCCTTTTTTAAAAGACTGTGTCATTTTTTCAAAAAAAGGTGAAAATATTAAAATTAAGAGCTTTCTTTGAAAATGGGACATACACAGCATGTAAATCCAAAATCCTTATGTTTTATTTTTAAAAGAAACTTGTTAAAACAAATGGTTGTAGTTTAAATTATGAGTTAATAAAATATCTGGCTTTCTCAAAGTAAAAGAGCTAGATCTTGACAAATAAATAATCCTTAAATATTATATATTGAACCACACCATCATATGTGATGAGCATGCTAAAAATCTCACACTTTATTTCCAATAGTATCCTATTATTATGACAAAACTCGAGGAATGACTTCGGGTAGAGTACCTTATGTAAGTCATTTTCTAAAATCAATTAGTTAATCAGTAATGCAAAGCACTTGGAAGAGTACAGTAAAATATAGACAGTAACTTGCCCTGTAGAACTTTACAATTGTATGTGGGAGACAGATAGTAGGAGGACATAGTAGAGAATGTAAATATGTAAGCTATAAGTGCTCTGGGAGATTGAGAGCACTTATGTCCCTATGAGGTGTGCAAGTCCTAAAATAGCACTTGTGGGGATCTGGGAAGGCCTTCTGGAGATCTGATTTCAGAAAGTTTTTAAGATGGGAGGAGCTGAAAGGAGAAGGAGTTCCAGTCTGGGAGTGGGGTGTAGACAAGAGGTCAACAATGAAAGATATGGGAATGAGTCACAGTGAGTAGAATATTTTGGGAGTAATGAAGAGTGGGGAAGTGGTAGAAGTGGATGGAAAAGTAGGAGGAAGAGGGGTGGTGAAGTGTCTTAAAACCAATGGTCAAGAGTTCCTGCCTGATACATGAAAGAATGGGAAAACCATTTGCAATTTTGGAAGATGGGAGCAGAATGATACATTAGAAAAATGATTCAGGCAGCCCAGTAAAGTAGGGATTACAGAGAGGAAAGACTAGAGACAGGGAACCATCAAGGAGGATAACACAGTAATCAAGCCGGCATATATGTGACTAGTCCAGATTGGTGGCCATTTAATAGAAGAGGGAGGGGCAATTTCTGGAAATGGTATGGAAGAAGTACTGAAAGAATTAGTGACAGAATGACTTTGGGGGTACAAAGAGAGGGAGGAGTCAAAAATAATCCATGGTTATGATGAGAGAGAGAGAGAGAGAGAGAGAGAGAGAGAGAGAGAGAGAGAGAGAGAGATCATGTTGTCAACTGTGATGGGAAATGATGGGGAGAGTGGAAAGAGTATGGTACTGGGCATCAGAGGACCTGGGTTCTAATCCTGACTCTACCACTTGTCAGCTATGTTATCTTGGACAAGTGACTTAATTTCTCTATGCCTCATCTGTAAATGGAGATTAATTATCTGTGACCTCCATTATAGGACAGGGACTGTGTCCAGGCTGATTATTTAATATCTACCAGCATGGCCTATTGTAAAGAGCATGGTCTTGGGAATTAAAGGACTTGGGTTCAAATACTAGCTTCGCCACCTGTCTGCCGTGTGACCTTGGGCAAGTCACTTAGCTTCTCTGTGCCTCAGTTACCTTATCAGTAAAATGGGGATTAAGTCAGTGAACCCCACTTGGAACATGGACTGTGTCCGATTTGACTAGCTGTGCTTAGTACAATCCTTGGCACAAAGTAAGTGTTTAACAAATACCATTATTAATACTGTGATTATTATTATTATTATCATTATTATTGTTTGGTTAGGTGGAGGAGAGGTTTTAGGATGAAAGTTAAGGAGTTCTGGTTTAGACATACTGAGCTTGAGGTGCAGGAGCAACATCCATGCAGAGTTGTACTGGAGGTAGAAAGAAATTCAAGCTTGTAGAGGAGAAAGGTCAGGCCTGGAGAGGTAGATTGAGAAGTCATTAGTTTAGGGTAGTAGTTGAGACTTGGTAATTGACTCCTCAAAGGTGGAAGTAAAAAGAGAAGGTAATCCAGAGCAAAGCCTTAAGGGACACCCACAGTTAGGGGATGAGGTATTTTTTCCAGGAGAATAGAATGGTGTATAGTGTCCAAGGCAGCCTAGAGGTTGAGGAGGATTAGGACAGAGTATCATCCATTAGATTTGCCAAGAGAAGGTCATTGGTGAGAAGAAAGACATAGAAGGGAGAGGTTTCAGTGGAGTGGGTGCAGAGGACAGAAATTGATTTGTCTAGGGCCAAGAAGGTAGTTGGAGGGGATCAACTGGAGGTAGCAATTTTATGCAACCCATTTGAGAAAGAGAGATGATAGTTGGGTTGTACATTGAGATACAGATAATGGAGGGTTTTTTTAAGGATAGGCTAGATATGGGTGTATTTCAAGGGAGAGAGGAAGGAGTCATTAAATTGAGCAGTTGAAGATGGTGGTTGGTTTAAAAATGGGGATAGATGCTTTTTGAAGGTGAGAAGTGATGAGGTTGGAGGTATAGGAAGAGAGGGTAGATTTTGAAATCTGGAGGGAGATCTCTTTCTGGCCTGCAGGGCCTCCCTCTCCCTCTGACACTGCCATCTCCAAAGAGCTGCATGTGGGAGCTCCCACAGGAAGAATGGTAATGTTGTCTCCACCGATGGGAGAGAGAAGCGGGGAGAAGGGAAGAAGACAAGTTCAGTTCTGAATATGATGAATTTGAGCTGGTACGGTGACTTTCAGGTACAGATGTACTAATGGCAGGAGAAAATATAAGGTTGCATTGAAGGACAGAGGTTAGGGCTGGAAATGTGGATTATGGAGTCATCATCATAGAGATGGTAGTTGAAGCCTTGGTACCAGATGAGCTCCACAAGGACGTGGGTGTAAATGGAGAATACTGCATCAGCCTTCTCTCTGATCTCCCATCCTCATGTCTCTCTCCATTTCAATGCATACTTCATGCTGCTGCCCGGATTATCTTTGTCTAGAAACGCTCTGGCCATATTACTCCCCTCCTCAAAAATCTCCAGTGGCTACCAATCAATCTGCGCATCAGGCAGAAACTCCTCACCCTGGGCTTCAAGGCTCTCCATCACCTCGCCCCCTCCTACCTCACCTCCCTTCTCTCCTTCTACAGCCCAGCCCGCACCCTCTGCTCCTCCGCCACTAATCTCCTCACCATACCTCGCTCTCGCCTGTCCCGCCATCGACCCCTGGCCCACGTCATTCCCCTGGCCTGGAATGCCCTCCCTCTGCCCATCCGCCAAGCTAGCTCTCTTCCTCCCTTCAAGGCCCTGCTGAGAGCTCACCTCCTCCAGGAGGCCTTCCCAGACTGAGCCCCTTCCTTCCTCTCCCCCTTGTCCCCCTCTCCATCCCCCCCATCTTACCTCCTTCCCTTCCCCACAGCACCTGTATATATGTATATATGTTTGTACATATTTATTACTCTATTTATTTATTTATTTATTTGTACATATCTATTCTATTTATTTTATTTTGTTAGTATGTTTGGTTTTGTTCTCTGTCCCCCCCTTTTAGACTGTGAGCCCACTGTTGGGTAGGGACTGTCTCTATATGTTGCCAATTTGTACTTCCCATGCGCTTAATACAGTGCTCTGCACATAGTAAGCGCTCAATAAATATGATTGATGATGATGATGATAATGATGAGAATAGATGGGGACCTAGAACCAAGCCTTAGAGGAGAGGAGGAGGGTCTGGTGAAAGAAACCAAAACGTGGGCAGGGAATGTGTCTATTTATTGTTGTACTGTCATCTTTCAGGCACTTAGTACAGTGCTCTGCGCACAGTAAGCACTCAATAAATTTGATTGAATGAATGACAGGAACTGTAGGAGGGAGATGGGGTGATTACTGGAAGACACAATGGGGTCAAGGGACTTTTTCTAGGATAGGAGATACATGGGCATATTTGAAAGAGGAGGGGAGGGAGCCATTGGAGAGTGAGTAGTTAAAGACAGTATTAAGGGTGGAGAAAAGGGAGGGGCAAGTGATTTACTAAAGTGCAAAGATGACACAAGAGGTGCACATGGAGGGGCTAGATAGGGGCAAATGGAGATGAGAGATCTCCTCTTGGCAAATGACTGGGTAGGATGAAAAAGTGGATCCTGGCCCATTTCTCCCCCTTGCAAACAGTCCGTAGAGAACTGCCCAGCCAACTCTGAGGAGGGAAACTCTGTCCCTTGTTTTAGGTCTCTAGACCCAAAATGGAGAATGGTCCTGAGTATCCTGAGGTTTCAAACGCTTGGCCCCAACTAATCTAAAAGAGTCAGGCTTCTTCCCCAACTAACTAGTACCCTCCTCTCTATCTTTAATCCTCCCTGAGATTAATTTTGTTCCACACTGCTGGTGCAGTACAGAAGGACTGACTTTCTGTCTCTCACTGTGAGCTAGCTCAGACTGATAGTGACACCTGCCAGGAAGGGGTTTCCCTTTCCCAAAAGGAGGAACAATGTGAGAGGTGGTGGGAGTTGGGATGTGGGTGTGGCCTTGATCCTTTTGGCAGAGTGGGCAGCAGTATTTGGCTCTGGCTGACTATCCTCCTAGTACGCTTTATGTCAGGGGATCATTCACCCTTTCGGAGCTGGTGACACAATCTGAGCCCCACCTCATGAATCAGGGGACCCTGTGGGCATGTCCCTCTTGCATGCCCCCACACTTAATTTTGGCCTGAGAATGACAAAAAAAGTCTAACTGGCAATCCCTTCCTTCTTGGAAGTGCATAATATAAAGCATTGGCTTCATTTGGTACTCCTAGTACTAGTTGTCATTTTTGTTTCTCCCTCTTTATGTCACATTTTTCCCCAAACCTCTGCTCCAGCATGGTCACCCCATTTATGATCACTGCATTTTACTCCAAGTTCAGCATTGCTACTTTAATTTTATTGGAATCAGCTTGTCCTCTTGTATCACTGCAGTGACTCTATCTGGGTTCTTGAAGGATCTTTCTTTTTCTTCATTAGTGTTAATCTTGTGGGGGTAGGAAAGGCACATACACGACTGACTATGCTAGATTTAGTTCTTTAGATATTCACTAACACTTCTTGACTGATTTAGAACAAGTAATGCGATTGTAGTGCCTGTGAACTTTCATTCAGAAGAGAGATAAGCTCAACAGAAGATTGTACCTTTCTGTGAAATGTCTGATAACAATAAGCCTTGCTTTGCTCAGAACTACATTATCCACTCCATCAGGGCCTGATCCATCCCTACAGACCCTTGGAGCTAATCAAATGAATCTCTCGGAACATACAGAGTATGATGTCATCACACCATGCAGCTTAAGATGTTATCGGGCAGCAGCAGTGTCAGTAAAGAGTGAGAAAACTCATGTAGAATCTCTAAGACCTTATCCCTTTTCTCCGCAACAACTTACATTGGAACCACCTAGGATGGGTAGGCTTACTTGATCTCCCGAACATCCAGTCTCCTCTAGTGACGCGTTAATCCCTTCTCCTCCCCTCTCCCCACCACCCACATGAAGCATTCTCCTCCATTTCTCCAATGTTCTCCCCAGGCTGGGCCACTGGTGAGCAGGCTGAGTGAGCCCAGAAACTCTGAGTAGGGAAGGAGGGCAGTCAGTTGAAGGAGAGAAAGTTTTAGGCTGGAAGAAGGGAATGAGCAAGTGGTTGACATTGGCTTATGCAAGAATGTGTGTAGACTGATCATTTTTGCAAAGCTCCAGCTCTACAAGATCACCCATTTTGATTGCTCACCTGGTTGATCTTTCTGTGAAGGTAACTGAAAACTACCACAACATTTGAGTTGTGTTTCACTGAAAACAAATGTGGGTCACTGGAATTTTCAAAAGTTAAAACCAATTTGTGAGCATGTTCTATTAACAAAATCTCTGACTGCATTTAGGACCTAGATTTGGAGTTTAGTTGGAGCTAGGAGTGGGTTGTTGATGGGGACTGAATCTGAATGGTTTGTTAGAATAATCTAAATGGATGACTACCAAAACAATCTCCCCAGCCCCAACTTCTGACCCACCATATATTTTTGCATTTGCTTCTGCCTCCAGAATATCCTCATATAGATGCCCTTTTAGCACTTTAAATTCAATAGGGCAAAAATGTAACTTCTCTTCTTCCTTTCTAAAAATATATCTTCTCCTATCTCCTATCTCCTATCTATATACTTTACAGAATATCATTATCTTTCTGGCCCCAGGGCCTTGCAACTTTGGTGTCACTTTTGACTAACTCCGTTTTTCATCTCCTGCATTCAATCTGGTTTTTCATCCACAATAAATTCCAGGTCAGTGTCAACAACTAACCTCAAAGGAGAAGAGATCAGGACCAAGTTGGTTTTGGATTCTGAGTCAAGAATGAATGAGAGACCCCAGGTGATACAAGCGATAAAAGTTTATTGGTTACAAACACTAATTTAAGTAGGCAAAGGATCAGATAAGCACCTGAAATGATTTCCTTGTAGATAACGTTTAGGCAGATATAGCCTCAAGCACCTATATCCATTCCTTAACATGCTTCAGGGTGAGCCAATTACAGTAGTTAGCTACTCATGCTCAGACAGGTTACCGACTTCCTGAATTCCCTGATCTAACTCCCGCCGGTCTTAGCACTGGTTTCCCCTGTCACAAGGGGTAGGTGCCCCAGGCCCAGACCAGCTGATGTCCTCTGTGCCACAGCTGCAAAGTAACCCCACTTCAGTCCAGGATCATATCCTCTGTCTACCCCAGCACCTAGAAGAGTACCTGGCACATAGTAAGTGCTTCACAAATACCACAATTATTATTATTATTGTTATTATTATTATTATCATTTCCCTTCACCAGATACAGAAATGTTGAGTACTGTCATGTCCTCATCTCGTGATTTTCCACCTACTGGGTTGACTTTGCCCTTGGGTACTTATGCCATGCCACCTCCCCAGTTAAGTAATCCAAGTGTCTGCATTTCTGGTGCCAGCTCCTGAATTACTTTGTTTGAGACCTTTATGAGTGTGGGGTTGATGGTCACAGTCAGCCCCTTCTGCACCATGCTATTATAGCCACCATTTTGATCTAAGCCCTCATCTCTGCCCAAGTGGACAGTCTCCTTAAATGAGACTCCAGACTATTTCTGCTTTAGTTATCATATTCTCAGCAGGCCACACCAATCTCACAAACTAATCCGTAGTATTTGAGCATCTACTGTGTGCTGAGCGCTGTTCTAAGGACACTAGAAATTGCAGACAAGATCCCTGCTCTCCAGGAGCTAACAATCTAGCAAGTACAGAAAGCCTTACCCACTCAAGAAATCCATTCATTGCCCATTTTTCTCTGTTTCAACTAGGAGTTCCCAATTATTGGTTTCAAATCTCTCTTCTCCTGCAGCTCCCCAAACTGCATTCTTCACCCTTACAAAGCTAACACCCTATTTGTATCGTATAGCATTCACCAGCCTTGACGTAGTTTCCCCTCTATGTCTCTGCTGAAAACCCACCTCCTCCTGGAGGCATTCACTGAAGTGACTCAACCTCACTTCCCTAATTGGTTCATCCCATTAACCTCTAATCACTTATTTGTTGTTTTGTTATTTATTATATGGTTCCTATATTTATTTAGTCATACTGTGCTTGCTTTTGTTACCAGTAAAACCACTGCTTTCATTTTCATTTTCATTCTATGTCACCTATCTGTGTTCTCCTGTCATCAGGCAGCATGGCCTAGTGGTATGAGTTTGGGCCCTGCAGTCAGGAAACCCGGGTTTTCATCCAAACTCTGCCACTGACCTCCCATGGGCCTTGGGACAAGTACCTTAGCTTCTCTGTTTTTATGGGGTAAGGTAATTGCTCTCCCTACCCCTAAGTCAGTACCTAATCAATCAATCAATTATATTTATTGAGCACTTACTGTGTGCATAGCACTGTACTAAGAGCTTGGGAGAGTACACAGTCCTTGCCAACCATGAGCTTAACGTCTAAGAAGGGGAGACAGCCATCAAAATATATAAATAAATTACAGATATGCTTAAATGACTAAGCACTGTCAGTTATTAACTACTGTTATTAACTACTTATGTAAACACTGTGTAAGCACCACAGTTATTATTAAGACCCCAGAGGGCAATAATAATGATTGTGATATTTAGTAAGCGCTACTGGGTGCCAGGCACTGGGGTGGGTACAAGCAAATCAGGTTGGACACAGGCCTTTGTCCCACATGGGGCTCACAGTCTCAATCCCCATTTTACAGATGAGGGAACTGAGGCCCAGAGAAGCAAAGTACTTGCCCAATGTCACACAGCAGACAAATGGCGGAGCCGGGATTAGAACCCGTGACATTTTGACTCCCAGACCCATGCTCTATCCACTAGGCTGTGCTACTGTGCCTTTCAATTTTCATAATAATTGTGATATATTTAAGTTCATACTGTGTGCTAAACACTGTGGTAAATACAAGATAAATACAAGAAGCAGCTTGGCCTAGTGGATAGAGTGCGGGCCTGGGACTCTGATGGATTTAGGTTCTAATCCCAGCTCTACCACTTGTCTGTTGTGTGACCTTGGGCAAATCACTTCACTTCTCTGTGCCTCAGTTACCTCATTCATTCATTCATTCAATCGTATTTATTGAACACTTACTGTGTGCAGAGCACTGTACTAAGCACTTGGGAAGTGCAAGTTGGCAACATATAGAGACGGTCCCTAACCAACAGTGGGCTCACAGTCTAGTTGAATGGGGATTTAGACAGTGAGCCCCATGTGGGAAATGGACTGTATCCAACTTGATTAGCTTGTATACGCCAACAGTGGGCTCACAGTCTAGATGAATGGGGATTTAGACAGTGAGCCCCATGTGGAAAATGCACTGTATCCAACTTGATTAGCTTGTATACACCCAGTGCTTTGTACAGTGCCTCACACATAGTAAGTGTTTAACAAATACCATAAATAATAATAATAATGATTAGGTCAGACCCAGTCCCTGCCCTACACGGGGTTCACAATCTAATGGGGAGAGAGAACAGGTATTGAATCCCCATTTTGCGATGAGAAAATTGAAGCACAGAGCAGTTCAGAGTCTGGTACAAGGTCACACAGCAGGCAATTGGTGGGGCTAGGATTAGAATTAGGTCCCCTGACTCCAAGGTCTGTGCTCTTTTCATTTGGCCACACTGTTTCCTGTGATGTCGATGAGGAAGAGGATAATGTTGTTGATGATAATCAATGCTTCAATACTAGCAGACGTACTGCAATCCAAAGACATAGTTGCTCTGGATAAATCATTCATTCATTCAATCACATTTATTGAGCACTTACTGTGTGCAGAGCACTGTACTAAGCGCTTGGAAAGTGCAATTCAGCAACAAATAGAGACAATCTCTACCCAACAACAGGCTCATGTCTTTCCATGCTAGGTTCTAATCCCAGCACTGCCAGTTGTCTAATCTGTGACCTAGGCTAAATACTTCATTTCTCTGTGTTTCAGAATCATCATTTGTAAAATGGGGATTCAGTGCTTGTTCTCCCTCCCACTTCGACTATGAACCCTGAGGGACAGGGATTGTGTCCAACCTGACTAACTTGTAGTTATCCCAGCACTTTTAACAATGCTGTTCCAACACATGCTTTCCAAATATAATAATAAGAATAATAGTATTTTAATGTTACACATAACAGTAGGATGACATGGATAAAATGATCAAGAAGCCAAATGTAACATCTAAATGGGATATATGCTTTGTATGTATAAGTACACACATGCACACTTACACATATTTGACATTTTCAGAGGTAATGTAACTGAGGATAAAAATCTAATCCATGTGTATGAGAGTCCCTGAAAAGACTGATGCATAAACAACCTACTCTGACACATTGTCTGCATTTAAGACTAAATCCTTGATGTGTTAATGCTCTCATCCTATAAAGAGTCAGTAACCTTTCTTCTCATATCCCAATCTTTAGGATGCCTTTGCTCACGGAGAGCAACCCCTCTTGTGATTGTTTCATATGCTTGTCTGTCCCCCTGCAACCACTGTTGTAGCACATTGTGTGAGATTCTGTAGGAGCATGGGGGTACACATATATGTACCAAAGTGTGCTGAAGGTGTACTTTGCTGTGTAACAGAAGCTGGGATATGAAGCCCTGAAGTACTCACTTGGAATATAGACAGACGGTCACTCTTGTGGGTATGTCTCTGTTTTTCACTTTGTTATACTATCTCCATTTTCCTTTCCTGCCTTCTTTCATTTCTGTAATCTTGGGCATTGTCCCACACACTCTCATCAAAAGTTGATTGCCAGAAAATATATTTGCTTTAATCTGCATACGAAATGTAAAGTTTATTATCGCATTTGTTTCAATGACTTTTGACTGATCATGATTTTTAGCACAAGAAATACAGCACATTCAACCAATTAAATTTAAAAAAAGGCAGCAACTGCTGTTCTGAGCAAATAGATACATGCTAATCCATTTTTTACAGATTTTAGATGATAACAGAGACCAGGAACATAATATTAATTAAATTAATGTGACAGTGATGCACAAATAATTAAAGGTGATTTTCCATACATTCACACTATGATTTTGAATACAGATGTTTTGTTTTTAATTAGGCCCATGTCTACATTTCACTAATTCTAAAAAAGCTTCAGAAACTAGATAAATTGGAGACAATAGAAGCTTGTAATCTGTTTTATTGCTTTTTCCTAAAGCAAAATAGGAATACAACCACTCACCCAAATTAGAACTCTCAATAGGACCCACTATGAAGACAATCAATCAATAAATCAATAGCATTTATTGAGGTCTTACTGTGTGCAGACCATTGTATTAAGTGCTTGGGAGAATAGAAAACAATAGAGTTGGTAGACATGAACTCTGCCCTTATGGAGCTTACAGTCTAGTGGAAGTGATGACAGGCAACTGGATATGGGGGTAATGTATTGCTGGAATAAAAGACATCACATCCTCTGAAGGGGTAGAGAAGGGGCAGGAGGGGGAGCATGAGGGCAGAGGAGACAATATTGTATGTGTAGGGGGATTGAGGAAGTCACCCGGCAGGGGTCACAAAGACTAGGGAGATATGGTGAGGGACAGAGGGAAGGGAGCAATTCCTTGGCCAGCTTTTTCCTAGTGCACAGCAAGATGAACATGGCTTGACCCCTTTTGGAAACAATGGAGCCCCACGGGATCCATATTGGCCTTGGAACTCAAGGTGAGGGGCTTTGGTCTGAGTGAAAGGGCAGCATTAAGGAGCAGGGCCACCATCTCCCTATCTTCACCCTGATCTGGCACCTGGTCTGGCATGTGCCTCTGGTCCCCAAGAGCCTCTGGACCTCCAGCCCACCCAAAGGTAGGGTTTCAATGAGGCTGAGGTTGGGGGTGGAGTCGTTGGCCTCCTGGAGACTCACACTACTTGGGGTCTCCATGTCAGGGGACGATGCTCCAGGGAACAGGTGCAAGCTATCCCACTCCTTCTGGTTCAGCATTGGCCACCCGATGACTATGGAGGTGTGGTGGTGGGAAGGAGCTGCTTCCGTGGGGACTGATGGGTCATCAGGTAAGTGCAAGTCTTGGCCAGTGGGTATAGAGCATAGAGCTCGCAAGGGTCTGAAGGTGATCTGTGGGGAGGCTGGAAGGTTGGGGTCTGTCCATTGGCCTAGCAATGCTGTTCTGAGCCCAAGGCGGTGGGGTGGGTCTTCCTGGCTGGTAGCCAACACTGTTTGCAATCAGGGAATACTGGATTAAGACACTCAAGATAAATCCATGTTGGTCAGTTTGCTTGTGCCTTAGGTTACTCAACAGCTTCCCTTACCTTTTGCTTCTGGTTCTAATGTTTCATCAATCGATTAACTGATCAGAGATAGCTATTGAGCACTTCCTATGTGTGGAGCGCAGACTGTATTCCAGAACTGCCTTTGTAATCATTCAGCCATTTCTATTCACCCTAGTGTGAATGAGTGTCTGTTCTGTACTTGCCTCTAAAGCAATGTTTCATGGTCTCCAGTTATATTCATTCAATCATATTTATTGAGTGCTTACTGTGTGCAAAGCACTGTACTCCTGACATCTGTTTTTTTCTAAATTGTCATGTGCTCTTTGATTTGTTTGTTGAGGCATAGAAATTCAGTAACCAAAAGGAGTTAATAGTTACAATTATTTTTAATATTCCTCCCATGAAATATTTGATAGACAAAAGGCAAAAAGTGGCTTATCTTTCCCTATCTGTGAATATTGTTCCCCTTCTCAACTTCAATGAGGTTTGTCTATTTAAACATAAACTAAACTTAACAGAGTCTTGTCAAGTGCAGTTAATTTTCACTTCCTAAATGATATTTAATAATATCGTTAATGATATTTAACAATAATGGGAGATGTCTTGGCTATTGTTGTTTTCACCATTCCCCATGTTTCCTTCTCTGTCATTCTTCTGATAGATTATAACACTCCTGTATTTACTAAGCACCTACTAAGCACCTACAATGTGCCTAGCCATGCCCTTGACCTTTGTGATATGCTGAGAACTATTCACCATCACCCAGAGGCCCAATCTTTAAGGGGAGGAGAAATCAGGGATGGAGTGAAAGAGAAAACACAGAAACAGTTAATAAAAGAATATTTGAGTCTGTATGGAGAGGGTTTTGGGCACCATGATGATGGGAGGTGCTCTTGAGGGGTATATCCTAAAGCAGTCTGGTTCCTTGGGGTTTGATCTGAAAGCTCAGGATCTGGATGGGGTTGCTTTCCTTTGACAGGAAAATTTAGGTTCTAAATTTTGTCACTATTTGGGGGTCAGTGGAATCTCTAGGAATCTTGGAATCTCTTCCTTAGGTTTGCCAAGATATTTGATGTATATCTTTATATCCTTCCCCTTTATTTTTTATCTTTTTCCCTCTAGCACATAAATTCTAACCTAATGACAAATCTCTACTTTCATTTGTCTATGTAATATAATGTGTTTTTTATTAGTTAAATACCATGTGTGGCTCATTTTACATCATTCTCTATGGGGAATATGATCATTCCCCTATTTTTCAGTGATTGTCATTTTCCAGGATTACTCAATTTCTTCAACGCTTTCCAGTGATCAGGGCTGAGCATATCCTTTATGCTGCATGTTAGATTTTAATATCAATGTTACATAGGTTTTTTCACTGCATTAACTTTACAGCTTAGCCTCGCCTAAGAAGAATCAAGTGCTATTACTCTTATGGCTGGTCTCTATTTTATTGAAGTTCATTCATGACCAAAGAGAAACAGGCTGTTTAAAAGCTAGTTAAACATTGTATAAATTATCCAAATCCTTGCTTAGCATTGGTCATATACTACCATTTCAAAATTCTTTGGAAGGAAACCACAGCGGCCATTAACAGAACTCGACTGCTCCATTGAGTTATTACATTAGAACCGAGGAGCAGAGTTGAAGCCAATGCACTTTCTTTATTCTGTGGATTTACTATCTAGGCAGTATTTTATTTTCAACAGAAGAGTCCCAAGGCTTTATGATTTATTTAATCTTTCTTACCATATTCACCCAAACCACACCTCACGTTACTTTAAATCATAGATTTATGGGGAAATTTTCAGACTTCACCATCATCTGTGCATGCAGATTAAGGAATATGACTGTTTAATTGAGTTAAATGCCTGATACAGAGCTCATAAATACTGAAGAATGAATTGCATTAGCAAAATGGTGTTTCTCAAAAAAAAAAGTCTGCTTTGAATTCTGGAGGGGTTTGGAGGGCCCAATGAAGGCTCAGGAATGTGAGTTAAGTGTTTATTCTGGAAGTAAACAGGGCTGTAAATTATTTGTGGGGAAACTGAAATCCTAGAGATTCTATAAGGATCTCGCTAGGACTTGCTGAAAGCCTGAAGGAACAGAGCACTTATTTCCAAGAAATGGGAATTAACCAAATGAGCTTAGAACTTTGTTGTTTCATTTTGATCCAAGACTGTGGAAAATCACATTGAATTTTGTAGTGCTGTAGTACGGTGAAAACAAATCCCATCCAGTCTTGGAAACTCTCCCAGTGAGACTTGTCTTAGGTATTTTGCCACGTCACCATAACAAATAAAAAAAAAATCCAGTCTATTGAAGGCTGTCCTGTGGCATGACAACCCTTTGGGAATTTTAAATTTCCTAGAAAAAAAACCAAAGTCATATATTCCCACTAAGCTATAACCTAAATCCACACAGTCATATTATTTTCCCCCACTTGAAGATTTTATTTTCACACTCCAAATGTTGTACTTCTGAATTTTCTCCTCTTTCTGTTCAACCCAGCACAACCGCCAGGCTTGGCGAAAGCCCAGGAATTATTGAAATTATACACTGGCAGGTAACTTCTGATGAAGGGATCAGTCAGAAATTCATAAAGTATTTATTTAACTGCCAAAAGAATTCCCAACCTCCCTTTCATATATGCTAGAATTGATGCTACGTTCCCGAGACAGGCTGCGATTGTGGCTGTCACCAAACAATGACATATTTCTTTTCTTCTCTTAAATTCTCTGTATCATTCTATATGAGGGCAATTTGTCTGTCATTCAGCTAAAACAGGGCCCGCTCACTACCCTCATTAAACTGACAGCACGGTTATTAGCAGTAAACGAAGCCAACAAGCAATGAATTTAGCCACTGTTTCATGGCGAGTGCCAGTGAGATTTTTTCAGTAATTAATTTGATAAATATATTAATTATGAATTGAGTTGACAGTACAATCAGATTGTCAGCCTTCCAGACAGCCTCTTGTGATAAGTAGCTTTGTGATGAAGTGGTCGGATTTCAAGACCTGTCATCCTCCTGTGTCAGTCCCTTATCACTGCCCTGGCCATTCACTCTGTAATTTCCTGTGTGTTGTAATTAAATGGTGGCTTTCTGATTGGAAGTGACTCCTCAAACTTAATCTCCCTTTGCTCTCAGAATGTAGCATAAAAAAGCCCTTTGTTTCAGAAGCTTTTAATGTTAAGAACGAGCTTTTTTATGCTCATCTTTGGTTTTGCTGCCAGTGTGTTTCAGGGAATTGGCTTGAAATCCCTCAGACGGGGGTGCTTAAAACTACTGTGCTCTGCTTCTGCTGAAACAGTCCAATCTGCTCTAGTGGGAATGGGACAAATGCACTATAAAGCGTGTAGCCCAATGTCCCTTTTGTGTTTCTGGAAAGGGAGGGATAGAGGGGGAGAGAGAGAGAGCAAAAGAGAGAGAGTGCAAGCCCTGTGCAATATACATTACGTGAAGGGTCATTCTGGGAGCTGCCTGCTAGCTCGATTTCTCTGAAATTAATTAGGAACCCTGCCTGGGGTCATTTGGCTCTGGAGATACATGCCAAGATAAAGTATTTCAGAAACTCTTCCATTAATAATGTAATTTGGTGGCAAGCATTTGGGTGCAGCACAAGGAATTATTGGTAATAGCAAATTTAGACTCCAGTGAAAGGAATCTGGGAAAGAGGAGGCACTGGGGTGAGTTTCAGGCCTACTGCATGAGCTAGGCCTAGACAAGGACTGTCCAGTGTTGTAGGCAAGGATGATTCCCTTCTAGCATGCTCACTTGGAGTCACTGATGAAGAGGTGCTGCCTGGCTCCCATTCTCAATAAATTTCCCTTTTATTTCTCTGGGCAATGAGACCCCTTTATTCAATGAACACTATGATTTCTACAGACATCAGTGTCACTGGCTCTCGCTAACTAAGTCTGTAAGTGAACAGTGAAGGGATCTTGCCAGAGAATATCATTTCAGGGCACCAACCAGCTACCCCACTAACCTAGAGAACACTTGAAGGTAGGGGAGGAGGTTGTTTAAGGAGAGAGAGAGTGAGAGAGAGAGAGAGTTCCACCACTTCTGTCCACCTTGTCCCGAGTGCCCACTTTTGTTGGAGAAGTTCACTCATCTGGAGAAATTGGAACTAAATTCTGAGCCAGGATATATGACACTTGTCCTGGAATCTGGGGGTCAAAATGGAACTGTTTGTAATCCTACATCATTCTAACTGTAAAGCAGCACTTTTATTCCACTCAGACTGTCAGCCTGAAATCTACATCTGTCTTCCTTTTTCCTAGGAATGCCGCTTAAAATTGGCTTGAAATTATCCTTAAAGGTTGAGATCAAGTTGCAGACAAAAACCATTTACCCAGAAAGGTTACAGTGACAGGAATCGTGTCCACTAACTGTACTGTACAATTGACTGATTGACTGTAGAATCCCACATTGTAATGCAAAAGACTCCAAACCAAGGCCCAGACTCCTGTGGCCTTTGGTCTGGAGTCACAGAAAAGTCTGGTGTGAATATTTAGTTTACAAACTAGAGAACATTCCATAATTAGATTTGTAAAAATGATCCACTGTTCTGGGATTTGAAATACACTAAGAAAAAAGTAATTTAAAAAATTCAAAAGTATTCAAAAAATAATTAATTGATGAACACATTGGAAAGGGCATACCACTCCTGAGTTAAATAAGCAGCTGGGCATGGAATGATGGTGAGAAGACACAGTTCCTAGTCTTCGCTCTGCCACTGAGTCACTAGTCACTCCCCTCAGTTCCGCTGTAATATAGGGATTCTTCCAAAGGGGATATCATGAAGACAAATGAAAATGTAAAAGGATTCTGAATTCACAGGAGAATGCTAGAGAAACCCAAAACATCATGATTGATATGGTTCCCATTCTCCTGAAGGAGAAAGTGAGGCCTTGCCAATTGTGTTACACACAAGTTAGTAGCAGTTTATGGTGATGGCAGTTAACGGTTTGGCTTGATCATGATTAGTTAGCACCAAATTTAGCAGTCGTCAATATCCCCCTTAGTCACAATTGTTTAAATTTCTGATTTCCACAATCCAGTTAGTTTTCTTAGCCAAACAAGACAATTTCTGCTCCTTTCTCAATGATTTTCAGGACGAATGATCCAATTTTACATAGTGAGTGAGCCATCAAAGCGATCCCTGAGGTAAGAGTCAGAGGGATGATTGCTTAATATTCCCTTTCACTTTGGCAGTGAAGTTCCAGACAATAATTCTTTTCTGGCATTATACACGATGGTTAAGTCCTTGAATCACTCTTATAGGAGGTCTTTTGCACTGCTAACTGCACAGGCATAGGAAGACAAGCCTCTCAGAATTAGCAAAGTGCTTCACACTGGCAATTAGAGAGAAGAAGATTTGAGGTTCCGCACTTACTTGGCAAATCATACATGCAACTAAGGATCAACAAAGAAGTGAATGAGATCACTAAATCCTGTCCCCAGGGTAGCGCATTGTCCATAATTATGGTAGTGGGGATGATGGGGATGATGATGATGGTGATGATAAGCACTATGTCAGAGATGGGAGACTCACTGTGTTCTAGGACCTTGCTATTTGACTGTGGGGAAGGAATGGGTCTTCCAAATCTGTATGCACTTAGTACAGTGTTCTGCATATATTAAGTGTTTAATAAATATGACTGATTGGTTGTCATTTTATATTGAGGGAATGCAAATGAAACTGATCAGGAAATCTAACATGGTAGTTTATGGGAGGACAAAAGCACAACAGTCAAAATGAAGATTAGACCTATAGCTACTTTCTGAACTTTTTCAGTTTGATTTGGTGTTGATGCCTACCAAACTCCCAAGGACAGCTTCGCTAACATCATTCAGCCTCTCTGCGCCTTGGGCCTCTTCCTCCCACCAGGCCAGGGACCTTATTTCCCAATATCCTTCTCTTCTGAGCAGCCAGGAATCGGTGGTCAGCCTAGCCCCAGTTCAGCTAGCTTGTTCTAATTGTTCTGACACCATCTTCCCAGGTAGCTCCAAACTAGGACAAACTGAACATTGGCTTGCTCAATCTCTCCTGGGGATAGTTCCTCTTGGCTGGGGCTGTCCCCAAGTGGGAGGATTGGTGGTTCTAGCCAGGGATCAGCCAGTTCAAACCTATCAAAACCCAATGAGGTATGCTTAATGCCAGCCAACCCTCCTCTGTAGACCAAGAAGAATGGTGAACCAAAGGCTGGGGCCAGCAGAGGCAGGACTTTACTAGACAGTTCATACTAAGAACACGGAGAGGTGGGAAGTGATGGGAAAAGAGGAAGTAAGGATGTGGCCAACAGGAAATGTAAACTCCTTTCAGGGGATGGCTTAGCTATCTCCTCAAAAGTCCACCACAGACTGGGCCTCCTTGTATAACATGTCATCTTGGCATGATTATGATCTGAAGGATGATGAGGATTAGTCTGGTATTGCTGGGCCCTATGGATGCAAGAGAACACAGAGAGGAATTTATTTGGTTTTAGTCATCTAGGAATGGCTTGGTGTGGAGCTTGATGCCTCCATTGCCTCCTGCTTTTCATACTGGAGATATGTGTAGTTCAGTTAAGAAGGATTCAGATAGATTTTCATGAGATTTTCCTAAGACGATAAGAGCAGCCAAAGTTCCAGAAAAAAATTCTGGGAGGAGGAGTAGGAGAGGGCCGGATGTATTTCAGGGTAATCTAGATTTCTCCCACATATGAGATTTCTGAAAGAGGAGTAACAGTTCTTGAAAGTCATATTGATATTTGTTTCAAGTAAGTACAGCAATGGGGCCATGATGACCTATTGGAAGCTTATCTCCTCCAAGAAGCCATCCTTGACTAAGCCCTCATTTCCTCTTCTCCCACTCTCTTCTGTGTCACTCTTGCAATTGAATTTGCACCCCTCCCTCATCCCCATGACATTTATGTACATATCTGTAATGAATTTATTTTATATTAATGTCTGTATCTCCCTCTGGACTGTAATCTGGTTGTGGGCAGTAAATGTGTCTACCTATTCTGTTGTATTGTACTCTCTCAGGAGCTTAGTACAGTGCTCTGCACACAGTAAGTGCTCAATAAATGTGATTAATTGATTGATTTACTGGAGAAGTGAGCTGTTTGTCTGTGGGATAAAGGTGTGGGGGCTTGCTTTCCTACCTTCTCTTATCTCTTACACCACTCTGGGTACTGATGCATCATAGTACATTGCCAAGGGAGCTGTAGAATCTCCTTCTCCAAGGATATTAGATAATCCTCTCGCTAGGATAGTTCTGTCTTGGATTTCTTAAGATGCTTTTCAAATCCAATCAGTGAACCAAAATGTAATCTAGATGATTGCTAACAACTTTGGACCTTTCTACATTAATGGATTAGCTCTGGAATTTGATGAGTACAGTCTTTAAAAGTGAGTCTGAATGAAGTTTCAGATAGCCTATCTAGTAGTAGTAGTGGGCAATAGTATTGGGAAAGAATACTCAGGTCAGAATTGGTCATAGTCCAACCACAAGCCACTTGGATAAAAAATCATTTGCATCACAATCATTTTTATCCCATGGATAAATCTTAATTTTGCCAAACTACACCTTTGCAAGTATTTTCCAATAGGATTTAGAGTTGAAAATGTTAAGCTCTTTGTGGGCAAAAATTGTGTCTTTCACTCCTGCTCCTGATCCAAAGTGTTTGACATACAGTAGGGGTGCAAATAAATACCAGTGACTGATTTACTGGAAAGTAGCCATTGAAGTGTGGATTCAGCAGACATATACCTAAACATATTTCATTCTCAGATGAAAGAGGGAGACATATACCATTCAGCATTTACCCTCAAATGGAAACCAGATTTATCAAGAAAGATGATGGTGATGATGACAGCGATGATGTCCTCTTGCCAAAAACGATGGATGAGCCTTGGCTGGAGACTTCAAGAACTAGAATTGCGTGAAAGAATTGATTATGATGATAAGAGCTCTTGAAGCAGCACTGGCACTCTCTTGTCCTTACCAGTCAGTGAGTGCATAAACCAGGGAGTAAATAAGGGGCCAGACAGGCAGTGTATTGCAACATTCACATAATCTGTAGGATTATTTTACTGCATCAGTGACTGTAGTAGAGTGCTGATTCCTTCTAAGCCCACAGGCTCATAGAAAGCCCTGTGGGGTTCTTCAGTCAGAAAGCTTCACCATGGATGATACAACCCCAGTGGGCAATTCACCTACTTGCAAAACTGAGCCTGGGCCGCAGGTCTCCTGCCTCTTAGACCCAGGCTGTTTTCACTGGACCATTTTTTCATTCATTCATTCAATCATATTTATTGAGCGTTTACTGTGTGCAGAGCACTGAACTAAGCACTTAGGAGAGTACAGTATAACAGAGTAGGCAGACACACTCCTCACCCACAATGAGCTTACAGCCTAGAGGGGACCAACACTGAGACCCAGAATAAGAGCCTAAAGGAAAGAAGATCTGGAAAGAAGGGATAAAGAGAAAGCTTGTTCTGGACAGGGAATTTGTCTGTTATACGGTTACATTGTACACTCCAAAGCACTTAATACAGTGCTCTACACAGAGGAAGTGCTCAATAAATATGATTGACTGACTGACTGATTAGTGCTTGAGGGGAATACAGCCCTAGTCATTGCATTTTCAGAGTCAAATTGGCCTACACTACCTAAAGAACTTGGGGCTAGAAACCCAGTGGTGATACAATTTTAAAATGAAAGGTTTTTTTACCTTGTTTTTTTCTACCTTCTGAAGTAATCTATTGACAAATTTAATAGATTATCTCAGGAGACAGTCATTTATATCATGCTCTTCTAAAAATACAAATTTCATTTCAATCATTTTATGAGCATGAATCCTAGTCCTGGTGTGCAAGACAGTTCTTGTTTTGTGAATTTTTTTCCACTTATGAGAAAATGGCAAGCAGTTCTCCTTACATTTATAGAAGCTAGTTTAGATCTCTTAGCAGTCTTTCTCCTAGCAGTGGGAAATACACTTAGTCTCCTCATCCACTGAAAGATGACCCTTAGCTGACTTCCTCATTTAGGTTCCTCTGGTCATTTTTGATTAAACATGGGGTAACTCATCAAACTCTATATAATTTCCTTGAATTATAAAAGGTGAAAATTATACATTTCACCTTATCATGGATGCTGGGAAGTTCAAAGAATCATGTACATAAAGTGTTTTGAAGTTCCTTAGAAGGTTCTTTGTAGATTTTGGGGTGTGAAGTGTTTATAAGGACAGTGTAGAAGTCATAGTTGAGAAAAATATAAAAGAAATGCTGAACTTTAGAAAACAATGAATAACTCTTAATGATATCTTATTGCATCACATGAACTAGCAATCAGCGTCCACTTCTTACAGTTCCTTATGTTTCAGATGTATAAAAAAATGTGCAACTGAATCCTGTGTCTTTAGAAGACAGCCTTCCATTCAATCAATCAAAGCCAAAATCGTGTTTCATAATCTGTTTTTGAAATATTTCAGCATAACATTTTTTATTGGGAAAGAATTAAAAACAGAAATTATAATTGTGCAAAACAGCAATACATGTAGTTTAAAAATAAACATCTAAATCATTGATAACATTTAAATAGTAATCTTAAAAATATGGAATCGTTTCTGCATAAGGTTTTGAAAAATCTTTGACAGGAAAGGATGTATTCATTTATCCCAAGAATAGCTTTTGAATTAAGAGTCTCAGATTAATATCAGAATTCAAGTTGAGAAATGTCATACTCAGTACAGAACCATTTAATAAGTGTTCACTGCAGGGTAACCAAATGAAAATATAGTTTTTAGTCAAAGTCCAGTTGTGGCCACTAATAAACACATGAAATAGCCAGAGTCAAATGCTAGCATTTAAGGTTTGCAAATCATTCCAGTGGTATACTGAATGCCTACTGTGAGCACAACAATGTACTAAGCACTTGGGAGAATTCAACAACAACAACAATAATGATAATAATTATACTATTTGTTAAGTGCTTACTATGTGCCAAGCACTGTACTAAGCGCTGGGGTGGATACAAGTACATTAAGTTGGACACAGTCCCTGTCACATTTGGAGTTCACAGTCTCAATCAATCCCCATTTTACAGATGAGGTAACTGAGGCACAGAGAAGTGAACTGACTTGTCCAAGGTCCCAGAGCAGACAAGTGGTGGAGCCGGGGTTAGATCCCATGACCTTCTGACTCCCAGGCTTTGCTCCATCCACTACACAATGCTGCTTGCCATATTATCATACATATGTCCCATGCACTCAAGGAACTTGCAATTTAATTGGAGAGGGAGAAAGAGAAAGTGAGATGAATTATTTACAAACAGTAGGAGTAGGAGGAAGATAAAGGATATAATAGTAGTAAAAATGTGTCAGGTTGGAAAAGAATAATTGACTATACAAATGAAAATTCATATGTAGATAGGAATTAAATAATTGATACATCTAGAGTGTTGTGAATTAATTGGGGTTGGCTTCCTGGAGGAGATGAGATTTTAGGAAGGCTTTGAAGATGGGGAGAGCTACAGTTTGGAGAGCTATAGTTTGGTGGATTTTGTGGAGAAATTACAAGCAGAGGGTCAGAGGAGTAGCTGGGGGGCTTTCATAGTCCAAACTCTTTCTCTAGTAATAAAAACCATACACGTGAGCTGATTTAATTTAGCTGACACTAGGCAAAGGGACCCATTAAAGGAGGGATTGGTGGTGTGAGGAAGAGAGGAAGAGGAACAGAGTAAGCAGAGGGTGGCAGAAATCAATCAGTCATGTAGAGGTAGAGCCAGTTGAAATTTTGCTGGCTGGTAAATTCAGAACAGTTGGTTCATTTTGATGACTATGCTAAAATTTTGAAGGTTTTAAAGTCACTTTTATAGTTCCTAGCTCAGTATTCTCTCAAACAGCAAATTTTGATGAGGTAGCATAATTTATGGAAACTGAAAACACTCAGAGCTTATTTCTACCATGATTGGGAGTTCTTAAAGAACATAGTTCATATAATTGATATTTCAAAATTGGATACTTAGATGTCGCAAAGGTCCCTCTACTGATGGCCATTTTACAGGCAATGCATGAAGTAAGCTGGAATCACATGGCCCATTGGAAAGATCATGGACCTTGGGAGTCAGAGGACCTGATATCTGTTCCTGGCTCCATCACCTGCCTGCTATATGACTTTGGGCAAATCACATAACTTCTATGTGCCTCAGTTTCCTCATCTGCAAAATGGGAATTTAAAACCTGTCCTCCTAGCTTGTGAGCCTCATGTGGGACAGGGACTGTGTCCAACATGATTATTTTGTATTCACCCAGGAACTTGACACATAATATGTACTTAACAAATATTAGTATTTGTTACTACTTACCCTTCTGACGTTGGCTCTGTAATAAGGAAAAAACCCACCAAGTTGTTTTGGGGCAACGAGCAGCAGTGGGGTAGTGGAAAGGGTGGCAGAGGAGGGGAGTAACTCCCCTCCCTCATGGAACCAGGCCAAAGGAGGTCTACAGCCCCCCTGTCCCCAGCCCCTGCCATATGCTATCTCTTTGGTCTCCAGCAGCCATAGCTTCACCTGCCCACTCTAATTCAATCAATCATTATTGAGTGCTTACTTTGTGCAGAGCACTGTACTAAGCGCTTGGGAAGTACAAGTTGGCAACATATAGAGACAGTCCCTACCCGACAGTGGGCTCACATTCTAAAAGGGGGAGACAGAGAACAAAACCAAACGTACTAACAAAATAAAATAAATAGAATAGATATGTACAGGTAAAATAAATAAATAGAGTAATAAATATGTACAAACATATATACATATCTACAGGTGCTGTGGGGAAGGGAAGGAGGTAAGATGGCGGGGATGGAGAGGGGGACGACGGGGAGAGGAAGGAAGGGGCTCAGTCTGGGAAGGCCTCCTGAAGGAGGTGAGCTTTCAGTAGGGCCTTGAAGGGAGGAAGAGAGCTAGCTTGGCAGATGGGCAGAGGGAGGGCATTCCAGGCCCGGGGGATGTCGTGGGCCGGGGGGTCGATGGCAGGACAGGCAACAATGAGGCACGGTGAGGAGATTAGCGGCAGAGGAGCAGAGGGTGTGGTGTGGGCTGTAGAAGGAGAGAAGGGAGGTGAGGTAGGAGGGGGTGAGGTGATGGACAGCCTTGAAGCCGAGGGTGAGGAGTTTCTGCCTGATGCGCAGATTGATTGGTAGCCACTGGAGATTTTTGAGGAGGGGAGTAACATGCCCAGAGCATTTCTGGACAAAGACAATCCGGGCAGCATCATGAAGTATGGATTGAAGTGGGGAGAGACATGAGGATGGGAGATCAGAGAGAAGGCTAATGCAGCAGTCCAGATGGGATAGGATGAGAGCTTGAATGAGCAGGGTAGCAGTTTGGATGGAGAGGAAAGGGCGGATCTTGGAAATGTTGTGGAGCTGAAACCGGCAGGTTTTGGTGACGGCTTGGATGTGAGGGGTGAATGAGAGAGCGGAGTCGAGGATGACACCAAGGTTGCGGGTTTGTGAGACGGGAAGGATGGTAGTGCCGTAAACAGAGATGGGAAAGTCAGAGAGATGGCAGGGTTTGGGAGGGAAGACAAGGAGTTCAGTCTTGGACATGTTGAGTTTTAGGTGGCGGGCAGACATCCAGATGGAGATGTCCTGAAGGCAGGAGGAGATGCGAGCCTGGAGAGAGGGGGAGAAAGCAGGGGCAGAGATGTAGATCTGGGTGTCATCAGCGTAGAGATGATAGTTGAAGCCGTGGGAGTGAATGAGGTCACCAAGGGAGTGCATGTAGATCGAGAACAGAAGTGGACCAAGCACTGAACCTTGGGGAACCCCCACAGTAAGGGGATGGGAGGGGGAGGAGGAGCCTGCAAAAGAGACTGAGAATGAATGACCAGAGAGATGAGGAGAACCAGGAGAGGACGAAGTCTGTGAAGCCAAGGTCAGATAGTGTGTTGAGGAGAAGGGGGTGGTCCACAGTGTCGAAGGCAGCTGAGAGGTCGAGGAGGATTAGGATGGAGTATGAGCCATTGGATTTGGCAAGCAGGAGGTTAACGGTGACCTTTGAGAGGGTGGTTTCTGTGGAATGTAGGGGACGGAAGCCAGACTGGAGGGGGTCGAGGAGAGAGTTGGTGTTGAGGAATTCGAGGCAGTGCATGTAGACAACTCATTCAAGGAGTTTGGAAAGCAATGGTAGGAGGGATATGGGGCGATAACTAGAAGGTGAGGTGGGGTCAAGAGAGGGTTTTTTTAGGATGGGAGAGACATGGGCATGTTTGAAGGCAGAGGGGAAGGAACCAGTGGAGAGTGTGTGGTTGAAGATGGAAGTTAAGGAGGGGAGAAGGGATGGAGCGAGAGGTTTCATGAGATGGGAGGGAATGGGGTCAGAAGCACAGGTGGCTGGAGTAGCACTTGAGAGAAGGGAGGAGAGCTCCTCTGAGGATACTGCTGGGAAGGATGGGAGAGTAGCAGAGAGTGTTGAGAGCTGGGGGGGTTGGAGAAGTGGGGGAAGTGACTTTGGGGAGGTCGGACCTGATGGATTTAATTTTGTTAATGAAGTAGGAGGCCAGATCGTTGGGGGTGAGGGAAGGAGGCGGGGGAGGAACCGGGGGTCTGAGAAGGGAGTTGAATGTACAGAAGAGCTGGCAGGGGTGATGGGCATGGGTGTCAATGAGGGAGGAGAAATAGTTTTGTCTGGCAGAGGAGAGGGCTGAGTTAAGGCAGGAAAAGATAAACTTGAAGTGAACGAGGTTGGCATGGTGTTTAGACTTTCACCAGCAGCGTTCAGCAGCTCGAGCATAAGAGCAAAGGAGGTGGACAGTGGCAGTGATCCAAGGCTGATGGTTAGTGGTACAAGAGCGGCGAAGGGAAAGGGGAGCGAGTAAGTCTAGCTGAGTAGAAAAGGTAGAGTTGAGAGCAGTAATCTGATCATCAAGACTGGGTAGAGAGGAGAGGGAGACGAGGTGGGGTGTGAGGTGCTCAGAAAGATGGATGGGGTCAAGAGAGCGGAGATCTCTGTGAGGGAGTAATATGGATTTACAGGGGAAAGGAGTGTGAGTGAGGAGGCAGGTGAGAAGATTATGATCAGAGAGAGGGATTTCAGAGTTGGTGAGGGTGGACACAGTGCAGCGATAGGAGATGATGAGGTCGAGGGTATGACCAAGTTGGTGAATGGGTGAGGTGGGGTGGAGCAAGAGATTGGCAGCATCGAGGAGAGATAGAAGGCGGGCGGCAGAGGAGTCATCAGGGATATCCATGTGGATGTTGAAGTCTCCTAGGATCAGAGTGGTCATGGAGAAGGAGAGAAGGAAGATGAGGAAGGGGTTAAAGTCGTTAAAGAAGTTGGAGATGGGCCTGGGAGGGCAGTAGATGATGGCTACAAGAATCTGGAGAGGGTGGTAGAGGCGAATAATGTGGGCTTCAAAGGAAGGGAAGGAAAGGGAAGGGGGAGGAGGGATACTGCGAAAGCGACATTGGGGGGCAAGAAGGAAACCGACACCTCCTCCTTTTCCAGTGAGTCTGGGGGAGTGAGAGAAGAAGAGGCCTCCACTGGAGAGAGCAGCAGAAGAGACCGTGTCATCCGGAGACAGCCATGTTTCTGTTAGGGCGAGGAGGAGTAGAGAGCTGGAAAGGAATAGGTCCAGGATGAACGGGATCTTACTTAAAATGGAGCGGGGGTTCCAGAGGCCACACTTGACAGCATCTGTCGAGGGAGGGGAGGGAGGGGGAAGGGTGCGAGGGGTGGGGAGGGTTTGGATTGGGATGAGTTGGCGGGGGCCTGGGTGGGGAGAATGGGAAGAGGGGTGGCGATGGGAAAGGAGAACTGGGATGGGGTGGGGGCGCAGAGGAGGGGAGTGAGGGGGCTGGGAGGGAGGAGCGGAGGACCTGCGCTGGTACAGAGGGATCCTTGGTAGGGGGTGAGGGGGAGTGGTCTTGGTGGGGGAGAGGGAGGGAAAAAGCTGGGTGGGTGAGGGGAATGGGAAGGTGAGGAATGGGAATGGCAGTTGGGAGCAAGGGAATTGGAAGTTCATGGTGAGTCAGCAGGGCATGTGACAGTACAGCGGGAGGTTAACAATAGAGATGCAGAAGCAATAAAACAGTAGCAATGATATAAGCAGGCGATGGTATCACAAGGTGTATTTAAACAATTAATATGCTATGGCAATAATAAAATTGGCAGATAATGATGTCACAGAGAGCAGATACAAACTACTCCACCCTGAAGCCCTGAGCTGTATGCCTAGCAGCTCCTTCAATGACTGGAAAGAGTGGAGGCCACAAGGGTTCTGGTTAAGTTGTGTTTTTTTCAGCACTGTTTAAATGTCTCTATTTCTCTGTGCCTTGATGATCTTTGAGAAGGCATATAGAAAAGATGAGAGAAAAGGAAAGAAGAGAAGAGGGCATGTGGATTTTTTTCTGCAGGATTTTAGGTGGGTAGAATGTATAATAATAATGGCATTTATTAAGCACTTACTATGTGCAAAGCACTGTTCTAAGCGCTAGGGAGGGTACAAGGTGATCAGGTTGTCCCACGGGGGGCTCACAGTCTTAATCCCCATTTTACAGCTGAGGGAACTGAGGCACAGAGAAGTTAAGTGACTTGCCCAAAGTATGTGCCAAGAGGGGGTTGGACAAATTGATAAATAAGCATTACTAGTTAGGGATGTAGAGGGAAACAATAGGGATATCAGAGGGTTCCTCTCCTTTCTAATCATTAGGGTACTCAGGCCATTCATTATGAAATTCCCCCAAGTGTTCTACTGCCACTGTCAGAGATGAAAGTCCCATGTGGATGGATGAGTGCATCACTGGTCTGATCGTCATCATCATCATCAATCGTATTTATTGAGCACTTACTATGTGCAGAGCACTGTACTAAGCGGTTGGGAAGTACAAATTGACAACATATAGAGACAGTCCCTACCCAACAGTGGGCTCACAGTCTAAAAGGGGGAGACAGAGAACAAAACCAAACATACTAACAAAATAAAATGAATAGAATAGATATGTACAAGTAAAATAAATAAATAAATAGAGTAATAAATATGTACAAACATATATACATATATACAGGTGCTGTGGGGAAGGGAAGGAGGTAAGATGGGGGGGATGGAGAGGGGGACAAGGGGGAGAGGAAGGAAGGGGCTCAGTCTGGGAAGGCCTCCTGGAGGAGGTGAGCTCTCAGCAGGGCCTTGAAGGGAGGAAGAGAGCTAGCTTGGCGGATGGGCAGAGGGAGGGCTTTCCAGGCCCGGGGGATGACGTGGGCCGGGGGTCGATGACGATGGTCGATGGGGGTCAGACCCAAGTCTGATCATGGTGGTCTTAATGTGAAGAGGAATAGAAGTGGATAGTGCAGGAGGAAGGGAAACTTAGAAGCAGATGATAGAACCTCCTGCTTCTGTTAAAGATATATAATCTGGATGTTGGGAGAAGGGAATGGCGTTCTTGATGGTAGTGAATCCCACATGTACTTAAATGCTTTTCAAGATCCCAGAACAGGGTTCCACTGTCTGGAGAGTGTTGTCTGGCAAGAACAGGTCTGGGAATGAGAATTGGATCCTAATCCTGTCTCTGCCACTTGCCTGCTCTATGCCCTTAGGTAAATCACTTAACTTCTCTGTGCCTCATTTTTCTCATCTGTAAAATGGAGATAAAATACCGATCTTTTTCTGTTACACTGTGAGGTCCATGTCGGAAAGAGAATTCTTTATGGTATTTGTTAAACTCTTACTCTGTGCCAGGCACTGTTCTAAATGCTGGGGTAGATATAAGGTAATCAGATTGGATACAGTCCGTGTTCATTCATTCATTCCATCGTATTTATTCCCACCCATGGGGTTTACAATCGTATTCCCCATTTTACAGATGAGGTAACTGAGGCACAGAGAAGCTAAGTGACTTGACCAAGGTCCCACAGCAGACAAGTTGGCAGAGCTGGGATAAGAACCCAAGTCCTTCTGACTCTTAGGCCTGTGCTCTATCCATCAGGCCATGCTGCTTCTCTTTGTCCATTCTGCTTATATGGTATCTACCCCAGCACTTAGTATAGTGCTTGACACATATAGTGCTTGACACATATTTAACAAATATCACAATCAGCATGATCATTTCATTGGCAATCAGAGCAACTGGACTAAACCCACAAATTTTTATCATGCCCCTCGGTTTTCAAAAACTCATGTTTCATTTATTACCTAACTGGATTTAGTAGTTTGGAATTAAAAACAAAAACAAAATAAAAACTGGTTTATTTCTACAGACTAATAAAAATATGTAAATTTTGCAATTTGATTCAGGAGTCACCAAAACACAGAAACCAAAGGGAACTTCAGAGCAGGTAACGTCAATAAAAATTGTATTTCATTGATTAACAGTTTCAGAAAGGTAAGTCTATTCACATAAGCTAAAACATGCATGGCCCAATTCTTATAACTTGGAAAATCTGAAATTCTTCAACAAATGTCAAATAAACTGACTTGCCTGAAGGGAAAAATAGTGAATGGATGCATGTGCTTGAGTTCTGCTTCCCAAAACTAATGAGATCTGAACAAACAGAACCAAACCAGGCTGATTATGTATGCAATTGCTGCAGCTAGCAAAATTCAAATAAGAAATACCTGCAAAGTACTTAAACACAAATTCAAGTTGAGTATTTATAGAAATTCTTACAAGCTCAAAATGCAGAGATTCTGGATATATTTTCTCATTGTTCATTCATTCATATTTATTAAATGCTTACTGTGTGCAAAACTCTGTACTAATCACCTGGGAAAGTACAATACAAAAATTAAGAGTGACAATCCCAGCCCACAACAAGAGGGGGAGACAGACATTAATACAAATAAACAGACATCAATGGAATTAAATAAAATTACAGATATATACATAAGTGCTGTGGGGCTGGGAGAAGGGGGAAGAGCAAAAGCAGCAAGTCAGGGTGACACAGAAGGGAGTGGGAGATGAGGAACTGTGAAGCTTAGCCTGGGAAGGCTTCTTGGAGGAGGTGTGCCTTCAGTAAGCTTTGAAGAGGTGGGGGGATTGAATAACTTGCAACGCAGGAAACACTTTTATTACACATCAAGAGCAAAACAACTAGAAGACTGTCAGATGAAGATTTTGCAAAGTCAATCACTTCCAACCTTTTAGGCAGTTTTCCTAAAACCAATAGTAAAGCTGCCACCAGATGGCAGCATTTTTTTCTCTCCCAGAAATGAGGTGGGATCTACTAATTCCTGATCGTTCTGGGGAATATTGTCAGCCAGGAAAGTAGATTTGGATCCAGGTACACCAGGCAACATTCTGCCAAAGGATAAGAGCAGGTGCAAATCCACTAGAAATATTCAGACCCTTCTCCAAACCCAATAATTTTAAGCAAGGGAACCTTCAGATACATGCTGGCCAAATCTGCAAAGAACTGTTTTCTTTGTAACTTCCATTTTGACCCAAAGATGTTTGGAAAAAAGCACCATTATTTCAAGGACCATGCCATGAAGTATTGTGAAACTCACAGGCTTTGCTATTAGTTCTCCCCTTGGGTTTGCCGCAGGATTCCTAACATCAGTAACACCTGGAAGAGCAGCATGGCCTAGGGGAAAGAACAGGGGCCTGGGAGTCGGAGGACGTGGATTCTAATTCCAGCTCCACGCCTGCCTGCTGTGTGATGTTAGACAAGCAACTTAACTTCTCTGTGTCTCAGTTCCCTCATCTTAAAAATGGGAATTTAATACTTGTTTTCCCCCCTACTTCGACTGTAACCCCTCGGTGAAAGGGACAGTTCCCAACTTGATTGACTTGTATCTACTCCAGCACTCATAGCAGTGCTTCTAATATAGTAAGCATTTAAACAAATATAATAATAATAATGATATACCTGCCGGATTGACAGAATCACTTTTCTCTACTCAACCGTCACTCTCTTCCTCCTGTCGCCACATTTTGAGAGCCCTCAGGATTTAGACTGACTAAATCTAGTGGTGGGGCAGAAGGGAAGAGTCAAGCTACTAGGATTCTTTGGTGGTATCTGCCCATCAAATATGTGACCAATCAACCAGGGATATTGCTGCAGATGCAGGCACATTTCTGTTTATGAAGATACTCTTCACAGGATAGCCTAATGTTTTTGATCCCAACTATGCTGAATGGCAAAAACCACTACCACCATCCATCAGCTGGCAAACATGTCCATGGCCTAATGGAAAGAGCATGGGCCAGGGAGCCAAAGGTCCTGGGTTCTAATCCCAGCTCTGCCACTTAGCTGTGTGACCTTGGGCAAGTCACTTCACTTCTCTGTCACTTCACTTCTCTGTCTCTCAGTTACCTCATTGTAAAATGGGGATTAAGACTGTGAGCCTTATGTGGGACAGGGACTGTGTTTTACCTAATTATCTTGTATCTATCTCAGCACTTAATACAGTGTCTGGTAGTAGTAAGCACTTAACAAACACCATTAAAAAAAGAAAAGATTAATGGAGTAAAGTGGATGTAAATTCTGTGAAAATTTTCAACCTGCTATTATGGGTGGCTTGTGAGGACACAAATTATCTTTGGTTTGGCTTCAGAAAGTTGTTGGTCAAATACTAGTATGCATAAAAATTGAACCGGAATACTTTAAATTGATCATTTTCCAAAAGAACTCGTGTCCAGAATGACTAACCTAAATCTCACTCTGCTTGAATAATTTTCATATTGTTTTTACCATCACTGATATATTAAACCATGGGAATAAGAAATAAAATTGAAAATGGAGACTATAATATTTAATGTTGAAAACCTATGTATACATTGTGCTTGTAAAATTCCACTAGAGCCATTTTTGTTTTGATATAAAGACTACAACCCGGTAAAAACAAAGGTCTGCAGTTTAGTACTAAGGATGATTTCTAAAGTTGCAATTGCATGCAGGTGTGTGTTTGTCAAAGTGGAAATGCTTGGCATAATGCTCCAGGGAAAATCAAAAAGTAATATCTCCGTAGCTTAAAAGAAATCAAATTTTCCCTTCAGAATGACATCTCAGGAGACTGTGGTCAACTTCAAGGTGCCTTTATCTGACATTCCATTAGGAAAGAAACAGGAAGAAGAGCTGGACTCTAAAGGTAATACAATAAGAGTTTGTAACAGTCACAGGAGTATCAGTTACTATAAGCCAAGCTGTGCAGCAAGAAGATTAAGATGTGGATTACCTACCACTTACTATGTGTCATAAAGAAAAGAATAGTTTCAGCTACAAGCCGTATTTAATCTGGAACCAGTGGGCTTTTCTTGAAAGGATGAATGAAAGCATTTTTAAGCATGTTTTAAACAGTCTATCATAATAAAGATTGAGGAGAAGCAATACGGAATGACAGAAATGTCAACAGTGGCTTTTAAAGGATTTCCTGACAAATGACCCATTGTGAAAATGAAAAGAGAATATTTTACTGATGCGCTATGCATAATTAAGAAAACACTATGGTCCATTTAAGGAATGTATGCACTTCTTTAAGCCAAACTTGCATTACAGAACTTCAGAGATGTGCATTTCTGACAAATGCACTATAATTTTAAATTCTGAGAGCATAGATTGGCCTAATTGCCAAATGAACACACAGAAATACACTCTAAAACTGTTTTGATCTTCATCGGGGTGAAGGGAACTATTTCTTCAGGGCTCTGGACAGGGTGCTAAAGAAGAGACGGGACAAGGTCTGTCCTTAATCCTGCTGGGGTTTGCCCAGGAAAAATATTGCCCTGGGTACCATGGTTGGCAAGAGCAGGGGGTTGGGGGTTGGAGGGGGGAGTGGACAGCCCCACTGACATATTTAGAATTGCCTACCTATTATTCACCTGAGATTTTTTCAGTGTTGAAGAGTTTGGGGGTGGGGTGGGGGAGGGGAAGTGGAAAAGGAGAAATGGCAGGAAGGGGCTTTGTCAGATCAAATTCTTCCTCTACCAAAGAACAAATCCATTAAGCAACCCCTCCCTGAGTCATTCATTAGGTGTTACGCAGGGATCTATAACAGAAGGTTCATCTCAGAGCGACTTAACTAGGAGACACAGGAAATCACTTGTACAAAAGCTACTGGCTAGAAATCCTGTCAGATAGCTTCCTACCATATATTTTCTGGTATTTCCTCAAAACCAATCTTTCCATTGATAAAAAATTCAGAAGTGAGAGAGGACTTTTCATATCTGTAAGCATGTTCATATACATATTTGAAGTACATATGCACAGTACATCACTGGAGTCAAGTCCTAACATTCACTTTCTAGTTCAAAACCCATTAAAATGCTTGTGATGATGAAATTAAAGTGTCATGGTTACCTGAGTTAATTTATTCTAATGTCTCTTTAGTATTTTGAGTTATTCATCAGATGATTTTACATTTAAAACCTGGACTGGAAACTCTTTTTCCTGCTGGACTTACAGGAGTGTCATTTTTCAAAATATTATGAGGTCCTTGACTGTACTCCTTTTCAATTAATTATATTTGCTTGGGACTGGTAAGTCCCAGAATTATTTGCCCACCTGGAATCCTCTAAGTGAGGGTGCTCACAATCAAATGTTCCTTGTCATACTAAACTTTTAGTCCATTGAATTCCCACCAATTTTCAGTCCCAGGAGTCTGTTCTCATTTTTAGAGGACAGTTTTCTTTTATAGGAATAGGTCTGCAAGGCAATTTAGCATTGCTCCTCATAGTCAGATCTCAGCCACATGACTTAAATGTACTCAGCATTTGTGTGGGGGAAGAACTGACGCCCCAGACTCAGGGATGTTAATGGAATAAACAAGCAAACAAAGTGATATATAATCGGTCCAAGAGACAAGAAACAGAAAACATGGTCTTGGGAGTTCACCAACGTAACTTCAGCATCTTTTTACTTCTCTTTTTTGCTATTTGTTAAGTGTTTACTATGTGCCAGGCACTGTTTTAAGCACTGGAGTAGATACAAAGTAACCCCTGTAAATCCGTATTACTCCCTCACAGAGATCTCCGCTCTCTGGACCCCACCCATCTTTCGGAACGCCTCACACCCCACCTCGCCGCCCTCTCCTCTCTACCCAGTCTTGATGATCAGATTACTGCTCTCAACTCTACCCTTTCTACTCAGCTAGACTCGCTCGCTCCCCTTTCCCTTCGCCGCTCTCGCACCACTAACCCACAGCCCTGGATCACTGCCACTGTCCGCCTCCTTCGCTCTTATGCTCGAGCTGCCGAACGCTGCTGGCGAAAGTCTAAACACCATGCCAACCTCGTTCACTTCAAGTTTATCCTTTCCTGCCTTAACTCAGCCCTCTCTTCTGCCAGACAAAACTATTTCTCCTCCCTTATTGACACCCATGCCCATCACCCCCGCCAGCTCTTCCGTACATTCAACTCCCTTCTCAGGCCCCCGGTTCCTCCCCCTCCTCCTTCCCTCACCCCCAACGATCTGGCCTCCTACTTCATTAACAAAATTAAATCCATCAGGTCCGACCTCCCCAAAGTCTCTTCCCCCCTTTTTCCAACCCCCCGGCTCTCAACATTCTCTGCTACTCTCCCATCCTTCCCAGTGGTATCCTCAGAGGAACTCTCCTCCCTCCTCTCAAGTGCTACTCCGGCCACCTGTGCTTCTGACCCCATTCCCTCTCATCTTATGAAATCTCTCGCTCCATCCCTTCTCCCCTCCTTAACTTCCATCTTCAACCGCTCACTCTCCACTGGTTCCTTCCCCTCTGCCTTCAAACATGCCCACGTCTCTCCCATCCTAAAAAAACCCTCTCTTGACCCCACCTCACCTTCTAGTTATCGTCCCATATCCCTCCTACCATTCCTTTCCAAACTCCTTGAACGAGTTGTCTACACGCGCTGCCTAGAATTCCTCAACAACAACTCTCTCCTCGACCCCCTCCAGTCTGGCTTCCGTCCCCTTCATTCCACGGAAACTGCGCTCTCAAAGGTCACCAATGACCTCCTGCTTGCCAAATCCAACGGCTCATACTCTGTCCTAATCCTCCTCGACCTCTCAGCTGCCTTTGACACTGTGGACCACCCCCTTCTCCTCAACACGTTATCTGACCTTGGCTTCACAGACTCCGTCCTCTCCTGGTTCTCCTCTTATCTCTCCGGTCGTTCTTTCTCAGTCTCTTTTGCAGGCTCCTCCTCCCCCTCCCATCCTCTTACTGTGGGAGTTCCCCAAGGTTCAGTGCTTGGTCCCCTTCTGTTCTCAATCTACACTCACTCCCTTGGTGACCTCATTCGCTCCCATGGCTTCAACTATCACCTCTACGCTGATGACACCCAGATCTACATCTCTGCCCCTGCTCTCTCCCCCTCCCTCCAGGCTCGCATCTCCTCCTGCCTTCAGGACATCTCCATCTGGATGTCCGCCCGCCACCTAAAGCTCAACATGTCGAAGACTGAGCTCCTTGTCTTCCCTCCCAAACCTTGTCCTCTCCCTGACTTTCCCATCTCTGTTGACGGCACTACCATCCTTCCCGTCTCACAAGCCCGCAACCTTGGTGTCATCCTCGACTCCGCTCTCTCATTCACCCCTCACATCCAAGCCGTCACCAAAACCTGCCGGTCTCAGCTCCGCAACATTGCCAAGATCCGCCCTTTCCTCTCCATCCAAACCGCTACCCTGCTAATTCAAGCTCTCATCCTATCCCGTCTGGACTACTGCACTAGCCTTCTCTCTGATCTCCCATCCTCGTGTCTCTCTCCACTTCAATCCATACTTCATGCTGCTGCCCGCATTATCTTTGTCCAGAAACGCTCTGGACATATCACTCCCCTCCTCAAAAACCTCCAATGGCTACCGATCAATCTGCGCATCAGGCAGAAACTCCTCACCCTGGGCTTCAAGGCTCTCCATCACCTCGCCCCCTCCTACCTCACCTCCCTTCTCTCCTTCTACTGCCCAGCCCGCACCCTCCGCTCCTCCACCACTAATCTCCTCACTGTACCTCGCTCTCGCCTGTCCCGCCATCGACCCCCGGCCCACGTCATCCCCCGGGCCTGGAATGCCCTCCCTCTGCCCATCCGCCAAGCTAGCTCTCTTCCTCCCTTCAAGGCCCTGCTGAGAGCTCACCTCCTCCAGGAGGCCTTCCCAGATTGAGCCCCTTCTTTCCTCTCCCCCTCGTCCCCCTCTCCATCCCCCCGCCTTACCGCCTTCCCCTCCCCACAGCACCTGTATATATGTATATATGGTTGTACATATTTATTACTCTGTTTATTTATTTATTTATTTATTTTACTTGTACATTTCTATCCTACTTATTTTATTTTGTTGGTATGTTTGGTTCTGTTCTCTGTCTCCCCCTTTTAGACTGTGAGCCCACTATCGGGTAGGGACTGTCTCTATGTGATGCCAATTTGTACTTCCCAAGCGCTTAGTACAGTGCTCTGCACATAGTAAGCGCTCAATAAATACGATTGATTGATTGATTGATTGATTGACAAAATCCATGCCCCACATAGGACTCACAGTCTTAATCACCATTTTACTGATGAGATAACTGAGACACAGAGAAGTTAAGTGTCTTGCCCAAGGTCACACAGAAGACAAATGGAAGAGCTGGAATTAGAATCCCATCCTTCTGGCTCCAGGCCTGTGCTCTATCCACTATGCACACTACTTCTCTGCATTTATTTTGATGGATACTGTTCTACAATTTCAAACTCTTAAAGACAAAGTCTGAGAGCACATTTTTAATATGTGGTTGTGAAGAGAGATAATTCAGAATTGCAGGGTGCTGGGGGAGAGTGTAGGAGAAAAACCTTATAATTGACAACTAAGAGGGTTGGTGGGTGCGGGGGGGAGAGAGGGCAAAGAATGTTCTTTTTAACAAAGGTGTTGGCTTGTGTGAAAAGTCCATCAGGCCAGAACTGTGCAAGCCATTTACTGTGAAGATGATATCAGCGGTGTATCTTGTGGAGGGAAAAAAGAGGTGGCCCTGGGCCCAGGCATTGAAACCTCTAATGTACCTGGGGAATACAAACTTGAAGAAGGGTAAGGCTCAGAGGTTGGCAAGATCACTCCCATGATTCTGTGAGGCAGGGAGTCAGGTCTCCTCTGCTTACTGTAAAACTCCAAGTGAAACCACAGCCAAGGGAATGGGCTTGGCAGAATCAGCAGGGAAAGAAGATCCTGTTGAGCTTGACTCTAGTCTGGCACAGTGAAGAGACATGAGAGGTGTAGAATAAGTTGGAGGCCCCTGGGCCCTCCCCCACGCCCTTTCTATGAGGCGGGGTGTGGGGCAGGGTGGTGGCAGTGGGTCAGGGAAAGGCAGAGATAGAATTTGCCCATCACCTGATTAATATCTGACTTACTTCTTTTGATTGAAATGGCACAGTTCATAATAAAGTTGTACTAGCCAACTATTTATTGCATTTATTAAACCAACTATTTATTAGCACTTATTAAGCACCTACCATGTGTGGACCATTGCAAGGGCATATCTATGTGTAGATCACTCAACTAAGTGCTCAGGAGAGTGTAACAGACATAAAAGACAGGGTTTCTGGTCTAGAGATGCCTATGTATGAATGGAAGAGACTGGAAAACACCACTAATTTATAAATAGTGGAAAGAGAATTAAGGAAAAAAAGCTACAACAGATGGTACAACAAATGTAGGGGAATAAATATTTATAACTAAATGCTGAGGGCAGCTATTGGATTGATGTGACCTGGGGTGTTGGGAATTAATTGAGGAAGTCTCCTTGGAGGAGGTTGGGTTTTAGAAGAGTTTTGAAGCTGGTGAGGGTCATGGCCCAACATATTTGAAGTGAGACAGAGATCCAGGAAGGGTGAGGTCACTTGGGTAAAATGACCATGTTTTCTAGAGTTCAAGTTGAATCGGGGACAGTGATTCCAGGTGACAGAGATGATGGTTAAAGTGAGGTGATGAGGGCAGAAAATAGCAGGAGGGTGAGAGGAAATCAGAAAGAGATGAAGGAAAGTACATAGAGAGATAGTG
Organism: Tachyglossus aculeatus; assembly: GCF_015852505.1. NCBI lineage: Eukaryota > Metazoa > Chordata > Mammalia > Monotremata > Tachyglossidae > Tachyglossus > Tachyglossus aculeatus. The sequence goes on along the minus strand of NC_052081.1, from coordinate 21,895,753 downwards.
AGGAAGAGAAGGAGAGGAAGAGAGAGGGAGACAGTCAGACAGAGATATGGAGAAAGGGAGAAATCGGAGAGACAGTCAATCAGGGGCTTTAGGCCATTCAGACCAGACACAAACACACCATTCAATCCACCATTCAACACCACACAAACACACACATACAAACACACACACATGCATGCAGAAGCACAAAACTCTGCACAAAGACATAAAACACTAACTCAGATAGATATGCTCAGTATGCAGCCAAGCAACAGCCACAGTAGGAGGTGAGTGAAACAAGAGTGCCTCGGTGCAGTAGATGGCATGGTGCCTGGACATTTAGAGGTCATGCATAGAGGTTGCCCTACATAGATCAATGAGCTGCCTGTCACTTGGCCAAAAGAAGGAGGAATTCTGGGAGCCAGGCGTATTTCAGTTGTATCGTCTCCTCTCATTGCTCCAGGCCACTGTGGATTTGAGAACCCGGTCTTACAAACAATATTGGCCACTAAACCTGATGCTCCCTTACAGAGCATTCCATTTAAATTCAGATGATGATGGACTCCCCCACCCCACCCCAGTAAATGATGGGCAAACTCATTCCAGTACCTAATTCTCTGTGCTAGATGATGCCAGCATCAATCACACTCTCTGGTCTCTGCAAGTCAGGTTCCCATTGGGTCAGAACAAGTAAGTAGGCGTGAAACCCTAAACTGGCCATCTCCCCTTGGGAGGCTTGTGCAGCCCTAACTTCAGAACAGACTAACCTCACATCCATGTAACTACTAAGTCCATTTGACAGTCTCTAGCAAGACCAACTCAAATGGAGAGTGGACACCACACTGGGTTAGTTTGTGAAAATAAACCCAAGACCTTATAAGCCCATACAAAATTATCTCCGAGTGAAAGGGAACTATCATTTACCTGGAGAGTGGCCAGTTCCTGGGGTGGACATACCATATTGGAAACATTTCCTAGAGAGAATTCTAATTTTTGTATGGAGTTTGCATATAGTTACAAACAAAGTTCATGCTAATGGTAATAGCACATGTACCCAGTGCTAATGCTTTCAGAGTTCCACTATCTTGGATGGTACTTCAGCAACAGTATGCCTGGAGGTTGGAAAAGTGAGTTCCTCAACCCCTCTAGTCCAGTCTCAATACCTCAAGGCTGCTTTGGGGATCTTCAGACAGGCAATGGGAAAAGTAAGGGAAGAGACCAATAGCAGTCGTCAGTATTCTCAGGAGCTGGAAGGGAGGGCAGTTATAAATTTCCTGAGCACAACAGAAATTTGCCTAGAGAGAAGACAACATTCTGAGCTTAGAGGCTCCTGAATTTAGATGACCTTCTGGGGCAGAACTGGACTTTGGATCTGTCATAACTGATGAGCACCTGGCTTTTACTTGCTCTTTTATGATCAAAATTAAAACACATCTCCATTCAGTTCATAAATGCGTTCTAATGCTCTCCACTCTGACCTTTAGAAATGCCATTGCTAGCTGGAACACTCAGGGGCAGTTGAAGGATATTTTTTGGCATGGTTCTGCCTGCACTAGAATGTGCCTATATTGGAAATGACTGTCTCTGAATCCTCAGCCCTAATATCTGAGATCGCATCACGTATCATTAGAAATGGACAGCTTCATGCTGCTGTTAGAAAATGAACTAAGCAGCCACCTCCTATCCAAAACTGAATCTGCAGTGTCTCACTGACTAGTCTGTAACAAACCCTTCATTCTCTGCTACGTCATGCAGCTGAGCGGCTCTTTACCAGAGGCAGCGTTGCAGACCTTTAATCAAACAAACATACAAGGGAGCTCAACTACTTAACTGCTTGCTTGTTCTTTGGGTTAAGATAGCCAAGTGGAACAAAACAAATTTTATCCTCCTCAGGACAAGGGCATTCCTTTCTGTTGCTCTCAACAAAGGGCAGCCCAACAAGCAGGTACAAATGGTTTGCTATCTGTGTCACTGAGAAGTGGAAAGCAATTTGTTTCTATTAAACAAGATGGTTCCATTTTTTATTTTGGCTTTTTCACTCTGCAGCCGGTGCCAATCACAGACTTTAATCTGAAACCTCCACCCCCCTTCCTCCCCAGCCTCACCCGGCTGGGTTTACCCAGGCCTTAGGAGAATTCTCCTTGCCCTCCCACTCTCTCCTCTTTTTTTCTTTGCAGAGGTAATTGTGAGAAGGCAAGCGGAGGCCCTGGGGTATTTGATTCAAAACACAATCCTGCAGTTCTCAGAACTGTACAAAGAATAAACTTGAATGCGACATTGAGTTTTGTCAGACTGCACCTGCTAGCGATCCTTCTTCTCCTCCAGTTCACCGTGGGGTCACTTTATGCTTGAGTATACTCAGTGGCAAAGAGAGCTACTATGTTTTCAGTTCACAGTGAGATTAAATCTACAACGTTTGACCTGTCTAATTTATTTTGTGACTGATGGAGCAAGAATAGCCCTTGCAGTGGTTAAATTTGTGTCTATTTCTGTTCCTAAGCAAAACACAGAGTTTATTTCTTACCCTTACCAGCCACATTTTACCTAAAGTGTTTGTGGCAACTACATAAATACATGAATAACATTACATTTTTCGGTTTGGAAAAGTGAAATCAAGAAGATATCACTTCACCCCAGAGTTTGATGTTTACTGATCAGTGTGATTAATGGGAATGTCAGCAAGGTTTAATTGTTGGATCGACAGTTCTCTAGATTGAAAGCTCCTTATGAGCAGAGAATGTGTTTACCAACTCTATTATATTGTACTCTCTCAAGTGCTTAGTACAGGGCTTTGCACAATGTAAGAACTCGATAAATATGATGGGTTTACTCAGTTACCTCCACAACAGTATAGGCGTGTATCTGAGACAGATTTAGATGAACATTTTAAGGTTTGTCATTTTTCATCAATCAATCAATCATATTTATTGAGCGTTTACAGCACTATACTTGGGAGTGTGCAAGATGACAAAATAACATACAAGGAGCTTAAAATCTACAGGAGGAGTTTACAGTCTTACAGTTTTATGAGCTTACAGTCATCTTTCCCTTCTGATCTTTTATGAGGTCTTTGCAGACCAAACAGATGCTTCATCAGGGTGCAGATTCCTTTAGTCCCTTCCCATCCAGTGGGCTTTTTTTCATGTTCAAGTTTCATTGCTTAATTAATGCTTAATTAATGCTTAATGCTTAGTTAATGTTTAATGAATTGCTTAATTTGCTCCTACGGCTTCAAGTATCATCTCTTACGCTGATGACACCCAAATCTACATCTCCACCCCTGTTGTCTCTCCCTCCCTCCAGGCTAGTATCTCTTCCTGTCTTCAGGACATCGCCATCTGGATATCTGCCCACCATCTAAAACTCAACATGTCCAAGACTGAGCTCCTTATCTTCCCCCCCCAGACCCTGTCCTCTCCCTGACTTTCCCATCACTGTAGATGGCACTACCATCCTTCCCATCTCACAAGCCTGCAACCTTGGTGTCATCCTTGACTCTGCTCTCTCATGCACCCCGCACATCCAATCCATCACCAAAACCTGCTGGGTCTCACCTCCACAACATCGCCAAGATCCGCCCTTTCCTTTCCATCCAAACCACTACCTTGCTTGTTCAATCTCTCATCCTATCCCGATTAGATTACGGCACCAGCCTCCTTTCTGATCTCCCATCCTCCTGTCTCTCCCCGCTTCAGTCTATACTTCACTCTGCTGCCTGTATTATCTTTGTACAGAAACGCTCTGGGCTTGTCACTCCCCTCCTCAAAAATCTCCAGTGGTTGCCTGTCAACCCACAAATCAAGCAAAAACTCCTCACTCTCAGCTTCAAGGCTATCCGTCACCTTGCCCCCTCCTACCTTACCTCCCTTCTCCCCTTCTACAGCCCAGCCCATACACTCCGCTCCTCTGCTGCTAACTTTCTCACTATGCCTCGTTCTTGCCTGTCCCATCATCGACCCCTGGCTCACGTCTTAGCTCTGGCCTGGAATACCCTCCCTCCACACATCTGCCAAACTAGCTCTCTTCCTCCCTTCAAAGCCCTACTTAGAGCTCACCTCCTCCAGGAGGCCTTCCCAGACTGAACCCCCCCTTTTTCCTTCCCTCCTCCTCCTCCCCATTGCCCCCCTGACCTACCCCCTTCCCCTTCCCACAGCACTTGAATATATTTGTACATATTTATAATTCTATTTATTTTATTTGTCTATATTTACTATTTTTATTTTGTTAATGATGTGTATATAATTATAATTCTATTTATGCTGATGGTATTGACACCTATCTACTTGTTTTGTTTTGTTGTCTGTCTCCCCCTTCTAGACTGTGAGCCTGTTGTTGGGTAGGGAACATCTCCATATGTTGCCGATTTGCACTTCCCAAGCTCTTAATACAGTGCTCTGCACAGAGTAAGTGCTCAATAAATACGATTGAATGAATGAATGAATGAATGAATGAAACAATGGGTCTGAGAAGTTCTCCTCTGAAAGGAGAGTTTATGTGCCCATAATTCTAGCACATCACCTTCAGGATACCCTACCAACTACAATTTTGCTGAATTGTACTTTCCAAGCGCTTAGTACAGTGCTCTGCACATAGTAATGCTCAATAAATATGATTGAATGAATGAATGAACTAGTAGGTACAAAATTTACAGTTCTGGAGGTTTCCAGGAATTGAGATAGGAAATTGTATATTATTTTTATTACTATTTGTTTAGCAGTTACTATGTGTCAGGGACCATGAAAGCTTTGTGATTTGGCATTTATTCATTATGAAGAAATGAATAGGCCTTCTCAAGCCATGTCCAAGTGAGGAAAAACATTGGATATTCACTCTATTATCAATGATAACCCAGAGAAAACCAAAACAGTGCACTACAGTCAATTCTGAAAAAAAAAAATCATATTTCTCATTTCAAAGCCTTCCTTCAGTGTGGAATTTAAGGAGAGTTTATTTCATTTTTAGGTTAATTTATTTCAAAACCTCATATTACTTTGCAAATTATTTTTTCTTTTTAAATGTTGCCCTTCAGAGGGGTGAGACAGGACAAGAAACAAGATAACTTCCTTGTCTTCTACTAGGAGCCAAAGTTTCCAGGTTCCCCTCTCCTCATCTCCCCCAAAACCAGCATTCCTTAGTTCTTATCTGTACAAATGGATATACGAAACTTCTCCCTCACACTGAGACTGCAAGCCCCATTTGGGACAGGGACTGTGTCATTTCTGATTATCCTGTACTTACGCCAGTGCTTAGTACAGTGCTTGGCATGTAATAAGTGCTTGACAAATAGCATTGTTTTTATCATTATTATTATGATTGTCATTATCATTATGGTTATTATTATTAACAGTCTCCTTCCCTTTTCCCCTTTTCAGAGCTGGAATTCTGAGGTCCCTTCTCCTTCCCTTCCCTGACCATGCTGAAGTTGTCATGATGAGAGTGGGTATGCAGGAAATGGTGAGGAGTTTGATACAATAGGGGTGGGAAGAAGGAGAGCTCCTGGGTTGGGAGCAGCTCAGTTTAGAAAAGTCATGGCTCTCAGAGCCTGCACCATTTAGGTATGAGGGAAATTGAAATGTTTTCTTATCCAGAGGGAAGAGGGGGCTTTTTGACTTAAAAAAAATCAAAACCAATTGGGATTGGCCTGGAGTGGGCCATTAATGGTGGGTAGGACAGGGCAAGGGGAGTTGGAAGGTGAGGGAATATGGGAGAGTTCATAAAAGTGTAGCTTTCCTGAATTTCAGAACTGTGACCCAGATTTTCAGTGAAAAGGAGATCTCCCTCAGAGTGGAAGAGACCACCTAGTGTTCCTCACTGGAGTGACATTTTATCTCTAGGACAATAGGCTCTGAGAGATAGAAACACTGAAGAGCATAAAGGAACAGGTTTATTGTGATAATAGGACTTTGACCAGGGAGTAATTGCAGTTTATTAGCAGAGGAACCCAAACTATTCAATTAGGAAAGCCATAAAAGAGTAGAATTGAATGGATTTGGTTTTATGGATGACTTTCAACCTCAACATATATCCCAAAGCATTTTAGAAGGTAATGAGTTGGGCACTGTTTGTGCAGTGATTCTGGCCATCATTATGTTTTCAGTAATACTTCATACTTAGTCCTGGTCAAAGGTACTTTATGGAGGTAATGCTACTCTTTTCAAGGAGAAATATTTAACTTTCAACTGTTAATGGTGTAAGGCCCTTGGGTACAGTTTTGGAACGCAACATTGTAAATTCCATTATGAAACAAAAGAGGTTACCTGTCTATCAAACCACCAATTTCTCAGTCCACAATAATCTCCCTTCCTTGCCCACAAAAATAACTCCTTTCTAGGTGCTTGTATTCATCCACTAGAGTGAGAGTGCCTTCCTCTTCAATGATGAGAATACTGCATTACCATCTTGATTACCCTGATCACTAGCTCTTTCATGAATTGCCTTTATTGTAAATTAACCAAGAATCACCTTGGCTGCAACCAGCTGTGCTTTGTGAGTAGCAGTGTTCAGGAGTGCAACTTGGAACTTAAAAGTCTCTTTGTTTTTGGTCAGTAATATCTAGCTTTTTTTTCCAATATTGAAATTTTATCTTTGGGCTTCTTCACTATTTCTCTTGTTGCTTTGAAATGTAACTTGGTCTCTTTGTAGTTAGGTTTTATCTCACATATAAAACATACATAAAAAGTCATATGAACCTTGAACAAATATTATACACAGCCAGAAACTCAACACTAGTCAGCTCACTGTCCAGTGATGCAGTGTTAGAAAAGGAGATAGAAAACTCAATCAAGAAGGTTGGTTTGACCATTGGGAGACTAAGACTGCGGCACCAATACAGCTTCAAGACTCAGGCCAATCTGTAGGTAGATAAACCAAACTAAATTATCAAGACATTCTTAATGGCTGTGAGACCTGGGCCTACTAAAAGCACCATGTTCCACTTTTGAATCAGTTTCACCTAAACCATGTACATGCAAGTCATCATGTCACTCAGTAAGAGGAGAGGAGAGTAGGAGGTGAGAAGCAGCATGGCTTAGTGGCAAGAGCAGGGGATTGGTAGTCAGAAGTCATGGGTTCTAATCCCTGCTCCACCACTTGTCTGCTGTGTGACCTTGGGCAAGTCACTTAACTTCTCTTTGCCTCAGTTACCTCATCTGTAAAATGGGGATTGAGCCCCACGTGGGACAACCTGATTACCTTGTATTTACCCCAGAGGTTAGAGGTTTGGCACATAGTAAGCACTTAAGAAATATCATAATAATAATGGCAATTACATATTATTATATATTTATTATTATATATAACATATATTATTATATATAATATTATAATATTCTTATATATTATTATCACCCGTAACGAGATCAGGGAAGAGTCAGACTAGCAGCACTAGTGTGAGGCACAGCTGCTCATATCTTCACTGGAAAATATCAGGGTATCTCAACGGCTGCTTGAAGGGGAGATGAAAAGGGATAACCTCAGCAAGTGTATATAGAAACAAATGCCTTTAAAAAACATGATGTAGCTAAACCAAACCAGTGTTAATTGACAATGGACACTGGGAGATAACAGTAGAAGACACACACACATATACACATAACGTCCCAAAATATTTGTATCAACTGTAACCTCACATTTATTATGCTTCTTTGCCATTTTTCATAAAGGTGGGACATTGTGCATCCATGTAAGCTCTGATCTAGGACAAACATATGCATGCTAGCATGTATTTCCCCCTAAAATAAAACATATATTTTTAGGAACCTGGATATAAATTCACTTCTCAGACCACCAGCTTTATGAGAGAATAGCCCATTCCCCGAGCATTCCCCAGACTAAGGGATTTCAGTTTTCTTTGTTAAGCATTCAGCCTCAGAACAATTCATTGCTTGATATTTTTTACAATTTCAACTTTCCAAGGAGGAATGAGGCAATGGAATAGGGCATGTATTATTTTATTTTCTATGTATTTATGTTTAGACATATATAAATACAAATAAATAGAAATAGAGAAATATTTAAAAAGCATACATATTCAAATAGCAGTCCTCCGCTTTGGGGGACCAAAGAGGGCATTATTAATTTGTGTTGAAATTCTAATAAAAATAACACAAATTTGGATCCATCTGGATGATATCTGAATTCTAACTTACATTTTTTTCATCATGAAGCTGAATTGACTACATAGTTTGCACTCAATCAATCAATCAATGGTATTTATTGAGCACTTAATATATGCAGAGCTCTCTACTAAGCACTTGGGAGACTGCAATACAGCAGAATTAAGAGGCACATTCCCTGCCCATAAGGAGCTTATACTCCACAGCTTAAATATTAGAAGAGGGAATGAATAAAGTCCCCCAGCACCATCTGGCAATTACAGCTTATGCTCTCTGATCCCTTTGAATACAATATAATTGTGAGAGTCACATGCATTAATGCATGTGGTGATTTGAACTGGAGCTATCTTTGCTATACCAAAGCAAGTTCTGAGTGGTGATTACTAGTAGCATAAATTCTGAAATTATTGTTAGTAAATAATGTTTCTGTACCCATCAGTACAATAGGAACTTTAATATATTGATCATTCATGAAATGTAATGATAACTATGCAATTAAAACTATTTTTTCAAAAGAATTGAAGTGCACATAACTAAGGGGTACTTCAGTTTTCACTTGCTTGCACTGGTGATTGGAACAGGATCATCAAAGCAATCACCAACTGGGAAATTGCAGTAACTTCCCATGTTACTGCACTTAGTAGCAGTTAGTAGTAACTTCCCAACTGGGAAATTGAACTTGGAAGAAGTCCCCATTGTTCAGCTCAGGATCAAGCTCCGAGTGTTAGTTTACATACTTTAGGAATGTTTGCATTGCTAGATGGGGCCTCAGGAAGTAGTTAAAAGTCTGGTATAATTGGTGGGATAATGGACATTGGAGCTGATGAGATAGGAGCAGTAATATAGCTAGGTACATGAGAGGGCAAGGTTAGAGCATATTAGCATGAAGTCTGCCAGTCACCTGGATTTTGGCCAAATGAGCTCTGTGGCCAAAGTGCAGGGGTGAAAGAAGTGGACTCTGGGGGTGATCCATTGCAGGGGTTTGGTGAAATGGGATCAACAGAGTGACTGTGAAGCGAGGGAGTTGAATTTGGTGGTGCTATTTCAGTCTCATCACTGCTCCAAATCCCTTCCTGAAAATCAGTGTGCAGCTAAGACCTTAATAGTCATAATGTCAGAAAGGAAGTTAATCAAGAAAGTTCATCAATAGGAGGGAGTCACATGTTTATATGACTCTTATCATGCTTTCAGTTGGCAGAATAGAATGAAAATTTCTACACTAAGCCTTAAATGTGTGCTTTCAAATCAAAGGGGACAAAGTTCAACCCACCTGAGGGGTTCTGTCCAGTTCTGTTGGAGCAGGGGAAGCTGATGGAGAAGCTGCAGTTGCCAACATTTGGAATTATTTGGAAGATTGTGGCTTTGGCCTCCGACCAACCTGCCAAAGGGATGTAAAGACTGAAAATGGCACCTTCGGAAACACTATGGCTTGTTGTAGGTTTTTATTTAGTTTTTAAATGGTATTTGTTAAGCGCTTACTATCAATCAGTCAATCATTCAATTGTATTTATTGAGTACTTACTATGTGCAGAACACTGTACTAAGTGTTTGGGAGATTACAGTACAACAGAGTTAGTGGATATGTTCCCTGCCCACAGTGAGCTTGCTATGTGTCAAAAACTGTACTAAGCACTGGGGTATGTAGAAGTTAATTAGGTTGGACACAGGGCCTGTCCCACATAGGGCACACAGTCTAAGTAGGAGGGAGAAGAAGAGAACTGTGGCACAGAGAGGTTAAGTGACTTGCCCCAGGTCACACAGCAAGAAATTTGCAGAGCTGGAATTAGAACACAGATCCTTTCAACTTCCAGGCCCACACTGTTTCAACTAGGCCACGCTGCTTTTCCTTGTTTTCTTATGCAGTTTTTTCCTTTTTTGAGTTCAGTATTTCTTCGGATGGCCATAAGCTTCCCCTCACTTCACCTCTCCTTTTGAGTCCAAGAGCCCCCCGTAGGCCAGGGAACCTGCCTGAATTGTGATCCTTTTACCTTTCCCTGGCACAACTCAATAAAGTGCTGTGCACACATTTATTCAATGCTACTGAATGAGTATTTGCAAATAACTTATAGTAAATGCATTTTTTATTCATATGGTATTTATTCACTTGTGTGCCTTATGTACCTGAGCATTTTTGTAAAGCATCCTAGTTCAAAATCAGCAAGAGCCAAGGTGGAGTTTCTAGAGCTTCCTGTTATGAACTGCTAAAAATTTGAATAACAATTTCAAATCATTTAGATTATTCTAGTCTCAGATTGTCCATGCCAGTAAGAATTGTCATCCTTTATTCCAGAGCTGCAGGTAGGAGAGAGGATCTCTGGAGTGGATGTAGCTTCTGGGAGGCATGAGCCAAAGGAGAGGAAAGAAAGACAGAAACAGACAGAGGAAAACAGAAAAATATAGAGCCAGAAAAAATAGAGATAGGATAGATAAAGAAAGAGAGAAAAATAGAGATAGGAAAGAGAGAGAGAGAGATGCAGGGAAAGAGAGAAATAGTGAGAGAAAAGGGAGAGAAAAGTGGAAACAGAAAGTGAAAAAAAAATCCAGAGAGAAACTGAGAGGGAAAGACACATAGAATGAGAAACATGGCCAAAGGTAACAGATTCACCCCCAGGACACATATGCCTTCTATACAAATATGGGTCTTTTATATTTGTAGATGAAGCTACTAATGGAGAAATTTAAATCCCCATGGTATAGGTATATTTGAAAAAGTTGGCATGGGTTCAACAGATTTTTGTTTTGTTTTTAATGGAATTTGTTAAGCACCTACTATGTTCCAGGCACTGTACTAAGTGTGGAGGTAGATATAAAATTAATCAGGTTGGACACACTCCATGTCCCACCTGGGGCTTACAGTCTTAATCCCTATTTTACAGATGAGGTAACTGAGGCACAGAGAAGTTAAGTAACTTACCCAAGGTCACACAGGAGTCAAGTGGTTGAGATAGGATTAGAACCCAGGTCCTCTTCCTCCCAGACCCATGTTTCTCAACAGTTTCCATGAAACCATGGACAAACAAAGTTTGACCCCTATTGTGCTGACATGGCTAACGCTTGCAGAACTGGACACTTTTTATTTCCACTTTTTAGTAGCATGTACCTCTTCTGGTCCACCCCCTTTCCCTCTCCCCACCACCCTCATATATAACTATCACATGCCTGCTAGTATGTGTTCAGCTCCAGAATCCCAGCAGCAGATAACAGAGATCCAGGCCAACAGCAACTACCACAGCCCTTGGGGGCCCAGCACAGCTCTCCAAGGTGGTGAGGGAATTATAGCTCTGCTTTCCACCATCCTCTCCTTCAGAGGCATCACTAGAAGTCACCTAAGGCCATTGTGATGGTCACAGCCACAGATTCTGTTCTCTGCCCAGAGAGAACCTTACCTCAGTCACTAAACCATGAGGCAGTTTAGTCTCAACCATGCCAGGGCTTCTGACCATATTTCTAGAGGCAAAACGATTTCGACCCCGCTATTTTTTCCAGCCCTTCTAAAATGGCTCCCCACTTCCCAGAGCATAGCGCAGTTTTGTCTCCTAAATATTTCCAGCCTCACTGCTGATGACACTGATTTCTTCATTCTCTTCTCTCACACAGCATGAGCAGCAGCAGCTGCACTGCAGCAGCAAAGCCAATTCATGAGTTCACATGTGTGTCTTTGCTCCCTCCACTCCAGTGCCCCCACCCCCGTATGGCAGCTGCTCCTCTGTGCAGTGCTGAGTGCAACGCAGAACACAGAGCAAAGCATTCCCCAAAATGGAGATTTTCCTCATTCCCCACTTTATAATGCCCCTGATACAGACAGAATATACTTATTTTGAGCAACAGCTCTCTGTGTCACCACCATTTTTGCAGATCAACGAATATCAAAACTGATTCATGAGGCTCCAGAATCATTTTACTTAGAGATCAAGGGATGGAGGAAGAGGTCATTCCAAATTTTGAGATAAACAAAAAAGTTGCTTTGCTAAACTTCAAGAGTTGAGAATCATTAGCCTGTTAAAAAGTGTGAGGTTATCTATGAAGATGAATGGAAGTTATGGAAAGGTGAAAGGAAAAAATTGCAATTTGTTAATTAAAAAACTTAGATCAAATTAGGTCAAAGTTGAGGAAACTCCCACTTTGGCTCTAACTGTGTTCAAGTCACCCTGTACACACAGCACAATCTGCCTCCATTGCAGACTCAAAAACTAGCAGTTGGTCCTTCGGTATGAGCTGTGGTTTCCTGCTCCTCTTTGAGCTGAACTTTCAGGTTTGGCTGTGTAATAGCCAATTACTCCTATCCCTTGTTTTCCTGAACAATTTAAGCAGAATTTAGTGTCACATCCATTTGAAGGTTGAAGGTTCCTGTGAGTCCTACCAACTTCCCCAAAATATGAAAGAGCACGCAAACTGCACCAGCAGATTTGCTATCCAACCCCTCCTTTTGTTTCCTGGGCTCTCAGCATTTGTCCCCAGGGCACAACCAAATACCAGACATGTGTCATAGAGACATTTATCATGTAATTACAGCTTTAAGATCAGTTTCTGTTGATGTGAGATGATTACTGTGTATTTCACGCCTTTCAGGTTCCCAGCTGGGATTCCGAGATTTAAGGCCAGGGGTATGATGTATTTTTAAATTTACGAGAGGGCCATTAATTTAATTAATAGCACCATAAGTGTTCAGTCAGTCACAAATAAGAAATCTAAATGGCAGAGAGAACTCAATGTTTGTTGAGGTTTCCTTATTTTTAAACTGCAAAGCCTGGTTTTTTCTTTCCCCTTAAGAAAGCTGTGGCAAATAATTCATATGAATTTAAAGAATAATTCAAATGTTCGTGAGTATCCGAGGATATTTTCAATTCAGGATGTCTCCACTACATGCGCTAGTAAGATCATTACATTGAATGTAATGTCATAATGGGAGTCAGAAAGAAAGGATAAAACCCAGTTTATCCCAAGGCAATTCCCTTTCTGTCTGCAGAGAACTTCTGAGGCTGTTACAGCCTGCCTTGACTTTCTGATTTCAGTGGACAAGTTGCTGGGTTGGGGCCATAGTTTCCTGTTATAGGCCAAAGTTAGTGAAGGAGGTTGGCAACCCCCACATTCCTTCTGGGGAGGGGTTCCTGCTCTACCTATCTTTTCCAGATTTCTGGACACCCCTAAAGATCCTAGAGAAGCAACATGGCTCAGTGGAAAGAGCACAGGCTTTGGAGTCAGGGGTCATGGGTTCGAGTACTAGATTTGCCAATTGTCAGCTGTGTGACTTTGGGTAAGTCACTTAACTTCTCTGTGCCTCAGTTCCCTCATCTGTAAAATGGGGAGTAAGACTGTGAGCCCCCTGTGGGACAACCTGATCTCCTTGTAACCTCCCCAGTGCTTAGAACAGTGCTTTGCACATAGTAAGCGCTTAATAAATGCTATTATTATTATTATTATCATTATCCCCCACTCACAACTGTTAAAAATGGATCCCAGGCATATTAGGCTCCTTCATAAAAATCCACCCAATTTGCTTTGTCTTTAATTATGTGAAAATAGTCCCTGAAATCTGATTGGGAATTCTGAGTGGCAGTTGCTGATGTTCTCCAAGTATGAATTCTTTGCCCATTGTCCACTTTTACTGTTGGTTGAATGGTTGACGCTTAGGCTCTGGGACTGTTCAGACCCATGTATTTTAGCCTGACTGATTTGGGTCAGGAAAGGGAAGTGGAAAACAAACAGCAGACAGAGATTCAACCCAATCTGGTTTCATTTTGAGTTCCTCCAGCTCTGATCAATGTGCCCAAGTGAAAGGAGGACTCCATACACTGAAATAAGAATGATAACATGCTTTTATGCCTTGGAGTTGGAACATTTAGAGAAATTTCCCAAACAGTGAAGACAAAGTCCCCAGATTGAATGTGACATTTTCCAAAACTGTGTTCATAACTCACAAGCACTATAATGGAAAGCCAAGAAATACACTGAAATTGTGGGAAATGCTGGACTATAAAATCTCTCTTATTCTCGAGCTTGTTGATCCTATAAAGCTATTCCAGCAGGAGGATGTGCCGGGTACTCAATACATATCTAGACCTGTCGGATCAATATAAACTGGGATGGAAATTAAATTGCAAATTTTCAGTTTTCCATTGCTTTCCAGGCAAACACATATCCCTGTATGCTTCACTGAAGTAGATGACAATGCAATATCCGTCTTTTCATTGTCAGTCACAATGGATAGATACAGGATAAAGCTAATCATCCCCAGGGGAGAAACTCATTATCACTTTCGTTCTTTGAGGGTCATTTCTGTCAAATAGGTCATTTTCCTCCCCAACACAAAGTAACACTGCCCCTCTTTGTCTCAGGAATGCCAAAGATAATTATCCATCTAGCCTCAGAGCCTTGTGAGCTAACACATTGTTGCCTGCCTAGAAACCCCACCATTCCTGGAACAAATTCACATTGAGAAGTCCCATTCCTTAGACCTTCAAGATCAGTGGAAATCCCCTTTTTGGCCAGGATAGGAGGAGCTGCTATGCAGCTGGGGCAGATCTGGGTGAGGAGTCTAACATGGGAAAGCAGAACAGGTCAGCCAGAAAGGAGGAGAGTAGACCGGATCCAAAATGACCCTCCCACCCTGGGCACCTGTGGCTGCCACTCTGATTGCCTTGGTTGAAGCATGTTCTATTCTCTCATGAGGCACTGAGGTTAAGTAATTAATTAATCGATTAAGATATTTGTTTAAGAGCTCACTATGTGTCAAGCACTGTTCCAAGTAGTGGGGTAGAATAGAAAATAGACCCAATTCCTATCTTACCTGGAACTCACAGTCTGACAGTAGGTGAATATATTCTTTCTTTACCATTCCTGAAACAGAGAGGTTGGCAACTCTCTGCTTGGTAGGGCAACCGCGTGACCTAGAGGAAAATGCATGGGTGTGGGAGTCAGGGGACCTGAGTTCTAATCCCGGTGCTGCCACTTGCTTGCTGTATGATCTTGAGTAAGTCACTTAACCTCTCTGTGCCTCAGTTTCCTCAACTATCAAAATGAGGATTCAGTACCTGTTCTCCCTCCTCCTTACATTGTGAACCCTATGTGGGTTGGGAATGTGACTCAATTAATTTGTATCTACTACAACACTTAGAACAGTACTTGACACATAGTAAGTGCTTAACAAACACTTTCAAAAAGACATATTTGACAAAAATGACCATTACAAAAGCAAATAATGATCCTTCCCTTGGGTATTAATTTTTTATTAATTCATTCAATTATAGTTATTGAGTGCTTACTGTGTGCAGAACACTGTACTAGGTGCTTGGGAGAGCACAATACAACAGTAAACAGACACATTCCCTTTATCCCCTATCAATCCGCCTTTTCCATAGTCCACTCTCTAGAGGTTTCTGGCAGAGCAAAGGAGTACAGACTGGCTAATCAATCAATCAATCAGTGGTATTTATTGAGCAGTTATGTGCAGAGCTTGGGAAAGTGCAGTACAATAGACTGGTTAGAGTAGGTAATAAAGTAGATTAAACTACACCAGAAACTCTGAGACACCCCCCCCCCCCAGCCCTCCCACTAATAGGGGAGCAGTGTTGGCAGTATGGCAATAGCAGTCTCAGCCACAGTTCCTATTTTTTCTCCCTTCTACTTCACATAGCAGAGGCAGCAGGAAAGAGGTTGTAGCATAGATTCATTCATTCATAGAATCGTATTTATTGAGCGCTTATGCTGCAGAAGGGAGGGATGGGACAGTCAGCTATCTTGAAGTCTGCCAGAAGCAATGTTGACTTTTTTTATTGTTTTCTATCATTTTATCTCTTCATGCTTCATTGGGCTGTGCCCTGCCTAGGTAGGAGAATTTGAGGTTTCATGACAGGTTGGCCCATTTTGCTCAATGAAATGCTACTCAGGCAAAATCCTGCAAAATATGACGAGTGGGTGTTTTTTCATGGTTACTGCTGGATCTATCTTGCAGTTTGAATTACAATGTTGCCTGATCTTCTGACCAGAGAGCATACATTCATTCATTCATTCATATTTATCGAGCGCTTACTGTGTGCAGAGCACTGTACTAAGCACTTGGAAAAGTACAGCACAACAAAAAACAGTGACATTTCCTGCCCACAATCTAGAGGGGGGTGACAGACATCAATACAAATAAATAAAATTACAGATATGTACATAAGTGCTGTGGGGCTGGGAGGGGGAAGAGCAAAGGGAGCAAGTCAGGGTGACATAGAAGGGTGTGGGAGTTGAGGAAAAGTGGGGCTTAGTCTAAGAAGACCTCTTGGAGAAGATGTGCCTTCAGTAAGGCTTTGAAGGGTTGGGGGAAAGTAATTGTCTGTTGGATTTGAGGAAGGAGGGCATTCCAGGCCAGAGGCAGGATGTGGGCTAGGGGTCAGTGGCAAGATAAGTGAGATCAAGGCACAGTTAGAAGGTTGGCACCAGAGGAGTAAAGTGTGTGGCCTGGATTTTAGGAGAGAAGCAAGATGAGGTAGGAGGGGTCAAGGTGATGGAGTGCTTTAAAGCCAATAGTGAGGAGTTTTTGCTTGATATGGAGGTGGATGGGCAACCACGGGACTGTTTTGAGGAGGGGGGTGACTTGCCCTGAAGGTTTTTGTTAGAAAAATGATCTGGACAGCAGAGCAAAGTAGGGACTGGAAGTGGGGAGAAACCGGAGATTGGGAGATCAGCAAGGAGGTTGATGCAGTAATCCAGGTGGGTAGAATGAGTAATTATTTTAATGTGGAAGCAGTTTGGATGGACAGGAAAGAGCAGCACCAGGGAATTTAGAAGTGAGCCTTCCCATAAAGGCTGGGAGGAAATGACCCAGAATAGTCACGTGTACATTTTCCTCCACTTTCCTCCTGGCTCATTTTCCTGAACTCCTGTCTTCAAGACATCTCCACTTGGATGTTCCTCCATCACCTCAAACTTAACATGTCTAAATGAGAACTTCTCTTCCCACCCAAACCCTGTCCTTCCCCTAACTGTCCCATCACTGAAGATGGCACCACCACCCCTCCTGTCTCCCAACCCTGAAACCTTTGTATTAACCTTGACTCCTTTCTCTCATTCAAGCTACATATTCAATCCATCACTAAATCCTGTCACTTCAACCTTCACAACATTCTAAAATCCTCCCTTTCCTCTCTATCCAAACTGCTACCCTGATAATCCAAGCATTTATCCTATCCCACCTTGTTTACTGTATCAGCCTCCTTGCTGACCTCCCTGTCTCCTGTCTCTTCCCACTCCAGTCCATGCTTCACTCTGCTGTCCGGATTATTTTTCCACATAAACATTCAGACCATGTTTCCCCACTGCTCAAGAAACTCCAGTCATTGCCCATACACCTCCACATCAAACAGAAACTCCTTACCATCAGCTTTAAAACACTCAATCACATTGCTCCCCCCTACTTCACTCACTTCTCTCCTACTAAAGCCCAGCCTGCACATTTTGATCCTCTAATGCCAACTTTCTCACTGTACCTCAATCTTGTCTATCTTGCTGCCGACCTCTCACTCACTTCCCGCCTCTGGCCTGGAACACCCTCCCTCTTTATATCTGACCAACAATTACTCTCCCCACCTTCAAAACTTTATTGAAGGCATATCTCCTCCAGGAGGCCTTCCTTGACTAATCCCTCTTTTCCTCTTCTCTCACTCCCTTATGCACCACCTTGACTTGCTCCCTTTATGCATCCCACATCTCAGCCCCAAAATATATCTGTACATATCTGTAATTTTATTTATTTATTTATATTAATGTCTGTCTCCCTCTTTAGACTATAAGCTCACTGTGGGCAGGGAATGTGCCTGTTATATTGTACTCTCCCCAGCTCTTTGCCTGCTAATTCTGTTGTATTGTTCTCTCCCAAGAACTTAGTACAGTGCTCTGCACATAGTAAGCACTCTATAAATATAATTGATTGATTGATTGAACCAGGGGACAGAGAGCCTGCTCTGGTGGGTGCTGTTGGGGGTGGATGTGGTGGGGGGATGATCCATTTCTCAGCCTGGACTATGGAGTGGAGAAACCCTTTTCCTTCCCCTCAAAGCAGGAAAGCAGACCAAACTGAAGCATCTCTGTCCCAACTCCTCAGCGGGGGTTCATGCGCATGAGTCCATTGCCCAATGGGGTGGGCAGAGGTGATGAAACAAGAAGCCACATGTTTGTTTACCTTTAAAAAAAACAACAAAAAATAAATTTCCAGGGAACAGCAACAACCTGAAGCAGGGGCGACCCCCAGGCTGGGGAGAGGGGATGCATGTTGAGCGTGAGCACCAGACAGATGTCAGATTGCATCATATGACTGGTAGAGGGAGGTAACACCATGTTGTATCATAGCTCAAACCCTTTGACTTGGAATTTGTAGAACTGATAGAATGCCCAGATAAATTCATAAGCCAACTCACTGCCTGTTACTGCAAATCATACCCATGTCACGTACCCGAATTTGATGAATTCTGTGGTGAATGAAAATCTCTGGTAGTGTGTAAGCCTCCCCAGGGGAGGCTGATCCACAACTTTGGGTTTTGTCAGTCAGCCCATACTGCTTGGCTAAATCTGAAAGCAATTTATCATCATTTGCATGATTTCTTGTGTATGTGTCCCCCCAGACCATAGTTGCCTGCATTTTCCTCAAACATGAGCATGTTTCCTCAAACATTTTCGTCAAACTTCTTATGATGCTAGTAGCTTGCTTGTGTTGGGAGAGGATCCTAGGGAATCAGGGGTGTATTTTGACTCCAGGTTTCAGGTCTCTGCACATACATCCTCAATTGTGGCAGCTTCGAGAAGAATTGACTGAGCCTATCAAACAGCCTTCCAAGGGTGATGGGGGTGAATGAGTGATCCCTTTTCTCCTAATCGTATTCTAGCCAAAGCACCTGGGGAAAACACTGATTAGGACGTTGAGGATGGCAATATGGGGAGTAACAGCATTTACTTCAAAGTAAAACCAAAGGCCTTCACAAAAGAATGGGCCAAAATAAAACATAGATTGCTTCCTATGCAATTTATTAAAGACCTATTACATATTATTCTTGGTTAAATATTTTGATTAATGGGAAAAATTATTAATTCATCTATGCTTTCTCAATTGGGTGTAAATGTTTCTCCACTGACAGTTGTCAGAAATACTGAAGATTTCATGCAAATTACTCCCAAAGGGAATAGGAAAAGCAAATATTTGTTTTCATTCAAAGATCTCTGTTATGTTTTATCTATGGTGCTTCTGCCTTTCTATTACTATCAGATACACATGCAAACAATGACATTTGAAAAAACAGCCTTTTCCAAAAATAAACATTCATTTGCCTGAATATTTACATACATCTTTTTTTTAAATTTCTAACAATACAAGGGCTTTATTAATACTTTCTAGTAAAATTCGAACTGGTTGATAAAACTTCATATGTATAATGTTATATATAGTTCTAATGCCATAACTGGGTACAGAAGTGGCAGTCTAGGAAATATAACAATGATAAAGGATTTTCACATTTATTTGGGAACACAAATGATTTCCATTCATAATAAAGATATACAGGAAGGAATTGTTGAGAAGCAGCATGACCTACCAGAAAGAGCCTGAGCCAGGGAGTCAGAAGACTTGGGTTCTAATGCTGACTCAGACACATCTGCTGTGTGACCTTGGGCAAGCCACTTAACTTCTCTGTGCTTCAGTTACGTCTGCCAACTCTGTTGTATTATAGTCTCCCAAGCACTTAGTACAATGCTCTGCACATAGTAAGTGCTCAATAAATATCACTGATGTTGAGAGGACTGTAACAAACCTGATTATCTTGTATCTACTCTAGTGCTAGTGGCACATAGTAAGCACTTAAAAAAAATCATAAAAAGTTGCAATAAAACATTTGCAAAATGTTTTCTAAATATAATTAGTATTAAAATATATTTTCATATACATGTACTATAGGACTACAATCTTAATTACTATTTTAGACTAAATATGAAAAACAATGCAGTATTTCAAATCTCATTAGAAATCATAAAAATTGGGATCAATGTTAAGTTTGAGTATTTACCTAGTTTTGGAAATGTCTTTGCTAAAGTTATTAAAATTCAAAGTGTAAGGCTGTGGGTGACCAGTGGCACACATTAAGCAAAAATAATAATATTTATTAAGTTCTTACTGTGGGCATATCATGGTACCAAGCAATGGGAAATGACACACAGGTGGGAATTAGACACAGTGCCTGTCCCTCAGGGTGCTCAAAAATCTAATAATAAAAGCAGTTAGAGAAGGGACTAGTGACAGACACGTAAAAGAGAAGTGGCTGAGGTGGCACGAGATGCAACTGTGTGTTGCATCACTATTTTAACCCAGTTGAATGGTTGAGGGACCAGAAATTTTATCCTCTCTTGGTGAAAGGAAGTTTCCATAGATTTGACAGTGAATATTGTCTACATAGCCAAGTGCAGACATATTACTACGTATTACATATAGTATTACAAATTATGTATTATTGGAGAAGTGGCATAGCTTAATGGAAAGTGCATGGGCTTGGGGGTCAGAGGGTGTGGTTCTAATTCTGGCTCTGCCACTAGCTGTGTGACCCTGTGCAAGCCGCTTAACTTCTCTGTTCCTCAGTTACTTCATCTGTAAAATGGGGATTAATACTGTAAGCCCCACGTGGGACAACCTGATTACACTGTATCTACCCCAACACTTAGGGCAGTTTCTGGCACATAGTAAATGCTAAACAAATACCATAATTATTATTATTGTTATTATCATTATTAGTGGAGAAACAGTGTTGCCTACTGGAAAGAGCTTGGGAAAGATTCAGAGGACCTGGGTTCCAATCTCAGCTCCACCACTTTTCTGCTGTGTGAACTTGAGCAAGTCATTTAACTTCTCTGTGCCTCATCTTTAAATTGGGGATAAAAGCTGTGAATCCCATGTAGGACATGGACTGTATCCACCCTGATTATCCTGTATCTACCCTAGCACCTAGTACAGTACCCAGCATATAGCAAGCACTTAACAAATACCATAAAAAATAGAGCTGAAATAAAACAACATGAAAGCAAAAAACAAAGATCAATAGCATGCTGTGGGGTAGAGGAGCAGAATTTCAGTCTCCTCGCAGATGAACGTCTACATTCACAGTTGTGGCCACAATCTTCCCAAGATTTTGTGGAGTGGCATCAGACTGCACATGGTTTTCTCAGTCCCCCGGGGGGTGGTGAAAGGCAAGTCAGGATGGAAGGTATTTGTTCACATGGAGGAGAGATGATGTGGCATCCCAGTAGGGAGGCAGTGTGGAGGACTGGTAGAGGAAGAGACTGAGGATCCTGAGACCCATGATGGGAGAGTTAAAAAGTATTCATAGGAATCAGGTGACCATCTGGGGCTCATTATAGGCAGGGAACATGTCAGCTAATTATGTTGCATTTTATTCTCCCCAGTGCTTAGTACAGTGCTCTGCACATAATATGCACTCAATAAATATGACTGACTGATGGAGTGGTGGAGCAGTCTGGGGCATAAGCAGCCGTGGAGTAAATCATGCAGGCAGAGAGCAATAAACTGGGCATGGCAGGTTAGAGCTATGATGGTCAACTGGCCTGCTCCTGGAAGACATCTGGTGGAGGGATTGAGGCATGATCAGATGAGGTTTAAAGCTTACAAAAGGAAAAGGATGAGAAAAAAGAGAAGATAAAAAAGGAGGTGAGAAGGAAGAAGAGGAATAATTCAAGTGGGGACCATAAGAAGGTCTGCCAAATATTACGCTGGCTTTCAAAAAATTAAAAAATTTGGCAAAAAGTTTAAGAAGTTAATATACTGCATTAAGTGGTTAATTATCCACTACGTAAAAAGCACTGTATCGGTTGCTGGGAGTATTAAAAATTCATGATGTGATCCCTGTCCCTGATTCACTCATTTTGTCACTGGAATTGGAATTTAAAGCACCCTGACACCACCTCCATGCTCCTCCCTTCCACCATTCACCTCCACCTTCTGCAGCACCAGAGATGATAGGTCAGGGGGCACCCAAGAGTGTGGCGAGGTTCAGTTGGATCTGCATGGGACCTCAGGCCCAGATGTGCCAGAGCCAGAATAATAATAATAATAATGATGATAATAATAATAATAGTCATAGAGACATCCCATCTCTCTGCAGAGTATTCTGGAGCAACTCTGGGAGAGGGGGAGGAAGGCACCTTGGAAGGCTGCAACTGCCTGACCAACCCTCCCTACCTGCCCTGGCTGGGGCCCTGTTTGTAACCCCAGGAACTGTGGCCCCTTCTTCACCCACTGCTGTTCCCTTCCCAGGGCCTGGACCTGAAAACTGCTTCCCCTGGAAGGGGAAGGTGGAGGGTGGGCAGGGGATAGAACCCACTGTAAGCAGGGGTGGGGTGTGTGTGTGTGGCTGGGGTCGGTTTGTCCTCCCACTATCCTCACTGTCCCTTTAAAGCACTCTAGGATACTCTCAGATCCCAAATGATTGTTAGCCCTATTATTATTTTTATGATATTTGTTAAGTGCTTACTATGTACTAAGGACTGTTCTAAACACTGGGGTAGATACAAGGTAATCAGGTTGTCCCACTTGGGACTCACAGTCTTAATCTCCATTTTACAGATGAGGTAACTGAGGCACAGAGAAGTTAAGTGACTTGTCAAGGTCACAAAGCAGAAAAGTGGCAGAGGTAGGATTAGAACCCATGTCCTCTGACTTCCAAGCCCATGTTCTTTCCACTAAGCCGTGCTGCTTCTCTAACACCAAGCCCCCCTTCAGAGACCACAAGGGAGGGGCTGAGGGGATCTCTTGGCACTATAGATCTCCCTTCTGGTTGTCCTCCACCCTTTCCTGCTCTGAAAGAGGAAGCAACATGGGCGAGTGGAGAGAGCATGGGCCTGAAAATCAGAAGGACCTGGGTTCTAATCCCAGCTCTACCAATTACTTGCTCTGTGACCTTGGGCAAGTCACTTAACCTCTATGTGCCTCAGTTTCCTCAACAATAAAATGGGGATACCTGTTGTCCCTCCTACTTAGACTTTGAGCCCCATGCAGGACAAAGACATTATCCCACCTAATGAACTTGTGCTTAGAACAGTGACGCATAAAAAAAGAGCTGAAGGAACTGTGCCACCACTAAGAGGGTTGGGACAACTGGGATCAATGCCATCATTGCCATTATAAATCAGGGCTAGGAGCAGCTGCTGCCACCATAATAAGGGCTATGACCAGCTGAGGCTGCTGTTAGCATAAAAATGGCGAGGAGCAAGATGGGCACACTGCCACCATAAATTAGGCTAAGAGCAGCCAGGTGCACCACCATGAAAAAGACCTGGAGGAGCTGTGTCCACTGCCATCATAATAAGGTTAGAAGCAGCTGGACACATTCCCATAATAAATAAGGCTAGGAACAGCTGGGAGCACTGCCACTATGAACATGGGCAAGAGCAACTGTGCTCACTGCCACTGTAATAAGGCTAGAAGCAGCTGTGCCCACCACTGCAATAAAAAGGTCTAGGAGCAGCTGTGCCCACTGTTGCCTTAAGGGTGGAGCAGCTGGGTGCATCACTGCCACTACCAGCAAAAACTGTGGCTACTGAGCCCACTTCAGCTGCTGCCACCCAAATGCCTGGAAGAACAACTGCACACTGAAACAAGATAATCCATGTTTTTAAAGTCTTTATGGACATAACCAATTTTAGCGGAATTTGACCAAAGGTTTGTGGATTTACAGGTGGATGGTGACTCAGCAAAATCTACCTTTTCACCAAACTGAACAAGCCCTCTGTTCAAATTCAGCTTGGTTCTCCCAAACATTTTCACTTTATGATTTTTTCAGGCTATCACTCCCAAAATTTGAATTTGTATTATGTATTTCAAGAGGTCAATGTGATGGATACAAGTGGAAAGATGTGGACTAATTTTTTTTTTAGAGAAATGATCTGGGTAGCAGAATGAAGTATGGACCAGAATGGGGAGAGACAGAAGGCAGGGAGTTCAACAAGGAGGACCATGCAGTTGTCAAAGCAAACATAGAAGCAATTTTAATGAAGAGGAAAGAATAGTCTGGATTTTCACCAGCAGTACTCTGCAGCTCATACACATGAGCAGAGGAAGCATATTGTGGAGGTGATCCAGGGCTGCAGATTACTAGTACCAGACTGGTGGAGTGAGAGCGTACTGAGGGAGAAGAAGGCAATGTGGAGAGCATGGATTTGTGCTTCAGAAAGAGGTAGGTTTGGCATGGAGACCAACCATCATTGGGTAAGATGACTATTTCTATTACAGGGCTAAGTTTTTCCAATCAAGAGAAAAACTGATGTTTATGCAGAAGTAGCAACTCTTTGTTAAATAGAGCTTTTAGAGTAGGTGTATGAAGGACAAGTCTGTGTGTTTTAAATGACTCTTAATAATGTGACCAATTACTGTATAATTAGGGCCTTATTGGTACTCTACAGTACTGAGGATTGTAATTTACATAGTGTTCTCTAATTGGAAATCAATTAACAGTTATTTTCACCTTTCAGCACACTTAGACCAGGTCTCCACAGTGGATGTGAAGAATAAGATTGAGGTAATTACCTGGATAATTCAGGGGAAAAGGACTCTGTTGTGTAAATTACCATTTGTTTCTTCTTAAAAAACATGTTTCTGAACTTATTCAAACCCATAAAATCCAGTATCTGTCCTGTAAATGAAATAAGGTTTCTAGAAACCAAGCCAAATAAAAGCCAACTTTAAAAGGGACCCTCTAGGTCTTCATTCCAAAGAGTTTTAGCATATGTGGCCATTCCAAATCTGTGACAGAATGTGTGTGTGGTGGGACAACCCAATGTGGCACCTCCCTTCTGAAGAACAAGTCAGTCCATGGTGGAAAGGTGAAGCTCAAGGCCTTAAAGGGTAAGTAGATACTTCTGAATGTAGGATGTCTTCTGTGAGAGAGGGCCTAGAGTAACCCCTCCAGGGAATCCTCTCTGGAAAGCATGAATTTACCTGATACATGAAAACATTTGGCCCGAAGTTCAAATTTGAATTTTTTAAATCTATATCCATTTTTCTACTAGTTCTTAACTGACATTTAAAACTGAAATAGCATTAATAATCAAACCAAGACAGATGCAGGAGTGTGGACAGGGTCTGGTATGGCAGTGAAAGAGCGGCTCTTTGGGGACACAAAAGCTTGAGGCAATTGAGACCAAGTTTCATGTGGGGTAAGGCACATTACTGAACATTTTATAAAATTGTGGGTCTTGCTTGCGTAGTGTTTACCTTAATTGTCTCTGCATTCTTACAATTTAGTTTATATTCCGCTGAATCGTTGTGTTCAAGGATGTGTTGTGCCCAGTCAGGAGTCACCTAAATCCAACTTATTTTACTCCTGGTGGGGTAGAACTCACTACATCAAGGCAGCCCTCATTGCTGCATGGAACCCTTACCAAGTTTCCAAGTCAATCAATCAATGGTATTAACTGGTGCAAAACACTGTACTAAGCACTTGGGAGAGTACAATACAACAGAGTTGGCAGACGAGTTGCCTGTCAATGGGATTAAGTGCTCTGGGAATAGACTGAGGCGGATTTTTTTGCAAAAGGTTGAGTGAAAGGAGGACACCTTGATAGGCAAATGACACAAGGTATTCTGGGAGAAGACTCTGAGGGATCCAGAGCAAAGTGTCTGAAAACAAAGGCATAATTAGAAATGGAAAATGAGTTTCACCCACCAGGTGGCCTGGTTTTTCCCTCACTTCCCTTTCACAGCTGTTTATCTCAGATCCTATCCAAGGGAGTGAAGGAAGAGGGCAGGGCCTGTAGAACCAGCATTGAAGGGGGTTCACCAGGACAAAAATTTGCAAGAGTTACAGGCCCCAGGCTCATTGTGGGTCATGGACTTGCAAATCATGGTTGCACCAGTGCCAGGCTAATCTTTGTAGTACCATTTCCTGCTTTGGTATATGTACTACCAGAAGCAGACACAAACTGGTTTTGCCTCCCACCTCTACACAAAGTTCCCAGGTGTCTGCCCTCTTTCACTCAGTGGGCCCTGTCCTCTACACTGAGGCAAACCCTATCTCTTGGAAGTACGTTTGCCAAATGCCTCTAATTGCCCATGTGCTCTGGGCAGCTGGCCTAAACAGGTAAGGAGTTGGGTCAGAAGAGAAGGCTTTGATATGCAAATGAAATTAGGATCATTCTGAGAGAAGGCTCTCCAGTACCCAGATCACATCCTGTCCCTGTTTTCAAAGGAGGCGTGAGCTCTGAGGTGAGAAATACCCAATCAGAGTCAGTAACCCAACTGGCCTGGTTCTTCCTAATTTCCTTCCCGAGGTTCTGGCCTCAGGGGACACTTGAGACAGATGAAGAAGAGGCGGGGGATAGTAGAAGTAACATTAGAGAAGGTCTGCCAGGATGCAAATGGTGAAGAAAACACAGGACCACCCATGCTATCTAGTGCAGGGACCACCCTGATTTGACTCTTCCTCACCTTCCCCAATCTGGTAAGAGTCATAGGATGAGTGAATTCATGTGTTATCCTGGCACATTAAATCTCAAATTTATATTGTGATTATTTTTAACCTCTGATTGGATGGAGGGGTAATTGGTATACAGGAACACCGGCTCTCAGAGAATCAGGACCTCCCTGGGCTATTCTGTTCTCCCACTTACTGTTGCCAGGCCAGGGCTCACTGGAGTGAAAGAGGTCACCAGCACAGCCAAGCATTAATATGGCTGTGTCCAAGTCCTCAAGGCCAGCCCTCTGTCTGGAGTTTAAACACCTTTAAGTCTACCCAAAAGCATCTGTAATTATTCCAAAGCCTCGCTTTCTCCTATTCTAGCCTTGTGGGCCACTGCCTTCCTCCATGGAATCACTGAATTTCTGAGTTTGAGTTTCTGAAGACTTTCTTTTCTGCCTTTTTGTGAACAAGGGACAAAAGGAACCTCTCCTCTTATCCCTATATGGTCTTGGGGAACTCGAAAATCCTTGGAATTGGGGCCTGCTGCGGTATACAGCAGAAAGCACTGCTAATCCTATGTGAATCTTCTTAGCCATATTCACCCACCTTATTGAGCAGGAGCCCTCTGTGTAGTGCAAAGAATCAGAGTTTAGAAATTGAAGTCTATGCCACCTGTAAACCTTGTTTAAAATATCCAAAGATGAATTCACAGTGCTTTAATCCCTGTAGATTCACTGGCGAGCTGTTGCCCATTCCTGTTTCTCTTCTTCCCTTGTGGTGTTTTTGCTAAATGAGGGTTGGTTCCATCCTATGCATAGATAATGCCAGTTCTGGAAGGAGGACTGAAGCTGGTTTAATCAGGAAGACATTTTTCTAGGCCAATATGCCTTATGAAACCATAAACGTTAATTCTCAAATGATAAATCAGGTGATTTTGGTTGAAATTTGCAATTCAAAAGCTGCCATTTGAAAAGCATCATTAGAAAAACGTTGCTGTGTTGTGTCTCATGTAGATCGGTATCAAATTAAATTTCCCTATTGTATCTGTTATGTTGTTAACACAATGCAGGGAGTGTTGCTCCATCTCCATCCTGCTAACTGCAACATCCTTTTCAGTTTAAATTATACAGAAGTGAGTAATTATTGAGGCCTTCTGTTTACCATCCTTAAAAGATTTAATTTATCCCAATAAACATGGTGAAGCAGACCTTTTGGATTTGAAATGACATATAATTTACTTCTAACAAATGCTTTGGGTACAGGATAAAGCCTATTCATCAAGCAAATCTGAATCTGAGGCAGCTTACAAAGGGAATCTTTTGTCTAATTGTTTTCCATCACAAACAACATGTGGGAAAGAGATTTAGGCAATATTTTCAAACACTGTAAGCTACATAATTATTGTCCTCTGCAAACCTGGTGATAGTTTTACAATCAGAATTGCAATTTATCTGTTTAATCACCTATTCACTGCAGCCAATTACAAGCTCAGTGTTGATGAGGAGGCATTTAATAATATTAAATACAAAACCCTAGATTTAAATAACACTAAAGTTGTGACACAACCCAACAAAAGCCAGGAAATTCAAAGGGGGAGGCTTGGGCTCTTGCCTTAATTCATGGCATTCTGCCTAGGTAGCCAAGAGCAGAGGAGAGCTGACAGCATTCATCCCCACAATATTCGGAAACTTCTGCAGTTCCATCAACAAATGATGTTTTGTTAAGTGTAAACAGTTGGTCCT
This sequence comes from Tachyglossus aculeatus, assembly GCF_015852505.1. Classification (NCBI taxonomy): domain Eukaryota; kingdom Metazoa; phylum Chordata; class Mammalia; order Monotremata; family Tachyglossidae; genus Tachyglossus; species Tachyglossus aculeatus. The sequence continues at coordinate 21,867,493 of NC_052081.1, read as the reverse complement.
AATTCCAAATTTCCTTCCTAGCTGGTATGGGGCATGTTTAATTCATGGTTTGAATTCTTCCTGTATTGCATCATAAACCAAATAAATAATAACTGAGTAACAATAAATGAATACAAATTCACAATAACAACACTTACGATGGTTTAAATTTCTGACTCAAAATAAGTTTAAATGGCACAACAAATCTATCACTTGTTCAGGTTGGACAAACAGGAAACTTCTATAACTGTGACCTAAATAGGTTGAGGTCTTGAGTGGCCTTCTGAAATCAAACATATAAAATTACTCATGCAGTTTGTTCATTCTTTCATTCATTCATTCCCTCAATCGTATTTACTGAGCACACACTGTGTGTAGAGAACTATATTAAGTGCTTGGAAGAGTGCAATACAGCAATAAACAGTGACATTCCCTGCCCACAATAAGCTCACAGTCTAAAATGGGAGAGACAGACATCAATAGAAATGAATAAAATTACAGATATGCATATAAGTGCTTTGAGGCTGTGAGAGGGGGAAGAGCAAAAGGAGCAAGTCAGGGCAATGCAGAAAGGAGTGGGAGATGGAAAGCGGGGTATAGTCTGGGATGGCCGCTTGGAGATATGCCTTCAATAAGGCTCTGAAGAAGGGGAGAGGGGTTGTCAGTCAGATCGACGTGGGAGGGAGTTCCAGGCCAGAGGCAGGACATGGGCTAGGGGTCAGCAGGGAGACAGGTGAGATTGAGGCACAGTATGAAGGTTAGCACTAGAGGAGCAAACTATGCTGGCTGTAGTTTAGGAGGAGATAAGCAAGGTGAGGTAGGAGGGGTCAAGGTGATGGAGTACTTTAAAGTCAATGGAGAGGAGTTTTTGTTTGATACAGAGGTGGAAATGCATGTTTCCCCATACCAAGAGGATACAATGAGGTGAAGTGCTCTGAGAAACAGTGTGGTGTACTGGAAAGAGCACGGAATTGGGAGTCAGAGGACCTGACATCTATTCCCAGCTCTGCCACTTGTCTGCTGTGTGACCTTGGGGAATTCACTTCACTTCTCTGAGCCTCAGTTACCTCATCTGTAAAATGGGGATTATGACTTCGAATGCCACGTGGGACATGGACTGTATCCACGCTGATTATCTTGTATCTACCCCAGCGCTTAGTACTGTGTCTGGCACAGAGTCAGCACTTGACAAAGAGTGTAAAAAAAGAAAGAAATATACTCTTCTCCTGATATAGCACACCTCACTTTTTGTTTTTCCCTAGCTCACCCTCTTCCTTTGTCTTATCCTCGACTCCCCAACCTCTAGGTCTTCTCTCATGCTGTTTCTCTACTCTGAAATGTCTCTCTCCACAAATCCAACAGAAAACAGCGCTTTCCATGTTCAAAGCTTTCCCCAAGCTCTGGATCCTTCAACAAGCCATCTCTGATTAATTCCCAATTTCTAAAGTCCTATCAGCCTGGCAACCACCTCAAGCACTTATGCATTTACTTTGGACCTTCCTTTACAGTTTTGAAAATGTATATAGTCAATTGTATAGTTGACAATATATTTTGTTTACTCTATTTATAAATAATTTATGTCCGTCTCTCCTATTAGAATGTAAGTTCATTGTAGCCAAGAAATATGTCTCTGATTTCTGTTGCACTTCACCGAGCATTTAGTGTGGTGCACTGTACCATACTACAGTAAGTGGGTGTTTAATAAATATTGTTACTTCTACAACAGTCAATACATTAACTTTAATTTTTATTACAAATTGAAGGAGAAACTGTATAGCCCTTGGTGGCACTGCTGTTTATAATTTTTTTAATCTGCTTGTCAACATTTCACTCCTTCCGCATTTCACCTTTTACAGATGTAAGTAGAACCACAAGATCCATTATGATCTCTCAAAGAACTACACATTCTGATTCTAATAATTTTCAGATCATGTATTATTTCTCTGATAAGCTGGAATGGCAGAGGCTTAACCATCTGGGTCTGTAGGGCAAATTTCTCTGTAGCCCCTTTTTAAAAATTGAATTTTGACTTGAAAAACCATAATGACTTCATAGCAGCTGTTACGGTCTATCATATAAATCCTTCTTCGTTTGCAGATTATTGACCCGATGGACTGTAATGGCAGCTTTTTGGAGCTCTTCCTTCTATTGTGTCCATCCGCCTGCAACTGATGTGGCTGTTATGTGTCCTTTCCAGGGCTATAGTCTATTATGTCAGGACAGCTGCCAAGCTTACAGGCTACAAGCCTCCAAGATTTACAGGAGAAGCTAATTTCCAAATTCTATTACAGAATTTCCAATGTGTAGATGAGTGTTCTCCCCAAGTATGATGTCAAAGGCAAAAAAGCAGAGTCAAATCTTGTTTCCTTTAAGAAGGAAAACAGAGCCTGAGCACTTAATAGTGAGTAAACAAGAGAAGTTCTGTTTAGAGCCCGCAGGATACACAGGACAGAAAACAAGGCCCAGTCATCATGGTGGAAAGGATGGGGAATGCCAGCTTGGCCAGAATGTCCAGACAGCCCAGGATGAATCTGTTGAGTGAGTACCCTGTTCTTCCCTCATAAGCACTGGACCATTTTCCCCAACTCCTACACACAAGGACCTGAAACAGAGTGGAAGAGGTAAAGACATAGAGAAGTGGATCATAGAGTTCCAAATTGAAAAGCTGTATGATGGTTCAGATAATGGATGCAATAATAATAATATTAATGATACTCACATTTTTTAAATACTGTGTGCCAAGTACTGTAATTAAAGCTGTAGTAGATATAACCAATCAGGCCAGATAAAGTCCCTGTCTGACATGGGACTCATAGTCTAAAATAGAGGGAGAACAAGTATTTCATCTCTAGTTTACAAATAAGTCAATCAATCAATCAATCAATGGTATTTATTGAGCACTTACTGTGTGCAGAGCACCATACTAAGCACTTAGAAGAGTAGATACAATAGAATTTGTGGACATGTTCCCTGCCCATAATGAGCATACAGTGTAGAGGAAGAAACGGACATTACTATGGATAAACAAATTATGGATGTGTTCATAAGTGCTTGGAGACTGAGAGTGTAGTTAATACCAAGTGCCCAAAGGTCACAAATCCAAGTACAGAGATGACACAGAAGGGAGAGGGATTCTGGAAAGACAGGGCTTAATTGGGGATGGGCTTTGGAGGATATGGGATCTTAATAAGACTTTGAAGGTGGGCACCATGGTAGTCTGGTGTATGTGGAGGAGGAGGGAGTGCCAGGCCAGAGAGAGAATGTGGCAAATTGGTTGATGGCAAGAAAGATGAGATTGAGACACAGTGAGCAAGCTGGCAGTAGAAGAGCAAAGTGTGTAGGTTGAGCTGCAGGAGGAGATCAGTGAGGTAAGATAGGAGGGGACAGGCTGATTGAGAACTTTAAAGCTGATGGTAAAGAGTTTCTGTGGATGGGCAACCATCAGAGGTTCTTGAGGAGTGGGGAGACATGGATTGAACTTTGTTTAGAAAAATTATCAGGGCAGGAGAATGAAGTGTGGGCTGGAGTGGAGAGAAACAAGAGGCAAGGAGGTCAGCAAGGACGCAGATGCAGTAGTCAAAGTGGTATAAGATAAGGGCTTGGATCGATGTGGTAGCAGTTTGAATGGACAGGAAAGGGCAGATTTTAGCGATGTTGTGGCGGCAGAACCAACAGACTTGTTGACAGATGAGGAAAGGGAGGCACAAAAAAGTTGAATGATTTGCCCAAAGCCACACATAAGGCAAGGACTAGAGCCAGGATTAGAACCCAAGTTCTCTGACTCCCAAGACTTTCCAAGGCCACACTCCCTCCTTCCCTCCCTCCACAGCTGCGACTCCAGTCCATACTTCACTCTGCTGCCTGGATCATCTTTCTACAAAAACGTGTAGGACATGTCACCGCACTCCTCAAAAGGCTCCAGTGATTGCCCATCCACCTCCATATCAAATTCCTCACCATTGGCTTTAAAGCACTTCACCAACTTGCCCCCTCCTACCTCACCTTGCTTCTTTCCTTCTACAGCTCAGATGGCGCACTTCGCTCTTCTAGTGCTAACCTTCTCTCTCTGCCTCTATCTTGTCTGTCTCACCACTGACCCCTACCCCACATCCTGCCTCTAGCCTGGAATGCTCTCCCTCCTCAAATCTGACAGACAATTTACTCTACCCCCCTTCAAAGCCTTATTGAAGGCATATCTCCTCCAAGGGGCCTTCCCAGACTTACCCCCACTTTTCTTTATCTCCCGTTCCCTTCTGCATCACCCTGACTTGCTCCTTTTTCTCTTCCCCCTCCCAACCCCACAGCATTTATGTACATATCTGTAATTTTATTTATTTGTATTGATGTCTGTCTCCCTCCCCTTTAGACTGTAAGCTCGTTGTGGGCAGGGAATATGACTGTTTATTGTTATATTGTATTCTTCCAAGCATTTAGTACAGTGCTCTGCATACAGTAAGTGCTCAATAAATACAACTGAATGAATGAATGAATCTCAGAAAAGGGAAACTGGTGCTAGAAATTTCAAGAAAGACACAGAATTCTGAGAAACTCTTCTCTAATAAGACTTCAACCTCCCCTAGTTGGTAAGGGCTCAACATGATTTTCCTGTCCCTACAAAACCCACTCTACCATCAACTATTCTTTTGATGCTTCTCCAAAAGAGGCAAAACCTCCAGAGGCCTCGCAGATTCAACCATGGTGAGATGTCCCAAGTGTGAGCTTTGAGGTGGTTTAGGCTAATATTGGGAGCCTTCAATACTGAGCCTCCAATACAGAAACTCATCTGAGCTCATTGTGGGCAGGGATCATATCTCTTTATTGCTGTATTATTCTTTCCCGAGCACTTAGTACAGTGTTCTGCACACAGTAAGCGTTCAATAAATATGAATGAATCCAACTTCCAACATAGTTGGAAACTGAAAGCGAAATTTTAATTTGAAATTTACATTGGTAAAGTCTCATCCTGCCCTGGTTATCATTAATCAGCTGACTCCTCCCCATACCAACTTCCCACTCCCACTCCAGACCCACCCACTATAACATTCTTACCAAGTCCCTTCCCCTCAGATTCACAGCTTTTAAAGCTATTCCCTGCAGTTCCTGTATGTTCTCTCTCTCCAGCCCCCAGTCTCCTCCACCAATCTAGTGTCAGAAAGATTAGGTTAAAACCTTGTCAATTTAGTTAAGCTGAAAGTGCTGTTCATCTTAACTCAAAATGTTTTAAATCGAGGGCTTCCTGAGTTGGAAATTGACACAATATTACACAGGCTATTGATCTTTTAACTTTCTATTGTCTTCTGAAAATGATGGTCTTATGGAAAGCAGGGCATAGAAAAAATCCTGGAGTAATCAAAAGTTATTTCACATTCAAGACACATGATTTAACATGTCTATAATCCTACATAATAATAATGATGGCATTTATTAAGCGCTTACTATGTGCAAAGCACTGTTCTAAGCACTGGATCTTCTACAGAGGTATTTTAACAACTGAACAGTGGTGGCGGGGGCAGGGCGGGGGGGGGGGGGGGGGGCAACGGCCATTCTCAACAGAAACATGATCATCTAGAAGGAAGAATTTAATTTTGTGTTTTGAGGGAAGGAGAACCACCCTGGAAATAACTTAAAAATGAATAAACCAAAATGGATAAATACCTTCTACAAACCTTATTTAACATAGAAATATTCAATAGGATACAAGAAAAAAAAGCACAAGCAGTCACTCTTTTCTATCAGAATTGGAGCATAAACCCCCCTAGGGATGTTTCTACCAATTTTCCAATAAATTATATAATGACTTTTAGAAAAGACAGGTTTTTAATTTGCGAATTAGAATCATGGACCACACCAGAGACTGACAGTCCTCTTACTCCACCATATTTTCCAACACACATTGAATAGCTGTGAAATTATTCATTACTTGGGTAATTAGAGATTCAGGAAACTGCAGAATAAAGTACTGATAGTTGACCTTCAGGGCTAAGATCAAAGAGCAATAGTTAGAGGGTCTACTACATTTCATATCCAATTTTTAAACTCCTGTTTCAATGTACTCCAATAGCAATTAATTATTTGAACAAATGGATTGAACAGGAGCTTTTAAACAACCACCTGAAAGTGAAGATTCTTGACTGGCCCAGAAAGCACAGCTTTTTAATTACCCTTATTATTTGAAGATTAGCCGAAACAGCCCAGGTCTGGGAGTCACAAGGACCCGGATTCTAATCCTGACTCCACCACTTGTCTGCTGTGTAACCTTGGGAAGTCACTTCACTTCTCTGTGCCTCAGTTACCTCATCTGTAAAATTGGGATATGCTCTACTAGTGCTAATCTTCTCACTGTGCCTCAATCTTGATGCTGACCCCTCGCCCACGTCCTGCCTCTGGCCTGGGTCGCCCTCCCTCCTCAAATCTAACAGACAATTACTGTCCCCCACTTTAAAGTCTTATTGAGGGCACATCTTCTCCAAGATGCCCTTCCTGACTAAGCTCTCCTTTCCTCTTCTCCCACTCCTGTCTGTATAGCCCTTACTGGCTCTGTTTATTGCTGTACTGTACTCTTCCAAGTGCTTAGTACAGTACTCTGCCCACAGTAAGCACTCAATAAATATGACTGACTGACTGAATGAATGAATGAATGTGTGACACGGACTATATCCGGCCTGATAAGCTTTTATTTACCCCAGCACTTTGCATACTGCCTGGAACAAGGTAAGTGCCTAGCAAATACCATTAAAAAAAAAACACACAAAAAAACCCTGGCGGGTCTGAATCCAATTTCTTGGTTTATTCCTGATGCCCCTTTTGAATAGAAATAGGAAATGAAGCTCGGACAAAGTATTCAAGAATGGTGACCTACTGAAGAGCTATAGCAGGTCTACCAAAGAAGGAATCTACAACTTCACAATGAGTGTAAAACATTCATGCCTACCCATTCCACCAAGAAAACTTAAACTCTTATGATTTGGGCTTGGTTTTCTCCACTCCCTATCCAGAGATATTTGGATCTCTTGCTCAGGAAAAAAATTCTAGAAGGAGGTTTGGTTGTGTTGTATGGACAAAAGTTGGTTTGAGGGTCTTTCCTGTGGTGTAGTGAAATCACATGGGCTTCTGTTTATATCACTGCCCAGATATACTTATTCCCTGTTGCACTCTCATTTCACCTCCTACTCCTGCCGCTTCAGGACTTCTGCCTGACCTACTTACTAGGATAGTCATCCTCTAAGCACCCAGATGTCCCCTCCAGAAGTAATTCTATCTTCACAACATCTCCAGCATCTACCTCTTCCTCTTCATGAAACCTGCCACCATGCTGGCCCTTGCACTTGTCACATCAGTCTTTCAATAGTATGTATTGAGCACTTGGTGCAGTGCAGAGCACTGTTATAAGCTCTTGGGATAGTATAACAGAGTAAGTAGACACAATCCTTAGCCATCTCAATTTCTGTGTCATCCTCTTTGCTGATCTCCCTGCCTCCAGACTCTCCCATCTCCATTCCATACTTGATTTTGCTGCCCAACAATCTCCACATCAAACAGAAACTCCTCATCATTGGCTTTAAAACACTCAAGAAGCTCTTTCCTCACTACTTATCCTCGTTCCTCTCTGATTGGAACCCAGCTCACTTACCTCACTTCTCCACTCAGTGTGCCTCACTCTTTTCTCTGTCACTGTTGTCCTCTTGCTCATGTCCTCTTGCCTGCTTGGAACACCCTTTCCTTTCACATCCAGCAAAATAACCAATCAACCAATCAATCAATGGTATTGATAATTATACTCTGTGTTGAGCACTGCACTAAATCAATCAATCAATCAATCGTATTTATTGAGCGCTTACTATGTGCAGAGCACTGTACTAAGCGCTTGGGAAGTACAAATTGGCATCACATAGAGACAGTCCCTACCCAACAGTGGGCTCACAGTCTAAAAGGGGGAGACAGAGAACAGAACCAAACATACCAACAAAATAAAATAAGTAGGATAGAAATGTACAAGTAAAATAAATAAATAAATAAATAAATAGAGTAATAAATATGTACAACCATATATACATATATACAGGTGCTGTGGGGAAGGGAAGGAGGTAAGACGGGGGGATGGAGAGGGGGACGAGGGGGAGAGGAAAGAAGGGGCTCAGTCTGGGAAGGCCTCCTGGAGGAGGTGAGCTCTCAGCAGGGCCTTGAAGGGAGGAAGAGAGCTAGCTTGGCGGATGGGCAGAGGGAGGGCATTCCAGGCCCGGGGGATGACGTGGGCCGGGGGTCGATGGCGGGACAGGCGAGAGCGAGGTACAGTGAGGAGATTAGTGGTGGAGGAGCGGAGGGTGCGGGCTGGGCAGTAGAAGGAGAGAAGGGAGGTGAGGTAGGAGGGGGCGAGGTGATGGACAGCCTTGAAGCCCAGGGTGAGGAGTTTCTGCCTGATGCGCAGATTGATCGGTAGCCATTGGAGGTTTTTGAGAAGGGGAGTAATATGTCCAGAGCGTTTCTGGACAAAGATAATCCAGGCAGCAGCATGAAGTATGGATTGAAGTGGAGAGAGACACGAGGATGGGAGATCAGAGAGAAGGCTGGTGCAGTAGTCCAGACGGGATAGGATGAGAGCTTGAATGAGCAGGGTAGCGGTTTGGATGGAGAGGAAAGGGCGGATCTTGGCAATGTTGCGGAGCTGAGACCGGCAGGTTTTGGTGACGGCTTGGATGTGAGGGGTGAATGAGAGAGCGGAGTCGAGGATGACACCAAGGTTGCGGGCTTGTGAGACGGGAAGGATGGTAGTGCCGTCAACAGAGATGGGAAAGTCAGGGAGAGGACAAGGTTTGGGAGGGAAGACAAGGAGCTCAGTCTTCGACAGTCTTCGACAAGCCTTCGACTAAAGGCTTGGGAGACTAAAGTACAAGACATATTCCCTGCCCACAAGGATCTTACAGTCTAGAGTGGGATACAAACACTAAAATAAATTATGTATTTGCAAATAATTGCTGTGTGCTGAGAGTAGAGTGAACATCAAGTGCTTAAAGTGTACAGATCCAAGTTTATAAATTACTTAGAGGAGGGGATTTGAGGGCTTAGTCAGGGAAGGCCTCTTATGAGAGATTCATTCATTCATTCATTCAATCGTATTTATTGAGCACTTACTGTGTGCAGAGCACTGTACTAAGTGCTTGGGAAGTACAAGTTGGCAACATATAGAGACTGTCCCTACCCAACAGTGGGCTCACAGTCTAGAAGGGGGAGACAGAGAACAAAATAAAACATATTAACAAAATAAAATAAATAGAATAAATATGTACAAATAAAATAAATAAAGTATTAAATACATACAAACATGTATACGTATATACAGGTGCTGTGGGGAGGGGAAGGAGGTAAGGTGGGGGGATGGAGAGGGGGATGAGGGGGAGAGGAAGGAGGGGGCTCAGTATGGGAAGCCCTTCTGGAGGAGGTGAGCTCTCAGTAGGCCCTTGAAGGGAGGGAGAGAGCTAGCTTAGCAGATGTATGGAGGAAGGGCATCCCAGGCCAGGGGGATGATGTGGATAACAAGAGATGTGAATTTAGTAAGGCTTTGAAGGTGGGAAGAGTGGTGATTGGTCATATATGAAGGGGGAGGGAGTTCCAGGCCCAAGGGAGGACATGGGCAAGGGGCCAGAGGCAAGATAGATGAGACTGAAATACAGTGAGTATGTTAGTATCATAAGAGCAAAGGATACCAGCTGAGTCAGAGTAGGAAATTGCTACTCTTCCCAACTTCAATACCTCTTAAAATCACATCTGTTCCAGGAAGCCTTCGCTGTCTAATTTCTCATCCACCTATTTCCCTCTCTACTGTGTCACTCATGCATTTGAGCCTGTACCCCTTAAGCACTGCTTGATGGAGTACAGTATAACAGATAGTACTACACATGATCTCTGTGTTTAAGGTGCTTACAGTCTACTTAGGGAGACAGATATTGAATTAAATTACAGATGGGGAAATGGCAGAGTATAAGGGTATGTACATGATTATGGTATTTGTTAAGTGCTTACCATGTGCCAGGCACTGTACTAAGTGTTGGTGTGGATACACGCCATTTGAGTAGGACACAGTCTCTGTCCCACATGGGGCTCATAGTCTCAATCCCCATTTTATAGATGAGGGACCTGAAGCCCAGAGAAGTGGAAAAGTTACAAGCCCAAGGTCACACAGCAGACAAATGGCAGCAGCGGTACTAGAACTCAGAACCTTCTGACTCCCAGGTCGATGCTCTATCCAATAAGCCATGTTTCTTCTCCACCCAGAGACAACAAAGAGCTTGGCTTGAAGAGTCATCATCAATCTGGAGCCTTTCGGTACCCATCTATGAGTGACCTCATGGACTAAACTGTAGTAGAAATTGTATTTATTAGAAATAAACTGGGTGCTGGGGCACTGTACTAAACTCCGAGAAAGAATACTTGGGTGGAAATTAGACACAGGTTCCTGGCCCCCACGAGGACAACAACCTAAGAATGTAAGTCAGGGAGTGGGGGCTGGGAGAAAAAATGGAACAATAAGACACTGTAGCTACTTAGATGCTCCTCTTGAATGTAAACTCTTTGAGGGTAAGGTTTATGTCTTCCAGTTCCAGTGTACTCTTTCAAGCTCTGAGTACTGCATCAGCCTCCTCTCTGATCTCCCATCCTCCTGTCTCTCCCCGCTTCAGTCTATACTTCACTCTGCTGCCCAGATTATCTCTGTACAGAAATGCTCTAGGCATGTCACTCCCCTCCTCAAAAATATCCAGTGGTTGCCTGTCAACCTACAAATCAAGCAAAAGCTCCTCACTCTTGGCTTCAAGGCTCTCCATCACCTCGCCCCCTCCTACCTCACCTCCATTCTCTCCTTCTACAGCCCAGCCCACACCCTCCACTCCTCTGCCGCTAACCTCCTCACTGTGCCTCGCTCTCGCCTGTCCCGCCATTGACCCCTGGCCCACATCCTTCCCCTGGCCTGGAATGCCCTTCCTCCAGACATCCGCCAATCTAGCAATCTTCCTCCCTTCAAAGCCCTACTGAGAGATCACCTCCTCCAGGAGGCCTTCCCATTCTGAGCCCCTTTTTTCCTCTCCTCCTTCCCATTCCCCCTGCCCTACCTCCTTCCCCACCCCACAGCACTTGTATATACTTGTACAGATTTATTACTCTATTTATTTTACTTGAACATATTTACTATTCCATTTATTTTGTTAATGATGTGCATATAGCTATAATTCTATTTGTTCTAACGATTTTGACATCTGTCTACATGTTTTGTTTTGTTGTCTGTCTCCCCCTTCTAGACTGTGATCCCATTGTTGGGTAGGGACCGTCTCTATATGTTGCCAACTTGTACTTCCCAAGTGCTTAGTACAGTGCTCTGCACACCTTAAGCGCTCAATAAATGCGATTGAATGAATGAATGAATGAGTACAGTTTCTGAACACAGTAAATACAGTTGATTGAGGACAAGGACAAATGCACAAAATAATCACAAGCAGGAGGGTGGGAAGGAAAGGGGAGCAGAATTTCAAGCCTCTCTTGGCTCAGAATCCAATTAGCACCTGCAGATTATCCACTGTCTTCCCAAGGTTTTGTAAAGATGGCACTCCACAGCTGCTTGTCTCCTTCTCACCAAGGACCAAGAGAACAGGTCAGAACAGAGATGCTAGGATGGAGTCATGGGGAGTTGGTGCGCATTCTTGGGGAAGTAAAGTGGCCCTTAATGGGGGAAGACATGGAGGGCACACTATGGCTGTTTTCTCCTACCTGTCAGGTGATGCACAGCTGGACAGCTAGAGATATGTTTACTGACAAGAACTATCCTGCTATTGTTAGACTCCTTTCTGACCAGGCAAGCAGCTTTCCAAGGGAAGCTGGGTCAGGACTTTGCATTGACCATGACATTATTTATTTCAAGAGCTCTAAGACATTTAGAGCTCACAGTATTTAATTAGACAATATTCTACATAAAATAAAGAGGACAGGTTTATGCCAGTCTCATAAAGATGGAATAGAATGATCAAAAATCATTCCTTCTCCACCACAGCCAGAATTGCTATCAGTCTGAAAGGGAGATATTTCATGAGGATACTTTTTGGGTCTCATGGGCTTGGATGGTGCAAGTGTGTGAATCTTGTCTCCCTTAATGATAGCAGGGACCAGCATCTGAAACTATTTTACCCCATATCTCTTTCTGGTTTATTTTACTACTCTGTTCATGGGATTATTCCATTTCAATGAGGTATTGTAATTCTTAATTTTAAAAGCCCAAGCTATTTTAAAGATAGTTATCTTCAGAATATTTAAAGAGGCAGTAGGAGATTGCCTCTGTCACCTAGTTGTTAGCTGCTCCAAATGAAATCTCCCATTTTTTGACAATTTGGCATCATCCTTTAGAATTCAATCAATCAATTGTATTTACTGAGTACTGTGTTCAGAGCACTGTACTAAGTGCTTGCAAGAGTATGATATAACAGAGTTAGTAGACATGTTCCCTACCTGTGTGAGATTTAAAGTCTAGAAGGGGATACAGACATTAATGTTAGTATGGATATGTACATAAATGCTGAGGGGCTGAGGGAGGGTTGAATAAAGAGTGCAAATCAAAGTGCAAGAGTGACACAGAAGGAAGTGGGAGACGGAGAAATGATAGCTCAGTTGGGTGAGGCCTCTTGAAGAAGATATGTCTTCAGTAAGGCTTTGTAGGTGGGGAGAGCATCGGATATGAGGAGAGTGGGCGTTCCAAGCCAGAGGCAGAAAGTGGGTGAGAGGTTGGCAGTAGGATAGGTAAACTTGAGGTACAGTGAGTACATTGATATTAGAAGAGTAAAGTATGTGGGATGGGATGTAATAGGAAATCAGTGAGGTAAGGAAGGAAGGGGCAGGGTGAGTAAGTGCTTTGAAGCCAATGGTAAGGTTTTTCTGTTTGATGTTGAGGTGGATGGTGTGACCTCTGGAGTAAAGTATTTCTGCATATCGAGATCGCAGGACTCAGGATAATGGACACCCATGAGTGTCTGCAGATAGTGTAGCAGCCACAATAGCATGTTTATTATAAAGATTGCAACAAAGAAAAGCAGTAGCCAATTAATTAAGGATCTATAGGTAATCACCAGGACCTCCTGGTCAGCACGGACCTAGGGCAGTTCGCCAGGGAGGATATGTAACAGTCAGTCATATTCGTCAAGAGCTTACTGTGTGCAGGGCACTGTTCTAAGCACTTGGGAAAATACAATATAACCATAAGCAGGCACAATCCCTGCCCATGGAGATGTCCTGAAGGCAGAAGAAAATGTGAGTATGCAGCAAGGGAGAGAGATCAAGGCTGGAGATGTAGATGGTAGCTGAAGCCATGGGAGTGAATGAGTTCTCCAAAGGAGTGAGTGTAGATCAATCAATCAATCAATTGTATTTATTGAGCGCTTACTGTGTGCAGAGCACTGTACTAAGCACTTACGAAGTACAAGTTGGCAACATATAGAGATGGTCCCAACCCTACAATGGGCTCACAGTCTAGAAGGGGGAGACAGAGAACAAAACCAAACATATTAACAAAATAAAATAAATAGAATAGATATGTACAAGTAAAATAAATAGAGTAATAAATATGTACAATCATATATACATATATACAGGTGCTGTGGGGAAGGGAAGGAGGCAAGACGAGGGGGATGAAGAGGGGGACAAGGGGGAGAGGAAGGAGGGGGCTCAGTGTGGGAAGGCCTCCTGGAAGAGATGAGCTCTCAGTAGGGCCTTGAAGGGAGGAAGAGAGCTAGCTTGGCGGATGTTGGGAGGGAGGGCATTCCAGGCCAGGGAGGTGACGTGGGCCGGGGGTCGACGGCGGGACAGGTGAGAACAAGGCACGGTGAGGAGATTAGTGGCAGAATGAGCGGAGGGTGCGGGCTGGGCTGCAGAAGGAGAGAAGGGAGGTGAGGTAGGAGGGGGCGAGGTGATGGAGAGCCTTGAAGCCGAGGGTGAGGAGTTTCTGCCTGATGCACAGATTGATTGGTAGCCACTGGAGATTTTTGAGGAGGGGAGTAACATGCCCAGAGCGTTTCTGGACAAAGACAATCCGGGTAGCGGCGTGAAGTATGGATTTAAGTGGGGAGAGACACGAGGATGTAGATGGAGGTTAGAAAGGGAAAGATCACTGTAAAGTGCTTCTGTGTGTTAAAGAGTGCCAACTAGATTCAGCTACTTGACAAAGTCCTCTTATTCTATTACACCTGAACTCTTCTGGGCAAATGAATACTAATAAATACTAATCTAACTTTTAAAGAACTCCAGGGAAAGAGATTCCACAAACTCCCATAGTGACCTATTACTACCAACTGCAGGCAACCGTGGTGGCAGAGAAAGTCCAGGCTGAGCTGGTTCCTGGCTCAGGGAATCTCACATGTCAACTGGGATGATTCTGTAGAATCATTCAAGGTGGAGGCCATCTCATTCCCTGGGGAACTTTCAAAAGAAGAAACCAGCTCTCAGGGATAGGAGAGAACTACTCCACTGCTCTGAGGGAATGTGGGCTATACATTCTACCAGTCTAGTCTGGGGAGTTGGGTAAAATGCCTTATAGTCTTGAAGAAAGTTTGACTTTGACTTAGCTTATTTGGCTAATATGAAGACATACTACTCTCCTTACTTTTATGTACAAAGTATATAAATGCTATTCCTAAAACACCAGTGGGGAAGGGGCATGGAGTCCAGTGGGGTCGTTGTCCCCACATCTGTCCATCTGACCACACTCCAGAGACAAGCCCCTGAGCCCTCCTCCCAGTGGTGAGTGCAGGCCAGGCTTTGTGGGAGGCTGGAATGGAGTAGCGGGGAGGGGGGAGCTTTTGAAGCACTGTACTAAGTGCTTGGGAGAACACAATACAACAGAGATGGTAGACACATTCCCTGCTCACAACAATCTTACAGTTTAGAGGGGGAGATAGATATTAATAAAATAAGTAATTTACAGATATGTACATACGTGCTGTGAGGCTGAGGGTTTGTGAATACTAAATACACAAAACATACCAGATCCAAGTGCCTAACAATACAGAGAGGGAGTGGGGTAAGGCAGAGCTTAATCAGGGAAGGCCTCTATGTATGTGTATGTGTTCAGTAGATATCAGCTGTCTTTCTCAGTCAACGGTAAACTCCCCAAGGGCAGGGAGAGCATCTTCTGCTTCCAGGGTATGCTCACCATAGACGTTCACTCTAATGCTGATGAGATTGGTGGTGAACACTACTACACTGAACATTTATCAGGAGGCATCTACCACTCTTGGGTGCCACTGCAATCAAAAGTAAATATTGTTTTTTATTTCTTTCTGATGTGAATTTTACATTTGTAAACTACAGTAGAACTGAATGTTATCTCCTCTTCCTATTTGGAGTTGAAGCAAAATGCAACAGCTGAAAAATGAATCCCTAAATGGTAAAACAAAGATATCTTTATTGGGAACAAGAGAGAGCAGATAAGATCAAAGGATAGTCCTACACAGTGAAAGAGTGAAGTACAATAGATCATCAGTTCTGAACCTTCTCATCTATGGAAGCATATTTGCATAGCCATTTACTCAGAAAGTCATGCCACCCACCTCATTGCTGAAAAAACCTGTATATTTTCCTAAAGGATAATAAAACCTTGTATTTAAATACCACCTTTCTCGTGTGAACATTTTTAAAGTAACATTTTTCATACAGTTTATGAATTTAGACAATCACGTTTAATACAACACAAGTGTGTCCTACAGTTGCCACTAAAGAATAAAAGCTGGAATATGTCATGATATATGAATGCACTTTGATATATGAGCAATTTAATATAACAGATGATCAGTGCTACAGAACTGTTTAGAGTTGAAAAATAATGATTGCATATGCAACGTTTGTAGACAGGGTTCCTACCTGAATTTCTTTGCATTGTTTTCAGTGAAATCTTTGGTGCTGTTGCCAGATCTGCACTTTAGGGGGTGCTCCAGCCTTTTGCTGGTAGAGCATTAGGATTGTATACGGAACATCTTATGTTTTGTAACAGAAAGTGCACCAAACCAAAGCAATAAAACATTTGAAAATGAGGAAGAAACTTATGGAAATAAATACAATCCACACATTAATGCTGAGACAGGAAATTAACACTGAATATTTTACTTTAAAACCGAAAGTGTATTTCTCTAAAACTGCATTTGCCACGGAACCACGGAATGAAAATCCTCTGCCATGTCTGTGAATTTATTAGAACTCCATTGTGTTGTGCTGTCTTGTTCTTTCTGGAAATTCTACTGTAGGTTTTAGATATAATGGGAGAGAAAATGAAAGGGGATTTTTATTTTGAGAATTGGGCTTTCGTGCCATGACATTTATGAGGTTTATGTAAACTGTAAATTGTAGAACTGTGATATCAAAGCTATGAGTAAGATATTTAATGCTGTTTTTCATAGATTCTGGCATCACAATACCAACAGTTCAAGTAATCCAAAGTAGCAGGAAGGAAGAGTTGCTAGTGTCAAAATTTTAAAAAGGCTATCCATTCAAGTGGTCTCCACCAGCGCTACTGTATGGGTTTTTTTGTGTGTTTTGGGGGTTTTTTGGTAGCAGAAAACTTTGGATTTACTCTTTCCCCATAAGAAACTGCTTTGAGGTCAAATTAATATTGAAGGGCTTGGGTTTTTGAGAGGTCCCTTTTTTCCCTTTCAGATTTAAGAATTGTGAGAAAATAGCAAACAATAGTTATTAGTCATTTAGGTAGTGTTCTTTACTGATACCGACCCATCTTTTCACATTCAACTTTGCTTGTTATAATGCCATCCTGGAAGCTTTGTGCAACTTTCTAAAGTCAGAATCTCTAAGATACAAAAACTATAAATTCCCGCCTCTCTCCACCTTACTCTATCCCAGGGTCAAAAATCCACGAATTTAATACCCATTGTGAAAGGACTTCATGATGATCAATGAAGGCTGCCACAAAACAGTATGCTATATGCTCAGATAGGATTAACTGCAAAGTGAATAATCCATGCTTTCCAAATAATTTTTTATATAATAATCCTTTTAGACATGAAAAGCAGAAGTGGAGAAACTATGTTTACATTTTTCCTTCAAATCACACTCAGATATGACTAAAGAATCAATAGAACGCTTTCCAGATGTTTTCCCCAGCTAGGTCTCTGAACTATTCCCAAATTTCCAAAATCAACCGGGCACAGCGAACAAAGCTGTTGAAAAGACTTCAGTCTTTGTTTGATGCACCTCTTCCATGGCCATAGGTGTCTTTAAACAAATGTTTTTTAAGAAGTTTGTGCTGAACAGTTTTCACAGTCTAAATTTCAAGTATCCTGATATACAATTGCATTTAATAAAAGTCATGTATAATGAGCATATTGTACACTTAAAATAATTCTGTCCTATTTTGCATGAATTTTATTTAGTAAAACAACAATCTTCTGGCCAAATGTAATGGACTTTGACTCTGTCCCAATAGGTGTACTACAGTATGAGATAAATCAAAAGAACAAGGCAGCAGAATGCATATGTAGTTTAACCTAAACCTGCCATAATAGGCCTTTGCCAGTATAGTACAAACAGCAAAATTATTGATTAGCTTGTATTACTCCACAAGAAGAACAAATTATTGCTGATTAAAGCCATGCAGGTGATAAAGGAACTTAACCAGCAAAAGCTGCCAGCTTTAGGTTAGGAAACAGCTGTGTCCCTAATTATGCAGCCTGATTTATACTCTATTAAATCAGTATATAAGTAACCCATTTCTCTGAAAGCATTTAAACCTCTTATATTCCACCAAACACAGCAATTTTATTTGAAATAAATGTATCCAGCTCTTTTGGGAACATATGGTATATTTCTCTCTTATTAATAATTCAGTTCAAATGAGCAAAAATTAGTTGGTGCAGTTACGGCTGATTTTGTCCTGAAAAGATCTGCATTAATTTTAGACGTTTTGTAAATTGGGCTATTAAATTAAAGCATTATATGTGAATTACCCTTTAAATTTTAAGCAACTTGGTAGTTTAATGGTATTTTCTAGTCAGATTCATTTTCAATCTTTAAAAAATTATAGTCATTACTGTAAGACAAATTTGTGAAATCTGCTCCTTCCATCCAATTGTACTAATAAGTAAACTAGAAAACTTTGATGTTTTAATTTCAGTATTTTGCCTTAACCAATGTATCTATCTGTAGCATTCCTTTTATCAGATGTTCTAGTAACCTCTAACCCTGATTAGAACTTCTAAGCATTTTGACAGAGCAAACTGAAACTGGAGAAGTGAGACATTGTCCTATTTGGAGAGTGTGAGTGCATAGCCTATGGGTCACTGTATTTGGATTTTAACCTCAATTTTTTGAGCATGAACTCTCTGTGATATATCCTCCTTTTATTGCAAGTGTATTAACTTTTTAACTAAGCAATATGTACATGCATCCAGAGCCAAATAAGCTCCAGTGAATTTATTTTCAACAATGGAAAGGTAATTTTTGAACTCTCAGGAAGAATGAGGATGCAAGTTAACAGTCCATAAATCAGCTCAAAAATTTACCACTGTATTAACCTCTAAACCTCCAGGGGCCTTTGCAGCCTGTCCAAATGCTGCCTAGCACAAAGGAATTTTTATCCAATCAGAGAACCAAAACAGCCAGGTAGCTTCATTTCGCCCAGTTCCCACTCTTTCCTTCCTCTGGTTCTAAAACCCAAAATCATGTGCTTCAGATATTTAATCTCTTCTAACATTTGATGGTTCTTGTAGCCTGTTGAGTTGGAAAAGCTTTGAGGCAACAATTCAGGAACTGCTAGGTGCTCCTGATGAACGTGCCCTAAATCACACCTCCAAGAAAGCATTCAAGTAAGCAAATTGCATCAAAAATACCCAACATGCAACTGATGTTTTTGACAACCACCCCAAAGTAATGGTATTCCTAATCCTGGTACTTAGGGAGCTCTTTGATGATCCAGTGCTAGACAAAGAGGTAGAAAACCAAATCATGAAGGACAACATATGCTTTGGGAGATTGATTCAAAAGAGTTTGTCAACAGTGGGGCATGGAGCTTCAAAACTGTTAATGAAAGCTCATGTAATCAAGCTATCTTCTGCTTATCTTGAATATCAACTGGTAGTAGTAGTAGTAGTAGTAATAGTAGTAGTAGTAGTAATAGTAGTAGTAGTAGTAGTAATAGTAGTAGTAAAAGGGTTTATTTAGTTCTGTGGGTTATAAATACAAAAATAAGAGAGATGGTCCCTCTTCAAAAGGAGCCAACTCTAACATAGACAGACATAAAAATATTTACAGCTGAAGTAACCAAATTAGATACCCAAATATACAAGAGAATAAACACATCCACCAGTGCTAAGAATTTCAAGGAGCAAATAAAATATAAATGTATGTGCAATATGCAATATGAGTAACAGGCAAACATGATATATGTATTGGAAATTGTATATGAACGCTAAAAGGTATGTGAAATGGCACTCTTGATTTTTGACGATTGCATTACTAATAGTGAGATCCCATCTATGTGTATGACTTCCTTTTTCTTTCACTTTTTTCACATTCAGTGCTTAGAACAGTGCTCAGCACTTAGAACAGTGCTTGGCACATAGTAAGCGCTTAATAAATGCCATCATTATTATTATTATTATTATTCATTCAATCATGTTTATTGAGTGCTTACAGTGGGCAAAGCACCATATTAAGCACTTGGGAGAGTACAATATAACAATAAATAGACACATTCCCTGCCCACAGTGAGCTCACAGTCACATGAAGATAGACCCTTGTTGCATTAACGGACTTATTCCATACAGCATCTTTTCATTTTCTAGGCTGGCTCTTGCTACCCCAATCTTCAAGTGCCTTTGTTCAAGAAGAACAACCGCCCCCTGATTGCTTCCCAACAGTTAGCTATGTCTGCTATTTTGTCATCTAACAGTACCTAGATCTTAATTAAATATTATTGATGGATCAATTGTCTGGCTCTTTTACTTGTATTATATTCTGCACTCAATAGATACTGAATTAATACTATTGAATGAAAGAATGAAAGTTTGCAAGAAGGTATTCTAGTATCTTGAAACTAAGTAAGATT
Source organism: Tachyglossus aculeatus (assembly GCF_015852505.1). Classification (NCBI taxonomy): domain Eukaryota; kingdom Metazoa; phylum Chordata; class Mammalia; order Monotremata; family Tachyglossidae; genus Tachyglossus; species Tachyglossus aculeatus. The sequence goes on along the minus strand of NC_052081.1, from coordinate 21,847,437 downwards.
CCTTCTTTGGTATAGGGATTACCATCATTGGTGTTTATTAAGTATTTGCTTTGCTAGGCACTTAACCAAGTCAATGGAAGATTGTAACAGTATCAAATCAATCAGTCAATGGTATTTATTGAGTGCTTACTATGTGCAGAACATAAGTGCTTGGAAGAGAAAAATACAACAGAATTGGTAGTCATATTCCCTGCCCACACTTATCTTACAGTCTACAGTCTATTGAAATACCTTTTCCCTAGCATCAAGTGTGGGCTGGTGGAAAGAATAAGGGATTGGGAGTCAGGAATCTTGGGGTCTTGCCACTGGGCTGATGTATGACCTGGGACAAGTCACTCAACCTCTCTAGGCCTCAATCTCCTCATCTATAAAATGGGGATAAACTAGTTAACGCTGTACAACACAGGGATGGTGTCTAATTTAATGATAAATTTGCATCTACTCTAGAATTTAGCATATAGTAGGAGTTTAATAAATGTCATGATTATTATTCAAGGAGATTATAAGTTAATGGGAAACTCAAAACTATAGGTAGTAAAAGTAGGAAGAAGAACAAGGATGAAGCAGTTCAAATACAGGATGATGCAGCTGAAGAAATAATGCAAATATAAATGCATAAATCAGATGAATAAAAATCTAAAATGTACAAATGTGCTGAGGAAAGGAGTAAAAACCACTGTGTTGAGAATGGGTTTTGTACTGATGTGATTAGCCTAGAAATTCATTGGGAAGGGATTCTGAGTGGTGGTGGAGATTTTAGAAAGACAATGATCAGGAGTCTCTGCTTGAGGTAGGGGCAGATGGGTAGCTATCTTTTGAGTAGTAGAGAAATGTGAGCCAAGCAATGCTTCAAGTTTCCTCTGCAACAGTGTGTAGTATAGATTTGGATGGGAGAGGCTGGAGGCAGGGAGATCATTGAGGAGGCTGGTACAATAAGTCCAACGTGATAGCACAAGGGCTTGAACCAGGGTGGTAGCTTTTTTAATGGAAAGGGAAGGGGGGAATCCAGGCAGTGCTGAAAGTAAGAAAAAAAATGCATAACCAAACCAACGGGAGCCTCCACTACTCCTGCTACCCCAGAGACAAGTGGGCTGTTGGGGATGAGGGGTCGAAGTGGTGACAGCTAAAGTGATGAATGAGAAGACTTTTGGAGGAAGTGGAGAGCCAGCCAGCCACTGGAGAAGATGTTAGCCATGCAGCCCAGACCCTTGGAGTAGATATGATGAGAGAGGTGGGGCTGAGGCAGCTGGAGGCCAGATAGTAGATGGCAGAGATGAGTCTAGGACCTTGACACCATTACTGCCACCACCTATCCCTCCCTACTCCAGCACCTTTCCTTATGCAAGAATTGAGTTCTGGAAGATTCAGGCTTACTTCCAGTCTGGACCCAGGACATTTTATGGGAAAAGAATCAGTTTGATTTAACAGTTGAATGAATATGTGTGTTGATAGGCAGTGAAGGGCCAAAGGAGGACACAAGGATACCATGTTCTGGGACAGGGAAGATGGCGGTGTGATCAATAGAGAAAAGAAAGGGGTTCAATCTGCTTGCTTTAACAGTGCCTCAGTAGATACTATGGAACCATATAGTTTCTTTAGTGATGAAGTCATAGGGGTTCCACGGCAGGGCACAGCATGTTTTGATGTGACATGTTATTCAGGCTGAATTTTTCAAAATGATATACCAGGCAGCGATCCCATAAGTCTTCTGGGCAATCTGCCTTCCATATTGAATTACTAGTTCTCCCCCTCTGGTGAACAGGAGGAGGAACTGGGGAAGAGGGAAGTGGGACTTTGTGTGAAGCTGGAGAGGAAAGAAGTTTCCTCTGAAACTGAAGTTTGTGTGGGTGAAGCTGGAGCTGACCCCCATGGCAGCTGACCCCCAACAAACCTCCCTACCCATCCAACTCCCACCTTCCCACTCTGGTCTGGGCTCTCCCAGCTAGTTGTGGAGAGCTGCTGTTCTTGGGGCTGCGGTAGGGGAGTGAACCAGAGAGCTGCCATTACTTCTGCCCTCAGTAGAAAATGAATCCCCCATCAGTGGGTATGACTGCCTAGGGGAGGGAGCAGCAGGCATTCTTTTTTATTTAAAAATGAATAAAAAAATAAATCTCCTGGCAGGCTCCCCTCTGTGGCTGTGAGCCCCAAGGAACCTGGGTGGTTGCAAGTGGCTCCACTTCCAATGAGACATTTGATGAACACAATTTCTACCCTTCCTGTCCTGCTTCCTCCTCCTCTGCATCCCCTCCACAGCTCTAATAATAATGATATTTATTAAGTGCTTACTATGTGCCATGCACTGTTCTAAGCACTGGGGTAGTTACAAGGTAATCAGGCAGTCCCACGTAGGGCTCACAGTCTTAATCCCCATATTACAGATGAGTTAACTGAGGCACAGAGAAGTTAAGTGACTTGTCCAAGGTCACAGGGCAGACAAGTGGCAGAGCCGGGATTAGAATCACGTTCCCTGACTCCCATGCCGGTGCCATTTCCACTAAGCCACGCTGTTTCTCTGCACCCCAAGGAGCCTGGGTGGCTGAGGGAAGCCTCAGTTCCCAGGTGACCCTTGGTGAAAATGGCTTCCACCCCCCCAGCTACCCTTCGCCTCCTCTCTTTTCCCTCCGTAGCTCTGCACCCTGAGAGGACAGGGAGGCTGCTGGTGTGGAGAAGCAGCACCCCTGGCTCCAAACCACGCCCATAGCAGGGGCAGTTGGGGTTCAAAATGGGGAAGGATGTTGATTTTGATTTTTTAGAAACAATATCTCCATCTCGGTCTTTATGTCCCACACTATTACCTTGGGAACAGGCCTATTTTTGTAAAGCTTTTGCAGAGATGCAACGGCACCAGCTCCAATCCCCTCCCGTAGCAGGGACAATGGAGCTGGAGATGGGGAAGGATGCACATTCTCTCAGTCTCTAATAAACTTTTAATAAATTTCAGATCTTGTCTGCAGGTAGACCCCAGCTCCAAACCCCTCCTAAATACTAATTTAGCTTTTCTAAGCATTCTCTCTGTTTCAAAGAAAGTTTTAATAAGGTTTCAGATCCTGTTGGCAAGGATCAATCAAAGCACAAGGCTCATGTTGAAGATCACCAATGAGAAGTGGTGATTTACAACCTCTTTGTAAATTAATCCCTTCAACTGAGTTAATGTAGACCAAAATGGGGGTCCAGGGATGGCCATAATTTAATCAGCTGTGGGCTAATCAGCTGATTAAATCCCACACTAGACAGTAAGCACTCCTGGTCATGCACCTATCATAGGTGACCTTGGAGAGGGCAGTTTTAGTGATGAATGAAAGTCCAAAGTGGGCTAGTGGAGAGAGGACAGGACTGGAAGTGAGAGGAACTGGGTTTGAATTCCAGCTCTACCAACAAAATCACCATCCTCCCTGTCCCAGAAGTCCAGAAGGTTTAAATTTAGACAGTGAAATAGATCAATCAATCGTATTTATTGAGCACTTACTGTGTGCAGAGCACTGTACTAAGTGCTTGGGAAGTGCAAGTTGACAACATGTAGAGACAGAGTCTACCCAACAGTGGGCTCACAGTCTAGAAGGGGGAGACAGAGAACAAAACCAAATATATTAACAAAATAAAATTAATAGAATAGATATGTAGAAGTAAAATAAATAAATAAATAGAGTAATAAATATGTACAAACATGTACATATATACAGATGCTGTGGGGAAGGGAAGGAGATAAGACGGGGGATGGAGGGGGGCGAGGGGGAGAGGAAGGAGGGGGCTCAGTCTGGGAAGGCCTCCTGGAGGAGGTGATCTCTCAGTAGGGCCTTGAAGGGAGGAAGAGAGCTAGCTTGGCGGATGTGCGGAGGGAGGGCATTCCAGGCCCAGGGGAAGACTTGGGCCAGGGGGAGATGGCGAGACAGGTGGGAACAACTGTTAAGAAATGCCATTTCTTGAATGATTGGATTTGTGCATAGAGAGAAGGTGAGTTGGGAGGGGTCAAGGGATCAGAGGTTCTGAAGGGGGAGAGTACAGTTTGGCAGGGAGACTGGGGGAGAGAAGGTGTGGTTAGAGAGTGGAACTTTAGAGTTGGTGAGGTTAGAAATTGAAGTGACTTGAGATGATGAGATAAAGTATATAACCAAGTTAATTGTGTGAGTATGGTGGGGTGGTACAGAAAGTCAGCAGAGTTGAGGAGTGAGAGGAATCAATCAATCAATCAGTAGTATTTATTGAGCACTTACTGGGTTCATAACACTGTATTAAGTGCTTGGTAAACACTTTCCCTGCCCTCAAGGAACTTATAGCCTAGGTGGGGAGACAAACATTAATGTAAATAAATTAATTATGGCTATGTACAGAAGTGCTGTGGGACTGAGAGTAGTGTGAATATCCAGTGCTCAGCGGGTACAGATCCAAGTGCCTAGGTGATGCAGAAGGGAGGAAGTTGGGGAGTTTAATCAGGGAAGGCTTCTTGGAGGATATGTGGCATTAATGAGGCTTTGAAAGTGGGGAGAGTGGTGATCTGTTGTATATGGAGAGGGAGGGAGTTCAAGGCTGAAGGGAGGATGAGGGAAAGCGGCTAAATACATGTGATTGAGGCACAGTGGGCCAGCTGGTTGGTGATAGAGGAGCAAGCAGTTTGGATGAGAGAAGAGTGAATTCTGGAAATTCTGTGCCCAACTCTATTTTTTGTATTTACCTCAGCACTTAAAAGAGTGCTCGGCACATAACAAGCACTTGAATATCACACCTTTTTTTACCATTATGTTATTATTATTATTAACAACAATAATAATAATAAATGTTGTGGAGCAGCAATTGACAAGGTTAAGTGGCTGACTGAATATGCCCTTTGAAGGAAAGAGTCAAGAATAATGCCAAGGTTTCAGGCATGTGACACATGGTGCAGGCTTGCGAGGATGATGATACTGTCAGTTGTGATGGAAAAGTCTCAGGGAGGAGAGAGTTAGGGAGAGGAGATGAGGAGTTCTGCTAAGTTTGAGATGACAGTGGGACATCTAGGCAGAGATGTCATGAAGGGAGGAGTCTGTGTGAGACTACAGAGATGGGTAGTGGTGGGGCTGGGCTCAGTGGAAAGAACACAGGTTTGGGAGTCAGAGGTCAAGGATTCTAATCCCGGTTCTGCCACTTATCAGCTGTGTGATTTTGGGCAAGTCACTTAACTTCTCTGTGCCTCAGTTACCTCATCTGTAAAATGGGAATTAAGACAGTGAGCCCCATGTGGGACAACCCGAACACCTAATATCCCCCCAGAGCTTAGAACAGTGTTTTGCACATAGTAAGCGCTTAACAAATACCATTATTATTATTATTACTACTATATTTGGAAGTTAGCCACACAGAGGTGGTAGTTACAGCTGTGGGAGGATGAGCTCCCCAAAGAAATGTTCATAGATGGAGAATAGTAGAGGACCCAGAACTCATCCTTGTGGGACTCCCCCCCCCTCCCACCCCATGATTAGGGGTTGGAAAACAGAGGAGGAGTCTAAAGAAGAGACTGAGAAGAAGCATGCAGAGAGACAGAAGAATCAAGAGAAGGTAGGGTCAGTGAAGACAAGATTACATGATGTTGCAAGGAAAAGGGGGTGGTTCTCAATGTCAAAGGCATTCAATGTATAAGTACCCATTCACTGTTTACACTGATACTTGTAATAAGGGTTTCTTGTTCTACAATAGGTGCTGTGATGTTATTTCAGAGCACCTTTCAGATTTCTTTAGTTTTCAGAAACTTGACATTTACTCAAAGAAGCTGTTTTTCAGTGCACTGGTTGGGTCCATAGTTCAAGCATTGGAGCCAGTGGCCAGAATCACGCCCCACCTCTTCTATAGCTATCATGATGGATATACCTTTAAATTTCCACAGGCAGACATTGCTGCAATCTCTGAAATGCTTTTACATAACAGTCCCTTCCTCACAGCACTTCTGTAAATATCCTTGTACTCAGTTGCTTCCCTTAGCTGTAATTTATTTTAATATCCGACCCATTAGATTGTAAACTCCTTGAGGGCAGAGATCATGCCTAGCTACTGTATTGTTCTCTACCACCTGCTTAGTACAGTGGTCAGCATAAATCAGTCAATCAATCAATAGTATTCATTGAGCACTGTACTAAGTGCTTGGGAGAGTACAATACAACGGAGTTAGTAGACATATTCCCTGCCAACAAGGAGCTTACAGTCTAGAGGGGAAGATAGACATGAAAATAAATAACGTATATAAACAGAAATGTTGTGGGCCTGAAGGTAGGGTGAATATCAAATGCTTAAAGGGAACAGATTCAAATATGTAGATGACACAAAAAGGAGAGAGAGTAGGGAAATGAGAGCTTAGTCAGGGAAGACCTCGTGAAGGAGATGTGATTTCGATAAAGCTTTAATGGAGATCTTGTCAAGTATGAAGGGTGAGGGAGATGCAGGCCAGAGGGAGGATGTGGGGAAGGGGTTGGCTGTGTGATAGATAAGATCATGGTACAGTGAATAGGCTTGCATTAGAGTGAAGTATGTGAGCTGGGTTATAGTAGGAAACTAAGCACTCAACAAATATCATTCACTGTTTGATTGATCCACAGTGTTTTCCTCTTATTTAGGAGGCAGGAAATCATATTGGTATTTATGAACTTAATTTTGACACATTGGCTCATCAGTCAAGATTCCACTGTGATTCTTTCCCCTGCTCCCCATCTGATCTGCTATCTGACAGCTAGTGACATCTGTAATGTTAACGTAGCTCAGTTTATTGCCTGGATATCCTTCAGAACTTAGTCCCCAGGAAGAGCTCACTTCTCAGCTGAAAGACACAAAGACAAGGAGACCCAGGACACTAATCCCATATACCAGCACACAATCTCAGTCACACCCAAAGATTCCAAAGGTAAAAGCACAGGGGAACGAGTGCAAGAATCCAGGGCAAAAAGCCAGACATCCAGAGTCCTGAGCCTCCAGGGTCATGAAAGCATCTGTCTTGCTCTCAATCTCATATTTTACTCATGCAGAAGGGATGAGAGATGCCAGAAGGTGGAAAGATTTTGTTCACTTCCTTCTCCACCCACACCATCCACTGCACAGGATTAGTATGGGTTGGCATGTTACATACACTTAGCATGACCATTCAAATCTGTTTCTTGCTATGGAGAAGGCACAGGTCAGTTAATAGGAAGACAACTCCTCCCCTATAGTGGTACAGCTTCTGGTTAATTTCCCAGTGGCACTAGCAGCTCTATCTCGCTATTGTCCTGGAAATACAACTATCCCTTAACATACAAGCCTGCTGTTATCTTGGGGAGAAGGTTCCCCTAGAAATTCCCCCACCCATCTGCCCAACAGGGGCTTCTCAATATTTACCCTTTTCTTCCCCAACATTATTGAACAAAAAGAGTCCACTTCAACTGAGCTTTGCAGTTTCATGTCATCCAACAACTTATTTCCATGTGACAGCTCTTCTGACCTGTTCGGCAGTGAAATTCCTCATGGTGATAAGCTTCTCAGATTTTTGGGGGCTGATACGATGAGCTATCCAGATCCTTTCAGAATTATTTTTCTGATTCTTCATTGCTATATGTCAAAGTTGGGGTATATGCCCTATTGATAGTAGCAATACATTTTTACTTTACTTTACTTTAGGGACAGGCACAAAGTCTAAAATCAGCTAGCTGGTCACTAAAGCTACAGAGCAGATTTGGAAGGCCAGAGACCAAGGAGTGTATGAAGGCAAATCTGACACCAAAGTGATTTTCTGAAGCAGGGAGGCCTCTCCACAAGAATGTATACCCAGTAGCTGCTTCTGTGAGCTGCCCTTCATCTGATAGTCTAGTTTCTCTTTATGCTACACTACTGATTTGGGGCACAGCTTGTTCACAAACAACACATGCCTTCTTTGTTTAGGGAAGATTACTGTTATCACTGACCAGTAGATTCTTGATGTTCCATGATGGATACTTTAGGTTATTCTAGGTTGTTTCAGAAGGGCATCATGTACTTCCAGTTGTCCCATTCTGAGCTTTCTTTATGTTCCACCTGTCCAATTAATCTTATTTATTCATTTATTTTACACTGTCCTCTTACTCCTCCCTACACCCAATTCCCATTTGGCTCTGCTTCGCACAGCTCTTTTAACCTCACATCTCATCCTTCTTGCCCTACTGTGGGGCCAGTCCAGTGCCCATCTCTTCACTCAGTCTATGGGGCTTTTCCATTTTTGTCACCTTTTTCCTGCCTTTTCCTTGCTACTTCTCTGTCTCGTAGCTTTTTTGCAGCTCTCTGAGCCCCTCCAGGATTCCTGATGCCATAGAAACTAGCCAGACACAGGCAGGAGAAGCAGCCTTGGAGGGGGATCACAGTTGTCTTGGTCCTGTCCCCTCCCTACCACCTCATGGTCTGGGGGTTCCTGAGCACAGGGACTGGAAGAGATATGTGAAGAAAGGAAGATTTGGAAAGAAAAACTGCATAGGAAGGGCAGTGTGGCCTAGAGGAAAGAGCACAATCCTGAGAGTCAGAGGACCTGGGCTTTGATCCCAGCTCCACACTTGCCTACTGTATGATCTTGGGCAAATCACTTGAATTCCCTGTCCTCAGTTTCCACATCTGTAAAATGGGGATTCAATACCTGTTCTCTCTCCTTCTTAATCTGGGAATTCCATACGGGACAGGATCTGTGATCAACAAGATAGCCTTGTATCTCCCCCAGTGTACATTACTTGACAAATAGTAAGCATGTAAAAAATATCACAATTAGTATTATTGTTATTATTATTATTATTATAAGGAAGGGTTTGAGTCTTAAGCAGCGGGGCCAGCCCAGTTCGGGGTAGGCTGTGAGGGCACAGAGACAATCAATCAAAGGTATTTATTGAGTGCTTACTCTGTGATGAGCACTATACTAAGTGCTTGGGAGAGTACAACAGAGTTAGTACATTCTCTGCCCTCAGCAAGCCTACAGTCTAGAGGGAGAGACAGATATTATTAAAAATAAATAATTTATAATGTACAATTTATAGATATGTACATAAGTACAAAGTAGGGAAGTGGTAAAGCCTCAAATTACAGGGCACAGCAGGTGAGAATGCAGGAGAGGTCTAAAAAAGTTGTAGAAAGGTTAAGTGGGAATGGGGTCAGGAATAGGCAAGAATACTATAATAATATGACATAATATGATATAATATGATAGCATAAGAATAGGGTTCCTCAGTTCTAATCCCAACTCCACCATTTGCCTCCTATATGACCTTAGACAAGTCATTTATCTTCTCTGTGCCTCAGTTTCCTCATCTGTAAAATGGATATTAATAGTTGTTCTCCCTCCCCCTTAGACTGTGAGCTTCATGCATGACAGGGACTGTTTCTGACCTGATTATCCTGTATCTACTCCAGAGTTCAGTACAGTGCTCAGCACATATCAAGCACATAACAAATTCCTCAGTCATTATTATTATCATTATTAGTAGTAGTAAAGAAACTCATTGATCACTCCTTCTGTGCTTAATCAAAAGGTTTTCTGCCTTTCCCGGCATTTAGTAGGGTACATTCAGTGAGCAGGGTTTGAGGTGTTCAGTCTGAGCTCTCATTTTACCCATCCCTTGGGGAGACACCCCAAAGGGTGTCCAGTCTGTGGGGCTCTCACAGCATGATGTAGTGGATAGCATGGCCTAGTAGAAAGATCATGGACCTGAGAATCATTCATTCAATTGTATTTATTGAGCGCTTATTGTGTGCACAGCACTGTACTAAGTGCTTGGGAAGTACAAATTGGCAACATATAGAGACGGTCCCTACCCAACAGTGGGCTCACAGTCTAGAAGGGGGAGACAGAGAACAAAACAAAACATGCTAACAAAATAAAATAAATAGAATATGTACAAATAAAATAGAGTAATAAATACATACAAACACATATACATACATACAGGTGCTGTAGGGAGGGGAAGGAGGTAAGGCGGGGGGATGGAGAGAGGGAGGAGGGGGAGAGGAAGGAGTGGGCTCAGTCTGGGAAGGCCTCCTGGAAGAGCTGAGCTCTCAGTAGGGTCTTGAAGGGAGGAGGAGAGCTAGCTTGGCAGATGTGTGGAGGGAGGGCATTCCAGGCCAGCGGGATGACGTGGGCCAGGGGTCGACAGCAGGACAGGCGAGAACGAGGCAAGGTGAGGAGATTAGTGGCAGAGGAGCGGAGGGTGTGGGCTGGGCTGTAGAAGGAGAGAAGGGAGGTGAGGTAGGAGGGGTGAGATGATGGACAGCCTTGAAGCCGAGGGGTGAGGGTGAGGAGGGTGAGGAGGAATCAGAGGATGTGGGTTCTAATCCTGGCTCTGCCACATGTCTGTTGTGTATGTGACCTTGGGCAAGTCATTCAACTTCTCTGTGCCTCCTTACCTCATCTGTAAAATGGGGATCAAAACTGTTGAGTCCTGTGTAGACAGGGACTGTGTCCAACTTGATTACCTTGAAGCTACCCCAGTTTTTAAAACAGTACTTGGCACAAAGTAAGTGCTTAAGGAGTACCACAATTATTATTATTATTATTATTATTATTATTATTATTTCACTTCTCTGTGCCTTAGTTACCTCATCTGTAAAATGGGGATTGAGACTATGAGCCCCAGGTGGGACAGGGCCTGTGTCCAAACTGATTTGCTTGTATCTCCCCCAGCACTTGTTACAGTTTCTGGTACACAATAACAAATACTATAATTCTGACACTGCAGGCTGGTCCCCCACAGGTTCCATGATGGGTTGACACATTTTGCTCCACAAAACATTATTCAGGATAAATCCTTCAAGATGATATGACAAACAGGCATTTTTTAATGGCTCTGACTGATCCACTTCATAATTGAATCACCTGATCTTCAGGTAACTGGGAAGAGGGAGACGGGACTTTCTATAAAACTCCACAGGAGGAAGACTTGCATTGGGCGAGCAAACAGGGGATGTGAGCACAAGAGCTTTCCCCTGAAACTGAGACGTGTGTGGGTGAACATGGATCTGACCCCCATGGCAAAGACAGGGGGAACCATAGTCTGGGTGGCCACAGCCAGGGCTCTCCTGGCCAGGTACCACCTGGCTGTGTGGATAATAATAATAATAATAATAATAATAATAATGGCATTTATTAAGCACATACTATGTGCAAAGCACGGTTCCAAGTGCTGGGGGGGGGGTACAAAGTAATCAGGTTGTCCCATGGGGGGCTCACAGTGTTCATCCCCATTTTACAGATGAGGGAACTGAGGCCCAGAGAAGTGCAGTGACTTGCCCAAAGTTACACAGCTGACAATTGGTGGAGCCGGGATTTGAACCCATGACCTCTGACTCCAAAGCCCGGGCTCTTTCCATTGAGCCCCGCTGCTTCTCTGAATGAATGAAGCTTCCCTGGATGAAGCTAGGTGCACACAGGTGGCTTTCCCTGCTGGACCACGGGGCCAGAGAGGCAGCTCCGGTGAGGATAGGGGTGGGGTGGGGAAGAATTTATCTCCCCACTCATAAGCCTGGGCTCCAGACAACAGAAGCCCTTTCACTTCAGAGCAGAAAAGTGGTACAAACCAACATGGTTCTGCCCCAGCTCCCTCGGGAGATTTTTGTGCTTGCCCGAGGTCCGTCTCCCCAAGGGGTGGGCAGAAATGAAGAAACAGGAAGACTCATCCTTTTTTTACTTGTTATTTAAAAAACCGACAAAAAAATAAACCTCTCAAGGCCAGTGGTGACCCTCAGGCTGTTAAGTGTGACAGCCACTGCCCAGCCCAGACAACTGTATTGGGAAGAGCAGAAACTCCCCATGCTACATGTCTATGTATTTAGAGTCCTGAGGAATGGACTCAATCAAATGGAATGCTTCTAGAGCACTGTGTGGTGAAGCTTGGAGGGAAAGATGCAAAGTCGGGGGATGGAACAAGTCCCTGGCAAAGCAACTCCGGTGCTGCAACTGGAATGAGAAAGACCTCCCACCTTCACTGGATAGTTCTCAGAGTGTAGCCACAAAGCTTTGGGCAAGGGTACCCCGCCTAAGTTGTGGGCCTGGTGCATGGTCACACCAGAAACTCCTCTCACCTTTGCCCTGAAAGACATTTCCTGATTATCTGGGCTTTTCAGATTTTCCTGTTTACCTGAGCCTGGGTTTCAGGTGGTTAGTCAAAAATTTCTGCAAATCAAAAGGCTTCTCTAAGCTCCTTGTGTGCAGAGATTGTGTTTACCAACTCTATTGTATTGCACTCTCCCCAGTGCTTAGTAAAGTGCTGTGCAAACAGTAAGCACTCAATAAATACCATAGATTGATTCCCTGGCTCATGGTCAAGGCACTGGTTTTCAATTTGAATCTAAGACACATAGCTATTATAGGCTGAAATGCAAATAGTCTGAAAGCTAATGTAAAACATAACTAGAGCTAACAGCATGTTTAATGCCCTTTGTTATTTGAATTACAGGAAGGCACTCTTTGGCTGGGTGTGCAATAGTCAATTAGTAGTAGTAATAGCAGGAATAGTAGCAGTAGTAGTAAATTACAGTGGCCGATAGGCTATTCTTCACAGGTTTGGCTGCTTAGGGGAGCCTGGCAAAAGGCTTGTTGCCATAACAAGGTCACACCACCTTGGAAAACCTGTTAGACTTTGGGATCAAGGCTGTTTCCCAACCCCCTTCACTGCCAAAGGCTGCATTTTCACAATGACACTTTGTGCTCCAAGACCTGGAATGAGGATCTTAATTCAGACTTCTCTAGAGAACTGACTCTGGTATACGCAGGGACTTTGGGCAAAGGAAGAGGTGGCAATAGTATAAGAAGCAGCATGACTTGGTGGAAAGAGCAGGGGCTTGGGGGTCGGAGGTCATGGGTTCTAATCCTGACTCTGCCACTTGTCAGCTGTGTGACTTGGGGAAAGTCTCCCCTCCCCATCGCCCCCACTCCCTCCCTCTGCCCTATCCCCTTCCCCTCCCCACAGCACTTGTGTATATTTGTACATATTTATTACTCTATTTTACTAATGATGTGTATATATATATATATGTATATATATATAATTCTATTTATCTATTTTGATGGTATTGACGCCTGTCTACTTGTTTTGTTTTGTTGTCTGTCTCTGCCTTCTAGACTGTGAACCCATTGTTGGGTAGGGATTGTCTCTATCTGTTGCCAAATTATACTTTCCAAGTGCTTAGTACAGTGCTCTGTACACATTAAGCGCTCAATAAATACAGTTGAATGAATGAATGAAAATTCACTTAACTTCTCTGGACCAGTTACCTCATTTGTAAAATGGGGATTAAGACTGTGAGCCCCATGTGGGACAAGGACTATATCCAACCCTATTTACTTGTACCCATACCAGCAGTTAGAACAGTGCCTGTTAAATAGTAAGTGCTTAACAAATGCTCTTATTACGATTTCAGATCCAAATGCAAGATAATAATAATAATAATAATCCAGTGCTTAGATCAGTGCTTTGCACATAGTAAGTGCTTAATAAATGCCAGTGCTGGGGAGGCTACAAGGTGATCAGGTTGTCCCCTAGGGGGCTCACAGTCTTAATCCCCATTTTACAGATAAGGTAACTGAGGCACAGAGAAGTTAAGTGACTTGCCCAAAGGCACACAGCTGACAATTGGTGGAGTCAGGATTTGAACCCAAGACCTCTGACTCCACAGCCCGTGCTCTTTCCATTGAGCCATGCTGCTTCTCTGATCTGAAGTTAGTTTTGTGCCTCAGGCCTCAGCTTCTAAGAGAATTGTGCATAACATGGTAAGTGACAGGATTCAGGCTTGCCCACCACTTTTGATAAAAAATACCCATATGTTTGTTTAATTTTGGTGTTTATTAAGTGCTTTCCCTGGGCTAAGTGCTGGAGTAGATACAAGAGAATCAGATTGGATGCAATACTTGTCCTTCACATATTTTCACAATCTAAGAGTTAATGATCATGGAGGAAGTAAAGCTGGTAGAAATCTGTGTGGTTTGAAATAAACTGAACATCTGATCTGACTGGTTTAATATTCTTTATATTTATTGGGGCTATTGAAGGCTTTCAGACAATTTTTGCTGAACACAATCAAAGCCTACCTCCTACAGGAAACCTGCCTCTCTGATTCCATAGTACTAATAATATTAATAAAAATGGTACTAGTTAAGCGCTTAACTTTGTGCCAGGCACTATACTAAGTACTGGGCTGGATACAAGCAAATCAGGTTGGACACGGTACCTGTCCCATGTGGGGCTCACAGTCTCAATCCTCATTTTACGGATGAGGTAACTGAGGCCCAGAAAAGTGAAGTGACTTGCCCAAGGCACAAAGCAGACAAGAGGCAGAGCTGAATTTAGAACCCTTGACCTTCTGACTCTCAAGCCTATGCTCTATTCACTACTCCATGCTGCTTCTCTAGTAATTAAAAAGTAATAACATTTCATCTCCTGCTCTGTGCAAAGCACCACACTAAAGACTGGGAAAGCAAATACAGTGAGAATTAGACAATGTCCTTGGCCCTCAGGGATCTCCCATCCTAAGAATTAAGCTGTGGGAGAGACTGGTGATAGATACATAAGGAAAAACAGTAAAATAACATAAAAAAATAAGGACAAAAAGATATGCACAATCTAAAACAAAAGAGCAGTAGGGCACTGTAGCTACAGGACTAGTTTCAGGCTCCACATGGCTCCATCCACCACCAGAGCCTTTAACCAGGTTCTACATTTTGTGGAAGCCAAAGGCTGCTGCTGCTGCTGCCTGTGTCCTTTCTGTACAGAGATGCAAGGCAGCTTGGGGTTGAGTTACTGTAAAGATGCAAAGTCAGAGGATGACACAAATCCCTGGCAAAGCAACTCTGGTGTCCAATCTCTGGCAATGACATTTATCTCCTCCTTCCCACATCTGTAAGCTTCATGTTGCACTTTTGTCTCCACCATTAGGCAGTAAGCAACTCAAAGACAAGGACATTATCTCATATTTCTCTTGTAATGCTCCTCAGCATTTAGTACATAGTGTCACACAAAGGAAGCATTAAGACAATGATTCCTACTATTACTGCTGCAATTCTGACAAATGTTAGAAAATGACTCACTTTGGTACTATTCACAAACAATCTGGAAGTGTTGTTCAGGCATTATTCACACTATCATTGGTGTTGTAGGATAGCAAAGTCAAAAGTTACTGTAGCAGCCTGTGAATCATTTTAGACCAATATTGAGCCAGTCATGAAAGCCCTTGTGACTCTCCAGAGCACATTAATTCATTTATAAATCTCCTTTTCCAAGCTAGGTGGTCTTGAGTTTCCTCCCTTAAAAACTTTAAGGCCCTAAGAAAATCTATTGACTGAGGTAATTTACTCACTAGCTGTTTCTTGGGATCCAAGTCAAATAAACTGTACTCTTTGGGTTCTTACTCTGGATTTTCAGTGACTTGTTTTCTTTAACGGTTACTAAATTGAAAGGATGAGCATATTGTGCTCAGTTTAGGTCATTAGCTTTCCAGAAAAAGGCAGTCAAAATGAAATGATTTCTGCAAAGGTTAGAAAAAATGAGCTGAGGGTTTTTCCATATAAGGAGAGATGAAAAAGATTAGGTATTTAGTTTAAAGATGGTTGAACAAGAAGATACTTAATAGAGGTACATACCATAATGAATGGAATCAAGGCAATAAGGTGTTATTTACCATTTCCTATGATACAAGACAAAAGGATCTGAAGAGGACAAAAGGAAATACTTGGTTTATGCAGTATAATTGACAGGTGGAATTCAGTACAGCAGGATGTTATACAGGCAAATACTTAATAAGACTCGAAATGGGATTAGGCCAGTAATAATAGCACATTTTGTTTATGTCACTCCTGTGGGCTTTAAACATTTCAGGATTTTGGGTTTTTGTTTTGTTTTTGTTAAAAGGCTTAAATTACTGAAACTATGACAAGGAATAGCACATCAATTAATTAATCATATTTATTGAGAATTTACTGTTTGCAAAGGACTGTACTAAGATCTTGGGAGAGTACAACAAAATATAACAGACACATTCCCTGCCCATAATTCAGCAATAAAACCAAAATAAAATCAATATACAGAAACCTAAGTATATGCATAAGAAGAGCATCTGGAATTAAATGAAGTAGAGTGGGTATTGTCTTATGCTGTTGAGTTTTCTCCAACCCATAGTGATGCCATGGACACATCTCTCCCAGAATCAATCAATCAATCGTATTTATTGAGCGCTTACTGTGTGCAGAGCACTGTACTAAGCGCTTGGGAAGTACAAGTTGGCAACATATAGAGACAGTCCCTACCCAACAGTGGGCTCACAGTCTAAAAGGGGGAGACAGAGAACAAAACCAAACATACTAACAAAATAAAATAAATAGAATAGATATGCACAAATAAAACAAATAAATAAATAAATAAATAGAGTAATAAATATGTACAAACATATACGTATATACAACCAGAACACCCCACCTCCATCTGCAATCGTTCTGGTAGTGTATCCATAGAGTGTTCTTGGTAAAAATATGGAAGTGGTTTGCCATTGCCTCCTTCTGCACAGTAAAGCTGAGTCTCCACTCTCAACTCTCTCCCATGCTGCTGCTGCCCAGCACAGGTGAGTTTTGACATGTAGCAGATTGCCTTCTACTTGCTAGCTACTACCCGAGCTAGGAATGGAATGGGTATGCCTCTGCTTGACTCTCCCTCCCATAGTTGAGACTGGTAGAGTACTGGACTCCCCAGGTGAGACCATGAGAGAGGGTAGAGAAGGTATCAGTAACAAAATTTTAAAGCATCATCTGGTCAGTGATTGAAGTTACTGAAAAATATGCCCTGGGGAGTTACGTGAGAATGTAGTGTTTTATAAAGCAAACAAAAATTAACTCTTCTATGTACTTTACTGTTTTGAACATTCATTATTTTTTAACTGCATCTAACAGTAACAACAACAGCAACTGTAGTATTTATTAAGCGCCTACAATGAGCCAGGCACTGTACCAAGCGCTGGGGTGGATACAAGCAAATTGGGTTGGACGAAGTCCCTGTCCCACATGGGGCTAACAGTCTAGCTCGACCCCGACCTCTCCAAGCAGCTGAAGAACTTCCGCAAGGTCAGGGGATGCACTGGAGCCACAACCGGGCCCGGGCCGGAAGGGAGGGAGGAAGGGAGGGGTCCCCCGTTCGTTAGTTCGTTCATATTTATCGAGCGTGGACGAAATGATGGCATCTGAGCCCACTGTTGGGTAGGGACTGTCTCTATATGTTGCCATCTTGTACTTCCCAAGTGCTTAGTACAGTGCTCTGCACACAGTAAGTGCTCAATAAATACAATTGATTGATTGATTGATTGATTAATCCTCATTTTACAGATGAGGTAACTGAGGCAAAGAGAAGTCAAGTGACTTGCCCAAGGCCACACAGCAGACAACTGGTGAAGCTGGGATTAGAACCCATGACCTTCTGACTCCCAGGCCTGTGCTCTATCCATTATGCAATGCTGCTTCCCATCTGCTAAATTATATGCAGAAATATGTCACATGGCATAATTTCAGAACTGTTACCTCATCAACACAGAACGTATCTATTAAATCCCAAGGGACCAGCAATAAAATACATTTTGACAAACCCAAATTAGCAAGATGTTCTTCAAGCCTTTCCACCAGCTCTTCCTTCCTACTTTTCTGCTTTCTTCTCCTACTGTACCCCACTGGGATACTTTGCAGGTCTTAAATTAAACCACCTGACAGTACCTCAATCTTAACCCTCCCATCTTTGATCCCTTGTTCATATCCATTCCCCTGCTTGGTACTCCCTTTACCTTCATATCTCTCAGTCCAATCCTACTCATCTTCAAAGCCTTCTGAAGGCATTCCCTAACTTAACCCCTACCGTTTTGGTCCTGTCCTCCTCTCAGTCAATGAGCCACCTTAACTACTCATAAGTGTATATAGGTTTGCACTTTTGTTCCATTCCTATGCATACTGTCTGAATGGACCTGTTATCCTCATTAGACTGTAAGTTCCTTTAGGAGACAGACTGTGTTTTATTATATTCTTTCTACAGAAATTCTCTAGGCATGTCACTCCCCTCCTCAAAAACCTCCAGTGGTTGCCTATCAACCTACGAATCAAGAAAAATCTCCTCACTCTGGCCTTCAAAGCTCTCCATCATCTTGCCCCCTCCTACCTCACCTCCCTTCTCCCCTCCTACAGCCCAGCCCACACACTCTGCTTCTCTGCCACTAATCTCCTCACTGTGCCTCGTTCTTGTCTGTTCTGCCGTCGACCCCTGGCCCATGTCCTACCTCTGGTCTGGAATGCCCTCCCTCCACACCTCCGCCAAACTAGCTCTCTTCCTCCCTTCAAAGCCCTTCTGAGAGCTCACCTCCTCCAGGAGACCTTCCCAGACTGAGCCCCCCTATCCTCTCCTCCTCCTCCCCTCCATATCGCCCCTCCCTCCCTCCCTCTGCCTTACTCCTTTCCCCTCCCCACAGGACTTGTGTATATTTGTACATATTTATTACTGTATTTTATTATTGATGTGTATATGGCTATAATTCTATTTATTCTGATGGTATTGACACCTGAATACTTATTTTGTTTTGTTGTCTGTCTCCCCCTTCTAGACTGTGAGCCCGTTGTTGGGTAGGGACCATCTCTGTAAGTTACCTATTTGTACTTCCCAAGCACTTAGTTCAGTGCTCTGCAGAAAGTAAGCACTCAATAAATACAATTGAATGAATGAATATTCTCCCAAGTTCCTGATACTATGCTCAGCACCCTGAAGACACTCAATAAATACTTGTGATGATGATGAGTGCCAAGTGCTTATGTTTATGGAGCCTCATATGATTATAATAAAGAACTGAAACTTAGAAACAAAGTAGGAGAAAATTATTTAAATTTAAACAAATGGAAAATTACAAATAAAGGGCAACCTGGATGTCACCTCTTAGGGGTATATTGCATTCCCAACCTGACAGTCCTGGTCCCTAGTAGGTTCCTTGGATTTGTACTGAAACTTCTAGCTCCAGTCAACATATTTATTCACTATACCTTGGTTTTGTGTTTTTTTATGTTATTTGTTAAATGCTTACTATGTGCCAAACACTGTTCTAAGCATTAGATAATATTTGTTAAGCACTTACTATGTGCCACGCACTGTTCTAAGCACTGGGATAGATACAAGGTTATCAGGTTGTCTGATGTTGGACTCACACTCCTAATCCCCATTTTCCAGATGAGGTTTCTGAGGCCCAGAGAAGTGAAGTGATTTGCCCAAAGTCACACAAGCTGACAAGTGGTGGAGGCGGGATTAGAATGTGTGACCTCTGGCACCCAAACCTGTGCTCTTTCCATTAAGCCACGCTTGTTCTTGTCCATCTCATCAAGCCAACCCCTTGCTCATATCCACTTCTGGCCTGGAACTTCCTACACTTTCATACATGACAGACCACCACTCTCCCCACCTTCAAAGCTTTATGGAAATCCCATCTCCTCTAAGAGGCCTTCCCCAACTAATCTCTCATTTTCCCTTCTTGCTCTCCCTTCCGAATTGCCTATACACTTGGATCTGAATCCTTTAAGCACTTAATAACAATTCCCCTTCCTTCAGCTCTACAGCCCATTGGGACATATTTGTAATTTATTTCAATATCTATCCAACCCTCTAGATTGTAAATTCTTTGTGGGAAGGGAGTGTGTTTTTCAACCCTATTATAATGTATTCTCCCAAGTGCTTAGTATGGTGCTCTGCCCTCAGTAAGCACTCAATAAATGCCATGATTGATTGGTTTATTTGAATTTGGGATTTTCCTTCTTTCCCTGGCTAGAAACATGGAAAGTAAAACCCTGTACCTTTCCCAGGTAGTTCAATATTCAGACCTTCCCAGCAGCAGCTGGAGATTCTGAAAGGGTTCAGGACATAAACAAGGACTCTGGGTTGGAGTTCATTCATTCATTCATTCATTCATTCATTCAATCGTATTTATTGAGTGCTTACTGTGTGCAGAGCACTGTACTAAGCGCTTGGGAAGTACAAGTTGACAACACAAAAAGATGGTCCCTACCCAACAGCGGGCTCACAGTCTGGAAGGGGGAGACAGACAACAAAACAAAGCATATTAACAAAATAAAATAAATAGAATAAATATATAAATAGAGTAATAAATCTGTACAAACATATATACATATGTACAGGCTCTGTGGGGAGGGGAAGGAGGTAAGGCAAGGGGGATGGAGAGGGGGCTCAGAGAAGAGGCCCAGCTGGGGACTGACGGATGGACACACACACACACACACACACACACACACACACACACACACACACACACACACACTCCCACCCACCCCTACCCCCCTGCAAATGCATCCCAGGCAATCACATGTATGGCCTTTTTTGTGATACACTGAAACAAAACTAGGAGATCAAGTTAATAAAGAGAAGACAGGTGCTCCCATCCATTTTTCTCCAATGATATGCTAAATTCTCAGAATTCTATTTTTTGAAAACTGTGAAAAATTAAGACTTCAAGAAGAGAATTAGAGAGCAACTTGAGACAGCAGGTGTAAACAACTCGCTCAAGGAGCTAATTTGCATAAATATTCTGTATATTTTAATATGTGCACATTTCCTTCCACTAGTTGCAGTGCTCTCAAGACCTAGTTGGTTAGATTAAAGCCCTACGGGACATCTGCTTCTGTCATACTAGGAAGCAAAATGACAACATTGCCAGTAGCATTTTCAGTCACTTTTGTTTTAGAGTAGTACTTCTCAAGTCTGCAACTCATAATACACATATGCTTCCTCCTGCATTGCTAGGATTTGTATTCATATAGCTGGAGTAATAAATGTCCACTCACAAGCATAACAGCAATGAAAGAGATGTTTATATTGCATGTTTGTACATTATAGAAACCAAAAAGGACATATCTACTTACAGGGTATTAGTACTGAGAGTGTCTATTGATTGTCCACTCAATGGGGTGCACTGTACTAGATGCTTTGGGAGTTCAGAAGGAAAAAGTGATATGTTCCAATCCTACAAGGTGCTTACACTCCAATGACAAACACAAACATTTTTTACAGCTAGAAACATAAGTATTGTAGAAGAACCTAATATTGCAACTGTTTTATACATACTGGTCCAGAGGAAAGAGCACAGATCTAGAAATCAAGAGACTGGGGTTCTAGTCACAGTTCTGCCTGTAGTTGGCTAATGTGGGCTCTTCATATTCAAAGATTGAACTATGTGGTTTTGGAGTCCAGTGGCTAGGAATATGGAGGAGCGAGGCTCCTGCCCCTGACGGGGAGAAGAACGTGAATCCTGGATTGCCTAAAAGAATGTACTGAGGTTCATGGAGGGGTAGTAGGGATTTAAACTGGATTTGTTTTCATTGTTGCCCTGTTTGGAACATATTAGATAAAGTAGAGATCTCAGATCTTGGTGTCTGCTTGGGGTGCTAGGGAGACACGCAGATGTGTGGAGCCATCGGTGTAGGAAGGAACTCTTTGCCAGTTTCTTGAAATCAGGACCGGAATGGGGGAGCGGGGGTAGTGTAGACTAGTTCCTGATTATCTCTATGCCTATGGAGAGATGCCTGGGCTTCAACCATAGAGTGATGTCAGCATTAAAGGGGCAGGGACTTGGAAAGCAGTGAATAGGATGCCACAAAACCTATGGGAGAAGAACAGGAGAATTGGAGTTACAGCTCTGTTCTGGTCCAGTTCTTTTCCCCATCCACACCCACTCCCTTGGAGAACTCATTCGCTCCCATGGCTTCAACTACCGTCTCTATGCAGATGATTCCCAAATCTAAATATACAGCCCTGATCTCTCTCCCTCTGCAGTCTCGCATTTCCTCCCACCTTCAGAACATCTCTTCTTGGATGTCCTGAGGGTATCTCAAACTTAGCATGCCCAAAATGGAACTCCTTATCTTCCTACCCAAACCCTGTCCTCCTGACTTTCCCATTATTCTCCTTGTCTCAGAAACCCATAACCTTGGCATTATCCTTGACTCATCACTCTCACTCAGCACATATATTCAATCTGTTGCTACATGCTGTTGTTTCAACCTTCACAACATTGCTAAAATCTGCCTTTTCCTCTCCATCTAAATTGCTACCATGTTAATCCAAGCACTTTAATAATAATAATGACATTTATTAAGTGCTTACTATGTGGAAAGCACTGTTCTAAGCACTGGGGAGGTTACAAAGGTGATCAGGTTGTCCCACGGGGGGCTCACAGTCTTAATCCCCATTTTACAGATGCGGTAACTGAGGCACAGAGAAGTTAAGTGACTTGCCCAAAGTCACACAGCTGACAGTTGGTGGAGCTGGGATTTGAACCCCTGACCTCCGACTCCAAAGTCCATGCTTGTTCCACTGAGCCACGCTGCTTCCCATGCAGTACTAATGCCTTGAGTACTGCATCAGCCTCCTTGCTGACCTCCCTGCCTCCTGTCTCTCCCCACTCCAGTCCATATTTCACTCTTCTGGCTGGATCATTTTTCTACAGAACCATTAAGTCCGTGTTTCCCCACCCCTCAAGAATTTCCAGTGATTGCCCATCCACCTGTGAATCAAGCAGAAACTCCCTATTATTGGCTTTAAAGCACTCAATTACCTTGCCTCCTCCTTACTCAGCTCCCTGATTTCCTAGTACAACCCAGGCGGCACACTTCCCTCCTCTAATGCCAACCTACTCATTGTACCCTAATCTTGTCTATCTCACCACCCACCCTGTACCTCTGACTTGGAACATCCTCCCTCTTCATATCCAACAGAATATCCTCGCCCCCTCCTACCTCACCTCCCTTCTCTCCTTCTACAGCCCAGCCCGCACCCTCTGCTTCTCTGCCGCTAATCTCCTCACCATGCCTCATTCTCACCTGTCCCGCCATCGACCTCCGGCCCACATCATCCCCCAGGCCTGGAATGCCCTCCCTCTGCCTATCCGCCAAGCTAGCTCTCTTCCTCCCTTCAAGGCCCTACTGAGAGCTCACCTCTTCCAGGAGGTCTTCCCAGACTGAGCCCCCTCCTCCCCTTCTCCATCCCCCCGCTTTACCTCCTTCCCCTCCGCACAGCACCTGTATATATGTATATATGTTTGTACGTATTTATTACTCTTATTTGTACATATTTATTCTATTCATTTTATTTTATTAATATGTTTTGTTTTGTTCTCTGTCTCCCCCTTCTAGACTGTGAGCCCGCTGTTGGGTAGGGACCGTCTCTAGATGTTGCCAACTTGTACTTCGCAAGTGCTTAGTACAGTGCTCTGCACACAGTAAGCACTCAATAAATATGATTCAATGAATGAATGATTGAATATCACTCTCCCTTCATTCAAAGCCTTATTAAAAGCACTTCTTCAAGAGGCCTACCCCAACTAAACCATCATTTCCTCTTCTCTCACTCTTTTCTGCATGGCCCTCACACTTGGATTTGCACTCTTTATCCACCCCTCCCATAGCCCCAAAGCATTTATAAACATATTTATTGTTCATTTATTTATATTAATGTCTATCTCCCTGCTAGGCTGTAAGCTCATTGTGGGCAGGGAATATGTCTACCACCTCTGTATTATTTTACTTTCCTAAGTACCTTAGTACAGTGCTGTGCACATAGAAAGCTCAATAAATATAGTTGATTGTTTGGAGGGTTTTAGGATCCAGCAAAGGTTAATGGGGACCAGGCACTCCTGAAGTGACTTTAGGGACTCTTTCAGACAGAATATAGAGAGGAGAACTCGCAGTAACATGACAGCAAGAAGGGAGAATATTGAAGTGTTATATCACTTCCGAATTTCTTTATCTGTGATGAGGCTGGAGTCACCTACAATCTTCACAGGTGCCATGATAGCACGAATACCCCATTCTCCTATAACCTTGGGTACCTTGTTCTCTTATAACTTGCAAAACTTTGCATTCAGGAAAAATCACACTGTAGTACTCACCCTGTAATTAATGCTGCATGCTTGTCCACAACCTGCTTTTCTAATATCATGGCCTTCTCAGGCTCAGGTTTCAGGGCAGAGAGGTGAGCCCCATGCACATAGCCTCTGCTGCCACAGCATGTCCCTGGGCTGCTGTGGCCATTCCCCACTGCCACTCCCTGCTCTGTCCCCTGCTCGGCTCCAAACCGCTGCCTGGGCTGAGCTCTGGTGCAGTGTGAGGAGGGAGATTCAAGCTGTGTTGTGGTCCCTGTGGTTCAAGGTAGCCCCACAGTGCAGAGGGAGCTCTGACCTGCTGAAGCTCGTTCTTCACTCCCCTCTCCTGTCTCATTCATTCATTCATTCAATCGTATTTAGTGAGTGCTTACTGTGTACAAACCACTGTACTAAGCACTTGGGAGAGTACAGTATAACAACAAACAGACACATTCCAGCCCATAGTGAGCTCACAGTCTAGAGGGGAAGACAGACATTAATATAAATTCATAAATAAATAAATAAATAAATAAATAAATGACAGCTATATGCAGATATATGCATATGTGCTGTGGGGATGGGACGGAGGATGAATGAAGGAACAAGTAAAAGCGGCGCAGAAGGGAGTGGGAGACAGGAGAGGAGGGCTTAGTCAGGGAAGGCTTCTTGGAGGAGACATGTCTTAAGTAAGTTTTGAAGTGGAGGAGAGCAATTATCTGTTTTATATGAGGAGGGAGGGCATTCCAGAACAGAGGTAGGATGTGGGAAAGAGGTCAGCAGTGAGATAGAGGAGATCGAGGTACAGTGAGAAGATTGGCATAGAGTAACGAAGAGTGCGGTCTGGGTAGAAAAGTAGTGAAGTGAAGTAGAAGGGGGCAAGGCAATTAAGTGCTTTAAAGCCAATGATGATGAGTTTTTGTTTGATGCGGAGGTGGATGGGCAATCACTGGAGTTTCTTGAGGGGTGGGGAAACATGGTCTAAACGTTTTTAAAGGAAAATGATTTGGGCAGCAGAATGGGAGAATGGACTGGAGTGGAGAGAGACAGAAGGCATGAAGATTGTTACAATAATCAAGGCAGGATAGGATAAGTGTGCATGAATGGCTCCTCTTGCTTGCAGTGCCTGCTGAGGACCTGAGCTATCACTGCTTCGGAGCTCCTCTGCGGGTTCCATCAGGGCCTCCATGCGTGCATGCAACACCTCCCACCCTCACCAGTCCGGGGACCTAACTCTGCTGTCTCACTGGCTCCAGTGGCCCAGGACCACCTCCCCATTCCCACACACACCCCAACACTGCAAGCCATGGCGCATCACCCAGCCCTGGAGCACAGCCAGAAGGACATCTCTGACCCCTACCCCATCACAGCTCTGGATCGACCCTAGCATTCTGTTTCCCAAATGGCTTGGTATTTCGTGGGTGGCCCCTGCTCCCTCCCCGCAGGTCACATGACTCCAAGATGGAGGATTGGGCTTCAAGGTGGAAATGAACCGACCATTGGAGGAGGACTAAGAGTGATGTTACTCCCCTACTCAAAAAACTCCAGTGGCTATCAATCAATCTGCGCATCAGGCAGAAACTCCTCACCCTCGGCTTCAAGGCTCTCCATCACCTTGCCCCCTCCTACCTCACCTCCCTTCTCTCCTTCTACAGCCCACCCCGCATCCTCCGCTCCTCTGCCACTAATCTCCTCACCGTGCCTCGTTCTCGCCTGTCCCGCCATCGACCCCCGGCCCATGTCATCCCCCGGGCCTGGAATGCCCTCCCTCTGCCCATCCGCCAAGCTAGCTCTCTTCCTCCCTTCAAGGCCCTACTGAGAGCTCACCTCCTCCAGGAGGCCTTCCCTGACTGAGCCCCTTCCTTCCTCTCCCCCTCGTCCTCCTCTCCATCCTCCCCATCGTACCTCCTTCCCTTCCCTGCAGCACCTGTATATATGTATATATGTTTGTACATATTTATTACTCTATTTATTTATGTATTTATTTTACTTATATCAATTCTATTTATTTTATTTTGTTGGTATGTTTGGTTTTGTTCTCTGTCTCCCCCTTCTAGACTGTGAGCCCACTGTTGGGTAGGGACTGTCTCTATATGTTGCCAACTTGTACTTCCCAAGCGCTTAGTACAGTGCTCTGCACACAGTAAGTGCTCAATAAATATGATTGATTGATTGATTGATGAACAGGGACCATTGGAGATCAAGGGATGCCAACTTCCTGCTCAACCAGCAACAAGAAGCCACAGAATCCAACTGACAGCACATGGACTGATGAGGTTTTGCTCCCATGGAAGCATCTTTAAGAAGGCCAAGAGTTGCTGACTGTTTCAGCATGGGTTATGCTTATGCAAAGGAACAGATGTGTTAAAACCACGCCCACATAAGCAGCCCACACTCAGTACCTGGGCTGGTGGCTACGTGCTGTGACCTCTAGCAAAGGAGTGGGATTAGAGGTACCTGATTTGGAGAGCTGATGTCTCTGTGTTTTCTGTACTACACTTCTCTGAGAGTGGTAGCATGTAGACCTAAATTGTTATGAGAATTATTCTATAATTTTGTTGGCACATTCTGCACAAAATGTTAAGTGAGAACATATGCCTTCCCTATCCCTTGCCCCCAGTGACCTGGCCATCTACTTTATTCAGAAAATTAACACCATCAGGTGTGAGCTCCCTAAAATTGCCCCTGCCCCTCCTCAGTCCTTCTCCCTTCTAGCCCCTCTTCAATTCTCCCATCCTTCCCAGTAGAATCTCCAAAAGAGCTCTCCTGCTTCCTCTCAAATTCCACCTCCTCCACATGCACATGGGAACCTGTTCCTTCGCACTTTATAAAAACTCTTGCCCCTCCCTCTTTCCCTTTCTAACGGCCATCTTCAGCAGTTCACCCTCCAATGGCTTCTTCTCCACTGTCTTCAAACACGTCCATGTCTTCTCTATCCTAAAAAAACCCTCCATTGACCCCACGGCTCCCTGCAGTTATTGCCCCATGTCCCTCCTTCCATTTCTCTTCAAACTCCTTGAGGGAGTCATCTACAGTTGCTATCTCAAATTCTTCTCCAATTCTCCCCTGGACCCTCTCCAATCTTGTTTCTATCCCCTTCACTCCACATAAACTGCCCCTAGAAAATTCCCTGTCAAAGGTCACCAGTGATCCTTTCCTGGCCAAATCCAATGACTTCTACTCCATACTAGTCCTCCTCAACCTCTCAGCTGCCTTTGACACTGAGACCACCCCCTTCTCCTAGAAACATTATTCACCGACTCTGCCCTCTCCTGGTTCTCCTCTTACCGCTTTGGTCATTTATTCTCAGTCTACTTCACCGTCTCCTCCTCTGCCTCCCACCCCCTAACTGTGGGGGTCCCTCAAGGTTCAGTTCTTGGTCCCCTTCTATTCACTATCTACACTCATTCCCTTGGAGAACTTAATTACTCCCACAGCTTCAACTACCATCTTTATGAAGATGATACCCAAATCTACATCTCCCCCCTTATCTCTCTTCCTCTCTTCAGGCTCGCATCTCCTCCTGCCTTCAAGACCTCTCTACTTGGATGTCCTCAAACTTAACACATCCAAAACAGAGTTCCTTATCTTCCCACCCAAACCCTGTCTTTCCCCTGACTTTCCCATCACTGTAGATGGCACCACCATCCTTCCCATCTCACAAGCCCGTAACCTCAGTGTCGTCCTTGACTCCTCTTTCTCATTCAACCCACATATCCAATTTGTCACCATATCCTGCTGGTTCCAGCTGCATAACATCACTAAAAATCACCCTTTCCTCTCCAAACTGCTACCATGTTAATATAACCACTCATCCTATCCTGCCTAGATTACTGCATCAGCCTCCTTGCTGACCTCCCAACCTCCTGTCTCTCCCCACTCAAGTCTATATTTCACTCCACTGCCTGGGTCATCTTTCTACAGAAATGTTCAGGATGTGTCACCCCGTTCCTCAAAAGTCTCCGGTGGTTGCCTATCTACCTCCGTATTCAACAAAATCTCTTCACCACTGGCTTGAGAGCACTCCATCATCTAGCCTCCTCCTACCTCAGTTTGCTTCTCTCTTTCTACAACCCAGCCTGCATACTTCACTCTTCTGGTGTTAACCTTATCATTGTGCCTCAGTCTCACCTATCTTGCTGCCAATCCTTGGCCTGGAATTTCCTCCATCCTCAAATCTGCAAGACAGTTACTCTCCCCCTCTTCAAAGCCTTATCAAAGTCACATCTCCTCCAAGAGGCCTTCCCAGACTAGGCCCTAATTTTCCTCATAATAATAATAATAATAATAATAATAATAATAATAATTTTGGTATTTGTTAAGCACTTACTATATTGAAAGCACTGTTCTAAGTGCTGGGGAGGATACAAGGTGATCAGGTTGTCCCATGTGGGGCTCACAGTCTTAATCCACATTTTCCAGGTGAAGGAACTGAGGCACAGAGACATTGTGACTTGCCCAAAGTCACACAACTGACAAGCGGTGGAGCTGGGATTTGAACCTCATCTCCAACTCCTTTGTGCATCACTCTGATTTGCTCCCTTTGCTCTTTCCCCCCAACCCATCCCCACAGCACTTAGGTATACATCTGTAATTTTCTTTATTTGTATTGATGTTTGTTTATTTGTATTGATGTCTGTCTCCCCCCTCTAGACTGTAAGCTCATATTATGGCCAGGGATTGTCACTCTTTATTGTTGTATTGTATTTTCCCAAGCACTTAGTACAGTGCTCCGCACAGAGTAAATGCTTAATAAATACAATTGAATGGATGAATGAATGAATGAATAAAAGCAAATCAAGTTGGACACAGTCCCTGTCCCATGTGGGACTCACAGTTTCAATCTCTACTTTATAGATGAGGTAACTGAGGCACAGAGAAGCGAAGTGACTTGTCCAAGGTCACACATCACATCAGACTAGTGGTGGACCTAAGATTAGAATCCGTGACCTTCTGATTCCCAGGCCTGTGCTCTATCCACTACACTATGCAAAGTCACACTAGCCTATTTTGTTCCATTCTTTATTTCTTTGTTAGTCATATATCTTTGATAAGTGCCCTGTCTAGGTAGCAGAATTTGGTATCTGTATTCTGTGCAGTATTGTGAAAGAAAAGCTTTTGGTTGCGTTTAGCGGTTCCTTAACCCCTGTATATATACAATATAACTTTGGTTTTCTTCAAACTTATGTTTTATTCAAATACTGGGCCAAATTTGTAAAGTGATTCATAATCATGCCTTCTTGCATATGTGCCTCCAGAGCACAGTTGACTGTATACAGCAGTTGCTGATGCTTGTAGCCTATTAAACTAGAAAAATTTCCTAGTAAATGGGAAATGTATTCTTATTTCAGCTTCCATAGGTTTCACACCAACATGGGAAATTTCACTTTCTGATGAAGTTGCTTTTGCATTGCTTTCCATTTTACTGAATTTGCCTGAGACAAGGCATGGATGTCCAGCCTAACTCCCATCACTCTTCTCTCCACCCCACACTCCCCACTGTTTGAGTTACTGGACCAAAGCCTCCTTGTCCCCAGCCCATCTTTCCCAGTCCTCTGTCCTTCCAGGGTGGCCAGGGAGGGTGCCTAATTTTCACATGTGGATTTTTTCCAAGAACTTGGTACAGTACTTTGCAAAAAGTAAGAATTACTAAATACTATTACTTTTTGGAGGTTAACTTGGTAGGCGTAAGCCTAGGGTGTAGCAGGAGAAGAAACAGAAACAAGAAAAATCTTGCTCCTAATCATCAGGAGTTATTGATTGATGCAAAGAGAAATAGGCACCCTTCAAATAATACAAAGGATGGAGTGATGTGTTTGGAATGGAACATCAGTAAGGGAACTGATGCAATAGTCCAACTGGGAAATGAATCAGGTTGGTGTGGAGAGGAAAGTTTTGGGTGCATCCTCTGCATTTTTCCTCT
Source organism: Tachyglossus aculeatus (assembly GCF_015852505.1). Taxonomy (NCBI): domain Eukaryota; kingdom Metazoa; phylum Chordata; class Mammalia; order Monotremata; family Tachyglossidae; genus Tachyglossus; species Tachyglossus aculeatus. Next base: position 21,817,649 of record NC_052081.1, on the reverse strand, counting down.
ATCTGCCATGCTAAGATCACATGTGCGGATCTGAAGCCACATTGCCATTCAAGGATGGCCATGGATAGGTTATGTTCTCCAGGAGTCTGTTTATTCATTCATTCATTCATTCATTCAATCGTATTTATTGAGCGCTTACTGTGTGCAGAGCACTGTACTGAGCGCTTGGGAAGTACAAGTTGGTAACATATAGAGATGGTCCCTACCCAACAGTGGGCTCACAGTCTAGAAGGGGGAGACAGAGAACAAAACAAAACATAGTAACAAAATAAAATAAATAGAATATGTACAAATAAAATAAATAGAGTAATAAATATGTTCAAACATATATACAGGTGCTGTGGGGAGGGGAAGGAGGTAAGGTGGGGGGGATGGAGATGGGGAGGAGGGGGAGAGGAAGGAGGGGGCTCAGTCTGGGAAGGCCTCCTGGAAGAGATGAGCTCTCAGTAAGGCCTTGAAAGGAGGAAGAGAGCTAGCCTGGCGGATGGGCAGAGGGAGAGCATTCCAGGCCAGGGAGATGATGTGGGCCGGGGGTCGACAGCGGGACAGGCGAGAACGAGGCGCGGTGAGGAGATCAGCGGCAGAAGAGCAGAGGGTGCAGGCTGGGTCAGGCCTCCTCTGGGGATGGGCAGAAGAACCTTGGTCTCATCGAAGTGAAGTGGCACTGGAGCTTCTCCTCTGGTCCCAGCCCGTGGACATGTCGAGTTCTGAACCCTGGTCTCGAGATACTTGAACCGGTGATCCTAAGAGTCTGACCGGAACCACATCTGTCCCGCAGTCCTTGCCTCAGTGTGTTGGTTCTGGTTGTAGAGCGGGCATCTGGCCCTCTGGGCAGAGAGACACATGGGCTGCTGCTGCGGCAGCTGCTCCTCCTGCTGCTGTGTGTCCTAGTATTCTGACCAGAAAGATTAGAAAGTTTAGAAAGATTCTAGGTGGAATCATGCCTGAAATGGGGACCAGGGAGAACTTCCTGATACTTTTCACAGTCAGCTCTTTCTGTCCCACAAAGGATTAGCCTCATTTTGAACTACAACCTGTTTATTAGGTGATGTCTTTATCTGGCCTCCATCGTCTAAGTGGTTTGAACTATGTAGTCACCTGCCTAACAACAAGGGAGCAAACCCAGGGAAGAGGGAGGTGGGACATTCTGTGATTCCCCATTCCTACCTCTCCTGGAGTGGTTCAGTTTATGTCTCTCCACCAACTCCAATATGTCCCCTGGAGGGATGGCACCAGTGGCAGGACAGCTCTGTGGTCTCCCTGTGTCTCCTGTCTATTCTCTGGAAAGGTGAGGACCACAGGGACTAGGGGTTATGGCAGCCAATACAAAACCCCCTCCTCAGGAGCCATGACATGGCATTGTGAGGCTTGTGTGTGTGTGTGTGAAGCTAGTGGGGAAATTGCATGGTTCTTCACCACCTTCCTCCCTTATCTGTGTCAGATTGCATCATATTATTGGCAGATGTTCCAAACAAAACAGATCCTGTTCATCAATGTGTTCTAAATAAACCTCTTTCCCTCTTTCCCTGGGTGGAGGATGATCAGATAGGGGAACCCCGGGCAAGCCCATAATTCAATCAAATGCCCCTTAGGCAATTTGCATCTTGTTCTTTGTCCTTTCTTATTGAGGATGATTAACCTATTTGAGGTTCAGTGGCATTTCCTCCTCCTTCTACATGTTAAGGAAAAGCTGGTGCAGATAAGCTGAGGATTAGCTCCTTCATGCTTGTAAATTTCTGCAGGAATTCCATCAGATGGAAGTGCGTTTCCATTTTCCATGGCTTTGACTGCAGAAATTACTGCAGATAATCTGAGGATTAGCTCCTTCATGCTTCTAAATTTCTGCAGGAATTCCATCAGATGGAAGTTCTTTTCTATTTTCCATGGCTTTGACTGTGGAAATTACTTCCTCAAAAGTAACACTAAGAACAAGACCCCACATTTTGGTCAATTTCTTAAACTTTTGTAAGTTACCATTTCTATGGTCTATGGTTGTCTTCAACAGCTCACTCTCCAATGGTTTCTTCCCCTCTGCCTTCAAACATGCCCACGTCTCCCCCATCCTAAAAAAAAACCCTCTCGACTCCACTGTCCCTTCCAGTTATTGCCTTGTCTCCCTCCTACCCTTCCTTTCCAAACACCTAGAACGAGTCATCTACACTCGCTGCCTCAAATTCCTCAACTCGAACTCTCTCCTACACCCCCTCCAATCTGGTTTCTGTCCCCTACACTCCGCCAAAACTGCCCTCTCAAAGGTCACCAGTGACCTCCTTCTTGCCAAATAAGGAGAGAACAAGGCAAGAGTGGCCTCCTTCTTGCCAAATCCAATGGTTCTTACTCCATCCTAATCCTCCTCGACCTCTCAGCTGCCTTTGATACTGTGGCCCATCTTCTTCTCCTCAACACACTATCTAACCTTGGCTTCACAGAGTCCGTCCTCTCCTGATTCTCCCCATCTCTCTCTGGCCATTCATACTCAGTATCTTTCATGGGCTCCTCCTCCCACTCCCATCCCCTTACAGTAGGGGTTCCTCAAGGGACAGTTCTTAGTCCCCTTCTGTTCTCCATCTGCACTCACTCTGTTGGTGAACTCATTCGCACCCATGGCTTCAACTATCATCTCTACGCAGATGACACCCAAATCTATCTCTCCTCCCCTGTTCTCTCTCCCTCCCTCCAGGCTCGTGTCTCCTCCTTACTTCAGGACATCTCCATCTGGATGTCTGCCCATCACCTAAAGCTCAACAAGTCCAAGACTGAGCTCCTTATCTTCCCTCCCAAATCCTGTCCTCTTTCTGACTTTCTCATCACTGTGGACAGCACAACCATCCTTCCCATCTCTACCATCCTTCCCATCTCACAAGCCCACAACCTTGGTGTCATCCTTAACTCTGCTCTCTCATTCACCCCACACATCATCACCAAAACCTGCTGGTCTCACATTCACAACACTGCCAAGATCTGCCCTTTCCTCTCCATACAAACTGCTACCTTGTTGGTACAGCTCTCATCCTATCCCGACTGGATTACTGCATCAGCCTCCTTTCTGATCTCCCATCCTCCTGTCTCTCCCTGATTCAGTCTATACTTCACTCTGCTGCCTGGATTATCTTTGTACAGAAATGCTCTAGGCATGTCACTCCCCTCCTCAAAAATTTCCAGTGGTTACCTATCAATTTTTGAATCAAGAAAAAACTCCTCACTATTGGCTTCAAAGCTCTCCATCGCCTTGCCCCCTCCTACCTCACCTCCCTTCTCCTCTTCTACAGCCCAGCCCACACACTCTGCTCATCTGCCACTAACTTCGTCACTGTGCCTCGTTCTCGTCTGTCCCACCATCGACCCCCGGCCCATGTCTTACCTCTGGCCTGGAATGCCGTCCCTCCACACATCCACCAAACTAGCTCTCTTCCTCCCTTCAAAGCCCTACTGAGAACTCACCTCCTCCAGGAGGCCTTCCCAGATTAAGCCCCACTTTTTCCTCTCCTCCTCCTCCCCTCCCCATCGCCCCCACTTTCTCCCTCTGCCTTACCCTCTTCCCCTCCCCACAGCACTTCTGTACATTTGTACATATTTATTACTCTATTCATTTTTTTAATGATGTGTATAAATCTATAATTCTATTTACCCATTTTGATGACATTGGCACCAGTTTACTTGTTTTGTTTTGTTGTCTGTCTCCTCTTTCTAGACTGTGAGCCCATTGTTGGGTAGGGACTGCCTCTATCTGTTGTCGAATTGTACTTTCTAACCACTTAGTACAGTGCTCTGCACACAGTAAATGCTCAATAAATATGATTTAATGTATGTATGAATGAATGAATATGGTAAAAGGCATATCCAGAACCTCTTGTTTTGTCCTCCCACCAGTCAACCATTGTATATTTTCATACATGATGTTTATACATGTTTACATATGATAGGGAAGCTCCAATTAAACATTGATTTACTTTTGCAATTATTCATTTTTCATTTTTTATTAAAACAATAATAATAAGAATAAGAATGGTATTTGTAAAATGCTTACTCTATGCCAGGCACTTTACTAAATGTTGGGATTGGACATAACCCCCGTCCCACATAGGACTCACATTCTTAATTCCCATTTTGCAAGTGTGGTAACTGAGGCACAGAGAAGAGAAGTGACTTGCCCAAGGCCACACAGCAGACAAGTGGTGGAGTAGGGATTAGAACTATAACCAGTTGGGTCTATATTTTTTTCCTGCAGCTCCCATTTTTGTTTACAATTTAGTTCTGCCTGTCTCCTCTATTAGATTATAAAATCCTCAAGTCCAGTAACCATGAATTTTACTTGTATTATATTCTCCCAAGTGCCTGAAACACACAGAGCTCTGCATTTAGTAGTTCTTCAATAAATGCTGATGAATGAATGAATAAAAGCAGACTCCTTCTTTGTCAGTAATGCACAAATAACATAGTTGCTTAGTAATGAATAATAGTCCTTAATGGTGACCAGTGTATACTAATAATAGTAATACTAATGATAACTGTGGGATCTGTTAAGTGCTTATTATGTGCCAAGCACTGTGCTAAGTGCTGGAGTAGAAAAACACAATCAGATCAGAAAAATTCTTGTCCAGTGAGGGGCTCAAAATCTAAGGGGAGGGAGAGAAGGTATGTATTCCCCATTTTACAGGTGAAGAAACATAGGCATGTAGAAGTTAAATAATAATAGTAATAATAATGGTACTTGTTAAGTGTTTACTATGTGCCAAGAACTGTTCTAAACACTGGGGTAGTTACAAGGTAATCAGGTTGGACAAAGTCCCTGTCCCACATGGGGTTCAGAATCTTAATCTACATTTCAGAGATGAGGTTACTGAAGCCCAGAGAAGTGAAGTGACTTGCCTAGGGTCACACAGCAGATGAATGACAGATTCAGGATTAAAACCCATGCTTCCTGACTCCCAGTCTTGTGATCGTTCCACCAAGCCACTTAGCTTTTCCATGGTTGTATCTCTGGATCTCTTCCACTTTAATGTCTCACCATTGATCACATGTGTTTTTATCTTGATCTGCAGGTCTCATGGCAGGTCTCTGTAGGCCTCCATTTAGTTTTGTTAATGAGGTACTCTGAGGTATTATTGATATATTTCTCACTGCTACAGATCATTTTTCTCAAACCAGTGAAATGTCCTCTTGATAATGTCCTTTGATAGTAGTAGTAGCAGTTGTAGTAGCAGCAGTAGTAGTAGTAAGAGTAGTAGCAATAGTATTTATTAAGTACTTACCATATGCAGAGCACTGTACTAAGTGCTGGGATACACATGTAGGAATTAGATGTGGTTTCCTTATTCTCAGGATTCGTTCATTCATCCAGTCATTTTTATTGAGCACTGTACTAAGCCCTTGGGAGAGTATGAAATAACAACACACAGACACATTCCTGTCCACAATGAGCTTACATTCTAGAGGGGGAGACAGATATTAATATAAATAAAAGGATTACAGATATATGCATATGTGTTGTGGGGATGGGAGGGAGGATGAATGAAGGAGCAAGTAAGAGCAGAGCAGAAGGGAGTGAGAGAAGAGGAGAGAAGGGCTTTGTCAGGGAAGGCTTCTTGGAGAAAATGTGCCTCCAATAAGGCTTTGAAGTTGGGGGAGATAAATTATCTGTTTGATATGAGGAGTGAGGGTGTCCCAGCCCTGAGGTAGGATGTGGGCAAGAGGTTGGCAGAAGAGATAGATGAGATCGAGGTATAGTGAGAAGGTTAGCATTAGAGGAATGATGAGTGCAGGCTGGGTTATAGTAGGAGAGTAATGGTGATTAAATGCTTTAAAGCCAATGGTGAGGAGTTTTTGTTTGATGCAGAGGTGGATGGGCAACCACTGGAGTAACTTGAAGATTCTCAACAATCTAAGAATAAAAATGACCAGAGGGGACTGGTGACATGCATTAAGGGGAGATTCATTCAATCTCATTCTGTGGGCAGAGCACTGTACTTGGGAAAGTACACTACAAAAATAAACAGACACGTTCCCTGCCCATTCATTCATTCAATCATATTTATTGAGTGCCTACTGTGTGCAGAGCACTGTACTATGTGCTTGGGAAGTACAAATTGACAACATATAGAGACAGTCCCTACCCAACAATGGGCTCACCATCTAGAAGGGGGAGACAGACTACAAAACAAAGCATGTAGACAGGTGTCAAAGCCATCAGAATAAATAGAATTATAGCCATATGCACATCGCTAACAAAATAAATAGAATAGTGAATATGTACAAGTAAAATAGAGTAATAAATCTCTACAAATATACACAAGCGCTGTGGGGAGGGGAACGAGGTAGGGCAGAGGAGGGATGGGGAGGAGGAGAGGATAAAGGGGACTCAATCTGGGAAGGCCTCCTGGAGGAGGTGAGCTCTCAGTAGAGCTTTGAAGGGAGGAAGAGAGCTAGTTTGGCGGATGTGTGGCCACAAGAGCTAGAGGAAGAGCTTACAGTCTAAGAGACTGTACCATTGATTTATTGATTGATTCCTTAATTCCATGATTATTTCCCCTGTGTTCACTAATTTGTTTAATACTGCACCACAAGATTAAAGTATCCTAGTGAGCCAGTTGGTGAGGTGAGCAATTTTTATGACACCTTTACTAGTTTCTTCCCATTTTGGGGTGAGTCGTGTGTTCTTAAATGGGGCTGCTCCTATCCCCAGGTGTCCCTGAACACCACTATTGAATCATCAATGACTGAACGAATATCCTCAGCTGCTCACCTGCACATGACTTTTGTCTAGGTTAAGGAGTAAGGAGGATCCCAAAGTCAGCAAATCACATACTTGAATTGCTTCATATCAGACAGAATGATCCACACTTTCCTTTTTGCCCAGACCCCTGTTTACCAGCACCAGGTATTACAAGAAAGCTAGCTGATCATGCTTCAGGATCTGCGGCCAAAGGAAAAAATATCTCCGCCCTCTCAGAAGCATCACTACTGTGCTCTGGCCTATTTTTGCATCCTGGCTGAGTGTGGCATTCACATCTGTGTCCAGGTTTCTTCAATTTCTTCAATGGGAAGCAGCATGGCCTAGTGGAAAGAGCACTGGCCTGGGAATCAGAAGACCTTAGTTCTAATCTTGGCTCTGCCAGTTGTTTGCTATGTGACGTTGGGAAAGTCACTTAATTTCTCTGGGCCTCAATTACCTCATCTGTAAAAGGGGATTCAGACTGTGAGCCCCATGATGGACATGGACTGTATCTAATCTAATTATCTTTTATCTACCTCAGCGCTTAATATAGTGCCTGGCATATAGCAAGGGCTTAACAAATGTCATAAAAATTAGCAGGTCACATCACCAGAAGTCCATATGTATGTAGCCTACATGAATTTTTATTAATAACAACAATGAAGTACAGTCTATTAGCTATTCACAAATTTTGATTTATATTATCAGTAATAAGAAAGATAGTTCAATCAACATTCTATATAAGTGGACAATTAGAGCCCAGGAACTACTAGGACCTGTCTATATCAACTAGAGTTGTTCTTGATGATGATGATGGTATTTACTAAGTCTTTACTATCTACCCAGCATTGTGCTAAACTCTGGGGTAGATACAAGATAATCAGATCATAGAAGGTCCTTGTCCCACATGGGGCTCACAATCTACAAGGAAAGAAGAACAGACATTTTATCCCCAACTTCTTCTCTTGTCCCTCCTAACAATTGCCCATTTGAAAGAAGAGGGTATGCATAGAATTAACAGAGAAAGCAAAAGGCAGCAGCAGGAAATCGGCTCCTTTGTGGTTCCTACCAAGCCCAGAGTGACAGATAATGAGTCAAGAAGATTCATGGACCGAGGCTACAGCAGAGTGGCCTCCTTTCCTTTAAAAAACAATAACCATATATCATGGGGATGCATCAGCATGGCTTTCCACAAAGCTCTCACAAATAAAAAGTCCAGTTGAAAATGATCCTGAAACCCATTTTTAAATATGCTTTCCCAAGTTCTGCAAACCTCATGAATTTTTTGAACAGAATGTGGCTTTCTGGAAGCCACATTAGTCCAATCACACAACTGTAAGGTCAAAGCTCTTTCATGGAGAAAAATGACAACTTCACAGAGAGAGAACTTTTTGGAGGTGGTGGGGGGCTGGGACGGGTAAGGAGGGGTGATTTGTCCCTGTCCTATACAGGCTGTGTGTGAGGAAAGGTGAGATTACACTCGCTTCCCAACATTAAAAACCACAAAGAGCCTTGGAAATTTTGCAGGCTCAATAAACTAGGACTGCCTTGGAGACAATGAAAGTACTTGCAGTCCTCCCTTGTGGACTGTATTTGTGTACACATATTTGACAACTTAACACGCTCTACTTCTTCTAGATCTGACAGTCAATTAAAGCCCATTGTATTTCAATAGCAATATGTCAACAAGAGAAACCAAAGCAAAATATGGATGATTATAGCTAATCATTAGCCATATATTTCTTGATAGTTTGTACTTATCAATGAATCATGGAATAATATACCAACTAATTAAGTCTGAAAAATATGGCATTTATCGTAGGCACAATTCATTCACATTTTACAGCCAAGTTGAATAAATATCAGTAAACAATTGAAACTGCAGTTTTACAATGACAGATAATTTACTAGCAAGGTCTGGGATTTGTCTCCTACATGTCAGCGGCTTGAAATAGGCCCTTATTGCATGGTAGAAAAGAAATAAAATGGACAGTACAGAGGAGAATTTATTTTTTTCCTTTTTCTCCTTAGCTGAAGTTATTATCACAACTGCTGGAGACTTTGTGAGATTGGGAGATAAGAATCATAATGATCCATCGGGGACTCGTCAATCACAGCAAACTGCTACCAGAATCGAAATTACATCTGCATTTGAATTAGCAACATTACTCGCCAATTTAGTTCAGAGTGAACATTTTTCCATTGAAGATGGAATTAAATTAGAAAATGAGTGAGTCTTTAATTTCCAGATTATAAATCACTGAAAATAATTCAACTCTTGTACCTTAAGGCCAATTACATTATCCTAAGCGACATTTTATCTCACAACCTTCCAAGTGATTTCATGATGGGGAACCATCACACAAATCAGTTTTGCTCCAGTAGCAAGAAATATATCTATCCACAGAATTACACATAAAATACTGGTAACAGCTTTAATGTTGAAGCTTATTTTACATGAAATTTGATTGTCTATTTGATATGGTATTTTCATGTGCTAATGATCTGATGTATAGACAAAAAATGATCAACTTAAGGTACCACATTCAACAAGGAGATGTAGAAAAATTAATTTTAAATAATCCACTAATTAAATGTTGACACCTCCATTTCTCACCACCTACCTTTGTTCTTCATGTCATTTCCATGAGAATTTTTAAATTCCAGAAATGGTTTCTTATCTTCTCTGTGTCCTCATTCCCCAGGCTGCAAGAACATTATTTAAATAAAAAAGATTTACCCTGTTTGCAGAATAGTAAATCACTTAGACATTGGACAGGTTTCTCACTGTAGCTTTGTTCCTTGGATTGGGTTTTGCATTTTTCTCCCAGATTGGTATGACTGTAAGCATGCCAAGGGATGGATGCTGGACTGAGCATCAGCTCATTCATCCCAAACTAGCTCTCACAATGCAACCAATGCATTGAAAAGTGTCATACACACACATGCACACACACATTGCCACATGCACATTATCACACAATCAGTCAATGGTATATATTGAGCTCTTACTAAGGCTCTGTACTAAGCTCCTGGGAGAGTACAATACAACTGAGTTAGTAGACACGTTTCCACTCCAAAGTGTGTACATGCTAAATAAAGAGATCAGTAAGGCATAATGTCTCAACAGTCCTATAGGAAAAAGGAGTCCCAGCTACAAACAGGGAATGTGTGTTCATAAACCCTGTTATGAAGACCAAACATTTCCATTTCCAGAAATCCTATACAACAACAATACTTGTCTTACACCCCCGAAGAGGAGAGACTCCAAAATCAGTCAGAATGTGGAGGGAGAACTTTATCCTTTACTTTTGAGGAAGCAACTTCTGCAGTTCAAAGACCTGAAAAATGGAAAAAAAACACTTGGATCTGATGGTTTGCTATAGAAATCTACAAGTGAGGAAAGCAGCATGGCCTAGTGAATAGAGTACAGGCCTAGGAGTTAGAAGGACCTAGGTTCTAATCCCAGTTTTGCCACTTGCCAGCTGTGTGACCTTGGGCAAATCATTTAAATTATCTGGGTCTCAGTTACCTCAACTGAAAAATGGGGTTTAAGACTATGAGCCAAGTGTAGGACAGGGACTGTGTCCAATCTGATTAGCTTGTATCTACTCTAGTGCTTTGTACACTGCCTGGCACATAGTAAGCACTTAACAAATACCATTTAAAAAATGGAGATTAAATTCTCAGATGTTTGCATGAGCTTTTCCTCAATATATGGATCACTGAAAAAATGCCACAACTTATCAAAGATGCTCATTTTCTCATACGATACTTCCTGGATTCTTCTCTTTCTTGCCTTCAAAATGGCTACCACACTGGTTTTGGCACTTGTCATATCCCAACCAGGCTAACTAATCAGTCTTCTTCCTGGTCTCCCTGCTTCAAGTACCTCTTCTTGCCAAGCCATACTTCATTATGCTACCCTGATCATTTTTTTCTAAAACACCACTTCATGAAAACCTTCAGTGGTTGCCCTTTCACTCTACATCAAGCAGAAACTCTCCTTACTTACCCACTTCCTTCTCCCCCAGCAGTCCAACTAGTACTATTCATTCCTCTGAAACTAACCAACTCACTATGCCTCATTCTAGTTTCTTTCACTACTTTCACGATGGGAATGACTATTCCCTTGCACCAGACTTTTCTTCTGTATGGAAATTCCTCCCCCTTTAGATGGTACAGACCATAGCTCTACCCATCTTCAAAGCCATTCTGAAATCCCACCTCCTCTCAGACTTTCCTCGATAATTTTTTGTTCTCCCCGGGTCCCTTAACTAGGTACCTTGGGCCTAAAGCCCTCATAACAATCCAAAGAACTTTGGCACAAATTGATATATATACTTCATACCTACAAAAGCATATACCCATCTTTTCATACTCTCCTTTATATCTGCAATTTATATTATGTTGTCTCCCCTGCTAAAAGTCAGGGATCACAAGTTTTATTACATGTTCTCTCACAATGTTTAAAAAAGGCCTAAACACACAGAAAGGCATTCCAAAAATACTATTAATTGATAGATTCAGAGCTGACAGCAGAAAGCACAGTCAAATCTCCGTACTTTCCAGTGCTGGTGAAATTCTAGTCAGAATCCTTATGAATGGACTCTTGAAGACTCAACCAATCCATTATTTATTGATTACTTACTGTGGGCAAAGCACTGTTCTAAGGATTTGGGAGAGTACAACACAATACAAAAGGGTTGAAGGACACGTTCCCTGCCCACAAGAGAAGCAATGTGCTCTGGTGGCTAGAACACAGGTCTGAGAGTAAGAAGGACTTGGGTTCTAATCCATCACTTGTATCCTGTGTGACCTTGGGTAAGTCATTTAACTTCTTGGTGTCTCAATTATTTCATCCATAAAATGCAGATTAATATTGTAAGCCCCAAGTGGGACATGGTTCCTCTCCTGGTTCTCCTCTTATCTCTCTGGCCATTTATTCTCAGTCTCCATATTGGGCTCCTCCTCCCCTTCCCATCCCTTTACTTTCCTCAAGGGTTCCTCAAGGGTCAGTTCTTGGTCCCCTTCTGTTCTCCATCTATACTCTCTGCCTTGTTAAACTCATTGGCTCCCATGGCTTCAACTATCATCTCAACGCTGATGACACCCAAATCTACATCTCCACCCCTGTTCTCTCTCCCTCCCTCCAGGCTCATATCTCCTCCTTCCTTCAGGATATCTCCATCTGGATGTCTGCCCACTATCTAAAACTCAACATGGCCAAGCCTGAGCTCCTTATCTTCCCTTCCAAACCCTGCACTTTCCCTGACTTTCCTGTCACTGTGGAAGGCACTACCATCCTCCCCATCTCACAAGCCCACAAACTTGGTGTCATTCTTGACTCCACTCTCTCATTCACCCCACACATCCAATCCATCACCAAAATCTGCTGGTCTCACCTCCACAACATCGTCAAGATCCACCCTTTCCTCCCCATCTAAACCGCTACCCTGCTGGTTCAATCTCTATCCCATCTTGACTGGATTACTGCATCAGCCTCCTTTCTGATCTCCCATCCTCCTGTCTCTCCCTGCTTCAGTCTATACTTCACTCTGCTGCCTGGATTATCTTTGTACAGAACCGCTCTGGGCATGTCACTCCCCTCCTCAAAAATCTCCAGTGGTTGCATATCAACTTTCAAATCAAGCAAAAACCTCTCACTATTTGTTTCAAAGTTCTCCATCACCTTGCCCCCTCCTACCTCACCTCCCTTCTCTCCTTCTCCAGCCCAGCCCTCACCCTCCGCTCCTCTGCCGCTAACCTCCTCACTGTGCCTCATTCTTGCCTGTCCTGCCAACGACCCTTGGCCCACGTCCTACCTCTGGCCTGAAATGCCCTCCCTCCACACATCCGCCAAGCTAGCTCTCTTCCTCCCTTCAAAGTCCTACTGAGAGCTCACCTCCTCCAGGAAGCCTTCCCAGACTGAGCCCCCCTTTTTCCTCTCCTCCTCCTCCCCTCCCCATTGCCCCTCCCTCCCTCAACCCTACCTCTTTCCCCTCCCCACAGCACCTGTATGTATTTGTACATATTTATTACTCTACTTATTTTATTAATGATGTATATATAGCTATAAATCTATTCTGATGGTATTGACACCTGTCTACTTGTTTTGTTTTGTTGTCCGTCTCCCCTTCCAGACTGTGAGCCTGTTGTTGGGTAGGGACAGTCTCTATATGTTGCCGATTTGTACTTCCCAAGCACTTGGTACAGTGCTCTGATATGATTGAATGAATGAATTAATGAATGAATGAATGAACATGGACTTTATCCAACCTGATTAACTTGTATCTCCTCTAGCACTTAACACAATGCCTAGAACACGGTAAAAACTTAACAAATATCATGAAACACAAGATATAAAAACAAAAATAAAATAAACAAGGGAGTGTGAGACATTAATGCAAATAACACCACTATAACACCACCTGAATCACAGTGTGGCTTCAGACCAATTTTTGGGATTGCAGATACGATTGTTGCAGAATGACAAATACAGGACCAGTAGCAAGAATAACACAAGCATATTTATAATGTATTTGTTTTACAGCAGTTGACCCCAGCAACAGACAAAGGCTTCAGTAATTGTTGAACAACTTTGGCAGTCCTGAGAAATTCTCTGAAGTTTTTGTCTTCTCCAAGACAGGGTAGTTGGTCAGGTTAGAGTTAGAGGACTACCCTCTAACCCTTTCCCCTTCTCTGAGTCAAGGTAATGTGATACCTTTAGTCTTGTTCAACCAATTCTATGCTAAAAGACTCAAAGACCTGAGGACAGATCACTGTTTACTTTCCAATGGCTAATGCCCCACTGCTTTAAAACATGCTCAAGTATCCCTTACCCTACAAAATCCTCCCTTGATCTGATGGGTCCATTCAGTTATCACCCCAACTCCCTCCTACCATTCCTCTTCAAACTTCTTGAGAGAGTTGTTTACATCCTCTGTCTCAAGTTCCCTCTCTTCCAGTTCCCTTCTTGATCCCCTCCAGTCTGGCTTCTACCCACTCCACTCCACAGAAACAGCCCTCTCTAATGTAACCAATTATCTTCTCCCTAAACTTGATGATCTCTATGCTAACCTCATTCTCCAAGACACCTCAATTGCCTTTAACTCTATAGCATGGTCTAGTGAATAGAGCATTACCCTGGTAGTCAAAAGGACCTGGGTTCTAATCCCAGCTCTGTCACTTGTCTGCTGTGTGACCTTGGGCAAATCACTTCACTTCTCTGTGCCTCAGTTACTTCATCTGTAAAATGGGGATTAAGACTGTGAGCCCAGTGTGGGACAGGGACTCTGTCCAACCCGATTTGCTTGTGCTCTTCCCCCCAGCATTTAGTACAGTGCCTGGTACATAGTAACTATTTAACAAATATCATAATCATTATTATTATTAGACCATCCCCTTCTTCTGCAAACCTTATCCAACTGAGATTTCACTGACATTGTTCATTTCTGGTTTTCCTATCTCTCACCACTCCTTCTCAGTCTCTTTTGCAGGTTCCTCCTCTGCCTCCCACATCTGACAGTGGGGGTCCCTTACAGCTTAGTTCTGGATTCCCTTCTATTCTCTCTCTCTATTTTTTCATGGTATTTGCTAAGTGCTTACTACATTCCACAGCCTGGGCCTGTGCTCTATCCATTAGACCATGCTGCTTCTCAATTTTCCATCTATACTCACTTCTTTAGAGAACTCTGCACTTACCCCCCAGCTTAACATAAGGGCATCTTCAATAACAGTAGTATCTGACAAACATCAGAACAAATGATAAATCTCTGAACCCAGCCTGTCTGTGGGTGACAAATTCAACAGCACCACACTGGGAAGCAGAATGGCCTAGTGGATAGAGCAAGGGCCTAGGAGTCAGAAGGACCTAGGTTCTAATCCCAACTCCGCCACTTGTCTGCTGTGTGACCTTGGGCAAGTCATTTCACTTCTCTGTGCCTCAGTTACCTCATCTGTAAAATGGAGATTGAGACTTTGAGCCCCACGTGGGACAGGGACTAGTTCCAACCCAATTTGCTTGTATCCACCCCAGCACTTAGTGCCTGGCACATAGTAAGCACTTAAGAAATACCAGAATTATTGTTATTATCAATAAGACATCAAGCCCTACACCAAGCTGAAGGTCTACAGGGCAGTTATTAGTAGGCTTTATCAACCTCTAGACTGAAGACTCCTTGTGATCAGGGATCGTGTCTACTGACTGCATTGCCTTCTCCCAAGTGCTTAGTACGGTGCTCTGCACACACTAAGTGCTCAGTAAATATCATTACTGAAGGCTGGGAGACCAGGACCTTCTGCAGAAGTCACACTGAGCACTTAGAGCAACTTCATCAGCATCATTTAGAAATCGTACTCAAGGTCAAATGGCAGGATCAGATCAACATCCATAAGGCTCTGGAATGTTTTCAGTTCACCAACATTGAAGCAATACTCACTGCAATATGGTTTTGCTGGGTGGGATATGTGAGAATAGATGAAGCAGGATGCCTAAATAACTGCTCCATGGGGAACTTAAACTGGCATAGCAGTGAACCACCGGGAGATGCTGGCAGCAGGCAGATAAGCTTGATAGACAACATGGGGGTGTGGTTCTGTCAATTTGTGTGGAACTCTGGATTGGTGTTTCTGTGAGTGTGATTCTTGATCAGTGCTGGGAAATCACTATTAGTAAACTTATTTTCTTCTTTTGACAGAATCATGTTAGTGTCAACAAGAAGAGAGAGCTACTACCTCAAAAATTTGAGGACTCACAGTGGACTCACAGTGTCCAGTGATAATTTAATTTCTCAACTAGTTCTCTCTGTCTGATTTCTGAATTTGGCTACTTCCTGCTTACCTTCATGTAGTTTCTTTTTTATTATGGGGATAGTGGCAGCAGTGGTGACTTCTGAGAAGAGATCTCTAAACCTCTGGCTTCTCAGCACCTCAGCTCAATCAAACAATCAATCATATTTATTGAATGCTTACTCTATTCAAAGCTCTGTGCTAAGTACTTGGAGAGTACAATACAATAGATTTGAGGAGCTCTCTGCCCACAAGGAGTTTACAATCTAGAGGATTAAATAAATTACTGATTTTTTAAAAATGTGTTTTGATGGTATTTGTTAAGCACTTACTCTGTTCCAGGAACACAGGGATATAAACTCTGGGTTATATACAGGATAATCAGGTTGCATATAGTCTTTGTTCTACATGGGGCTTACAGTCATAATGTCCATTTTATAGATGAGGTAACTGAGGCACAGAGAAGTTATGTGACTTGCCCAAGGTCACACAGCAGACAAGTGTCAGAGCTGGGTTTAGAACCCAGGTCTTCTGACTCCCAGGCCCATACTCTTTTCATTAGGCTGCCTTGTTACTCAATGTCTGTACATAAATGCTGTAGGGTTGAGGGTGAGATGATTTTCAAGTGATTAAACGTTACAAATCCAGAGTGAAAGTGAACCAGAGGAAGAGAGAATAGTAGAAATGAGGGTTTAGTCTGGGAAGGCTTCTTGGAGGAGATGTGATTTTAATAAGGCTTTGAAAGTGGGAAGAGTGATAGTCTGCTGAATATAAATGGGGAAGGAAGTTCAGCTCAGAGGGAGGATGTAGGTGACAGGTCTGTGGCAAGATAAGCAAGACTATGGTACAGTGAGTAGGTTGGCATTAAAGGAACGAAGTGTTTGGGCTGGATTATAGTAGGAAATAATTGAAGTAAAATAGGACTGGACAAGGTGATCAAGTGCTTTACAGGTGATGATAAGGAGTTTCTGTTTTATTTGGAGGTGAATGAGCAACCACTGGAAGCTCCTGAGAAGTGGGAAGCATGGAGTGAACATTTTTGTAGAAAATTGTTCTGGTCAGCAGAGTGAAGCGTGAACTAGAGAGGGGAGAGGCAGGAGGCAGAGCAGTCAGCAAGCAAGTTGGTGCAGTAATAATTATGCTATTTGTTAAGCACTTACTCTGTGCCAGTCACTGTACTAAGTGCTGGGGTGAGTACAAGCAAATTAGATTGGACACAGTACCTGTCCCACATGTGGCTCACAGTCTTAATCCCTATTTTATGGATGGGTAACTGAGGCACAGAGAAGGGAAGTACAGTGCTGTGCACACAGTAAGAGCTCAATAAATACGATTGAATGAATGAATGAATGAAGTGACTTGCTCAAGGTCACACAGCAGACAAGTGACAGATCTGGGATTGGAACTCCGGTCCTTCTGACTTCCAGACCCATGCTGTATCCCCAAAGCAGGATAGGATAAGTCCTTGGATCAGCAGAGTAGCGGTTTGGATGGAGAGGAAAAAGTGGATTTTAGCGGTGTTATGAAGGTTGAACCAATAGAATTTGGTGACAGATTGAATATATGGGTTGAATGAGGCAGATTAGTCATGAATGTGTTTGCAATTTATTTATTTATATTAATGTCTGTCTCCCCCCTAGACTGTAAGCTTGCTGTGGGCTGGGAATGTGTTTGTTTATTATATTGTACTCACCCAAGTGCTTAGTACATTACTTTGCACGCAGTAAGTGCTCAATAAATATGAATGAATGAATGAGATGAGTCGAGGATAATGCCAAGGTTAAGGGCTGTGAGACAGGGAGAATGGTGTTCCATATGTTCCATAGCTGGAGGGCCACCAGAACAAGGTAGATAAGCAAGCAAGGCAATTGATTATAATAATGATAATAATAATTTTGGTATTTCTCTAGCACTTATTATATGCCAAGCATTGTACTAAACATCAGGGTAGATATGAGATAACCAGGTCAGACACAGTTATTATCCCACATGGGGCTCACAGACTTAACAGGAGAGAGAAAAGTTATTAAATCATCATTTTACAGATGAGGGAACTAAGACATAGTTAAAGCCACAAAGCAAGCAAGTGATGAACCCAAAATTAGAACTCCAGTCCTCTGACTCCCAAGCCAGTACTCTTTCCACTAGGTCACACTGCTTCTCTAGTGGTCAACATCACAGGGGTGGTCATGGGAGTGGGGGAATACTGGCAGATAATAATAACAATAATAATAATAATAATAAATCAGAAGCTGTATCTGTGTGAACAAGGATCTGGGAGGAAAATGCAATGGCAGAGGCCTATTGCAAAGGCACAGTGGGTTAATATAAGGATCCTGGGACTAGAAGTCAGGAGACCTGGATTCTATACCCAGCTCTGTCACTAGGCTAGGTTGGACCTTGGGTTTGACCTTGACCTTAACCTCTCTGTGCCTCAACTTCTACATCTCTAAAATGGAAAGGAGTTAGCTACTTTCCCTACTCTTAAATTGTGACCCTGTGTGGGGTAGATACTGTGTCTCACCCAATTATTTATTAATCAATCAATGGCAATTATTCAGTGCTTGCTGTGTGCAGAGCACTTTACTGAACATTTCGGAGAGTACAACGTAGTAGAGCCAGCAGACAAGTTCCCTGCTCACATATTGATCAGTTGTATTTATTGAGCACCTACTGGGTACTAAGTGCATGGGAGAGTACAATAGAGATTGAAGAAAATACAATCCCTGTCCTCAGGGTGCTAACCAATAGCACTGCCTAAACACTTAGCATCAATCAATCAATCAATCAATCAATAAATTAATAGTATTTATTGAGTGCTTACTGTGTGCAGAGCACTGTACTAAGCGCTTGGGAAGTACAAGTTGGCAACATATAGAGACGGTCCCTACCCAACAGTGGGCTCACAGTCTAGAAGGGCTCACAGTCGTGTTTGACATGTATAGTAAGCACTTGTGCTAAGTGCTTGGCCATAGAGTAAGTGCTTGTAGGGTGCTCTGATTGAGGATGGCATGTGTTTGTGAATAAGTTTGGAGGATACAGTTTACCATCTGTCTTTAAAGAAGAGGATAAAATGAACTTTGATGAGTTCCACCGTGGCCCAGTTAAGGATGCTGTAACCAGATACAAAGCACCTAGGAAAAGGTTCTACTAATTCCTGGGGATAGCTCAGAGAAGGACACCAGACAAACACAAAGAACATGACAAAAAGAGAGTTGGAGCTAATCAGGGATCTCTAGAAGAAAAATCAAAAAGTTTGTGAGTCCCTCCCCTCTGGACTCTAGTTCCTGGAAACAGTCCAGAGCCAACTACAGCAGAAAAATATGATGCAAGGTGTGAATCCAAGAGTGCTTGGGTTCTTCAAAACACTAAAGAACCCAAGAACCTGAATCCCCAATCTGCCCTTATATCCAAAGGGCAGACTCCGGATATAGGTATATGAAAGAGTTTGCCTCCATTTGGAGGCACAGCTCCCACAGTGGAGAGCTTGGGATCAGGCAATTCGAGTGGTCACTGGGTCAGTGAAGCCTGCGTCTCTGTAAAGCACAAGTCCCTAATGAACAAGTAAACCTTACTGAACTAAATAATAATGATTATGATAATAATAAAAATGACATTTTTCAGCACTTATTACAGCCAAACACTTTACTAAGCACTGGGGTAGATACAAGAGAATGAGGTTAGACATGGTCTTCGTCCCACGGTCTAAAGGTGGAAGGAGAACACGTACTTATGCCCCCTTTATAGATGAGGAAACTGACACACAAAGAAGTTAAATGACTTGTCCAAGGTCTCAAACAGCAGGCAAGTGGCAGAGATGGATTGAGAATTCAGGTTATCTGACTCCACAACCCAGGTTCTTTCCACTAGGCTGTGACAACTGCCTGCTTGAGGAATGGGAATCACCCCAACTCTTCTATTTATTGGGTGTGCTAGGTGTGTGTTGAGCACTGAACTAGACTCAGGTGGACTATAGATAAATATTGTAGTTGCAATCCCTACCCTCAGGGTGCTTGCAATATAACAGGGCAACAGGACAACCAGGCAATGAAATCATGAAAGGGCATTTCTGCTACCAGATATATTTACTCACCCTGTGAAAAAAAATGCAGCAACACTTTCAGAGAATTTCTCTGTGAGCTGAGCCACTGGACGATCAAAGGTTCTGAATTTTCATTCAGCCCTGTCTGAGTTGTGATCAATGAGCAAGATCCTCCACCACCCCAGGCCCTCAGTTTCTTCATCTGCACAATGGCAATGATAACAAAGCTAGCCACGGCAGCCAGCCATTGAATGGATCAATCAATCAATGGTATTTATTAAGTGTTTACTATGTGCAGAGCACTGTACCAAGAACTTGAGAGAGTACACTACAACAGAATTAGCAGACAGGCTCGCTGCCCATAATGAGCTTATGGTCTGGAAAATAACAAATGAGAGGGAAATCAGCTGTGAACCATTTTTGCATTACAAATAAGCTATGCTTAGCTGTGCCTCTACTTGGGACATAGAAAAATCCATCCTCTAAGAAAGGGAGACTGCAGCTTGGCTCAAGAAGCTCTGTAGCAATAAGTGTGAGCTGTTCCAGTATTGCAGATGGATTAAGGCTCAGACTTTACCTTCCAATCCTCCACCATCTCAATGCAGAAGTGTGCATCCCACCAACTCTAGCACCTCCCTTTTTTAATGGAATTTGTTAAATGCTTACTATATTCTCTTCCTTTGTAGCCTAGATTGCTTTTTTTCCCCACAATGAAACATATCTGAGGCCATGATTCTAGTCCTGGCCTCAGAAAGCTATGGTTATCTTTTTTTTTTTTCTTTTTTAATGTTATTTGTTAAGTGATTGCTATGTGCCAGGCACTGTCCTAAGTGCTGGGGTAGATGGAGGCTAATCAAGTTGGACACAGTCCCTGTCCCGAATGGGGCTCACAGTCTTGATCCTGATTTTACAGATGCAGTAACTGAGGCACAGAGAAGTGATGTGACTTGCCCAAGGTCACAGAGCAGATAAGTAGCAGAGCTGGAATCGGAATCCAGATCCTTCTGACTCCCACGTCTGTGTGCTATCCTCTAGATCACACTGCTTCTGTAGTCTAGCTTTCACATGCTGGGGCAGTAGCTTCTCAGTTGAACATCCAAGCTGTGTGTGTTGCTCAGAAATCCACAGACCCACGATTTTTGCCCCAACCTGGTTGGCCTCCCATACATCTTATCGCAGACACTGACGATGTTGAAAGTTAACCTGGGCACTTGAGCCATGTAAACCAGGGTTGTAATAAAAGTCTACAGAATTATTTTCCATCTGGCAAAGGGGAGGAAGTGATGGGAGAAGGCCATGGGACATGAACTCAGGCTCTTCTGTTCTCTCAAGACACAATGACAATTTCTAACCAAACAGGGGCAGAAGACCCGGGGCACAGCAAGCTCCTCTTAGCATTGCTCAAGCTTTGAATTATGAGAGAATAGCATTATCATCCTCAAGAGGCATAAAGCTTGAGAAGCAGTGTGGCTCAGTGGAAAGAGCCTGGGCCTTGGAGTCAGATATCATGGGTTCAAATCCCGACTCTGCCAATTGTCAGCTGTGTGACTTTGGGTAAGTCACTTAACTTCTCTGTGCCTCAGTTCTTCCATCTGTAAAATGGGGATTAAGACTGTGAGACCCACGAGGGACAACCTGATCACCTTGTAACCTCCCCAGCATTTAGAACAGTGCTTGGCACATAGTAAGCACTTAATAAATGCCATTATTAGTATTATTATTATGAAGTCAGCTCAGGAACAGTTTGTTATCACACTGAATAGGTTTTGGTTGTTCAATTTTGGATCGTTTAACTGAAATGAGTAAATCAAGACCAACTGTGACTATGTAATGCAGAAGGGTGTGGGAATAGTTTGGGTTTAGAATTCAGTGAGGATTTACATAGAGGAAAATTCTATACTTACAAATTTACCAGTTCTCACTTTTGATTCCCAATTTTCAGGCTAATTTGGTGCCCATAAAAACAGTGTGTGCTTTGTTCTGCATGGGATACAGAACTACTTCCTCATCTAAGATGCCAGTGGAGCTCAGTGCAGAGCCACATTAATAATCTTGTTTTATTGATTGATTGATTGATTGTTACAAGGCTGACATATTGCTATAATAATAAGAATGTTGACATTTGTTAAGCACTTATTATATGCCAAGCACTGTTCTAAGCACTGGGGGAGATAAAAGAGAATCAGGTTGTCCCACATGGGGCTCACAGTCTTCATCCCCATTTTACAAATGAGGTAGCTGAGGTACAGAGAAATTAAGGGACTTGCCCAAGGTCACACAGCTGACAAGTGGCAGAGCTGTGATTAGAACCCACAACCTCTGACTCCCAAGCCCGAGCTCTTTCCACTAAGCCATGCTGCTTCTCCTTGCCAGAACTCTTAGGAATTGCAAACCCCCCATGACATCTCATAGAATCAGGACTAGGTGTTCTCCAGGGCCATTCTTAAGCTTCAGGGTTCTTTCCTAAAACCTGCAGGGCCTCAGATGGGGTTCAGCTTTCAGGCAAGGTGGTGGGACTCAAAGCTGTGCCAGTGACAGTGGTGGTGGAGGAACTGAAAGTATGTCCAGGCAATGACCAGGAATAAACTGGCTGTTTTGCCTTGGTTAGTGGAAGCAGTGCTGGCTTTTGGAGAAAGCAATGATAGGGGGTAGCCACAGGAACAGCATATGGTAGTTTGGGGGAGTCTCTGTGCCTACCCAATCGTTTTTCTTTTCCTCTCCTTTTCTTCTCCTCTCTTTTCACCTTCTTCCCTTTTCCCTTTTCTTTCTCTGTTGCTCTTCTCACCCCATTTCCCTTCTTCCTTCTTCCTTTCTCTGTGCTTCCCCCTTTCCTGCCTGTTCAAGGCCCGACCACATAGAGTTCCACTGTATCCCTCTGTGAGTCTCCAGAAACCTTGGGGCCTAGTAGAAAATGCATGGGCCTGGGCATCAAGGGACCTTATTATGGTATTTGTTGAACACTTACCACATGCCAGGCACTGTTCTAAGAGCTGGGGTAGATACAAGCAAATTGGGTTGGACACAGTCCCTTTCCCAAATGGGACTTACAGTCTTAATCCCCATTTTACAGATGAGGAAACTGTTGCACAGAGAAGTGAAGTGACTTGCCCAAGCTCACATAGCAGACAAGGGTTGAAGCCAGGATTAGAACCCAGGTCCTTCTGATTCCCAGGCCCCTGCTCTATCTAGGACATGGGTTCTCTTCTGTGCTGTACCACATGCTATCCTGTGACCTTGGATACATCATTTCCATTCCCGCACTTCCTGTTCCTCAGTTTCCTCACCAATAAAATGAGAATTCAAAACCTATCAATCAATCAATATTATTTATTGAGCACTTATTGTTTGCAGAACATTGTACTAAGCACTTGGGAAAATACAAGACAAAAGAGTTGATAGATGCAGTCCTGGCCCACAAGGAATTTACATGCTGCAGAGGGAAAGGGACATTAAAATGCATTACAGATCAAGGAAATTGTAGAGTATAAGGTTGTCTTCATAAGTGTTGTGGGGCTGGGATGGGTATCAAAGTACTTTAGGGGTACACAGCCAACTGCAGAGTTGATGCAGAGGGTAGGGTGGACAGGAGATATGAGGGCTTAGTCAGGGAAGGCCTCTTGGAGGAGATGTGATTTTAAGATTGTTCTGAAGGTCAGGAGAGTAGTGGACCATCAGATATGTAGGGGAAGGGATTTCCATGCCCATGGGAGGATGTGGGCAAAGGGTTGGCAGGGAATAGATGAGATCAAAGAACAGAGTAGGTTGGCATTAGCAGAGAGGATGTATGGAGAGGTTGAAGTAGGAGATCAAAGGTAAAATAGGAGGGAGAGAGATGATTGAGTGCCTTAATGTCAATGGTAAGGAGTTTCTGTTTGTTATGAAAGAGGATGGGAAACCAGTGGAGGTTTTTGAGGAATGAGGAGATGTGGACTAAACATCTTTTCTTGAAAATGATCGGAGCGGAGTGAAATATGGACTGAAGGGCAGGGGTAAACAGGAGGCAGGGAAATCAGTCTCATGTTCTCCCTCCTACTCAGACTGTAATATCCCATGTTTGGATCGGGACATTGGCTGACCTGATTATCTTATTTTTCCCTAGCTTATCACAGAGTAAGTGCTTAAGAAATACCACAATTATTATTAATATTGTTGTTATTATTATTATCATCATCAAAGAAGATGAAGCTTGGCTGCAGATCCCGAATGCTCCTCCTCTACATGTCCCTGAGAAGGTATAGTCTGCCAGATAAGTGCTCACTGGAAGAGTCCAACCCTAGACCAGACTATTCACTGCACACACACACACACGCACACACACAATGGCATTCAGTATTTGTGTATGTGTAGTAAATGAGAGTGGTGGCATAGATGGAGCAATAGCAGGTCAGAGTCCAGCATATATCCATTCATTTATCCAAATCTAATTTTAACCTCACATACATTCCACCTCCGAGAACACAGCAATACCAGTGGACTGAACTTCCACCTGGTCAACACCATATCTCAAACCCAACACCCAAAGGGTTAACAAATCATAAAAGCCTAACTTTATGGAAGGAGTGGAAGGGGAAGAAATTCTGGTCAGGTATATCGGGGCATTACCCACCACTCAAGCAGAACTGGCCACTAGAATTTCCAGGAGCATGTGGGAGACGGCAGGGCAAATGGGAAAGTCAGCTCCATCCAGCATGAATCCTTCAAAAGCTGACTAGACCTTAGAGAATTCAAGAAGCAAACTTTTTTATGTTGCCAGAGGGAAAGACCATTATTTAAATTTAAAGCTGACCAACATGTCCTCCGAACATGTTCAAAATCACAAACCAACATGAAACCTCCCCTTGGACTCTCCTTTAATTTTGTCTTTTTCTATGGTCTTCTCACAGTGTACTTCAGACAGATTCAGCCATCTAATGACACAGAGTGAATAAGACCCTCCAAAAAAGTTTATGCCCCTTACACACCCATTGAGAATCAATCCAATGAATATGACAGTAGTGGTGTGGGTATGTCCAATTGTGTTTCCCTTTGAAAGTCTGGTATGAAATGTCCCACAGCCTTTCTTTGCTTTGTCCTCTGTAGCATATTGTCATTATTCCACTCATTTACCTTCTGGAGTGAGGCAAAACAGCTGAAAGTCCCAGTGCAATGTATTGTGTGTGTAACACAATGTTGCTTTCTTGGTAATACCCCCCCCCACCCCCCCACCACCACCTTCCTCCCTTGTTCCTGGTATATGAATTATTTATGAGTTCTTTAAAAAAAATCCCTCAAATAATGCGAGTTGTCTACCAGGCAAGGAGATTTAAAGATGATAAACGTTATTTAGAAACACCCTGATATGATTCATATTGTGATGTGATTGGGGACAATATTAAAACCCACCAAGGCTATTATACCTAAATTTTTGTTTCAATTCATGCAATATTGCTGCTGCTTAATATGATTTCTATTTACGTTTTTCTATTGTCTGTGTTTTATTGAGGTTGTGTCATTTTTATCCAGAAAATCTAGACTGGAAAGGGAGGTCAGAGGGTGGAAAGAACTGGCTTAAAGCCTGTCTCCATTGTTCTCTTTGGGCTCTGAATTCTTATGCAAACCCCCACTCAAATGTAACCCGTTTCCTTCACTCCTTTTTCTTATTACAGTCTTTCTACCGGCTCCAAGCCTGACAGCTTGATATTTAAACCTTGCAAACTCTCAGAATCTATGTTTAGGTTCCCTTTTTCTTAAGAGGTATTCAATTTTGCTGAAAGCTGCACAAACTGTGTTTATTGAAGGGTTTCAAAACAAGTTATCGCCTCCATCCATAAAAACGGAATTTTAAAGGTTATTTTAATTATATGTTAAACCACAGGAACTGCTATTAGTGACAGTGACAGCTTTTCATATAAACCTATTCATTTAATTTCTTTCCGTGTTGGGTAGTGGACTAGGATATCCTATTATTTCCTGGGTAAAATACAATTTTGCTAAATAGGATATTGTTAAAGGTATTCTAACCTTTAGATCATTATTTCTCCCCATATTGTTAGGAGAAAGAATGAAAAAATGTGACATAAATTTACCTGGCAGGGAGATTTTGGTCTCCTCACAATGTGGGTGTGTAACTTCCATTTCCACAGTGCAAGCCTGCCCCTTGTATTATGACCAGAATAGATCATCAAGAGTCCAAAATCCCTGTCCCTTCTAGTCAAATCCAGCTTATTTTACTGTTCGACAGCCAATCCATCACACAACCTGTATAGCGACATCAAATGTTTTCAATGTTTTTTTAAAAAAACAAAACAAAAACAGTGATCTGGAATAGGATTTTAAATCTTCAGATTTCAGGCTGAACTCTGCTCTGTTAAAAAAAATCACATTATTTGTGTACCTTGTACTGTAAGTTTCTAAACATGTTATTGGAAACGTGATTGAAATCTGACAAAAAACACGTTTTATAATAATATCCTGCAGCCAAAGTATGGCACCAATAACTAAACAATACTTTATCACCTTTGCCACTTTCAACAGCTCCCATTAATACTGAGATCATAGTGTTAGGCCTTCTATTCCCCAGCTGACTGTGTTAGTGACAGCACTGGCTTAGGCGGTGACATTGAAAAATATTCGCAGTGACACAGCCACAAATCATAGTAGGACAAGTTTAAAACTCAATATTCACTAAACTTGCATCTACCAGTTTTTTCTTACAACAGTTCAACATAGTTATTATGTGTCTGAGTCTCAACAGAATCAGAATATCAATAGATGGTGATTAATAAAATGGGGTTATCAAAAATTAAATAGTACTAAGCCCTCTCCCTCCTACCTCACTTCCCTGATCCCCTGTTACAACTCAACCCACACACTTGGCTCTGCAAATGCCAACCTACCCACTGGACCTCAGTCTCATTTGCCTTGCCACCAAACTCCTTATCCATGTCTTCCCTTGTGTTTAGAACTTCCTCTCCCTTCTTAGCCAATGAACCACTCCTCTCCCCATCTCCAAAAGACTCATAAATTTACAACTCCTTCAAGAAGCCATCCCTGGCTAAGCCCTCAGGTTTTTTTTTTCTTAATGGTATTTGTTAAGTGCTTACTATGTGCCAGGCACTGTACAAAGCACTGGGGTAGATACAAGATAGAATGGACACAGTCCATATTCCACATAGGACTCACAGTATCATTGGGCCTCGTTCTCACCTGTCCCGCTGTCGACCCCAGCCCACGTCCTACCTCTGGCCTGGAATGCCCTCCCTCCACACATCCACCAAACTAGCTCTCTTCCTCCCTTCAAAGCCCTACTGAGAGCTCACCTCCTCCAGGAGGCCTTCTCAGATTGAGCCCCCCCTTTTTTCTCTCCTCCTCCCCCTCCCCCCCCTCTGTCCTATCCCCTTCCCCTCCCCACAGCACTTGTATATATTTGTACATATTTATTACTCTATTTTATATGTACATATTCATTATTCTATTTTATTAATGATGTGTATATAGCTATAATTCTATTTATTCTGATGGTATTGACACCTGTCTACTTGTTTTCTTTTGTTGTCTGTCTCTCCTTTCTAGGCTGTGAGCCCATTTTTGGGTAGGAACCATCTCTATATGTTGCTGATTTGTACTTCCCAAGCACTTGGTACAGTGCTTTGCACACAGTAAGCACTCAATAAATATGATTGAATGAATGAATAATCCCCATTTTACAGATGACATAACTGAAGACACAGAGAAGTTTAGTGACTTGCCCAAAGTCACACAGCAGACAAGTGGCAGAGCTGGAATTGAAACCCAGATCCTTCTGACTACCTGCCCATGCTCTATCCATTAGCCATCCCTGCTTCTCATTTCACCTATTCACCCTCTCTTCTTTGTCAACTACACATTTGTTTCTGAACTCCTTACGCACTTGATATTCACTGTACCCTTAGCCATGCAGCACTTTCGCACGTACTCTTATTCTCTGCCATCGCCCATCTGTAATTTATTTTAATGTCTGTCTCTCCCATTAGTTTGTAAGCTGTGTTCGAGTGCTCTGCACATGCAATTTTTCAATAAATACCATTGATTGATTGATTGACTGCTACAAAGACCCTTGTCAAGATCTCGATAAACCAACCTATCATCTGAAAAGGAGCTTCCAGTGCAGGTGTTGAATGAGAAGGTGTCTACATATTCTGATGGGCACAGGGCAGGCTAACCTCAGATGGAATTGTCCCTCAGTTTGGGGTTGACTCAACAAAATAGTTTTATTTGAATTGATTTTTCTCAGAATGCTGAAATAGATGTCTATCTACTTGGCAACTGCCACTATTCAGTTTAGCAATGCAGAGGTCAAAGAAAGTGAGAAACCACTCCCAAACCTACTACTCCTGTTCAAGTTTCATGTGCTACATTATGTAACAAAGCAATGGACTCCTAACCCTTCTCTGTGAGATTAAAGGGAAAGTGCTCTTTATTTAATCCTGAAGTCCCAGAAATGAAATCTAAAGTGGGTCCATATCCATGCACTCAAAGTGAATTAGTGAATTAATAGCAAACCAATTTGTCCCCCACATGAACTGAGCACAAAGTAGAATTTTCAGTCTAAATGATCTTGACTGTCTACACTGTCTAAATTTATTAAATATTTTCTGTAACAATTTTGCCTTCTCCATTTAACAAAATATACACTTTTCTAAGAAATGTTACTGAGTATCCCTTCCCCAAATTCACTGTAGAAGAGAATGCCAAATTCACATTGTTGAAGATAATTATTAAATCACCTCTGAATTTTCTCTTCCCCAAACAACTTCAGTTTTTTTTGACTTTGCTCACCAGAACTTATTTCCAACAGTTTAGCCATTTGTGCCTCTCTCCCTTGTGACTGTTCCAGTTTCACTAAACCCTTTTCTGCTTATGGTGACAAAACTCAGTCAATACTCCAACCAACCCACAGGGAAGGGAAGAATACTTCACAACAGTTGTAACTGCACTATTTGCATTGTACCTTTTGAACTTCATTCTGTTTCTGCTGCACCATTTTCCTAATTTTTCCAGTGTACGTTGAATTAGATTTCTGTCTTCAAATGCCAGCCATCCTGACTAATTTAATATCATTCATACTCATAAAATACTTGACCTGATTTCATGAAATTCAAAAAGGTTAAACCTCAGAGAGATTTTGAAATGTCTTTTTTTATTCAGAATTCCCATTCGAGGGGCCAGCCCACCAGAGCAACAAATAGTGTTTAGTTATCTGCACCAGTAGTTCCATTTGTTGTTCACTGAAGCTGGTTTTAGCTACCTGGGCATTTCAAGATTTATAGTGCACTCATTTCTTGGCTTTTCAGGACTATGTTGTGAAAGATACAGTATCATAAGTATTCCCAGAGGTTGATTTTTAGTTTTGTAGGAACCCACAAGAACTACATTCTAATACTATGTGTGTGTGAGAGAGAAAAAAAATTGAGAGAGAGAGAGAGAGAGAGAGAGAGAGAGAGAGAGAGAGAGAGAGAGAACATATGTGTGCACCCTTTCTTTTAAAGATGACACTGCTTCTGTTAGGATACTACCAGGCCAATAGGTGATTAATCATCCAGACCAAATGGTGTACCTCTATGAACAGTTCCCGGATGTGTTGCTGGCTTTAGTATTTGCAATGGCATTGCCAGGTATACAAATTGTGCCTTGGACTACCAATTTTCCCTGATCTTCTCAAAAGTCTTCCTCAAGCAGAACAGGCCCTCAACATTAAGTGAAAAAACAGGATTTTCAATCATTTTAATGGTATTTATTGAGCACTTACAGCAAGCAGAGTGCTCTACTAAGTGCTTGGGAGAGTACAATATGAAAGAGTTGGTAGACATGATCCTTTCCTGCAAGAAGCTTACATTCTAGAGGGGTTAGGGCTCAGTCAGCTCAACAGCATGGGAGCACTACTTATTATGCCTCCTCTTGTTCATTCATTCAATCATATTTATTGAACACTTACTCTGTGTGCAGAGCACTGTACTAAGTGCTTGCGACAGGGTGTCTCCATTTAGATGGCTTACTGGAACCTCAAATTCAGTATGTCTTAAACCAAACTTCTCATCTTCTTACGACTTCCCTCAGCTTACATCCCTCCTCTCCTCACAAGCCTACAGGAGTTGTCCAGCTGTATCTGGATCAAATAAAATCTCTTTCCTATTGGCTTCAAAACTGTCCCTCAGCTCTCTCCATGTTAAATATAAACTCTTTTCATCATCTACTCACCAGCTTATATTTCTTTCTCATTCCAAGCTCAACCCCTAATTGGACCATGTTCTTATCTTGACAGGCTCTGATCCATTTTCTTCACCTCTCCCACTGGCTAGCCCTGCCCTATCCCCAAATCTTCCAGATCTCAGCCCTCTCCACCTTCAAAGCTCTCCCTTAATCCCCTCTCTTGCTTTGCACACAGTAAGCACTCAACAAATGCAGTCAAATGAATGAATCTCTTCCAACATGCCTTCCCCAATGAATTCATAGCACCCAGATTCATATCAACCATCAGCTACCTCTATCATTTATGTATTTATTTATACTCAGAATTTATGTATACATGAATATTAAATTGTACATTCAATTATTCTGATTACATTAGTTGTGCATTTTATACTTATCTCCACCTTTTAGACTGTTAGCCCACTGTTGGGTAGGGACTGTCTCTATATGTTGCCAACTTGTACTTCCCAAGTGCTTAGTACAGTGCTCTGCATACAGTAAATGCTCAATAAATATGATTGATTGATTGATTGATCTCTCCCATCAGCATGTAAGCTCCTTGTATACAGGGGACATATCTTGTGCTTCTGTAGTACTTTTCCAATTGGTTAGTAAAGCGCACTGCACTCAGTGATAGGTGACCTATCACTGAATGCCATTACTACAGCTACTACTACTACTAACACTAATACTAGTAATACTATTGCTACTAGTACTATTGGATGTCCTGCCATCACCTCAAACTTAACATGTCAGAAACAAAACTCCATATCTTCCCACCCAAAACCTGTCCTTTCCCTAACTTAAACATCACTGTAGACGGTACCACTCTTCTACCTATCTCACAAGCCCGTAACCTTGGCATTACCTTTGACTTTTCTCACTCATTCAACCTGCATAGTCAATCCATCACTAAATCCTATTGGCTCAGCCTTCACAACATTGTTCAAATCTGCCTTTTCCTCTCTATTCAAACTCCTACCACATTATTCCAATCACTTATCCTATCAGCCACCTTGCTGACCTCCCAGCCTCCTGTTTCTCCCACTTCAGTCCATAATTCCCTCTGCTGCCTGGATCATTTTTCTATCAAAATGTTCAAGTCATGTGTCCCCTCTCCTCAAGAACCTCAAGTGGTTACCCATCCACTTCTGAGTCAAACAGAAACTCCATACTATTGGCTGTAAAGCACTCAATTACCTTGCCCCCCCACCTAACCTCACTACTCTTCTACTACAACCCAGCCACACTCCATTCCTCTAATGTAATCTTCTCTCTGTACCTTGATCTCATCTATCTCACTGCCAACCTCTTGCTCAGTCCTACCTTTGGCTTCGCCTGCCCTCCTTCCTCAAATCCAACAGGCAATTACTCTCCCCAACTTCAAAGCCTTATTGAAGGCACATCTCCCAAAGACTTTCCCTGATTAAGCCCCCCTTTTCTCTTCTCCCACTCCCTTCTGTATTGCCTTTACTTGCTCCCTTTATTCATCGCCCCTTCCCAGCCCCACAGCACTTATGTTCATATCTGTAATTTCATGTATTTATATTAATCTACGTTTCCCCCTTTGGACTGCAAGCTCACTGTGGGCTGGGAATGTCTCTGTTATATTGTTATATTGTATTCTCCCCAGTGCTTTTTACAGTGCTCTGCACTCAGTAAGTGCTCAATAAATACAACTGACTGACTGACTGACTGACCCTCATCCCATATACTCAGTCTGTCACCAAATCCCATTGGTTTTACCTTCACAAACTTTCTAGAATTTCCCCCTTCCTCTCCTTCCAAATTACGATCATGCTGGTGCAAGCACATGCCATATGTCCTGCCTGTGATCTCCTTGCCTCCAGCTTCTTCTCCCTTCAGACAATTCTTTATGTTGTTGCCTTGATTACTTTTCTTAAAAAAACAGCCTGTGCAAATCTCACTCCTCTAAAACCTCACATCGTTGCCCATTCATCTCCACATCAAACAGAAATTCCTTACCATTGGCTTTAAGGTGCTCAATCAGCTCAATCCCTTCTACTTTACCATGCTTATCTCCTTCTACAACCCAATTGTTTCACTTCACTTCTCTAATGCCAGTCTACTCACTGTACCCAGATGCCATTTGTCTCATTACCAACTACCTTGTTCATGTCCCCATTCTGGACTGGAACTACTTCCCCCAAAATAGCCAACAGAACACCTCTCTCCCTACTAAAATCACACCTCCTCCAACAGGCCTTCCCTGGGATAGGGAATGTCTCAGATCTGATTGTATTGTATCTATCAAATTAATTGGCACATAGGAAGTGCTTATCAAATCCTATTATTCTTATTGATAATTATCATTATTACTGGGGCAAAATACCTGTTCTCCATCTCTTAGACTATGAGCCCTGCGTGAGACAGGGATTGGGTCTGATCATAGTGACTTCTATTTACCTCAGTGTTTAGCACAGTGCCTGGTAATAGTAAGCATATTAATAATTGTCATTATTATTGTTAAAAACAAGTCAAATTCTTGTTTAAGTTATTTCCTTTCTGTTAGTCTGGAGTGAGTTTACCACTTCCATTCTAAATAGGGATTTTTCCCCCTCACATAGTAAGCACTTAACAAATACCATCATTATTATTATTATTATTAAAGGTAGACTAACCCAACAATATGTAGGTGAAATCAACCAGACCTATGCTTCAACTCAGGAAGCACACCAGAAGAACCTGAACATCTCATATATATGAGAGGATTCTCTAAACAGACTGGTTAACTCCCATATCTAACACTGAAATTAGTGAAAACCTGTGGCGTTTTTGACCCCTAGACCGTTAGCTCACTGTGGACAGGGAATGTGTCAACCAGCTCCATTATATTATATTCTAATCCTGACGCCACCACTGATCTGCTGTATGATCTTGGGCAAGTCATGCCACTTCCCTGTACCTTGGTTTCCTCATCTGTAAAATGGGGATTAAGATTGTGAGCCCCATGTGGGACATGGACTGTGTCCAACTGACTAGCTTGTATGTCTCCCAGCATTTAGTACAGTGCCTGGCACATAGGCAAATACCGTTATAATGTATGCTCCCAAGGGCTTGGTACAGTGCTCTGAACATAGTAAGCATTCAATATTATGATTGACTGATTGATTGATTGATGTGATTCATGGTCCAGAAGCTATGGGACCTGGAATAAAACTTGCCGTGCCACTGTTTAGGATGGATCTGGAAACTGATTTAAAGGAAACAAGAAAACAAGAAGACAAAATGAATTGATAGATTTCTAGATATGGCAGAACCTCTGCATAACCAAGCAAAGTGGCCAATATGTGGGGGGTTTAATATGTGAATTCCTTTCATGGTAGATTAAATAGTAGCTTGCCTTGGCTACTGGAAATTCTATTATGAGTTTGATATGCAGGTGTATTTTTACTGAGGTTGAGTATTATTGAGTATTGAGGTTTTACTGCTTAATTGGATATATAGATAATGGACTCAAACAGCAGCCCTCCAAAATGCAACACCTCAAAATGCAGGTGCAAAGATTTTGAAACAATTTCAAGTTCAGACTTCTGCCTACCTCCAGGGCTCCTTCTTCATTCCTTATAGGAAGTGGAAAATAAAAGACAGTTATTCAAACAGCAATCAAGGTTGCAGAATGCAGAATATATATATATATGTTTCTTCCCAGTCCCTCCCATACATTGTCCATGAGTTTATTGCCTAAAGTATGAGTCTGGGCATTAATGTTTTTGTTTCCAGAGACCAAGGTGAAAGCATAATGAAAAATGCTGGTATTGATCAGAGGATTTATCCCAGTTAGATAGAAACCTATCAAAGGGGACACATTCAAAGTGACTTGTATCTGATGCCTGAGGACATTGTGCGCTCACATTTCCTTATACATCCTGTGCCCTTCCAGTAGATGATTCTTTTATTCTCCTTATACATTTTTTAAAATGATATTTGTTAAGTGCTTTGTTATGTGCCAGACACTCTATTAAGTGCTGGGGTAGATACATGTTAATCAGGTTAGACACAGTCTGTGTCCCACATGGGGCTCATAGTCTTATCTTACCCCATTTTACAGATGATGTAACCGAGGCACAAAGAAATTAAATTACTTGCCCAAAGTCACACAGCAGACAAATGGGAGAACTGGGATTAGAACCCAGATCCTTCTGACTTCCAGCCCATGCTCTATCTATCAGGCAATACTACTTCTCTACATGAAGTTATGTATAAAACCTCTTCTGAAACTATCCCCTGATTTTTTTTAATGGCATTTATTAAGCGCTTACTATATACAAAGCACTGTTCCAAATGCTGGGAAGGTTACAAGGTGATTAGGTTGTCCCATGGGGGGCTCACAGTCTTAATTCCCATTTTACAGATGAAGTAACTGAGGCACAGAGAAGTTAAGTGACTTGCCCAAGGTCATACAGCTGACAATTGGTGGAGCTGGCACTTGATCTCTGACTCCAAAGCCCATGCTCATTCCACTGAGCCATGCTGCTTCTCGAATGTTGGTGGTACTCCATGTTAAGGACGTTTCCTTTCTTAAAAAGCACAGCTTTTATTTCAGATTTCAAACCCTGCCTTGTTTTGAAATATTCACCTCTCTAAAATCCAGTTCTCCTTTTTCCAGAACCAGATTTGTGCTTCAGTCTAAATGAATGCATGCAATGGTTTTGCAAACAGCTTTGTTTGACCTGACTGAGAACTCTATCAGTATCTATCACCTCAAATTCACTGCACTAATAGCCCAAGCCAACACTACCATGCTGAAAGATGAGGTTTCACTGTTAATTAACCAAGCTAAATTTGGATGGTTAATTAACTTCAGCAAAAATTGGAACTGAAATCTAGGTGAAAGTTAAAACATTCCAGATTTAACTCATGAAGAGGAATAAAGGGTCCTCTTTGAGTGCCACATGGCCTAGTTGAAGAGAACACAGACACGGGTTCTTGTCCTGGTCCAACCACTCTCCTGCTGTGTGATCCACTCTCCTGTGTGATATTATTGAAGGCACTTATCCTCTCTGTTCCTTATTTTTCTCACCTAAAAAATTGAATCTAAAAAATTGAAAAATTGAATCTAAAAATCTAAAAATTGAATCTTCCTCGACTTTAGAGTGTGAAACACATATGGGACTGGGATTGTGTCCAAATGATTTTCTTGTACCTACCCCAGCGCTTAGCTCAGACCTCCCATATAGCACTTAATGAATACTAAAATATTTCAAATTCAAAATGAAAGAAGCCCATAATTTCTCCAGATGTGGGCTTACACAGAGATCAATGGGAATGTAGACCATAGAGCAAGATCCACTGTCCTTAGATACTGAGAACCATTGCCTCATAAAAGCAAACAGGCAGGAAGATTCAGAGCCCCATTTTTCAAGGTGTGAGGCAGG